>NC_035433.2:26632208-27338225 GCF_002127325.2 Helianthus annuus
ATGAATGTAACTTGAAATAAAAGAAGTTTCTAGAGAGTGTGTTGACTTGATAGCAAAAGAGCCAACAATTACGATAATGTAGGTCATTCGAATCATAAATCAGTAGCTAGCTTTTAGCAAAATAAAATTTGAACTTTAATGAAGCGTTTATTCGAAATGAAACCGCATGCGTATTAAAAAGGTGCATGCATAACATATAAGTTTTCAAGTAATGCCACAATGAGTGTTTGCTAAAATGGAGAAATGACCAAGTATTCGAAGCAAATGGGTGTTCGCTCTCAGCGAGGAAGAGTAATCAACACGATGCGACTACCATTAAGGGGAGTAGAGATGCAAACATCTACTCGCTAGAAGCAAAAGTGAAGATTTCAACAAAAGACGTTCAAGTACTTTCTATTTTGTTAACTGAATTGGCATCTATGTCAGGTTAATGGGGTTTAATGGAGTTAACAGATGTGGTTCCTAAGTAATAACCCTTACGAGTTTGGTCTGGGTTTCCCAAAGACCCTAAGTACATGTCTCCTAGATTCTCAGAGTTTCGTATTCGGTGTAAGGTTTCTCTGTGCATCTTGTAGAAAACACCATTTTTGTGTATGTTCAAAACAAGTTATTGTCCCACAATTTTCCACGGTATACTTTCTTCCTGAATTCCCAGCTAAGAATGCTCGATCATCGATCAGTCGTGAAGTAGTAGTTGGATCCTCACAGTTAGTTACATAAGTAAGTCGTTAATCCTTAGCAGGAGTCACCGACTCTCGTGGGTTAGCTCGTTCGGATACAGGTTGTTTGATGTTCGTATGAAAGCTATTGTCCTTCTTATTGACAAGCAGAATTGGGGTTACCCAAAAGGGAATTTTGGTCTGTTATCTTCCTTCTCTATCAACCACTGAGGTTGCACTGCCAATCCTTGCATCTCCGAAGGTGTAAGTCGCTAAGGTGCATCGACTACAGGCGCGACGCCTGGAATCAAATTGATGCGAAATTTGACTAGTCGTTGAGGAGATAATTCTGGTGAGTCTTCGGGAAAGACTTCAGGATATTTCTTTATCACAGTGGTATCTTCGAGTTTTGGTTCTTCGGCTCCCTTGTCCATGACATGAGCCACGAAAAACTACACATCCTTTACACAACAACTTTTGTGCCTTCAAGCAATTAGTAGTTTGTAGAGGCGTATCCTTCTTCATGGGTCATGATCGTTCCTTCATTCGCCATCGGGATGCGGATATCAATCTCCGCTCGATCGCTTGGCAACTAATCCATCCCATTTACCTTGTCGAAGCTTCCAAATCCATCCGACAGTAGAGCAAGCGTAAACTCATGCCCTCCGGGTCCTATCTTGCCGTTTCCCCTTTACCTCGTTGGCTTCTACTAGCTTCCCATTACCTAGTTCTTTTGAGTGCGGATTATCTAACTTACTTGCCACTAACCCAAGTATACTCTCAAACTCTAGAGATGTGAGGCTAAAATTTGCAACAGTATCTAGCAACACAAATGCATAACGTTGAGTAATATGGGACGTACCGATATCCATGTTTAGATTTCCTGGTGTGCTCCCCTAGCTCTGCTACTGAGCCTTTATCCTTGTGCCTGATTCTTCTTAGGGCAGTATTTTCTGAAATGCCTCTTTCTCCCACAGTTAAGACACCCTTGAGCACGTTTTTGTTTGTCACTCGTCCTGCCTGGATAATCGACACTCTTGTTTGTCACTCGTCCTTTTCTATGTTCAGTATCTTGCCTACAAGTTTCCTTGGGATGCCCCCTCTTACCACAGTTGCCACATTTTCCATATTTACATCGCCCGACGTGATAACATAAACAATTGTCGCACTTAGGTAGGATACCCATGTAGTCTTTTCCCTTTTTGGCCTTCTTCTTGTTACTCGCCCGAGTAATCATTTTGAAATTTGCGAGCTTTCTCTTGTTATCTCCCGATGACTCTACAGGAGTCTCCTCTTTCTCTTCCATACTAGAGAATTTTCCTTGTCTAATTGCTTCTTCAGTGAGTGCCACGCTTATGCTGATAGCCTCGGTGATCGTTGAGGGTTTAGATGTTGTTACCAGGCTTAGAATCTGTGGTGCCAATCCCCATATGAAACGTTCAATTTTCTTAAACTCTGGTCCCACCAGAAGCGTGGCAACTTATGATAAATCGTTAAATCTCTGCACATACTCAGCTATCTTTGGACCTTCCATTTTCAAGTTGCACAATTCAGTCTCCAACTTCTGGACTTCTGCCCTAGAGCAATATCTTTTGCGCATCAGTTCCTTCAGTTCGGCCCACGTCAAAGCATACGCAGTGGTCTCGCCCATTGTCTGAATCTGAAGGTTCCATCATGACAGAGTCCCATCTACAAACAGTCCAGCTATGTACGTGACCTGATGTTCTGGGGCACATTTGTTCAATCGTAAGATGGAATCCGTTTTCTTAACCCAGCGCACGAAGGCTAAGGCACCCCCGGTGCCGTCGAATTCTCGGGGTTTGTGGTCTAAGAACTGCTTGTAGGTGCAGCCTTCGCTGTGTTTGGAGCGAAGGGCCTCGAGCTGTGCAATGGCATGTGAGATGCGCACTTGTAGTTCTGCCGCTGTTGTTGGCGGAGGGTTGTTGGTAGCCATGTTCCCTTGTATCGACATCTTCTTAGAGGAAGACTGGTTAGGTCAGGTTATATTTGTTCAGTGGATGCATATAGTTGTTTCGAGGTCATATGTACATACACATAATAGGTCATCATACCAACCAATAAAGTAATAGCATAATCATAGCATAACCAAGTAATTTGGGAATTGTTTTTAATGAGAGCATAGCAAGTAAGCACGTGGCGTTATAATTATAGCACGCACATATAGATCAACAACGCGCTTAATGAAGAGATAGCGACTGAGCCTTCATTGTTTATTAGCCACAAAGTATCGTCGCATGTTTAATGATAATTGGACACTCATTATTCTCCTACCACAATTGTATCGTCTTTCAAAATGTATCACATCTAGAGGGGCACAGGGTCACCCTACCCTTGCCCAACAAGTATATCAGTGTCTCAAAAATCACATAGTCTGAAGTGGTTTTTAAAAGTCTCCACAATCCCGGCTTATCATTAGTGTCTTTACCCAAATGCCATGCAATCCGCATAATCCAGAAACCACCATACCGGTGTCTGAGGTGGAGGAGGAAAGAAAAGTAAACTGTTAACATGCGTGAATCCCTCCTCGAGCTTGTATATACGTCGAAGTAATTAACTGGTCTGCCACTCGATAGTAAAGAAACAAGCATCAAAACCAGGGAAAGGCGTAATAGCAGCAGGTGAGAGCGCAAAAGGAATCTTGATGAAAGTATACTGGCAATAGACAGGGTGGAGGACGTGGTGTCAGCTCAAGCTCCAAGACTCTGCGACTCATAACCTTAGACTGTAGTTTATGTGACAGGTGTACTCATCCCGTTTTGTAGCCTCCATAGTGTGAGGGTCTAATATTAGCATAGTTGATGATAAGAACCATCGAAATGGCTCATCCAGCGATGTAGAGGTGAATGTAGCAAATGGTACGGCCTGCGAGCTCATAGAAAATGCTGCAGCAGCAATAGGGATCGTTACGCGGGTGCCGACCTGGAGTACCTTTTCGGGGTGCGGGTAAGTCCTAAGAGGAAGCGATAGGCATGCCGGTGCAATAGGCATCGGTCTCTATAGGAGAGAAGGAGCAACATCATCGGTTACGAGTGCAAAAACAAATGTTTCAACCAATAAGGGGATCGTCAGGTGCAGGTACTGGGCCAGATATAAGGGGTGCAATGTCTGGTAAACCAAAAGAAACATGGTCATGAACAATCAAGGGTATAGGATCAGTAGGTGCAACATCCAGCTGACCCAAAAGGAACAGGAGCTGGCTCAGGAGCAGGCTCTGGGTCGAGTAACGGTTCGTGCCTCGAGCGGGTGATAGTGCCGCAGTCATGTCGTTGTCATCTGTGTCAGGAATAGGAAGCTATAATCCGGCCGTCTGTAAGGCTGCAGATGTTACAGACTCAAAGGAGTTTGAATGCATGCTAGAATCAGAGGATAGCTTGTTAACAGGGGTCTCAAAAAGTGAAATTAGTAACAACGTGCTCGTCCAACTTTACATCATCATAGGTGTTATCAGGAGGTCCATTAATAACATGTCAACGTCATCATCAATTATTCGTCGAGTAGCCAACTTTCGGGAGAAATGTTCACAGGAGGCGCATTGTCGAGGATCGGGGCCATGGTGTGTTCACCATTGGGATGACCAGTGATGAGGTGGTTATGGACTGAAACAAGAGTGACAGGAGGATCCTTGTCGGAGAAGCCATCAACTAGGGTAAGTCGTTGCCAAAATCTGATAGCGCGGATGGTTGCAAGTCGTCCTCGCCCTTGGTCAGCATGTCAGGGTCACTCTCAGTGTGACGTAAACATCCTCGGCGCAGGTGCAATTCTCATTAATTGGGGTGGCGGCCATAGGGTCATCACGTCTGACAATTCGCTTTTTAATCAAAGTGACATGTGTGCCGGTACATATAGTCATAGCACGTATATCCATAATAACCATTAGCAATCATCGTATGCAAATAAGAGTAATTTATCACGTAGTCATGTATTCACATTATCTTTCCTAGTCTCTCAGACAAATCTCCCAGTCTCTCAAACTAAACAACCCAGTCTCTCAGACTAACACATCCCGTCTCTCAGACTAAACCTCCCTAGTCTCTAAGACTAACATATCCCTTCTCTTAGACTAAACCTCCCCAGTCTCTAAGACTGAACTCCCTAGTCTCGAAGACTACCTCCCTGGCCTCTAAGACCAAACCTTCCCAGTCTCTAAGACTAATTCCCTGGTCTCTAAGACCAACTCCCAGTCTCTAAGACTAATTCCCTGGTCTCTAAGACCAACTCCCTGGCCTCTAAGACTGATTCCCTGGTCTCTAAGACCAACTCCCAGTCTCTAAGAATAATTCCCTGGTCTCTAAGACCAATTCCCTGGCCTCTAAGACTAATTCCCTGGTCTCTAAGACCAACTCCCAGTCTCTAAGACTAATTCCCTGGTCTCTAAGACCAACTCCCTGGCGTCTAAGACCAATCCTCCCAGTCTCTAAGACTAATTATCCCCAGCCTCTAAGGCTAATCCTCCCTCAGCCTCTAAGACTGAACCTCCCTCAGCCTCTAAGACTAAACCTCCCTCAATCTCTAGACTGAACCTCCCTCAGTCTCTAAGACTGAATTATAAGTATGAATTTTGAAATGTATATTTGTGCCTTTTGTTTGTAAAAATGTTTGTTCCCTGGATCTGGACATTTTGTGTATGCAATGAAAAACAAGTCGTGAAAACATTTTCGTGATAGCCCTAATGATCGTAGTCTAGACTCGAGAAAGAATCCTAGTTCGCTACGATCGAAGCTCTGATACCAAGCTGTCACACCCTGACTTTTGCGGAAGCGTGATTATGGTGTGACTTTCTTAATATCATTGCATTCAATCATAACATCAACTATATGATAAAACCGTGGGTTTTTCATCCATTAAATAAGTTCAAAACATAACAACATTGTTTTAAAACGTAGACACCAAATTCAAGTTTTACAAATCGTACAATTGTTTTTGAGTTCATTAAGGACTCGTTAAAAGATATTGAATAATACCAAGGTTTGGAAAACATGTCTTGTCCAGGAATAAGACACACCGTCTAAACTCAAAGACCATGAATGACATCTTTATTCTTAACGCAGCGTAAAAACTTCCAACGCCCGCCAGATCCATTAAAATTTCCTGAAATACATGTAGTTTGAAAAACATCAACAAAAGTTGAGCGAGTTCATGTGTTTGTTTGTGTGTATGTATAAACCTTTGAAATGTTGTAAGTATGTATGTAAGTCCCTAGTATGTAGCATTAAGGAAAAAGAGATCACCAATGGTTTGCAAGGCCATTGATATATGTGAAGTGATGCAGGAAGACTCAAACCTAGCAATTTTGTACCGGGCTTCGGCTGTAAGACATAGTCACCACATGGTCCATTCAGCGGACTCAGCAGTGCGGCTTGCTACACCCAAATAGATCTATCACTCATGTCCCTCGGTCCCTCGACGAGGATTAATGGCCTTAAGTTTCCGCCTACCCACTCACATGATCTAAGTAGTATGCCCTCCTTAAGCTAACCATACCATGTATAAAATGTCTGGATAATTGTAACATGTATTTCACCCTCGAAGTTATAAAACTGAAAACAGTAAAGAGAAAAGGGGGACATGAACTCACAGTATTGCGTCTTCGGTACTTGTAACCCAAATCTCCTCAGCAAACACAAACACGACTACCTACAATGGTCTAACGTCTATTAGACGAACGGGTCGTGCCTTGTCTTAGTATTTATGTTTTTGAGCAACGTTTCTGATATTATTCCAAGTTATAATAATTATATTCAGTTGTGAAATAATTGTTTATACAATATTTCTGTATTAATACTTCTCAAGTATTCGTATTCGTATTTCCTTCCTAAGGATGGGGTATTTCATACCTGGTTATCCGTATTCTTGTATTTGTTTATCTAGCCATGTAGTGGCGTCGTATTCCGGTGTGTTAATCCGAAAGAATATATATCTTTAAGTCCCACTTAGAAGTATATAAATAATCTTCATTTTTATTCAAAACGATATAGTCCAAGAAAATATATTTTCCCAAAAATACTATATTTCTTAATAAACCAGAGTAAAAATACTTTTACTTTCTCAAATAATAATACATTTTCTCTTGTCCCAAAAAGATGATATCACTTAGTAGTACGTACAAAAATCATATTTTCACCTCTTTCGTATCCAAAATAATATTTACCAAAAATATATTGTATTGGTGTCTTCCGGAATATTTCATAAGTTACGTTTTATTATTCGGCTTCACAATATTAAATGTGTAACTTATATTTCATCCCTTGTGATTTTTGGTATTACTTTGGAGTTGTAAATTCATGGTAATTTGTAATATTATTTTACTCTAAAATAATATAGTTATTCCACCAAGTAAACAAGTATTCGCACAAACGTCTTATTAATAAATATATATTCTAGATATATATTTAACCGCTCTTATTTACGAAAACCCACCTCCGATACTTTAAAATATAGTAACAAAACTTATGGCGAAGTTCACTTCCAAAAACAAGGTTAACACATTTGTAAATTCTTGTTAGAAAATAATTTTCTAAGTTTTGGGAATTTTTAGAAAATTTCACCAGAGTTTCCCCTAAAAACGGAGGTGTCCATGCTAACTAGCATATCGTTTTCTTTTCAAAATCAACCAACAATCAATCCTTGAACAATTTTACATCACCAAGAGCAAAAATATATGTGTTACACACTAGTTATGAACTTGATATTTTTTGAAAACGCGTAGTAACTTGGTAAAGCTTTTAGTAGACTTAGTTACCTTCCGAAACGTATTTATTTCTGTAAAAATCATTTTCTTGAAAATATTTAGTGTTTACAACTTGTAAATAATTTTTACAAGAATTAAAACTCTTGAACTCTTCTTGTAAATAAAATATTCTCATATTTGTATTATCTCTAAAAATAGTGTAAGTGTTTGCAATCGTCATGGTTTTCCAAAAACCACTTCTCTAGTTTAGTTATATTTCATGAAAAAATCATTTTTATCAAGTTCATGTTTACTAGAAGTGGTTATTTGATGTAACACATAACCACTTTCTATTCTTGCTAAATCATACTTCTAAATATCATTTAACAAGATTCATATGGTTATTAACATCACACAATCAAGAATCATCATAGAAATGAACAACATCATCATAACAACATCCTACAATCAACATTTCATCTTCAAGTTAAACTTTCATGTAGAGCTTTATGTTCATCTTCTTTGTTCTTGTTCTTTAGTGATTTAAATATAAACATCATACTACGACTTTTAACTATGAAACAAGATGAACAAAGGTGTAACAAGGAACTTACTACTAGCACAAAGGCTAGGGATGATTCTAGTGAAGAAGATGATGAAGAATGATGGTGAAAAAGCAAGAAACAAGGTTCTTTGAAGCTCCACAAGTTGCAACTTCCTTGAATCACCTTATATGCTTGAATGAGACTTGAAACTTTGATGAAGATGGTGGTTATGTGGTGGTGATGGTGGCGGTTGAGGGGAGCCGAGAAGGAGGGGGTGTGGGGTGAAGATGAGAGTGTGAAGATATGAAGTATGGTTGTGATCTTTCAAGCCATGCTTAAATAAATGTGTTCATATATTTTGGAAATCATAACAAGCAAGATCTATTAAAAAAAATGAGATATAATCTAGCTAGAAGATGTGAAGCATGGTGTGGTTGATTTGTGGGTCCCTTGGGGACCGATTTCGGTTAGGGGGGGGGGGTTAATGTAAAATTTGTAACTAAATGGAAACGGTAAGTTAGTTTCCAAGTATGCACTTACATATGATACTTATTTGATATTTAGTGGGTGTTAGGGTGTTCGGGGATCACGACTAGCCAAGACTTAAATAAACAATGTGTTTGACCAATTTTTGGTGTCCCGAGTTATCACACCCCCAAAATCCACCTGCGGAGTATCACCGCTTGGGAGCGTGACTGACCAGGATCAAGCCATCAATCATATTGAACATAGCATAATATAAATAAAGTAATTCGTAAAACCCCGTTCAATACAATTGACGTTTCAAAAC
Organism: Helianthus annuus; assembly: GCF_002127325.2. Taxonomy (NCBI): domain Eukaryota; kingdom Viridiplantae; phylum Streptophyta; class Magnoliopsida; order Asterales; family Asteraceae; genus Helianthus; species Helianthus annuus. The sequence continues at coordinate 26,640,891 of NC_035433.2, forward strand.
AATCATAGTATCAGTAGCGGAAGCATAAGTAAATAACCCAAGTAAACCATAAGTTCAATTATTCGAAATGTTTAAACATAGCGTTCTTAACCCACTGCCCACAACGTCCCGCTCCTCCAGTGCAAGCTCCATAAGTACCTAAGGTCCTGCAAGGCATGCAGCAGATAATCAACAAACTAGTTGAGCGAGTTCACAGTTTATAGTTTAGTTTGAGTAATAGTGCGTTTGTTCAATTAAGTTTCGTATCGTATCAGTTCCATCGCGGCCTCACCGGCATGTGTGCGAAGATTATGTTCGTTAGTTCGCGACCATAGTCTTTACCGACCAGGGTGTGTGCGAAGGCAATTTATCAGTTCGTTCGCGACCATAGTCTTTACCGACCAGGGTGGGTGCGAAGGCAGTTGAGTAGTTCGTAAGCATCAACAGTTTAGTCGTTCGTTACAGTATCAAAGTATGCACAAGTAATCATCCAACCCATTCCCACCCTGGGAACCCATGCCTTGGCTGTGTGAACTCACCTTGGTTTGCTCGGTATGCTAAGTTATGCACTCACAAGTAATTAATCACGTCCTAGTGTATGCACGTATAACAAATCAGTTCATGTTCAAAATGATACGCATGCAATTAATTGTTCACATTGCAGTCAGTTTGCATATCAGCACGGCACGTAGTATTGCACGTTCATCACTAAGCATGGCATGTCAATTAAATCAACGTATGTTCCACTGATCAAACATTATTCAAAACCCTAGTATCCTTCGACTCATACTATCATCTTTCGAAAACAAGTGTCACAATGATCCTTCGGACCGAATGTCATGTTTCGGACCATGACATCTTTCGGTCCTAACTATCCTTCGGTCCAACTATCTGTCGGTCAACCAGTATCCTTCGGTCAACTATCTGTCGGTCAACCAGTATCCTTCGGTCAACTATGGTTCGATCAGATTATGGTTCGGTCAAACTACCATGGTTCGGGCCATTGATATCTTTCGGTCATGGCAGTTACGTTTTATCCATTAACACAATTTCACTAATCAGTTATTGTCAACAGGATCAAACAAGCATAATCACAAGGTTTCACTCAAGAACCCTAATTTGATTAACAAGCATAACACTTTATCCTATACGATTCCGTTTTCAAGAACAGTGAACAATAACAATCCGTAGTGTATACATCACAACCAATCCACAAGCCTTATCATTAACCCTAATCACAACAGATCCAATTTGCATACAAATCCGATGAACATCCAAATCCTACCAATATGCACAACCGATTAACATACAACCCTAGTATCTTTCAAAACATCCATACTAACCGATCATAAAAACACATATTGCAAAACGATTAGGCAATTATAACATTCATATCCCATTAACATACATAATCGATTAGCATACAAGTCCGATCAACAACATATTGTAAGGCGATCGATAAATCATGAAAGCATATACATTAAACACTAACCGATATTGAAAACAGGGAATTGATCAGCAAGAAGTCTCCGTAAGTTTGTGGTTGCCGTCACAAGTAAAGATGCTCTAGGGTTTTTAGAAAAATAACTACTGATTTCATGCATTCCCATATATACGTATCACAGTAATGGGCCAAGCCCATTGGAAAGACTGGGCCGAAACATATCGAAGGATATGTTTCGTGCTCGAAGGATATGTTTCGGGGTCGAAGGTTATCCTTCGTGGTCCTTCGAATCCTTCGAACTACATGTCATCCTTCGAGGGCTAGGTTAAAGTTAATATTATAATAATAACAATTCTAATATTATTTTCTATCACCCCAAATAGTAACATATAGGCAAACAACTCGTATAATTCAAGTCCACAATCCAACAACTAAACAGTCAAAGTCAAAGTCAACGCGCAATAAATGCGAAAGTGAAAGTCAAACACTCGAGTTGTCACATTATCCCCAACTTGAAAGAAATTTCGTCCCGAAATTTAGTACGCACTTACTGAGGAAGCTAGGTATCGTTCACTGGTTTTCCTGGGGTGTCACATCATCCCCCCGTTGGTTTGGAATTTCGTCCCGAAATTCAGTAGTAGTAGCTTCAGCCTCAGAAGTGGATGCATTGGTTTCGAATAACTGGGGGTACTTTTCTTTCATCTGGTCTTCGCGTTCCCATGTATACTCCGGGCCACGCTGGGAGTTCCAACGAACTCGAACAAGAGGGATTCTCTTGTGTTTGAGGACCTTAACATCCCGGTCCGTGATTTCAACTGGTTCCTCGACGAACTGCAACCGCTCGTCGATAGTGAGTTCCTTAAAAGGAACTATAAGGGTCTCATCTGATAGGCATTTCTTCAGATTGGACACGTGAAATACATTGTGAACTGCACCGAGTTCAGGAGGTAGGTTTAATCTGTAGGCTACTTTGCCAATCTTTTCTAAGATTTCGAACGGTCCGACGTACCGCGGATTGAGTTTGCCCCGTTTACCAAAACGTACCACACCCTTCCAGGGTGAAACTTTCAATAAAACCCGGTCCCCGACCTCAAATTCCAATGGCTTTCTACGCTTGTCCGCGTAGGCTTTCTGACGGTCGCGTGCTGCCGCCATGCGTTGTCGTATCTGTGCTATCTTTTCTGTGGCGTCCACAACAATATCTGGACCCGTAATCTGACTATCCCCCACCTCTGCCCAACAGAGAGGTGACCGGCATTTACGTCCGTACAATGCCTCGAATGGAGCGGCTTGAATGCTGGTATGGTAACTGTTATTATACGAGAACTCCACCAAAGGGAGGTGCTTTTCCCAGCCGTTGCCGAAATCGATGACACACGCTCGAAGCATGTCTTCTAGAGTTTGAATAGTTCGCTCAGACTGCCCATCCGTCTGAGGATGATATGCTGTGCTCATGTCTAATCGTGAGCCGAAAGATTTGTGCATCGCTTGCCAAAGTTCTGACGTGAATCGTGCATCGCGATCCGAAATAATAGAGATGGGCACTCCGTGCCTCGAAACAACTTCTTTCATGTAGATGTCTGCTAGGGTAGAAAACTTATCCTTTTCTTTGATAGCCAAGAAGTGAGCAGACTTTGTGAGCCGATCAACGACCACCCAGATAGTGTCATTCCCACGCTGGGATCTAGGTAGGCCAGTAACAAAATCCATGGAAATTTGCTCCCATTTCCATTGTGGTATTTCTGGTTGCTGAAGTAGGCCTGATGGTTTCTAGTACTCGATTTTAACCCTTGCACAAGTTAAACACTTGCCGACGTAAGTTGCGATAAGAGCTTTCATGTTTGGCCACCAATAAGTTGTTCTGATATCGTGGTACATCTTATCCGACCCTGGATGTACCGAGTAGCGAGACTTGTGCGCTTCATCCATCACAAGTTCGCGTAAACCGCCATAAAGTGGGACCCAAATACGCCCCGTTACATAGTAGGCGCCGTCTTCCTTTTGTTCCATTTGTTGCCTTGAACCGCGCAAGGCTTCAGCCTTGACGTTTTCGGGTTTTAGTGCTTCTATCTGAGCAGCTCGTATCTGTGCAGGAAGACTGGACTGAATGGTAAGCTGTAGCGCTCGCACGCGCTTAGGTAAAGTGTCTTTCCGACTGAGGGCATCAGCCACAACATTGGCCTTCCCTGGATGATACTTGATGGCACATTCGTAGTCGTTCAGTAGTTCAACCCATCTTCGTTGACGCATATTCAAATCTTTTTGCTTAAGGATATGCTCGAGACTCCTGTGATCGGTGTAAATCGTGCACCTGGTACCGTACAGGTAGTGTCGCCATATCTTAAGCGCGAAAACAACAGCTCCCAGCTCTAAATCGTGCGTCGTGTAGTTCCGTTCATGAACCTTGAGTTGCCGAGAAGCGTAGGCTATCACTTTATCACGTTGCATCAATACACAACCAAGCCCCTGTATCGATGCGTCACAATAGACCACGAAGTCATCCGTGCCCTCTGGCAATGAAAGAATAGGTGCGCTGCAAAGCCTATCCTTTAAGTACTGGAAAGCGGTCTCTTGCGTATTACCCCATCTGTAAACGACACCTTTCTGTGTTAGCATAGTAAGTGGTTGCGCGATCTTGGAGAAGTCTTTAATAAATCGCCTGTAGTAACCCGCCAAACCCAAGAATTGGCGTATTTCCGTCGGTGTACGTGGTGCTGGCCAGTTTCTGATCGAATCAACCTTGGATGGATCGACATGAATCCCATCCTTGTTCACCACATGGCCTAAGAAGTGGACTTCACGAAGCCAGAAGTCGCATTTTGAAAACTTTGCGTACAGTTGCTCTTTTCGAAGAAGTTCCAAGATAATACGTAGATGCTGCTCATGCTCCTCCTGACTCTTGGAGTAAATCAAAATGTCGTCGATGAAAACGATGACGAACTTGTCGAGATACGGTTTGCACACCCTGTTCATGAGATCCATGAAGACTGCAGGTGCGTTTGTAAGCCCGAATGGCATGACCAGAAACTCGTAGTGACCGTAGCGAGTTCTGAAAGCAGTTTTGGAGACGTCCTCATCCCGGACTCTCAGCTGATGATACCCTGACCTCAAATCGATCTTGGAATAGTAACACGACCCTTGCAACTGGTCGAATAAGTCATCTATGCGTGGAAGAGGATAACGGTTCTTCACCGTCACCTTGTTGAGTTCACGGTAGTCGATACACATCCTGAACGTACCGTCTTTCTTCTTCACAAATAACACTGGAGCTCCCCAAGGCGAAGAGCTTGGACGAATAAAGCCCTTTTCCAAGAGCTCTTGTAGCTGCTTCGACAGTTCTTCCAGTTCGGTTGGAGCTAAACGATACGGTGCGCGGGCTATTGGTGCTGCTCCAGGAGCTAACTCAATCTGAAACTCGACTTGACGATGAGGAGGTAAACCAGGTAAATCTTCAGGAAACACTTGAGGAAAATCACGCACAACTGGTATATCCTCCAGCTTCTTTTCCTTAGCTGATGCGTCAGTGACAAGTGCCAGAATGGCAGTATGTCCCTTTCGTAAACATTTCTGCGCCTTTAAGTAAGAGATGATGCCAACCACAGCACCACTCTTGTCACCTTGTACTTCGAGAGGTTCCTGACTGGAGCGAGGAATACGAATAACTTTTTCTTTGCATAAGATCTCCGCATGATGTTGGGATAACCAATCCATACCGATGACGACGTCGAAACTACCCAAAACTATGGGTATGAGATCAATCGAGAAAGTCTGACCCGCTAGAACAATACTACAACCCTTGACTACCTGTGCGGCTTCTACACTTTTACCATTTGCTAGTTCTACGACGTGTTTGGTGTCTAGAGGTGTTGGTGTACGTTTTAATAATTTACTCATTTTCAATGACATATAACTTGTATCAGCACCCGAATCAAATAAGACAGTAACGTAAATATCGTCGAGAAGAAACTTACCCATAACCACATTGGGATCATTCACTGCATCTCCTCGACCCAACACAAAAGCACGACCTCGAGCTTCATTGCCGTTGTTGTTGTTACCATTACCCTGATTGTTGTTATTCCCGTTGCCCTGGTTGTTGTTGTTATTGCGATTCTGGTTCAACTGAGGGCAATCGCGTTTGTAGTGACCTTCAGCCCCACACTGGAAACACCCCCGGTTTCCACGCTGTGGCTGCTGCTGCTGATTCTGTGGAGCTGGCGGTGGAAGTTGCTGGTTCTGATTCACTGGTCGCGCGCTTCTACAATCTTTGGCCTCATGGCCCATCTTGTGGCATCTTTGACATTGACTCCTGCGACATCTTCCACTGTGGTGTTTGTTGCACCTGTTACACCACGGGTGATTTCCCTTATAACCACTATGTCCCTGACTGCCCGATGACTGCTGACTCGGACTCTGGTAATCGTTGGTGCGACGTTGCTGAGTTTGGGATTGAACAGACGCTGATCCCCTGCTGGAATCCCCGTCCCACTTTCTTTTATTCTCGCTGGGTGTGGCAGAAGTAGCAGCTGTTGGAGTGACTGAAGTAACAGCTGTAGCAGTAGCGCCGACACGCTTCGGCAGTTTATTCTGATCCACTGCCTGATCGGTGATGCGGTGAGCGAGACGCTGTATTTCCTGGATATTGTTGAGGTTAGCCGACGTAACGTGGCTCTGTATTTCTGGTGCCAAACCTTTGAGATACAACTCAATTCGCTTGTATGGAGGATCTACCATAGTTGGGCACAGCACAGCCAACTCATTCGATCTTTTGGTGTAAGCTTCGATTTCCGAACCAACCATTTTCAAGTTATACAACTCGTCCTCCAACTTGTGAATGTCTTCTCTAGTGCAGTATTCCCTCTTGATCAGTTCTTTGAATTCATTCCAGGGTGTGGCGTTAGCAGCTGCCAACCCTAAAATCTGCACTTGTGCGTTCCACCAAGTGAGCGCAATCCCTTCAAGTGTGCCAGTGGCGAACTTCACCCTGCGAGCCTCAGGGCATTCACACATTTCGAAAACCGACTCGAGCTTTTCAAACCAGTGGAGGAGTCCAACTGCTCCCTCCGTGCCACTGAACGAGCTAGGACGACAATCCATGAAATTCTTGAATGTGCACCCAGGTTGTTGCTGAGCGGGTTGACCTATTGTGTACGAATAGGGCAAAGTTAAGTACGAGAATTAATGTAGGATCTAAAGATCCTAGTGTTTATACTGCAGGGTACACTACCTGCTTGGGCGGCTGCAACTGCCGCAGCAACGAGAGCCTCTAGCTGGGCTTGAGTCATGGTAATTCGTGCGGCCATTGATCTTCACATCAAAGGCAACATAAGTGAGAAAGGTTCGCGAGTAGTGCGATGACAGAAGAGTGTAAGCACATAAGTATTCTCATGCAATGTCAAGTTGTGAGCAAGGTAATGTAAGCATACTACGAGCAAAGTTCTATGCAAATTCTAGCATGTAGGCAATAAACATAAACCTTATTACCTAGGAAGTTGAGTCTTGCACGTGGAGCGAAGCGTCGTTGTGGATCGTTGAGAGCACTGTTCTGGTTATAGTCTGGTTTTAATAAAACGTTTTCCCATATTAAAACCAAGTTCTCTATAACCAATGGCTCTGATACCAATCTATCACACCCCCAAAATCCACCTGCGGAGTATCACCGCTTGGGAGCGTGACTGACCAGGATCAAGCCATCAATCATATTGAACATAGCATAATATAAATAAAGTAATTCGTAAAACCCCGTTCAATACAATTGACGTTTCAAAACAATCATAGTATCAGTAGCGGAAGCATAAGTAAATAACCCAAGTAAACCATAAGTTCAATTATTCGAAATGTTTAAACATAGCGTTCTTAACCCACTGCCCACAACGTCCCGCTCCTCCAGTGCAAGCTCCATAAGTACCTAAGGTCCTGCAAGGCATGCAGCAGATAATCAACAAACTAGTTGAGCGAGTTCACAGTTTATAGTTTAGTTTGAGTAATAGTGCGTTTGTTCAATTAAGTTTCGTATCGTATCAGTTCCATCGCGGCCTCACCGGCATGTGTGCGAAGATTATGTTCGTTAGTTCGCGACCATAGTCTTTACCGACCAGGGTGTGTGCGAAGGCAATTTATCAGTTCGTTCGCGACCATAGTCTTTACCGACCAGGGTGGGTGCGAAGGCAGTTGAGTAGTTCGTAAGCATCAACAGTTTAGTCGTTCGTTACAGTATCAAAGTATGCACAAGTAATCATCCAACCCATTCCCACCCTGGGAACCCATGCCTTGGCTGTGTGAACTCACCTTGGTTTGCTCGGTATGCTAAGTTATGCACTCACAAGTAATTAATCACGTCCTAGTGTATGCACGTATAACAAATCAGTTCATGTTCAAAATGATACGCATGCAATTAATTGTTCACATTGCAGTCAGTTTGCATATCAGCACGGCACGTAGTATTGCACGTTCATCACTAAGCATGGCATGTCAATTAAATCAACGTATGTTCCACTGATCAAACATTATTCAAAACCCTAGTATCCTTCGACTCATACTATCATCTTTCGAAAACAAGTGTCACAATGATCCTTCGGACCGAATGTCATGTTTCGGACCATGACATCTTTCGGTCCTAACTATCCTTCGGTCCAACTATCTGTCGGTCAACCAGTATCCTTCGGTCAACTATCTGTCGGTCAACCAGTATCCTTCGGTCAACTATGGTTCGATCAGATTATGGTTCGGTCAAACTACCATGGTTCGGGCCATTGATATCTTTCGGTCATGGCAGTTACGTTTTATCCATTAACACAATTTCACTAATCAGTTATTGTCAACAGGATCAAACAAGCATAATCACAAGGTTTCACTCAAGAACCCTAATTTGATTAACAAGCATAACACTTTATCCTATACGATTCCGTTTTCAAGAACAGTGAACAATAACAATCCGTAGTGTATACATCACAACCAATCCACAAGCCTTATCATTAACCCTAATCACAACAGATCCAATTTGCATACAAATCCGATGAACATCCAAATCCTACCAATATGCACAACCGATTAACATACAACCCTAGTATCTTTCAAAACATCCATACTAACCGATCATAAAAACACATATTGCAAAACGATTAGGCAATTATAACATTCATATCCCATTAACATACATAATCGATTAGCATACAAGTCCGATCAACAACATATTGTAAGGCGATCGATAAATCATGAAAGCATATACATTAAACACTAACCGATATTGAAAACAGGGAATTGATCAGCAAGAAGTCTCCGTAAGTTTGTGGTTGCCGTCACAAGTAAAGATGCTCTAGGGTTTTTAGAAAAATAACTACTGATTTCATGCATTCCCATATATACGTATCACAGTAATGGGCCAAGCCCATTGGAAAGACTGGGCCGAAACATATCGAAGGATATGTTTCGTGCTCGAAGGATATGTTTCGGGGTCGAAGGTTATCCTTCGTGGTCCTTCGAATCCTTCGAACTACATGTCATCCTTCGAGGGCTAGGTTAAAGTTAATATTATAATAATAACAATTCTAATATTATTTTCTATCACCCCAAATAGTAACATATAGGCAAACAACTCGTATAATTCAAGTCCACAATCCAACAACTAAACAGTCAAAGTCAAAGTCAACGCGCAATAAATGCGAAAGTGAAAGTCAAACACTCGAGTTGTCACACGAGTAATGTCCGGTTATTCGGTTGGATAGCGTTCCGTTAAAGTGTTTAATTATTCCTTAAAGTGCCTTATGTATATATATATATATATATATATATATATATATATATATATATATATATATTTGTAATATAATTAATCCCCGGCACTTAGGACATTATACAGGACCATTCTTCCATATTTTTGCACCTTACTAGCATATTGCAATGCTGAATTTTATTAGTAAATGCAGAATTCTGCACTTAAATTGTGTTTTAGGCACTTCCCAGCACTTTAACTATCACCTAGTGACGCAGTTTTATGGTCCTCTCTTCCCTACACTCCATAGTAGTGTAATACCCTGTCCTTGGCTCATACTGGCCTCTAAACACTGTCTGTCTATTGCTGGCATTGTCAGTATATTTCTGAATTATCCTTTAAGTGTGCTAACTGTGCTATGTGCATCAAGTATGTCACTAAAGTTCATGTGTAATAAATGAAGTGACGGTATGAAGTATGATGCATATGCATGTATGATACAAAAATCATAAAGCAGTTTAAATTGTCAGTTGTAATCAAGCACAGTCATTAAGCACATAATTAAAATTAATTAATTGTACGGACGCACGCAAATTTGACGGTTGTCACATTAACTCCTTTTGCCCGAAAACATACCTTAAACTCTTATGATCGGTATAAATGGTAAACTTACTACCGTAAAGGTAATGTCTCCAAATTTTCAGGGCAAAAATTATGGCTCTTTATTCTAAATCATGTGTTGAATAATTTTCTTCATGATTTTTAAGTTGTCTAGAGGCGTATGCTATAACCTTTTGACGTTGCATCAACACACATCCATAACCAAACTTAGAAGCGTCACAATAGACTACAAAGTCTTCTGTTCCTTCTGGTAACGCTAGTATGAGTGTGTTGGTTAATCTTTGCTTAAGAATTCTAAAGGCTTCTTCTTATTTTGGTCCCCATTCAAACTTAACGAATTTACAGGTTAGCTTAGTTAAGGGAATAGTTATTCTAGAAAAATCTCGAATAAATCGTCTATAATATCCGGCTAGTCCTAGAAAACTTCTAACCTCGGTTGGTGATTCAGGGGTTTTCCATTTAGTAATCGCCTCAATCTTTGTGGGATCCACATGAATTCCTTCATGATTGACTAAATGTCCAAGAAATTGTACTTCCTCTATCCAAAACTCACACTTTGAAAATTTAGCATAAAGATTTTCTTTTCTTAATAAACTTAGGAGTGCATGCAGATGCGCTGCATGTTCCTCTTTACTTTTAGAGTAGATGAGAATATCGTCTATAAAGAAAATTATGAATTGATCCAAATATGGCTTACATATTCGGTTCATTATGTCCATAAATGCGGCTGGGGCGTTGGTTAAACCAAATGGCATGATAGTAAATTCATAATGGCCATACCTTGTTCTAAAAGCGGTCTTAGGAATGTCCTCTTCCTGTACCTTTAATTGATGATATACTGAGCGTAAATCGATTTTAGAGAAACATTGAGCTCCTTGCAATTGATCAAACAAATCATCGATTCTCGGTAATGGGTATCGATTTTTAATTGTCACTTTATTCAATTCTCGGTAATCAATGCACATACGCCTTGACCCATCTTTCTTCTTATCAAATAAGATCGGTGCTCCCCATGGTGATGAACTTGGCTGTATGAATACTTTTTTTCCAAAAGATCATCCAGTTGTTTCTTTAACTCCTGCATTTCTGTTGGTGCCAAACGGTAGGGTGCTTTGGCAATTGGTGTTGTCCCTGGTAGCAAATGAGTTCTGAATTCAACTTCTCTGTTCGGTGGTAACCCGGGTAATTCTTCTGGAAACACATCTGAAAACTGAGATACTACGGGAATATCTTTCAATTCTTTTCCTTTAGTGTTAATGATTATGGAAATCATGTACACTAGTGACCCTTTTCTTGCATAACTTGTTGTTTTCAGTACAGAGATGAATTTCATGGATCTAGATGGCTTATCTCCTTTAATTGTGATCTTTTCACCTTTAGGTGAATTTACTTGTATTGACTTTTGATCACATAAAATACTCGCTTTATTGGCTATTAACCAATCCATTCCTAATACAACATCAAATCCTGCCAGAATTGGGTAAAGATTTGCAATAAACTTTTGATTTAAAAATTCTATTCTTGCTCCCTGCAAGATTTCAGTGATCTTAATGGTTTCCTCATTTGCTGTCTCTACCAGACATTTTTGTGGGAGTTTAGTTAATGGTTGATTGAGAAGTTTGAAAAATGAAGTATTAATAAAACTTTGGTTCGAACCAGAGTCAAATAATACTTTAGCAAAAACATCATTTTCTAAAAACGTACCAGCAATCATGTCCGGAATCATCTTAGCTTCTTCTGCAGTCAGAACAAATGCTCTAGCATTCTTAGTATTCTTGTTGTTCATGGCTGGAGCTAGTTTCGAACAATTCGGCTTGATATGACCTTTTTCTCCACAATTGAAGCATACTCCATTACTGGGTTTCTTCCTACAGTCTTCTTCCTTGTGTCCTGATATCTTGCAGAAATTACAATAAGTGGAGCATCTTTCTGAATGCTTCTTCTTACAGGCTTTACAGTAAGGTGTCAAGGTAGAACCTATGTTTTTCCCACGGTTGGAATTTTCATAGCGGAATTCTTGGGTAAGCTTTTGAGCTAGGTCCTTCTCTGGTTTGCTTCTTGTGTACGCACTAATTCAGCAGTCAAGGTGTTTGCTAGTTCTACAGCTTCTTCTATAGTTTGTGGTCTAGCTGCCTTGACTACATGCCTAATCTCACTGATTAATCCCCAGATGTAAAGGGAGATTAATACTAGTTCTGGTGATGCTAGGGTTAGCACTATTCTAGCATATTCAAAGAATGTAGTAGTGTAACCCTTACTATCCACTCCAGTCATTCTAAGGTTTAGGAATTTATTAGCTATATGTTTCTTTTCATTAGGATGACCGAATTTTCTTTCAACAATATTCTTAAATTCGTTCCATTCCGTATTATAAACCTTGTCACTTCCCTTAGACTGGAGGATAGTGTTCCACCATTCTAAAGCTGAATTCTTAAACAGATTGGAAGCAAACACTATCTTATCCTCTTCCGCACACTTGCTTATTTTTAGGACTGCCTCAGTCTTTTCTATCCAGTGTAAGGCTGCAATGGCTCCCTTATTGCCAGAGAATTCTATTGGTTTACAGGACCAGAATTTTTTTTTTTTATGAACAACCATAAGACATAGTTCTTGTTCTTTTTGGAATTGGCACTTGAAGTATTGGTTCGTTGTTTACGCTATGTTCTGGTTCAGTAGGTGGTCGTTTACTTCCATTATTACTTTTATTATTATCCGCTTCCTTAACCGTTTTGATAATATATGGCATTACGTCTATAATCCCTTGTGCCACTATGTGTTGGATGGCACTCTTATCTACTTGGTTTCCGTTATTATCGTTATTCTAGTTTTCTTGATTCACTTCGTTGTCAATCTGAATTTTAAACATATACCATGTATTAATATTACAAAACAATATTTAATGCAAACAATCACACAACAAGCATATTGATCAAAATCGTCGAACATTGCGACCTTTACTCTATTTTATATATATGCGTATAGTACAAACTGGAACTGAAATCTAAAATTACAGTACTAGTATGCATCTGTAGTTATTATCTATAATATATATATTGAATATTTTTTCCATACAAAAATATTACACACACATACACACACACACACACACACACACACACATATATATATATATATATATATATATATTATTACTATTACTGGTACAGATTCATCCAGAATTTCATATTACGCTCGTCATATTTCCAGACGAGCCTTTCACCTATTTGTCTCATTCTTTCACTTCCTTCTAATATTTCCTTACCAAAGGTGCGGAGTTCTTGCACATTCTCAGTGCTCATGGGTGGGGCTAGTGCTGGTATTGGGTCAGGAAACTAGGGCATCGGTTCTTCGTGTGGATAAGGGTTCTCTATGATTTCCCTGATATACTGGTCATTATTAAAATATGGGTCTATGGGGTCCAGGTTGGGATAGAGTGCTATGGGCTCCTCTATTGGGTAAAGTTGTTGGTAATCCTTGTGGTCATTGAACCATGGGTCGTAGTCTGGGGGATGGGGTGCTGGCACTCTAGGAATTCCAGCTGGGTCAAAATCAGGCATTGGAATTTGGTCTACTGGGTTTGGCTCAACTTCCATAGGTTGTCTGGGAAATAGTGGCAACGGTTGGGGTGTTATGAGTTGTTCTAGATTTGGATCTGCAACTGTAGTAGCTACGATATGAAAGTTTGCTAATCTCCTATTGATTATATCCTGAGTTTGAGCATTCATTTCTCTATTCGCGCTGCTAAAGCTCGCTGCTGCTGAAGTTTCCTAATTATTTTTCTACGTTCATGAGCTCCTCTGCTGAACCATCCTCTCTTCTTGGGAGGGAATGGCTCTTCAGATTGTGCTTTGAATATGAAATTCCCTTCTTTGGTGTCATTCGAATACGCCGAGGGGGTAGGCTGTGAAGAGGTTCCATCGTCCCTAGGTGAGCTGGACAACTGACGGTAAGCGTCTGAGGGTCCTTGGTCGCTTATACTGTAAACTAACAAATTGTCAAATAACACAAAACAATAATATACGGATATGCACGTAGTCACATAGATTATTTCCTAACATATAAAAATTTGGTGTCAGCGGAACATTTCTGTGGCTGAAATCAGTGGCTGTAGCTCTGATACCACCTTCTGTCGCAACCCCCGACCCTTGCCTCGGGAGGCGGGCGGCCGCGGCCTACTCAGAGATGGTGGTATCGGTGTTTATCATTATTTGGCAGCGGAAATTTCACCAGGACCGTAGTTAGGAAATCTATTATCAGAGTAAAACACCATATTTTATACTAATAAACATATTAGGATGGAACCCATGTTTTCGTTACAAACAGGTTTATTGGGATAAACCCTATTTTATTGAAATAAAACATCTTCTATATTTAGGTAACTTTTATAGCCACTTTTCCAAGCCTTCGGTGCTGTCCAGCTGGCTTCTATTTGGCTTTCACATTTTGTTACCTGAAACGCGTTTAAAAATATTTTGTCAGTGGGAAATACTGGTGAGTGAATCCCAATTTAATCAAGACAAGTTTTATTAGTTTTACAGTATTGAGAGCGATCTCGCAATTACATTTGTTTATTTTTCTATTTTAATTACCACCCACGGTACTGTTAACCCGACTTGTGGTCATGTTACTACTCACAGTGTAGTAACAAATTTTGTATACAAAACCCCAACGTACCGATGATATTGTAGAATACAAATACTCAATCACTGTTAATTATAATGTAAAAACAATTGAGGCTTTGTAAAACAGTTTGCAAAAAGGAGGATTAACTCACAAAAAGATTTCATAAAAAGAGGATTACTCACATTGCTACTTTAGGGTTTTCCTTTGTGATTTCCTGGTTATTATCTAATAATTAAACAATGCACACGCGTTAGTATAATAACCTAGATTTTACATTAGTTATACTCTCCCTGAGACAGAACTCCAACGACTACGTCGGGTGATGGAGAGTGTGAAACCCATGCCTTAAAGTGTATTTTATTACGTGTTTTAATGTGTTTTACGTGATTATACGCCTCGAATACGATAACTACGGGTTTTCGTGGTTCTACAGGTAAATCGCCTAATTCAGTGAAGTTAGGGAGCGTGGTGATGAAGCAGAACTACCGGGGATGATGAACATTGCGAAAGATATCATTCGATAGATATTCGGGTATTTAGATGGAAGTTGAAATCAAGTAATATATGGAGCCATCACACAAGGGGATCAAGCTTACGGCTTGGAAAGAATAAAAGGAACAGAATGTACAAACCGTAGTGTACGGTTTTGTTCAGTAGCTTACGGGTAGAATTAAAAAGGCTGCACATGGCATCTTACAACATCACGTGGAACACGACATTGGGCCGACATATGTATTGAGGTTTTGACTTTGAAAAATATAAAAAATATCAACATAATCATGATCTCTCATATTGACGGCTAGGTGAGAAGACACAAGAATCAACATCTCTCATCATCAATGTTGTTTGGGTTTTTTTAGATGATCACGTGGCATGCAGATTGTAGTGTAAGGGGTTATTTTTAATTACTTTTCATCAACACAATTGAGGAGTACAATATACACGTGCATATGGAAGGTTTTTTGGATCACTTTGGCCGATATATGGACTTTTGTAAAGAAGGCATCACGTGAACAAGGGTTTTGAAAGACATCATCATTACATCTTTTAACATTAGGCCGCACATGTGGATAGGCAACTATCGTGGACTCTTTGGGGGTCTCTTGGGCCTGCAGATGAAGAGAATAGAACATTTTGACGGCAGCAAGGTTTTTGGGTGAACAAAAAAAAAAATCATCTGCTTCGACGGCAGAGGAGGTCAGCCACTTCGGAAGCACACGAAGATCAACCGAACGAGATGAGCGGCTAGTCTAGTGGTTTCCTCCGGATGGAGGGTTTTGTAAGTGGATAATTTTATGTGTTTGTGATGTAACATTTGTGCTTAAAATCATTGTGAACAGTTCAATTATCAATAAAACAAAGTTATTTGATCCCAATGTTTGTTTGGTTATGTTTTACATTTTTCATGTTTTGACTTTCGTTCAATTTTAAACTCTATCTCACTTTCTGAAGAATTATACGTAAACTGGTGCGTAAACGCAATCAGTTTAATGCGACATGTCACACCCCGACCACGTAAAACATCAAATCGTGGCGGAAACGTCGGGGAGTGTTGTAATAGAATTATTGTTCCACAACCAAGGTAATTTAAATAATATTTTATTCATCACCTAAGGGTGGAATACATTGTTTTAAACGAGAACCCACAAGTTACATTGTCTTAAAAAAAAAACAAAGTACATAACAAGTTTTAACTAGTCTAGATCCATTTTATCGTCACTAAGGCCCAAGTCCACCCTAGTGTATCACGATCACCCTATGCATTTGCTCCTGAAACACATGTGAAAAATAGGTACGTCAGCATAAAAATGCCTGTGAGATACATAGGTTTTGTGAAAATAGGATCCATGAATTAGGTTTTAGAAAAAGTTAAATGAAATATAGTCATGAACCTTGTTGATTGTATTGTTTGTAAATCATTTGAAAAACGATGGTAGATATGTATTTTTGAAAGAATAATGTATGGTTAAATGAATAACCAAGTAAAATAAGTTGTATAAAACAAGTTGTTTGTAAAACAATGTATTGTGAAAAATATGTTATATAGCTAAACTGAAATGATCTAAACAACGCTGCGATGCGTAATATCATACAAACACTTATATATAGGAAGTACCAGCGGCGTATCCACCATGTTTGTATCATATTACACACGCCTCGTTACTTTACTTACCCAAACAGACCACCAATGTAAACATGTTTATGTTTAACCAAATGTCAAAATGTTTATGCGAAAAACCATGTCTAACGTCAAGTGTAAATCATGTAATGTGTGTAACAATGTCAAAATGTCTGTGTCAATGTCAATCATGTCATGTGTAAACAAAATGTCATGTATGGTAAGTGAAACAAGTATCAACTAAACCATAGGTGAAAATGCACAAAACAAAGTATTGAAGTAAAACCCAGTTTAAATCAACGTTATGTTTTATGGAGATGCATGCTATACTGAATACAAACATTTATGCGGTATTGTGAAAATGCATACATTCAAGCCTTGTGACTGTGGTGATAAACCTTTAAACAAATTAAAGGTCTATCGGTTTTTATGTTTAAATCGAATTCGGTCATTCCTTTCATCCAAACATACCCAGGATGTCAGGAACGGGAGTTGTCAATTCCTATGGTACCACTACCTACTAATGAGCGGCGTGATCAAAGTTAATGAATGTATATTGTCCCACTTAAACAAACCAAATGTCATACCCAAAATATAAACATGTGAAAACAATGCACTAAGTATGTAATCAAATGTACACACATAGCGTGAAATATCATGTAAAACAAATGTACTAAGTATGATGAACATACATAGCATGAAAATGTCATGTAAAACAAGTGTACTATGTATGATGAACATACATAGCATGAAAATGTCATGTAAAACAAGTGTACTATGTATAATGAACATACATAGCATGAAAATGTCATGTAAAACAAGTGTACTATGTATGATGAATATACATAGCATGAAAATGTCATGTAAAACAAGTGTACTATGTATGATGAACATACATAGCATAAAAATGTCATGTAAAACAAGTGTACTATGTATGATGAACATACATAGCATGAAAATGTCATGTAAAACAATGTACTATAGCAAGCATATAATGCGAAAACATGAAAGCATGAAAGTAACTAGTAGGCACATGTGTTTCACCCCAAAATGTTTGGAAAACAGTAAAAGAGGGGTACTATGTACTCACTTGAGATTGCTTAGAAGTCGTAGGATAACCACCAAGCAATGCTAGAAGATCACGGAATCAAACGGCACCTATAGGTATCTACATTAATAAACGGACCTATCGGAGGATCGGGTAGTACGAGATTTCGTAAACCAAATAAGTGTGGGAACTTATGTAATATGGTCTAACAAAGCCTACGTACTAAAACGAAACCTATCCTAAGAGCTCTTGACCCGTTACGACCCGCTTAGGTAGCTTATGCTACTTTTACGCGTCGTTCGCGTAAAACGCGTTTGGAATGCCTACTAGCCCTATGATAAACAAGATATGCCTTAACATGTTCAATATTGTTGTTAAATCAGTTTAGATACCAAAAATTATGTTGCATAGGCTTAAAATGAATTTTGGCGCAAAAAGGGTATTTTGGTAATTTACCTAAGGCACATACATTACCTATCATACCACTAGTTAAACGATGTGACCATACGGTATAACCTCGGAAGGTTATTCCCTATACAACTATGGTCACCTAAAGTGTTTTGTCGAATCCTAATGATCGACCAAATGGGTCGGGTTCGTAAGCATAAGCGATTGATTAGATCGCTTACTTTACGACCCTTAGACAAGCACAAAACTAGAGCGACAAGCTAAACATGCTAGAACATGTTTAGTGAAGTTAGAAAACAGGTTTGGTATTAAAACAAACGGTTTTAATACCCTAGAGTAGTTTGGTTACAAAATACGTGAGAAAACGCATTTTGGCCGAAACTACGACTCGTCACTGAGCCTAGACAACGTGGTAATCAGTAGGTATAGTCACTAGGGACTATAACCATCGTGATTACGCTCACGTTATGAAGTTCAAACGAACTTCACGTTGACCATAAACTGGTCAATGCGGAATGTCAAACACAGTTTGACTTAAACGCTAAACGAACGAAAAACGCGAAAGAATACTTACAGAAGGTCCCCGCAAGATTTGATTTCCAGGTATTTCTCAGGTATGAAGTGGTAATCACTCCAACTTAGAGAAAATCTCAGAAAATCAAGTGTGAGGGAAATGGGCAAGGCATGGGGGGGGGGTATTTATAGATTTGGTAGAGCCGTTAAGATCGTTCCTCGTTATCCGAGATTCAATCCTAGCCGTACACATCAAGCCCATAGTTTTAGAAAACCATGGGGGCCCCTAAACCAGCCCATAGACTCAACAAAACCATGAGCAAGGGTGGGTAACAGCTGGAAATGGCTGGAATGCAATTCTGCTGATCTGGGCATGGCTTGCGGACCGTAAGCATACCCATACGGTCCGTAAGGACCCTGCAGACCAGCAGATTTTGCATTTTGGCAGTTTTGGTCCCTGTGCACGTATAGTCGTGTTTTGGCACTTCTAACACCCGTCAAACCCATTTTTGAGCTCTACAAGGATGTTAAAGTATAGGGAACATAAAACATGCTCAAAAATATGTCGGATGTCGGTTCGTTTGGCCGTACGATTGCGTTGTTCGGTTAATTACGACGGAAGTCGTAACGGACGCAAAAACGGTCCAAATTGCGCGACGAATGGATTTTTGACAAGCCAAACACTAAAACATAATATTTTAATGCTTACATAAATTTTTGGATGTCCGGAAGTATTCAGAACGTAAGTAATGCGCGAAAATGCAAACTTATGCACTTTTTGACGCTTTTAGTCCCTGAATGAGCATAATGTTTATTTTAGCACACCGAACCCCTCAAAGCCTATTTCTAAGCTATGTAAAGGATATTTAAGGTGTGTTTAACTTATGATCATGTTCCGGAATGTTCGTTACAGTTCAAATCGGCATACTTTCGCAGTTTGTCAATTTTAGTCCCTGTAAGCGAATTAACTGGATTTTGCCATACCAAAGCCTTCAAAACTTATTTCTAAGTTATGTAAAGGTTATTTAAGGTATGTTAAGCATAAATTGATGTTCCGGAGTATTTGTCGTTTTTAACTGATTACGTTTACGCACCAGTTTGTGTATAATTCTCTAGAAAGCGATATAGAGTTTGAAATCGAATAAAAGTCAAAACATGAAAAACATCAAACATAAACAAACAAACATAGGGATCAAATAACTTTATTTCATTGATAACTGAACTGTTTACAATGATTACAAGCACAGATGTCACAGTCTCCCCTACTTGTGGGAATTTTGTCCCTAAATTCGTTTAGAGGAAACTCGTGGGAAAAGATGTGGATACTTCGCCTTCATTTGATCTTCACGTTCCCAAGTAAACTCAGGTCCACGTTTAGATTCCCAGCGAACTTTAACCAACGGAATGCGCTTGCGTTTAAGCCATTTGATTTCACGATCCATAATTTCCACAGGTTTCTCAACAAAATGTAGTGTTTTATCAACACGGATTTCGTCAAGTGGTATGTGGAGGTTCTTATCAGCTAAACACTTTTTGAGATTGGATACATGGAAAGTTGGATGAACATTTCCAAGTTCGGGAGGTAATGCAAGTCTGTAGGCTACCTTACCGATTCTTTCGACGATCTTGAATGGTCCAACGTATCTAGGTGCAAGTTTTCCTTTCTTTCCAAATCTGATCACACCTTTCCAAGGTGAGACCTTAAGTAATACACGATCACCGACTTGGAATTCTAAGGGCTTGCGTCATTGGTCCGCGTAACTCTTTTGGCGGCTTCGAGCTGCCTGTAAGTTATCACGAACTTTCTTAACCTTGTTAGTTGTCTTTAGAATGAGGTCAGGTCCAGTAAGCTGAGCCTCAACTATTTCATTCCAGCAGACTGGTGAACGACATTTTCAACCATAGAGAGCCTCGAAAGGAGCCATATTGATGCTGGAGTGATAACTATTGTTGTAGGAAAATTCAATCAATGGAAGATGTGAATCCCAACTACCACCAAAATCGATCACACAAGCTCTAAGCATATCCTCCAGTGTCTGGATTGTTCTTTCAGTTTGGCCATCTGTTTGTGGATGATAAGCTGTGCTCAGATTGAGTTGGGTCCCCATAGCGGATTGCATGGTTCTCAAAAAACGAGAAGAGAAACGAGCATCTCTATCAGAAATAATGTTCAGGGGAACACCAAGTCGAGATACGATTTCATCCACATAGATTTTAGCCAGATCTTCAGCAGATAGATTTTCATGGATCGGGAGGAAATGCGCTGACTTTGTAAGACAATCAACAACTACCCAGATGGCATCATGACCTTTCTTAGTGCGCGGGAGTTTGGTAGTGAGATCCATAGCAATGTTTTCCCATTTCCAAACTGGGATCTCAGGTTGCTCCAAAAGACCATAAGGATGCTGGTGTTCAGCCTTAACTTTAAGGCAAGTAAGGCATTTGGAAACGTACAAGGCAATGTCTTTCTTCATACCAGGCCACCAATACTGAGTACGAAGATCCTTATACATTTTATCTGACCCAGGATGAATAGAATAACGAGATTTATGGGCTTCATCCATAAGCAAAGTGCGAAGATCATCTTGGCTTGGGACCCACAAACGGTCCATGAAATAATATGATCCATCTTCCTTCAGCACAAGATCAGGCTTAATGTGATAGGGTAATTCCTTACCCATCAAGTCTTGTGAAACACAAGCCTATTGAGCCTGAGTAATGCGTGCTTGGATATCAGATCGAGCTTGAACAGCAGATTGAACATGAACACAATGAAGCATAGTATGTTCCCTATGACTTAATGCATTAGCCACAACATTCGCTTTACCAGGATGGTAGCGAATTTCGCAATCATAGTCGTTTAGGAGTTCGACCCAACGTCTTTGCCTCATGTTGAGTTCTTTCTGATTGAAGATATGCTGAAGACTTTTGTGGTCAGTGAAAACCACGCATTTGGTACCATACAAATAGTGTCTCCAGATTTTGAGAGCGAAGACGACTGCGCCCAACTCAAGATCATGAGTGGTGTAGTTTCTCTCATGTACCTTCAATTGTCTCGATGCGTAGGCTATGACTTTATTCCTTTGCATCAGAACACAGCCAAGACCCAACTTCGATGCATCACAGTAGACAACAAAATCATCATTGCCTTCAGGCAAAGTTAGAATAGGTGCATCATAAAGCTTCTGCTTCAAGGTCTGAAATGCTTCTTCTTGCTTAGAACCCCATTCAAAGGGTTTATTCTTCTGAGTTAGGGCAGTTAGAGGAAGTGCAATCTTCGAGAAGTTCTTGATGAAGCGGCGGTAATAACCCGCAAGACCAAGAAAAGAACGAACCTCAGTAGGAGTAGTAGGCGTATCCCAATCCTTAATCGCACTGATCTTGGAGGGATCTACATGTATACCTTGTTCGTTGACAATATGTCCTAAAAATTAAACTTCCTTAAGCCAAAATTTGCACTTGGAGAATTTGGCCAAAAGTTGCTCTTTCTTTAGGAGTTCCAGCGTAAGACGAAGATGGCGCTCATGATCAGCTCGCGTCTTAGAATAAATCAAGATGTCATCAATAAAAACAATGATGAACTTATCCAAATAAGGCTTACAAACCCTATTCATTAAGTCCATGAAAACAACAGGAGCATTGGTCAAACCGAATGGCATGACTGTGAACTCATAATGCCCATATCGAGTGCGGAATGCTGTCTTGGGAATATCCTCTTCATGCACACGAAGTTGATGATACCCAGAACGAAGGTCAATCTTCGAGAAGCAAGTAGCACCCTGTAACTTGTCAAAGAGATCATCAATGCGAGGTAGGGGATATCGATTTTTGATGGTAAGCTTATTCAGCTCACGATAATCGATACACATTCTAAAGGATCCATCCTTTTTCTTGACAAAAAGAACGGGAGCACCCCAAGGTGAAAAGCTAGGACGAATAAAACCTTTGTTAGAAAGCTCTTGAAGCTGCTTAGACAATTCTTGCATCTCAGACGGTGCAAGACGATATGGAGCTCTGGCAATAGGATTTGCACCAGGTACAAGATCAATACGGAACTCGACTTGGCGTGCTGGGGGTAGACCAGGTAACTCTTCAGGAAACAGCTCCGGATAATCCCGAACAACAGGGATATCTTGAATAGACTTACCTTGGCCTTTATCTGCCATAACATGTGCCAGGAAGGCCACATAGTTCTTTCGCAGATACTTCCGAGCTTGAAAACAAGACATAAGCTTGAGGCTACTAGCAGGTTTTCACCATAAACCTGTAGTATCTCACCTGACGAAAGCGGCACACGAACGATCTTCTCAAAACAAACTACCTCTGCGCGATGCTAGGCTAACCAATCCATACCCACAATGATGTCAAAGCTCCCAAGTTGCATAGGCGTGAGGTCAATAGGAAAAATATGGTCGTTAAGGTTCAACTGGCAGTTGCGAAGAACAGAATCAAGAACAATGGGTTCACCATTCGCAACTTCTACTGTCAAAGGCTTTCCTAGTTTCGTTCTAGACACGCGAAGCAAAGGCTCAAAAGATAACGACACAAAACTCTTATCGGCCCCTGAATCAAAAAGAACAGATGCCGGTTGATTATTAACTAAGAACGTACCGTTCACCACCTCGTTGTCTGCTTGCGCCTCAACAGCATTCATATTAAAAGCTCGTCCACGAGCCTGAGCCTGAACTGGAATTGCATTAACCAGCCTTGGACACTGGTTTCGATAATGGGTCAGGTCTCCGCAATTAAAGCACGAGCCAGGAGGATAGTGAGGTCGTGCAGCTTGTGCTTGCTGTTGAACAGGTAGTTGAGCTCCCTGTTGGGCTGTATTTCTAGCAGAACGACAAACCTCTACAAGATGACCCGATTTTACATAGTTGGTACAGAAACGACACGGGAGTTGCTGTTGATGGTGACTATTGCACAAAGGTGCATTCCCTTAATACCGCTTCTTTGCGGGAGGCTGCGCTGGCTGATTGGGAGCCGCTTGGTTCTGTTGGGCAGTGATGGCAAAATTTTGGGAAGCCTTTCGCTTCCTGGAGCCCTTTGATGAGCCAGAATCCTTCCCCTTCTTACCTTTCTTGCTATCCCCTTTGTCAGACGCCTGATTCTTGCCCTTGTCACCCTTCCTATGCAATTTACCCTTTCTGATCTGCGATTCTGTCAATGTTGCAGATAGTTCGATTGCCTGACGAACAGTGGTAGGTTTACTACCAGTAACGATGTCTTGCACAGAGTCAGGTAGACCATCGATGTATCATTCGATAGCCTTGTCAAGTGGGGTGACCATTGTTGGGCATAGCAAACTCAACTCTTCATATCTATCAGTATACGCCCGGTGCTCACCACTAACCTGTTTCAGATCGTCAAACTCCCTTTCCAACTTTCGTAGCTCATGACGAGGACAAAACTCACTCATCATGAGAGTCCTCAAATCAGCCCATGTTTGCGCTAAAGCGACTTCAGCACCTCGATCTCTCATAACCCCGTTCCACCATGTTAACGCCCTCTTCTGAAAAACACTTGAAGCAAACTCAACTTTGCGATTATCAGGACACTGAACATGACGGAAAGTATTCTCAATGCTCTCAAACCATTGAAGGAGCCCAGCCCCCTCAGTACCACTGAACTTGAGTGGTTTAGCCGAATTGAAGCTCTTGAAGTTACAAGGAGCGTTCTGATTAATGTTGGCTTGGTTAAACTGAGCAATAAGATTCGGGAACGCAGCAGCCATATGCTGTGCGATGATTTCTGCCAGTTCGGCATTGGGTAGCTGATTTTTGCGTCGAGGAGGCATGCTAAAAAGAGGAAAACATGAGAGGAAACGAGTGAGATGTTTAGATGAAAAGAACGAGACGAAACAAAATCAATAAAGCAAGGATGGTGGTCATTTGTCCGTATCACAAAGCAAACAAACGACACACAGTGACTAATCAAAGTAAATGGGCTCATAAATAATGCTTAGCGAAGACATGCTCGCCTATAAGTGAACACTTACCCCAGGAGTTCCCAGGTAAGAGTGACTGGTCCGATTATGTGGATTTGTACGAACACTCTAGCCTTAGACAGAAAACCCAGGGTACAGGCATTCACCCTTCCAGTTTGCACGTGTTCACACTATTTAGAACCCAAAACTTTGACGAGATTTTGAAAACTTGGAAGGCACAAGGCCAAAAGAATCATTTAAAAACAAATGATAAAGTTTCATAATCAAATTGAAAAACCAAAAAGGGTTCAAAACCATATAATAAATCATTTGAAAACAGAGGATTGTTTTTCAAAAATCATTTTTAGAAAACTGGGTTCTTGTTCTGGTGATCACCTAAGGATAGGTGAAGTGCATGTTTTAAAATCTAAACACAAGACAACTTGTGTTGGGGTCCTAGAAAGGTTATAGTCTAGGTCAAAGCATTACTAATAACCTAATTCCCTATAACCATTGGCTCTGATACGAACTCTTCTGTCACACCCCGACCACGTAAAACATCAAATCGTGGCGGAAACGTCAGGGAGTGTTGTAACAGAATTATTGTTCCACAACCAAGGTAATTTAAATAATATTTTATTCATCACCCGAGGGTGGAATACATTGTTTTAAACGAGAACCCACAAGTTACATTGTCTTAAAAAAAAGTACATAACAAATTTTAACTAGTCTAGATCCATTTTATCATCACTAAGGCCCAAGTCCACCCTAGTGTATCACGATCATCCTATGCATTTGCTCCTGAAACACATGTGAAAAATAGGTACGTCAGCATAAAAATGCCTGTGAGATACATAGGTTTTGTGAAAATAGGATCCATGACTTAGGTTTTAGAAAAAGTTTAATGAAATGTAGTCATGAACCTTGTTGATTGTATTGTTTGTAAATCATTTGAAAAGCAATGGTAGATATGTATTTTTGAAAGAATAATGTATGGTTAAATGAATAACCAAGTAAAATAAGTTGTATAAAACAAGTTGTTTGTAAAACAATGTATTGTGAAAAATATGTTATATAGCTAAACTGAAATGATCTAAACAACGCTGCGATGCGTAATATCATACAAACACTTATATATAGGAAGTACCAGCGGCGTATCCACCATGTTTGTATCATATTACACACGCCTCGTTACTTAAATCACTTACCCAAACAGACCACCAATGTAAACATGTTTATGTTTAACCAAATGTCAAAATGTTTATGCGAAAAACCATGTCTAACGTCAAGTGTAAATCATGTAATGTGTGTAACAATGTCAAAATGTCTATGTCAATGTCAATCATGTCATGTGTAAACAAAATGTCATGTATGGTAAGTGAAATATGTATCAACTAAAAATAGGTGAAAATGCACAAAACAAAGTATTGAAGTAAAACTCAGTTTAAATCAACGTTATGTTTTATGGAGATGCATGCTATACTGAATACAAACATTTATGCGGTATTGTGAAAATGCATACATTCAAGCCTTGTGACTGTGGTGATAAACCTTTAAACAAATTAAAGGTCTATCGGTTTTTATGTTTAAATCGAATTCGGTCATTCCTTTCATCCAAACATACCCAGGATGTCAGGAACGGGAGTTGTCAATTCCTATGGTACCACTACCTACTAACGAGCGGCATGATCAAAGTTAATGAATGTATATTGTCCCACTTAAACAAACCAAATGTCATACCCAAAATATAAACATGTGAAAACAATGCACTAAGTATGTAATCAAATGTACACACATAGCGTGAAATATCATGTAAAACAAATGTACTAAGTATGATGAACATACATAGCATGAAAATGTCATGTAAAACAAGTGTACTATGTATGATGAACATACATAGCATGAAAATGTCATGTAAAACAAGTGTACTATGTATGATGAACATACATAGCATGAAAATGTCATGTAAAACAAGTGTACTATGTATGATGAATATACATAGCATGAAAATGTCATGTAAAACAAGTGTACTATGTATGATGAACATACATAGCATGAAAATGTCATGTAAAACAAGTGTACTATGTATGATGAACATACATAGCATGAAAATGTCATGTAAAACAATGTACTATAGCAAGTATATAATGCGAAAACATGAAAGCATGAAAGTAATAAGTAGGCACATGTGTTTCACCCCAAAATGTTTGGAAAACAGTAAAAGAGGGGTACTATGTACTCACTTGAGATTGCTTAGAAGTCGTAGGATAACCACCAAGCAATGCTAGAAGATCACGGAATCAAACGGCACCTATAGGTATCTACATTAATAAACGGACCTATCGGAGGATCGGGTAGTACGAGGTTTCGTAAACCAAATAAGTGTGGGAACTTATGTAATATGGTCTAACAAAGCCTACGTACTAAAACGAAACCTATCCTAAGTGCTCTTGACCCGTTACGACCCGCTTAGGTAGCTTATGCTACTTTAACGCGTCGTTCGCGTAAAACGCGTTTGGAATGCCTAACTAGCCCTATGATAAACAAGATATGCCTTAACATGTTCAATATTGTTGTTAGATCAGTTTAGATACCAAAAATTATGTTGCGTAGGCTTAAAATGAATTTTGGCGCAAAAAGGGTATTTTGGTAATTTACCTAAGGCACATACATTACCTATCATACCACTAGTTAAACGATGAGACCATAAGGTATAACCTCGGAAGCTTATTCCCTATACAACTATGGTCACCTAAAGTGTTTGGTCGAATCCTAATGATCGACCAAATGGGTCGGGTTCGTAAGCATAAGCGATTGATTAGATCGCTTACCTTATGACCCTTAGACAAGCACAAAACTAGAGCGACGAGCTAAACATGCTAGAACATGTTTAGTGAAGTTAGAAAACAGGTTTGGTATTAAAACAAACGGTTTTAATACCCTAGAGTAGTTTGGTTACAAAATACGTGAGAAAACGCATTTTGGCCGAAACTACGACTCGTCACTGAGCCTAGATAACGTGGTAATCAGTAGGTATAGTCACTAGGGACTATAACCATCGTGATTACGCTCACGTTATGAAGTTCAAACGAACTTCGCGTTGCTGGTCAATGCAGAAAGTCAAACACAGTTTGACTTAAACGCTAAACGAACGAAAAACGAAAAAGAATACTTACAGAAGGTCCCCGCAAGATTTGATTTCCAAGTATTTCTCAGGTATGAAGTGGTAATCACTCCAACTTAGAGAAAATCTCAGAAAATCAAGTGTGAGGGAAATGGGCAAGGCATGGGGGGGGGTATTTATAGATTTGGTAGAGCCGTTAAGACCGTTCCTCGTTATCCGAGATTCAATCCTAGCCGTACACATCAAGCCCATAGTTTTAGAAAACCATGGGGGCCCCTAAACCAGCCCATAGACTCAACAAAACCATGTGCAAGGGTGGGTAACAGCTGGAAATGGCTGGAATGCAATTCTGCTGATCTGGGCATGGCTTACGGACCGTAAGCATACCCATACGGTCCGTAAGGACCCTGCAGACCAGCAGATTTTGCATTTTGGCAATTTTGGTCCCTGTGCGCGTATAGTCGTGTTTTGGCACTTCTAACACCCGTCAAACCCATTTTTGAGCTCTACAAGGATGTTAAAGTATAGGGAACATAAAACATGCTCAAAAATATGTCGGATGTCGGTTCGTTTGGCCGTACGATTGCGCTGTTCGGTTAATTACGACGGAAGTCGTAACGGACGCAAAAACGGTCCAAATTGCGCGACGAATGGATTTTTGACAAGCCAAACACTAAAACATAATATTTTAATGCTTACATAAATTTTTGGATGTCCGGAAGTATTCAGAACGTAAGTAATGGGCGAAAATGCAAACTTATGCACTTTTTGACGCTTTTAGTCCCTGAATGAGCATAATGTTTATTTTAGCACACCGAACCCCTCAAAGCCTATTTCTAAGCTATGTAAAGGATATTTAAGGTGTGTTTAACTTATGATCATGTTCTGGAATGTTCGTTACAGTTCAAATCGGCATACTTTCACAGTTTGTCAATTTTAGTCCCTGTAAGCGAATTAACTGGATTTTGCCATACCAAAGCCTTCAAAACTTATTTCTAAGTTATGTAAAGGTTATTTAAGGTATGTTAAGCATAAATTGATGTTCCAGAGTATTTGTCGTTTTTAACTGATTACGTTTACGCACCAGTTTGTGTATAATTCTCTAGAAAGCGATATAGAGTTTGAAATCGAATAAAAGTCAAAACATGAAAAACATCAAACATAAACAAACAAACATAGGGATCAAAATACTTTATTTCATTGATAACTGAACTGTTTACAATGATTACAAGCACAGATGTCACACGACAAAAACTCCAGAACATCAACATATACTTAACATACCATAAATAACCTTTACATAACTTACAAATAAGTTTTTAAAGGCTTTGGTATGGCAAAAACAAGTTAATTCGCCTACAGGGACTAAATTTGACAAACTGCGAAAGTATGCAAATTTGAACTATAACAAACATTCCGGAACATGACCATAAGTTAAACACACCTTAAATATCCGTTGCATAGCTTAGAAATAGGCTTTGAGGTGTTCGGTGTGCTAAAATAAACTTTTGGATCAGTCAGGGACTAAAAGTGTCAAAAAGTGCATAAGTTTGCACTTCCGCGCATAACTTACATTCTGAATACATCCGGACATCCAAAAATTTATGTAAGCATTATAATATTATGCCTTAGTGTTTGGCATAAGAAAAATCCATTCGTCGCGCAATTTGGTTCGTTTTTCACGCTTATGCGCATTCCGTCGTAAGTAAGCGAACATCGTAACCGTACGGCCAAACGAACCGACATCCGAGATATTTTTGAGCACATTTTAAGTTCCCTATACTTTAGCTTCATTTGTTAGCATTGAAATGGGGTTAACGGGCCTTAAACGTGTCAGAAATGGCCTTGTAGCACAACAGGGACCAAAACTGTAAATCTGCCAAAGCTGATGGCTTACGGACCGTAAGCCATCACCCTTACGGTCCGTAAGGCGTCCCCAGAACAGCAGATTCAGCTTTAACTGCTGTTGCCTCTTCAAGTTAGTGAAAGGCCAAATTTCACTTACCTCTTCTGGACAATGAGGGGCAAATCTGATGTTCCATAAGTATTGCAACAAGTGTATGGACAAGATCAAAGCACATTAATCGATAAACGATCCTAACGGTCTTGCATATCCTATAAATACCCCTCCCCCATTTTGGCTAAATACTCACAAATCTGATCAAAGAGCTCTAAGTTGATGCCATTGCTTCATACCTGAGCTCCTGGATCAAGATTAGCTTTCGGGGACCCTTCGTAAGTGTTCTTTCGTTCTTTTATTCGCTTTTCGAGTCTGAAAGTCGAACTATGCTTGACTTTCTGCATTGACCAGTTTATGGTCGATGCGAAGTTCGTTTGAACTTCGTAACGTGAGCGTGATCACGATGGTTATAGTCCATAGTGACTACACCTACTGATTACCACGTTATCTAGGCTTAGTGACGAGTCATAGTGTCGGCCAAAATGCGCATTCTTGCGTATTTTGTAACCAAACTACTCATAGGTATCAAAACCGTTTGTTTTGATACCAAACCTGTTTTCTAAACTTAGTTAAGTATGTTCTAACATGCTTA
Source organism: Helianthus annuus (assembly GCF_002127325.2). Taxonomy (NCBI): domain Eukaryota; kingdom Viridiplantae; phylum Streptophyta; class Magnoliopsida; order Asterales; family Asteraceae; genus Helianthus; species Helianthus annuus. The sequence continues at coordinate 26,670,959 of NC_035433.2, forward strand.
GCTCGTCACTTTTGTTTAGTACTTATATAGGGTCGTAAGGTAAGCGATCTAAACAATCGCTTATACTTTCGAACCCGACCCATTTGGTCGATCATTAGGATCCGACCAAACACATTAGGTGACCATAGTTGTATAGGGAATAACCTTCCGAGGTTATACCTTATGGTCACGACGTTAGGCGTTCCAAAAGCGTTTTACGCAAACGACGCATTAAGATAGCATAAGCTACCTAAACGGGTCGTAATGGGTCGTAAGCACTTAGGTTAGGTTTCATTTTAGTATGTAGGCTTTGTTAAACCATATTACACGAGTCTCCATACTCGTTTGGTTTACGAACCCGCATACTATCCAATCCTCCGATTTAGGTCCGGTATATTAACATAGTTACCTATATTAGGTGTCGTTTGATATCCGTGATCTCTAGCATTATTTGGTTGTTATACAAGGACTTCAAAGCAATCTCAGGTGAGTACATTGGACCCCATCCTTTACTATTTTCCAAACTGTTTTGGGGTGGAACACATGTGCCTACTTGTTACTTTCATGCTTTCATATCCTATGCTTATTATGGTCATTAGTACATTTATAGTACACGATTTCATTACATTTTATGCTATGTATGCCCATTGTGTGCGTACTTAGTACAATATTTTACATTACATTTTATGCTATGTATGCCCATTGTGTGCGTACTTAGTACATTGTTTTACATTACATATTATGCTATGTATGCCCATTATGTGCGTACTTAGTACAATATTTTACATTACATTTTATGCTATGTATGCCCATTGTGTGCGTACTTAGTACATTGTTTTACATTACATTTTATGCTATGTATGCCCAGTGTGTGCGTACTTAGTACAATATTTTACATTACATTTTATGCTATGTATGCCCATTGTGTGCATACTTAGTACGATTATTCATCACGTGCTCACATTTTGGTATGACATTTGGTTTGTTTAAATTAAACAATGTACATTCATTAACATTAGCTACGCCACTCGTTAGTAGGTAATGGTACCATAGGACTTGACAACTGCCATTCCTGAAATCTCGGGTTTGTTTGGATTGGAAGGAATGACCGAATTCGATAAACAATAACACATATAGACCTTTAATTTGTTTAAAGGTCTATCACCATAGTCACAAAGGCTTGAATGTATGCATTTTCACAAAACCGCGTAAATTTTTGTATCAGTATAGCATGCAATTTTTCCACAAAACATAACTTTGACTTAAACTATGTTTAATTCAGTACCCTGTTTTTGTGCATTTTACCTATGGCCTAGTTGATATATTTCACATGCCATACATGATATTTTGGATACACATTATATGATTTACATTAAACATAAACAATTTGACATTGATATACACATTGGGTGGTTTACATTACACATGAACATTTTGATATGGTTTACACAATTACACTTGACAATTGATTTATACATGAACAATTTACATGGTGGTTGGTTTGGGTAAATGGTTTGAGTAACGTGGCGTATGTAATATGATACAAACATGGTGGATACGCCGCTGGTACTTCCTATATATAAATGTTTGTATAATATTACCTATCATAGCATTATTTAAATCATTTCAGTATAGACATATTACATTTTACACAAATAACATATTCTTCACAAGACATTGATTTACAAACAACATATCTTATACAAACTCATTTTTTTTACTCTCATTTAACCTTACATTTTATTTATACCTATCATCTGATCTTATCGTTTTTCATATAATTTATAAGACAAAGCAAATTACAAGGTTCATGACTAAACATTTTCACAAACATAAGTCATGAATTCTATTTTCACAAAACCTATGTATCTCACAGGTATTTTTATGCTGACGTACCTACTTTCACATGTCTTTTCAGGAGCTGTCGCTTAGGATGATGATTGTGATACTAGGGCGGACCTGTGCCTTAGAGACATAAAACGAAGATAGACGTAGTTTAATTATCCTGTTTAAAGACAATGTAACACGCTTGTTTAATAAATAAAATATAACTTTGTATGCCATGGTTGTGAAACAAATAATTCTGTCTCAACACTCCCCGACGTTTCCGCCGCGGTTGCATGTTATACGCGGTTGGGGTGTGACAGAAGAGTTGGTATCAGAGCCAGTGGTTATAGGGAATTAGGTTATTAGTAATGCTTTGACCTAGACTGTAACTTTCTAGGACCCTAACACAAGTTAGCTTGTGTTTAGATTTTAAAACATGCACTTCACCTATCCTTAGGTGATAACCACAACGGGAACATCGATTCCGAATCCGCTTTGAAAATTAATCATCTGTTCTAAGATGATTTATTACTAGGTTTTGAACCATCTGTTATATGGTTTTGAACCCCTTTGAATTTTCAAAAATCTCGCCAAGATTTTCGGGTTTTAATAGTGTGAACACGTGCGAACTGGAAGAGTGAATGCCTGTACCCTAAGTTTTCTGTCTAAGGCTAGAGTGTTCGTACAAATCCACATAATCGGACCAGTCACTCTTACCTGAGAACTCTTGGGGTGAGTGTTCACTTATAGGCGAACATGTCTTCACGATACATTATTTTTGACCCATTTACTTTGACTAGACATTACGTGTCGCTCGCTTGCTTTGCGATGCGTAACCACCATCTTTGCTTTTGTTGAAATTGTTTCATCTCATTCTCTTCATCCAAACATCTCACTCGTTTCCTTTCATGTTTTCCTCTTTTAGAATGCCTCCTCGACGCGAAAACCAGATAGCGACTGCCGAACTGGCAGAAATTATTGCACAGCAAATGGCTGCTCAATTCCCAAATCTCTTTGCTCAATGGAACCAAGCCAACAACAACAACAATGCTCCATGCAATTTAAAGAGTTTTAACTCGGCTAAACCACTCAAGTTTAGTGGTTCCGAAGGAGCAACTGGGCTTCTTCAATGGTTCGAAAGCATTGAGAATACATTCCGTCACGTGCAGTGTCCTGACAATCGCAAGGTCGAGTTTTCTTCGAGTGTGTTTCAGAAGAGGGCTCTTACGTGGTTGAACGGGGTAATGAGGGATCGCGGTGCAGAAGTTGCTCTAGCACAAACGTGGGCTGAACTTAGGGCCCTTTTGATGAGGGAGTTCTGTAACACCCTTAATAATTTAACATAATTTAAGCTAAATATTTCATGAAACTTTATAAAAATCAGAGTTTACAAAAACCTTAGTGTTTTAAACCATACATACTAACAAATTTTTCCAAACATGTTCTAGATGGTGCATGATTCATTTAAAGACAACCCTTACTAGTCAACTAATAACTAGTTTAAAGGATTCAAAACATCATTAACAAAATTTATATGACATGTTTAAAGTTTAGACAAGATCATATTCAGTGCGGAAGCTTCAAATTGCGTGTTCGGTTCTTGACAAAATGCTTGATCATCATCCGGGAGAGATTCATCCATACCTAGAGTCAAACACTAAAAACCGTTAGTTTTGACTTTAATATATAAAGTATAAACAGGTTTTAATAACACAAGTGGCTACAAAATATAAAATTTTTTTGCTGGGTTCCACCGTAATTTACGGTATCACCGTAAATTACGGTGAACCTGGGAATGCTGTGGTTCTGCCGTAAGACAGTAGCAGAACACCGTAACATAATGTTGTCCACCGTAAATTACCGTGGAACCGTAATTTACGGTGGGTTCTGCACGTTTACAATTTAGCTATTTTTCAACTTTGGAAGCTCGTAACTCTTTACTCCGTGATCCGATTCAACCAATTCTTATTGCTATGAGTCCGAAATAAGATTTCGGACTTAACCATGTAAATTTTATATTGCGGAAACCGTGATACCACTAATTGGTTCACGAATTTCCTTATTACCATTATTCGACCCACTAGTGTGTGTGCATAGCACCTCCTTTCATCTTTAAACCCGTTTTAACATATTTACCCAATTACCCGGGCTCACATACTAGGTGTTTTCACGCCAATTCCATGGCTTTGAAATTTCCTCTATGGCTATTACTTGGTTATTCGGAATTCAAACATTCCGTTTCAAACAATCCTTTTTCCTCTAACATTATTGTTCGACCCATATCCCGGGTTCTTATACTTAGATTCACCATTACCAAAACACTAGTATGGCAAAATTTATCAATAAACAAGATGTATGACTTTCAAGTCGCAACTCTCGTGACTCCTTTAAAACCATCATTTTGACCCGTTTTTGCCATTTAGTGAAAACCATCACTTCAATGACTAACCCAACTAAATACCGAGTTCTTGTTTTGACCCGTTTGATAGTCGAGTGCACTTCGGCACTTATCGACACATCAAACGCACCCTTTACACTACGACATCAATTACAATTCAAACCAAAGTAATTAAACTCAATTCGACGAGACTAAAGTCACGTACCTTCAAAGCGCACCTTTTCCGCGGGTATCACCTCCGGCGTGTCCACTTGACGTTCCGGATTCCTTGCCTAAAGAGTCCAATTCATAAAAGATTAGAACTCTTTTTCACAAGCTTTTACGCATTTATTCATTACATATTTAAATTTGCGTTTTTAGCGATCTTTAACATTTTAATCCTCACTTAGGCGTTTTATCAAACACCTTGTGGGTCAGATTTTTTTACATGATCTAAACCAAGTTCATAACTTGAATTTATCACTCAAATCAACTTCAATTAGGCAATATACACATATTTTAACATCAACAATTTCAGAGATTATCTCAAAATTTCCGTTTTCACTAGAATAAGAGTCTTAGTCCTAGTGTTTCTCAAGTTCTACTAACTTACTAATCACCCACTATAGTGATTTTGATTCCTACAACTAACATGCAAGATTTTTAACAAGAAATCATCTAGGGTTTGTCCCTAGACCTTACTTTACTTCCAATTTCATGTTTACTACACATAATCAAGCTCTACATCCGATTTTGATCACATACATGAACTTTGAATCGAACGAAATTGACCTAATTCATCATACCTTAGGATCCTTTTGACAAGGTGATCACGATTTAGTGCTTGAATTTCGATTTCTAAGTGATTTGAGGCTCCAATTTGTGGTTTTCTTGCAAACTAGGGTTTGGGTGAAGAACCCCCTGTCGCCCCTGCTTGATGATCGACCAGACACTTCTTGAAATGGGGTGTTTGGTTGATTTTTACTATTTTAGTAATTAGAGTTTTTATTTTAACATCTTTAGTCCCTCCACTCTCATCTAGTTTATATTCTTGGCCCCCTTTTAACTCATTCAAGTGTTACTACAAGATTCTTAACTAACTAGGTTATTTATCCTAGTTAGTTTATTCTTGTTTATTATGTATTTTATAATTCTAGTATATAGTTTTAAAATTTTGGGATGTTACAAGTTCTGTCCTCGTCATGAGCAGCGAGCTTTGGAGAAAGAGTTTTTTGACTTAAAACAATACAGTGGCGAGCATCGGGCATATACTGATAGGTTTGAGGAGTTGAGTCTGCTTTGCCCGACAATGGTTGCCCCACTCGACAAGGCTACCGAAAGGTACACCGACGGCCTACCTGACTCGGTACAAGACATCATTATTGGTAGTAAACCTACCACACTCCGTCAGGCGATCGAGTTATCAGCGACACTGACTGAGTCGCGGATTCGAAAGGGAAAGCTGCACAAAAAGGGTGACAAGGGTAAGAAGCAGGCAGCTGACAACGAAGATAACAAGAAAGGTCAAAACAAGAAGGGAAAGGATTCTGGTTCCTCAAGGGGGTCAAGGAAGCGTAAGGCTTCCCAAAACTTTGCTAGCACTACCCAGGTTAACCAGGCAGCTCCCAACCAACCCACACAACCTCCAGCGAAGAAACCTTATGCAGGGAATGCACCTTTGTGCAATAGATGCAACGGCCGCAATTTCCGTGCCGTATCTGTACTAACTGTGGGAAACCAGATCATCTTGCTGGTGTTTATCATTTTGCTCAGAATCAGGCAGTTCAGAACCCGGTTCAACAAGTTTCTCAGCCTCTTGCTCAGCAACAAGGACAAGCTGCACGACCTCATTTTCCTCCTGGTTCATGCCATAATTGTGGGGATCTGACCCACAATAGAAACCGGTGCCCAAGGCTAGCCAACCAGAATCAGAATCAGGCTCAGGCTCGAGGTCGAGTCTTCAACATGAATGCACAAGAGGCACAAGCAGATGATAATGTGGTGAACGGTACGTTCTTTATTAATAATCAGCCAGCATCTGTTCTTTTTGATTCGGGTGCCGATAAGAGTTTTGTGTCGTTATCTTTTGAACCATTGCTTCGCGTGTCTAGAACGAAACTAGGTAAACCATTGACAGTAGAAGTGGCAAGCGGTGAACCCATTGTTCTTAATTCTGTTCTCCGCAACTGCCAATTGAACCTTAACAACCATCTTTTTCCTATTGACCTCACGCCTATGCAACTTGGAAGCTTCGACGTTATTGTGGGTATGGATTGGTTAGCCAAGCATCGCACAGAGGTAATTTGTTTCGAGAAGATTGTTCGTGTGTGAAGAAACACTAGATAAATGGTCGGAACCGAGATATCTAGGGGGTTTGAATCCGCATAAAAGGTTAGTTCTCTCTCAATTGGTTCAGTAACAATCGAGCTCCTTCTCCGATGATTCTACAAAACAAAGCACCGTTAGCCTCGTCAAGGGGAGAAGAGGGTTCTCTCCTTGACCCGACTCCGGTGTGAGAATAAGTATTTGAATGGAGAAGATAAAGGTATTTGAGTAGTGAAATTGGATCCCCATTTTTACCTGAAGAATTCTCCTATTTATAACCGAGAGTTTGGGAGGGAAAATCTGTTATTGAAAAGATAACGGAAGATGCTAACGCCGTAGCGGTTATTTTTCCTTCCGTTACGTTTCTTTTAATCTTTGTTAGTTTGCCTTGATCAGACGTGAATGCACACGGATCGTGACCTGATCCTATGGCTGGGGAACTGCCACATGGAAAGTGATCCAAGTGGAGATCATTCTTCAATCACATGCTATCGTTGTGATTTCAGGAATGTTTGTGATGATGACACGTGTCCAGACGGTTATAACCGTCTGGGTGGTGCACGATTGTATCTCTTCTAGAAGATTACTGCTGTAATCTGGTGTGACACCCCTTAGTGTGTACACAGCTGAACAAATCCCAGTCTGGGTAAAATAATATCCAAGTCTGGATATTTGGGTGGACATTTTGGTCTCAGGGTTTTTGACCCTTTGTTAAATGGAAGGCGGCGCAAGGGTTCAGTTTTCACTTTGGGCGCGCGACTATTGCTCGTTAGTTTCTTTCTTCCTTCTGCAAGACCAATGCGCGGCCGCACAAGGTTAGAAAGGTTGAAAAGTCGGTTTGGTGGTATGGTCCATATCTTTGTGGGATTTTTGGGACCTTACCCCTTCAAGTCCCCCCAGTCTAGTGTTGCACTTATGCAAATAAGTGGAGCACTGGACTTAGGAGAGAGATGGTTTTTGAGCGCGAAAAAATGAGAAATCTTCTATGAGAAGACTTTTCTATTTTATTTTGGGGATTTTGGAAATCTTTTGTCTTTATAGGATGGTACAGCTAGGACTGTAGGTCAAGCTGACATTGTCGGGTATATGCTGCTATTCGTGCCTTTCACGCGCGTGTGCAAACGCGTGTGTACTTTTCCTGCTCTTTTGAAGGACTGTGATATCCGAAAAAATTGCTGTGACGGTTCCCGATGCTTATTTATTGCGATGAGTATATAACGTTTGGGTAACCTCCTAGTGCCATCAACATTCTGTTGAAACGTTTCCCCTACCTTTCTTTTCTTGAGAAATCCATCATTCCTCTTTTTATGTCGACCGGAGAAAATCAAGAAGGTCTTGCTGAAGAGATGTCTACTGAACTTCCACCATTGAAGTGGCCGAGGGGGTCTTTTGACGGTTTGATGCGAAATCTTAAGTTTCCGGAAAGTCGGGGTGCTCTGTACCCTGAAGAAGGGCAGACAGCGGCAGATGCTCCGTCTGGGTACATCACCCTTTTCTGGGATTTCTTCTGTGATGGCAACTTCCGTTTGCCTGCAACGACGTTTCTTCTTGACATCCTTACATTTTATAATATTCATCTTTCTCAACTGCATCCCATTGGTATGGTCAGGGTTCGACATTTTGAGTTCGTGTGTCGGACTATGAATATTGAGCCGACCGTTCCTTGATTTAGGGTTTTTCACCAAATGCACTGTACCCAGGGGTTTTACTCTTTTGTTCAGAGGGCTACTGCAAAGAAGATTTTGCTCAATCCTCCGAAATCCTTCCATGATTGGAAACAGAAATTTTTCTTTATTAAGGCCGGAGTGATTCCGGTGAGGATGGTGTTGAGGGGAAAAGAGGATGTTCCTATTGAAACACTCCGGACCCCTTCTGATGAAACTTGGTACCAGGATCTGAAGGAGGTACCTAATATTGCTTTGCCGGAGAAAGCCCTTGTCGGAGCTGGGATGAGTTTAAACTGGAAGATGGATCGGGACGACAAGCCTGTATACACAGAAGGGGGCCATGGTACAGTTTAAGTTTTTTTTTTTTTTTTTTTTTGAGCCTGTCTGTTTTTTCTTGCAGTTGTTTCAATGTATGTTGTTGCCTACAAAAGAGAAGGGGGGAGAATGGGTACCATTAAGAAAAATCCTGATGAAGAATTTTGGTATGATCGTATTGAAAGGAACTTTTCTCTTCCGCGGGACGCGGATTTGTCTGATCCTCCTGCCGCTGGCGCAGGTAAGATTGTGTGTGCTGTCCGTCTAATCTTTTTACTCATGCCTTAATTGTTCTTTGTGCTTTGTAGGTGAGTTGTCAAATTTGGGCGTAGGCCCTGAGAGGAAAAGGCGCGCTACGGCTAGTAATGTTGCGCCCAAGAAAGGTGATGCGGGAAAGACTCAATCTTTCAAAGTTAAAAATGTTGAGAAGAAAGGTATGCGCCATTCTTCTGACAAGTGTGATTATGTGGTGGTTTCTGATACTTTGGAGGGTCTTACGCCTGCAGTTACTATTCGGCGACCGAAACCAGAGCCGAAAGATTCTGCTGACATTCCTCCATCCAACCCAGATGATCCAATTGACTTGGAATCTAGTCCTGAGCATTTCGTGCAGAGAGGAGCAAGCAAGAGAAAACAAACTGATACGAACGCGGAGGATCAGCCTCCTAAGAAGATTCAAAGAAAGAAGATTACTCGAAGGGGGAATCTTGATGCTTTTGTTACGGAATCTGTTCCTGGTAAGTAGCATCTTCTCTTGTTTCCTTTTTATGGGTTAAATTTTTATGGATTTTTACTTTTACAGTAATTCCTGTTGCTCCAGCTCCTACCAATGTTCAAGCCGTGGTGCATGAAGAACTTCCTCCTACTCCTCCGCACGCTTCTGCAACTGTTCAATCGGACGCTGCAGAAGGCGCTGATGACGATGCGGAGAAGCCTGTTGAAATTGAGAGGTCTGTTGATGCGGGCCTAGGTAAGACGGATGATACGGATAATCCTTCGGCTCCTGAGGTAGTTACTCAAGACCAAGGGAGAGGGTCAACCGAAAAAATTCCTAGTCCTGCTCCTTCAGATACTACACCGGGGCATTTTGAGAAGACAACAGTTGAAGAACAAGACTCATCAGCCGGTGTTAGTAAGCAATCTCCTATCCGTCCAGAGGAAACTTTGGGAGATTATTATTATCAGAGTTATTCGGAGAAGGATGCTGCTGACCCTCATGCTCCTGTCTGGAATTTGAAGAAAGGAGATAATTTTGCGCACTGGCATGTGTGCCAAGATTGGTTGCAGGGGATAATTCCGCCTGGGGAGGTCAAGTTTCAAGAAAACCGATCTTGTGATCAAGCCTATCAGTCTTACGTTGCTGAGACCGCCTCTCATGTTTCTACCACCCATCGTATTGTTCGGGAGTGGTATAATATGCATAAGGAGCAGAAATCTTTCTCGGCGGCTCAGAAGAAATTCTCCAATGATGAGAGACGTCTGGCCCAATTGATGGCGAAACTAAAAGATGATCAAGCCAAGTTTGAGGCTGAGCGGAAGACTGAGGAGTGGTCTGTTGCTGGTTGGAAAAGAAAGGCTGAAGCTGAAGCTGCTCTTCTTTCTGAGGAACGAAAAAACTGGAGGAAGATTTGTGAAAAGGATAACGCAGAGAAGGCAAATCTCCGTATTATCATAAATAACCTCAAGGCCGATGTTGAAAAGCTGAAGAATCAAGATGCGGAAGTTGAGAGATTGAAGAAAGAGAAAGCTGACTTGGAAGCTTTGTTGGCAGAAGCTCGTGTTCATAGGGAACGTAGCGAGCAACGGGAGGTACAAGCTTTAAGCACTCTTGCCATTAGGGATAAGGAACTAGAGGAACTTACTGCTTTGGTTTCTGACCAGGAACAACTGAAAAAGGACCTGGAGCTTGCGCGTTCTGAACATGCTGAGTCCTCCCGCCGCTTGACTGCGACCGAAGAAAAACTGGAAAATTCAGAGACGGCGCGGGTTTCAGCAGAGAGCGAGCTTGAGCCCTTAAGGAATGACATGACCTGGTTGAAGGATCGTGGGATTGCCTGTGTAAGCTCCTACCTTATATATGCGCTTGTGTTTGCTTTTTTCTCTCTTTTCTTTTGTGTTAACCGCTATTGATTGGTTTCATAGGTTGCTGAATCTGTGTTAAACTCTAAAGAGCTGGATAAGACTGTTGCGGATTTAGTGGTTGCTGCGCGGCGGGATGGTTATGCGCAAGGTTATGCAGAATGCTCTCATCATGTAACGAGTGCGCTGAAAGTTACTTGGGATGACAGCAAGTCTGCTACTTTTGGTGTAGATACTGCGGCCGCGCTTGCTTCTATGAAGGCGGAGTTTAATAACTTACAACTCCCAGTTATGGAGTTGATAGATGTAGCGCTGCAGTCGGACGATCCGGTAGCGCAGCTTAAAGAAATCTTCCCTGATGAGGAAGAAAATTTAGAGTAGGGTGAAATTTGTTTCTGAACAATTTGTGTTTTTCCCCCTTTTCTTTTTGTGGGATGTATATCCTTGTTTTGTTGCGCTGTTCGCGTAAAAACTCGAAACACTGCCGTGTTTGAATCTTGTCAGGGCGTATTTGTACGCTGAAAGTAATATGTTTCTATTTGTTTGAATGCCTTTACAATTTTTTGCATGAGTACAATTGCTTTTACTTAAGTAAGGCGAATGAAGTTGGTATGAAGCTCATGCGTGGAGTCTATGGTCGTTTGTGAAGTAATCACCGACCGCGAATGGAGCTTCTTTTATACTACCATAATGTTTTCGTGCTTACTAAAAAGAAATTGCATGCATTTTGTAAATACAAATGATAGAAAACTTTGTAATTTTTATTCATGGATAACGCGCAGAGGCATTACAAAGTCTTAATAATTAGATGGAACTTAACTTAATTCTGCCATTTTTGACGTTTTCTTTTCCTGCGGGAACTTCTGCAGAGTCTCTTAAGTCTTGGCCCGTTTGTTGGAGGTTTCTTCTCCTCGGGTGATTTGCTTTATCTCCTTGCACATATTCTGGAGTAGATGCGTAAACTCCCCATTTTTGAGGGCTTTCTCTATCTCAGTGCGCAAGGAAATGCAATTGTTTGTGGTGTGTCCCGTATCCTTATGATATTCGCAATACTGCGCTAGGTCCTGACCACGTTTACTCTTCATCGGGATTGGCGGTTTAAACTAATAATCCTCGGTACTCAGGACTTCCGCCGGGGTCTTGGTCAGTGGGGTCCACTGCCTCTCCCTGTTTTCATGCTTGTTATCTCTCTGAGCAGAGAGTTTGTTAATTGTTGCGCGAGCATCTTCAGAGGAGCGGCTTCCAGATGACTCGCGCCATGATTTCTTGAATCTTCGCTCGCCCGTTGCACTTAAATCTATGGGCCTGCTGTGTGGTGGTGGTGGTGTGTTTGTAGTAAGGTTTTTCTCTGTTTGTGCGTAAACCTTGGCCGCCGCCATTATCTTTTCCCAACTCTTGGGAAGACCTTCTGTTCCGGACAGCACTTTGACCATATCGTTACATCTAACCGCGTACTTAAACTGAGCGCGGATCAACTGTTCGTGGACACCACCGATCTCCAATACTTCCTTATTATACCTGGTTATAAAATCTTCCAAATTCTCATCATCTCGACGCCATATGTTCATGACATCAGATGTATCCCGCATGGAGCGCCTTTGCTGGCTGAAGTGTGTTAAGAATTTTTGGCGCAGGTCTTTCCATGACTCGATTTGCCCCGTTGGTAGATTATCAAACCAGATTCGCGCTGGCCCCGTTAATGTTTGAACAAACAAATGACACCAAAGCGGAAGAGTCCAACCGCCGACCAATCCTGCGCTGGTAAAGACCCTCAAATGATCGTCGGGATCAGTTAACCCATTGAATTTGCTGACGTTAGATGGTAATTTTGCCCTTTCTAACGGAGCCAGAGCTATTTCCAGTATAAACTTCGAGTTTTCCGCTGCTTCTACAGGGCGGTAAACTAAGTCGTAATTATGCTCTGCCTCAGGGTTGTACACCGCTCGAGGCCTGGATTTGTTAGAGTTTGGGTGCAGCCTGTTGAATACGCTGGTGTTTGCGCTCAAACGATACGTTTGGTCAGATTCATCGGTGTGAGCATCCCAAGGGGAGCCCAACCTATCATGAACTGATTGCCTTTGACGAGGCTGTGACTCATGGTGTTGTCTCTGATAGCTGTTCGTTCCATCATTCGTTGATTCTTCTCGTTGGGAAGCATGGGCTCTAGATCCCGGCCTTCGCGATTGTGTTACGGGAGCAGTTTGAGCACACAATTGTGTATACACTACATTTAATGCTCCTTGTGACCGGATATACCATGATATCGGAGTTTCCCCCGGTGGTAGAATTGATTGGGCGGGATTTGTGGGAAATATCCCTGGAGTAATAGGGTCATTTGCTCCATTAGATTGAACCTCATTATCGTCTGAGGCCTCTTCCACCATCCCTTCGACTGGTAAATTGTTTCCGACATTTGTTTCCGACATTTGGTCGAGGACCAGACCGTCGGTGAGATGATGAATTTTCTGCCATATGCAAAAACAGAAAAACGAGATGAACTAAACCGAAACGAGATAGGAACTAGAAAAACTGAGAAAACGGTGGGCGCCAATGAAGAAACACTAGATAAATGGTCGGAACCGAGATATCTAGGGGGTTTGAATCCGCATAAAAGGTTAGTTCTCTCTCAATTGGTTCAGTAACAATCGAGCTCCTTCTCCGATGATTCTGCAAAACAAAGCACCGTTAGCCTCGTCAAGGGGAGAAGAGGGTTCTCTCCTTGACCCGACTCCGGTGTGAGAATAAGTATTTGAATGGAGAAGATAAAGGTATTTGAGTAGTGAAATTGGATCCCCATTTTTACCTGAAGAATTCTCCTATTTATAACCGAGAGTTTGGGAGGGAAAATCTGTTATTGAAAAGATAACGGAAGATGCTAACGCCGTAGCGGTTATTTTTCCTTCCGTTACGTTTCTTTTAATCTTTGTTAGTTTGCCTTGATCAGACGTGAATGCACACGGATCGTGACCTGATCCTATGGCTGGGGAACTGCCACGTGGAAAGTGATCCAAGTGGAGATCATTCTTCAATCACATGCTATCGTTGTGATTTCAGGAATGTTTGTCATGATGACACGTGTCCAGACGGTTATAACCGTCTGGGTGGTGCACGATTGTATCTCTTCTAGAAGATTACTGCTGTAATCTGGTGTGACACCCCTTAGTGTGTACACAGCTGAACAAATCCCAGTCTGGGTAAAATAATATCCAAGTCTGGATATTTGGGTGGACATTTTGGTCTCAGGGTTTTTGACCCTTTGTTAAATGGAAGGCGGCGCAAGGGTTCAGTTTTCCCTTTGGGCGCGCGACTATTGCTCGTTAGTTTCTTTCTTCCTTCTGCAAGACCAATGCGCGGCCGCGCAAGGTTAGAAAGGTTGAAAAGTCGGTTTGGTGGTATGGTCCCATATCTTTGTGGGATTTTTGGGACCTTACCCCTTCAGTGTGCCACTCTCGACAGGCGAGATCCAACAAGTTCGTGGTGAGAAACCTACTGGTGGTCTAAAACTCATGTCTTGTTTTAAAGCTCGGAAGTATCTGCGAAAGAACTATGTGGCATTTCTGGCACATGTTGTAGCAGATAAGGGCAAGGGTAAATCTATTCAAGATATTGCTGTTGTTCGGGATTATTCTGAGGTTTTCCCTGAAGATTTACCTGGTCTACCCCCAGCACGCCAAGTCAAGTTCCGTATTGATCTCGTACCTGGTGCAAATCCCATTGCCAGAGCTCCATATCGTCTTGCACCGTCTGAGATGCAAGAGTTGTCTAAGCAGCTTCAGGAACTCTCTGACAAAGGCTTTATCCGTCCTAGCTTTTCACCTTGGGGTGCTCCCGTTCTTTTTGTCAAGAAGAAGGATGGATCTTTTAGGATGTGTATCGATTATCGTGAGCTTAACAAGCTCACCATCAAGAATCGATATCCCCTACCTCGCATCGATGATCTCTTTGATCAATTGCAAGGCGCTTCTTATTTTTCAAAGATTGATCTGCGATCTGGATATCATCAACTCCGTGTGCATGAAGAAGATATTCCCAAGACAGCGTTCCGCAATCGCTATGGGCATTATGAGTTCACAGTCATGCCATTCGGTTTGACTAATGCTCCTGCTGTTTTCATGGACTTGATGAATAGAGTTGATGTGTGTAAAATGCAACATATAAAACACATCAATTAAGGCATAAAACTAACCCTTTTTAAGTACTAATGTTGGAAAAGGAGTGTTTTTGTCTTCCTTTTGTATTTTCAGGATGAAATGAGCTCAAAATCACAAAAGAAGCAAAAAGACCACTAATTCTGCCATAAATACAAGAAAAGGAACAAAAGTGGACTGCCCGGACCCTCAACGGCACCTCCCAAAACAAAGAGAAGAAAACAGAGTCTGAACACGCCCCGTGTCCAGCGAACACGGGGGCGTGCCCAGGAAGCAGCAGAAAAGACAAACCAGTAGAAGCTTCCATTGCTCACCACGGGGCCGTGCCCAGCGGGCACGGGGGCGTGTTGAAAGTACAGCAGGCGCATTAATTGTAATTCGTAATTACAATTAATGAGGAGAGAGAGTGTCAGACGGGCACGGGGCCGTGTCCAGCGGACACGGGGCCGTGTCCAACGTTCTGTCCAGCCTATAAATAGAGGAGCTTGGTTTCATTCTCCCTCATCCCTTGGCACACCACCTCTCTCACACCTCATCCACCACCCACCACCACCATAACACCATCATCCACCACCATCATCCATTGTCCATCGTAGAGTGTGTGAGTCGTCTCGGGATCCAAGATTGATCGTAAGAGTTCTTGACAATCAAGGCCATGTTTGCCTAAGTCTCTTACATCACTTGGTGAAGACAAGTGTTTAGTATAATACTTTTTATTTTTAATCTTTTGCACTTTTTATTTGGTTTTGTATTAATGACTTTAATAACTAGTTACTTATGTTGAAGGTGATCTTTCCTTATCGTTTGTCCGTGGTGTCTTGGCATTATTTTACTGTCTATATAAAATAAAAGATTTTCACCATTCATATCTCCACGGTCTATATGGAGGTATGTTGGCTACCTGGTCGGGGGTTAAGGGAACGGTTTGGTAAGGGTCTTGCCCTTGTTCAGCGTTTAGAGGTCCTGCTTGGGACCTGGGTCAAATTTAGTAGGATCTCCTTCAATGCCCATAGGTATTGGATGGCGGGGATCCAAACTCTTTGACCCCCTCATAAGTTAACTACTATTAATACTATAACCCGGCTATTTAGGACTGTATCCCTGCTGACTCAGACTACTTAGCCGAGGGTAACGTCACCGCCAAAAGCGGGGCCTACCACAATTTGCATTAATAACTTAATTCATTATCTTTCAATAATCCGACCCTTTAGGATTGTATCCTTGCTGACTCAAACTACTGGGTTGAGGGTAACGTCGCCTTCAAAAGAGGGGCCTACTACAATAACTAAGATAATCTCTTAAACAAGTGCAAAAGTGCGAAAATAATCAAAGGTTATACTAATACACGTGTCGGATCCAAGTGATTCATCTTGTCTATCTGTTTTTATTTTATTTTTCAGCATTTAGTTAGCTTTTATTTTTCTTAGTTTAAATCATTTTTTCTAACCTTTTGATTTGATTAGACGTTGAGGATAAACCGGTATTAAAAGCTCTTGTGTCCTTGGACGACCTCGGTATCTTACCAACACTATACTACGTCCACGATGGGTGCACTTGCCCATATGTGTGTTTAGTGTTAGTAAATATCGTGTTTTATAAATTTAAAACTTGGCTAAAAGTGTAAAAAGGGCTTAAATATATATCTAAAAATATAACACACTTCACGCACATCAAGTTTTTGGCGCCGTTGCCGGGGACACAAGGATTTTAAGAAAGTTAGGAATCAACGGCCTAATCATCTTTTTATTTTTCTTTAATTTTTAGGATTTTTTTTTTTTTAGATTTTTCAGCTTCTGCAGAGCTCAGCACGGGGCCGTGCCTGGTCGGACACGGGCCGTGCTCAGCCTCATTACTGGCAGTTTTTTGTTTTTCAAGTTACAGAAGGCTGAACACGGGGCCGTGTCGGTGCAACACGGGGCCGTGTCCAACTTCCAGTAACTGGGATCTGAAAAACAATCACTGTAACTACGACCACGGGGCCGTGTTCGCTCGACACGGGGCCGTGGTGAACCTTCTGACCGATATTCTTTTCTGTTTTTATTGCAGGACTTGGAACCCGACGCCAACCTCGCGTAGTGTATGAGCTCCAGTTCCAATAAAGACATAAAGGAGCCATTAGAAGAACCCGAACGCTTTCTCAGAAAACGGTTAAAAGCCAAAAACCAAGAGAAGGTTTCGGGTGATCCAACCCCAATGGCGGACCAACGTACCCTCATGGATTACTTACGGCCCACCGTAGGTAATCTAGGCGCCGCTATCAATGCACCGAATGTCGAAGCCAATAACTTCGAACTTCGACCACACTTGATACAAATGCTCCAAAACTCCGCGACCTTTCACGGGCTCGCAGACGAGGATCCCCATCTACATATAACTAATTTCTTAGAAATATGTGATACCTTTCGGATCAATGGAGCATCAAACGACGCCATCCGCCTTCGTATGTTTCCATTCTCACTAAAAGACCGAGCGAAAGCTTGGCTCAACACTCTCCCAGCTGGATCGGTAAACACCTGGGATGAACTAGCCTAAAAATTTCTATATAAGTATTTCCCTCCTTCTAAAACTGCTAAATTAATGGCTGAAATTAACACATACTCACAAGAGGACGGGGAATCCTTATATGAAACTTGGGAAAGGTTCAAGGAGCTATTACGCAAGTGTCCCCATCACGGCCTCGCAATATGGCAACAAGTATCCACTTTCTACAATGGGTTGTTGCCACATACTAGGCAGACACTTGATTCTAGCTCCGGGGGACTTTTAGGTAATCGTCGCCCACACGAAATATATAATCAGATTGAGGAAATTGCTCAAACCAATTTTCAGTGGCACACTCCCCGGGGAAATAAATCTATCGCCCCGGGCGCCCATAAGGTAGACGAAAACACCTCTTTACAAGCCCAAATCGAGGCCCTTTCTTCAAAAATAAAAAAGTTAGAAATGACCAAAACAGTCTCGGTCATGGCTTGTGAAGGGTGTGGTGGGTCACATGAAAATTGGAGTTGCATGAAAGAAACGGACGATCAACAAGAAATGGTAAACTACATTGATAATAGACCTAGGCCGTCGGGTCCTCCAACGGGGACCTACAACCAAGGATGGCGAAACCACCCAAACCTTGGTTGGAGGGAGCCCGGCAATAGTAGTAACCAACAACCGCAACGAACAAACTTTCAGCAATCAAGAAATGAGTCGCAAAATTTCACTCAACAAAGTGGAAGAGAGAGGCTCGAAGATACCATATCTCGCCTTGTCTCCGACACTGATAAGAAAAATTCGGAAAGATTCCTACAATTAGAATCAAATTTTAGGAATCAACAAGCTAGCATTCAAAACATAGAAAAACAAATAAATCAACTAGCTCAAAATTTTTCCGAAAGACCACAAGGCGCATTACCTAGCAATACCGAAACCAACCCAAAGGCGCAAGTTCACCTCATCACACTACGAAACCGCACCGTAGGTCCTGCAGAAGTACCTCCAGCAACGGAAGAATCAACGCCAACACATCTGCAGGAGAAGGACACTCCCCCATCAACAGAGCCTACCAAGGCCTCTCGAGTTCCGTACCCCGGTAGGTTAATTCGTCAAAAAACCAATGAGCAATTCGCAAAATTCGAAAGTTTGCTAAAACAATTGCATGTCAATATTCCTTTTATCGAAGTCCTAACCCAAATGCCCAAATACTCTAAATTTATGAGGGACTTCCTTACACATAAAAAGAAAATTGAAAATTTGCAATTAGTTAATTTAGGCGAAGAATGCTCTGCCCTCGTACTCAATAAACTACCACAAAAGAAGATCGATCCCGGAAGTTTCACAATTCCATGCTCAATAGGGGAATCACCCGTTCGCAATGCCTTGGCCGACTTAGGAGCTAGCATTAACCTCATGCCCTCTTCAATGTTCAAAAGGCTTGTCTTGGGAACCACGAGCCCCACAAAAATAAGCATACAACTCGCTGATCGATCGATCAAATTCCCGCAAGGTGTCATCGAAAATGTCTTGGTAAGGGTAAGCAGATTTGTTTATCCTGTTGACTTTGTCATACTCGACATGGAAGAAGACACCGAGGTCCCCCTTATTCTAGGGAGACCCTTCCTTGCCACCGCACAAGCAGTGGTGGACATGAATGACGGGACACTAACTTTGAGATATGGGGACGATGAGGTAAAATTTGGAGTTGGGAAGAGAATAGAGGATGACGACCCGGTCCACTACATGAAGGTTATTGATTCAAGCTTGGATGCCGCTCTCCGACGGTGTAACTTGGGAGGCAAGGCACCCCAATCAAAAGACGTGTGACCGGGAATCGGGTCTAGCCAAGGACCCTTATAAACGTGGCGCACCACGGAGGCATTCCGCGGACCTATCCTTAGTTTAGTTTAATCTTTTAGTTTTTGCAGAATAAAATGTACTCATGGTGGTAATGGATGAAAAAGGGAACGAGAAAAAAATGGAACCATGCAGAAGAACAGAACAAACCGACAAAAATCTCCATAACAGAAGGCTCCACACGGGCCGTGCTCAACCAACACGGCCCCGTGCTGAGCCCCCTGCAGGAAATCACCCAGTTCAGGTAACTGGACACGGGCCGTGTTCAGCGGACACGCCCCCGTGTCCAGGCTTCTGTTTCAATTCTATAATTTTTGTTACTGGCACTTGACCACGGGGCCGTGCCCGGTCAACACGGGGCCGTGTCCAGAGTGCCAGTAACACAAATCTTTGTTTTTTTTAACACACTTTTACATATTCTAATCAACCAAAAACTTTATTTTTGGACACATTGAGGACAATGTGTAATTTAAGTGTGGGGGGATGCTAAAACCTTGAAATTTTGCAAAATCCTAAAACAAGCCTTACACAAAACTCTATTGGAACCGCTAAACACCCCAAATTTTTTCAAAAAAAAAAAAAAAACTTTTTCATTTTTTTTTATTTACTTGTCTTAGTTTAAGTTGGGAATAACAAGTTATAAAAGGGTTATATATTTTTTTTATTTTACAACCGAGAGCGTCGTGATAAAAAGAACTAACATAAGAAAATTATGAAACGGTATAACAAGTCTAGTTAAAAAATTCGATTATATATGCTTGGTCACATTAAAAACCCATTCCCACAAAAGTGAGCTTTGAGCCTTTATTGAGCATAAAAATACACATATTTAGATTAAATGCTCATTTTTCGTTTCTTGTGTGAATAGCCGCTCGGTCTTTACAAATCTAGAACTTGCCACGACGATACATTCCCGGTCCTTACCAACTTAAACCCAAGTAAGTAAATGATGGAGGCATTAGGACTAACTATTTTTCTTTCAAAACCATTATTTTTCATTTTTTTTACCTACCCAAAATCCCCCTAGAAAAACCCCTTTGAGCCTAAACCTTTCATTTCATTACCCCCAAAACAATTTTTTTTTACCCACCAAAAACCTTTTCCATTTTTTCACCCTTATTTTAGTAACAAGCTCGGTTTTTCATAAACATACCCTCTACGTGACGAAAAAAAAAAATGAATAATGAAGTCAAAAACAAACAAAAGCTACAAAAGCTTGTTTGGAGAAATACTTCAAAAATAAATGTCACTAAAAATAAGATATGAAAACCGACACTTGTTACGATTTTCGCCCTTTTTACTAACCACTAACCAACCACCCACCTTTAAACCCAAGCCTTCACCCCAAAAGTCCTCTTGATATTTACAAAGGTAAAAAGTTAAAAAGGAGGAGGATTGATCGCCTGGCAAGCCTATGGAAAACGTAAGTCCGTGCCGCTCTCGAGCGATTCACTTAAATATACACCTTCGGCCGAGTGTTGAGTGATCTCCCGTGAGGTATGTGAACTTGTATATAAATAGAATTTTAATAAGGCATGTTATACCAAAATAAGTAGTTTATCTTATGAAAAGTTCAAAATAAATCATAACGAATAGGATTGTAAATAAAATAAAAATAAAACCTATAAAAACCTTGGATTCCCGACACTCTAGGACAAGCTAAAAAACTTCTCTTCTACCTATTCCATTTGGGAGTGTAAGCCACATTAAAAGAGTTTTGCTTGAGGACAAGCAAAAGTTCAAGTGTGGGGGTATTTGATGTGTGTAAAATGCAACATATAAAACACATCAATTAAGGCATAAAACTAACCCTTTTTAAGTACTAATGTTGGAAAAGGAGTGTTTTTGTCTTCCTTTTGTATTTTCAGGATGAAATGAGCTCAAAATCACAAAAGAAGCAAAAAGACCACTAATTCTGCCATAAATACAAGAAAAGGAACAAAAGTGGACTGCCCGGACCCTCAACGGCACCTCCCAAAACAAAGAGAAGAAAACAGAGTCTGAACACGCCCCGTGTCCAGCGAACACGGGGGCGTGCCCAGGAAGCAGCAGAAAAGACAAACCAGTAGAAGCTTCCATTGCTCACCACGGGGCCGTGCCCAGCGGGCACGGGGGCGTGTTGAAAGTACAGCAGGCGCATTAATTGTAATTCGCAATTACAATTAATGAGGAGAGAGAGTGTCAGACGGGCACGGGGCCGTGTCCAGCGGACACGGGGCCGTGTCCAACGTTCTGTCCAGCCTATAAATAGAGGAGCTTGGTTTCATTCTCCCTCATCCCTTGGCACACCACCTCTCTCACACCTCATCCACCACCCACCACCACCATAACACCATCATCCACCACCATCATCCATTGTCCATCGTAGAGTGTGTGAGTCGTCTCGGGATCCAAGATTGATCGTAAGAGTTCTTGACAATCAAGGCCATGTTTGCCTAAGTCTCTTACATCACTTGGTGAAGACAAGTGTTTAGTATAATACTTTTTATTTTTAATCTTTTGCACTTTTTATTTGGTTTTGTATTAATGACTTTAATAACTAGTTACTTATGTTGAAGGTGATCTTTCCTTATCGTTTGTCCGTGGTGTCTTGGCATTATTTTACTGTCTATATAAAATAAAAGATTTTCACCATTCATATCTCCACGGTCTATATGGAGGTATGTTGGCTACCTGGTCGGGGGTTAAGGGAACGGTTTGGTAAGGGTCTTGCCCTTGTTCAGCGTTTAGAGGTCCTGCTTGGGACCTGGGTCAAATTTAGTAGGATCTCCTTCAATGCCCATAGGTATTGGATGGCGGGGATCCAAACTCTTTGACCCCCTCATAAGTTAACTACTATTAATACTATAACCCGGCTATTTAGGACTGTATCCCTGCTGACTCAGACTACTTAGCCGAGGGTAACGTCACCGCCAAAAGCGGGGCCTACCACAATTTGCATTAATAACTTAATTTATTATCTTTCAATAATCCGACCCTTTAGGATTGTATCCTTGCTGACTCAAACTACTGGGTTGAGGGTAACGTCGCCTTCAAAAGAGGGGCCTACTACAATAACTAAGATAATCTCTTAAACAAGTGCAAAAGTGCGAAAATAATCAAAGGTTATACTAATACACGTGTCGGATCCAAGTGATTCATCTTGTCTATCTGTTTTTATTTTATTTTTCAGCATTTAGTTAGCTTTTATTTTTCTTAGTTTAAATCATTTTTTCTAACCTTTTGATTTGATTAGACGTTGAGGATAAACCGGTATTAAAAGCTCTTGTGTCCTTGGACGACCTCGGTATCTTACCAACACTATACTACGTCCACGATGGGTGCACTTGCCCATATGTGTGTTTATTGTTAGTAAATATCGTGTTTTATAAATTTAAAACTTGGCTAAAAGTGTAAAAAGGGCTTAAATATATATCTAAAAATATAACACACTTCACGCACATCAAGAGTCTGCAAGCCTTATTTGGATAAGTTCATCATCGTTTTCATTGATGACATTTTGATTTATTCTAAGATGCGAGCTGATCATGAGCAACATCTTCGTCTTACATTGGAACTCCTAAAGAAAGAGCAACTTTTCGCCAAATTCTCCAAGTGTGAATTCTGGCTTAAAGAGGTTCAATTCTTAGGACATATTGTCAACGAACAAGGTATTCATGTAGATCCCTCCAAGATCAGTGCGATTAAGGATTGGGATGCACCTACTACTCCTACTGAAGTTCGTTCTTTTCTTGGTCTAGGGGGTTATAATCGCTGCTTCATTGAAAATTTCTCGAAGATTGTAGTTCCTCTAACTGCTCTAACTCAGAAGAACAAGCCATTTGATTGGGGATTCAAGCAAGAGGAAGCGTTTCTGACTTTAAAACAAAAAAACTTTGCGACGCGCCTGTCCTAACTTTGCCTGAGGGCAATGATGATTTCGTCGTTTGTTGCGATGCATCCAAATTGGGTCTTGGCTGCATCCTGATGCAAAGAAACAAAGTCATAGCATACGCATCAAGGCAGTTGAAGATACATGAGAAGAACTACACCACTCATGATCTTGAGTTGGGTGCAGTTGTCTTCGCTCTTAAGATTTGGAGACACTATTTGTACGGTACAAAATGTGTGGTTTTCTCTGACCACAAAAGTCTCCAGCATATCTTCAATCAGAAAGAACTCAACATGAGGCAAAGACGTTGGTTGGAGCTTCTAAACGACTATGACTGCGAAATTCGCTACCGTCCTGGTAAGGCGAATGTCGTAGCCGATGCTTTGAGTCGCAAGGAACGTACTAAGCTTCATTGTGTTCATGTTCAATCTGATATTCAAGCTCAATCCGATATCCAAGCACGTATTTCTCAGGCTCAACAATCTTGTGTTTCTCAAGGTTTGATGGATAAGGAATTTCCTTATCACATAATGCCTGCTCTGGAACTAAAGGACGATGGATCGTACTACTTCATGGACCGTTTGTGGGTCCCAAGCCAAGATAATCTTCGTACCTTGCTTATGGATGAAGCCCATAAGTCTCGTTATTCTATTCATCCTGGCTCAGATAAGATGTATAAGGATCTTCGTATTCGATATTGGTGGCCAGGTATGAAGAAAGACATCGCCTTATATGTATCAAAATGCCTTACTTGTCTTAAAGTTAAGGCTGAACATCAGCGTCCTTCTGGTTTATTGGAGCAACCAGAGATCCCAGTTTGGAAATGGAAAAACATTACTATGGATCTCGTTACTAAACTCCCGCGCACAAAGAAAGGTCATGATTCCATCTGGGTAGTTGTTGATCGTCTTACTAAATCATCGCATTTCTTGCCAATCCGTGAGGATTTTTCTGCTGACAAACTTGCTAAAATCTATGTGGATGAAATTGTAGCTCGACATGGTGTTCCTTTGAACATCATTTCTGACAGAGATGCTCGTTTCACTTCTCATTTTTGGAGAACCATGCAATCTGCTATGGGGAACCAACTTAATCTGAGCACAGCTTATCATCCGCAAACGGATGGTCAATCTGAAAGAACAATCCAGACACTGGAGGATATGCTTAGAGCTTGTGTGATCGATTTTGGTGGTAGTTGGGATACACATCTTCCGTTAATTGAATTCTCCTACAACAACAGTTATCACTCCAGCATCAACATGGCTCCTTTCGAGGCTCTCTATGGTCGAAAATGTCGTTCACCAGTCTGCTGGAATGAGATCGGCGAGGCTCGTCTTACTGGACCTGCCCTCATTTTAGAGACAACTGATAAGGTAAAGAAAGTTCGTGATAACCTTCAGACAGCTAGAAGCCGTCAAAAGAGTTACGCGGACCTAAAACGCAAGCCCTTGGATTTTCAAGTCGGTGATCGTGTATTACTTAAGGTCTCACCTTGGAAAGGTGTGATCAGATTTGGGAAGAAAGGAAAACTTGCACCTAGATACGTTGGACCATTCAAGATCCTCGAAAGAATCGGTAAGGTAGCCTACAGAGTTGAGTTACCTCCTAAACTTGGAAATGTTCATCCAACCTTTCACATGTCCAATATCAAGAGGTGTTTAGCTGATGAGAACCTCCACATATCGCTTGACGAAATTCGTGTTGATAAAACACTAAAATTTGTTGAGAAACCGGTGGAAATCATGGAACGTGAAGTCAAGTGGCTTAAACGCAAGCGCATTCCTTTGGTCAAGGTTCGCTGGGAAAATAAACGTGGACCTGAGTTTACTTGGGAACGCGAAGATCAAATGAAGGCAAAGTATCCGCATCTTTTTCCACGAGATTCCTCTAAATAAAATTTCGGGACGAAATTTCCACAAGTAGGGGAGACTGTAACATTTGTGCTTAAAATCATTGTGAACTGTTCAATTATCAATAAAACAAAGTTATTTGATCCCAATGTTTGTTTGGTTATGTTTTACATTTTTCATGTTTTGACTTTCGTTCAATTTTAAACTCTATCTCACTTTCTGGAGAATTATACGCAAACTGGTGCGTAAACGTAATCAGTTTAATGCGACAAAAACTCCGGAACATCAACATATACATAACATACCTTAAATAACCTTTACATAACTTAGAAATAAGTTTTTAAAGGCTTTGGTATGGCAAAAACAAGTTAATTCGCCTACAGGGACTAAATTTGACAAACTGCGAAAATATGCCAATTTGAACTGTAACAAACATTCCGGAACATGACCATACGTTAAACACACCTTAAATATCCGTTGCATAGCTTAGAAATAGGCTTTGAGGTGTTCGGTGTGCTAAAATAAACTTTTGGATCAGTCAGGGACTAAAAGTGTCAAAAAGTGCATAAGTTTGCACTTTCGTGCATAACTTACGTTCTGAATACATCCGGATATCCAAAAATTTATGTAAGCATTATAATATTATGCCTTAGTGTTTGGCATAAGAAAAATCCATTCGTCGCGCAATTTGGTTCGTTTTTCACGCTTATGCGCATTCCGTCATAAGTAAGCGAACATCGTAACCGTACGGCCAAACGAACCGACATCCGAGATGTTTTTGAGCACATTTTAAGTTCCCTATACTTTAACTTCATTTTAGAGCTTTGAAATGGGGTTAACGGGCCTTAAACGTGTCAGAAATGGCCTTGTAGCACAACAGGGACCAAAACTGTAAATCTGCCAAAGCTGATGGCTTACGGACCGTAAGCCATCACCCTTACGGTCCGTAAGGCGTCCCCAGAACAGCAGATTCAGCTTTAACTGCCGTTGCCTCTTCAAGTTAGTGAAAGGCCAAATTTCACTTACCTCTTCTGGACAATGAGGGGCAAATCTGATGTTCCATAAGTATTGCAACAAGTGTATGGACAAGATCAAAGCACATTAATCGATAAACGATCCCTAACGGTCTTGCATATCCTATAAATACCCCCCCCCCCCCAATTTTGGCTAAAAACTCACAAATCTGATCAAAGAGCTCTAAGTTGATGCCATTGCTTCATACCTGAGCTCCTGGATCAAGATTAGCTTTCGGGGACCCTTCGTAAGTGTTCTTTCGTTCTTTTATTCGCTTTTCGAGTCCGAAAGTCGAACTATGTTTGACTTTCTGCATTGACCAGTTTATGGTCGATGCGAAGTTCGTTTGAACTTCATAACGTGAGCGTGATCACGATGGTTATAGTCCATAGTGACTACACCTACTGATTACCACGTTATCTAGGCTCAGTGACGAGTCATAGTTTCGGCCAAAATGCGCATTCTTGCGTATTTTGTAACCAAACTACTCATAGGTATCAAAACCGTTTGTTTTGATACCAGACCTGTTTTCTAAACTTCGTTAAGGATGTTCTAACATGCTTAGCTCGTCAATTTTGTTTAGTGCTTATATAGGGTCGTATGGTAAGCGATCTAAACAATCGCTTATACTTTCGAACCCGACCCATTTGGTCGATCATTAGGATCCGACCAAACACATTAGGTGACCATAGTTGTATAGGGAATAACCTTCCGAGGTTACACCTTATGGTCACGACGTTAGGCGTTCCAAACGCGTTTTACACAAACGATGCGTTAAGATAGCATAAGCTACCTAAACGGGTCGTAATGGGTCGTAAGCACTTAGGTTAGGTTTCATTTTAGTATGTAGGCTTTGTTAAACCATATTAAACGAGTCTCCATACTCGTTTGGTTTACGAACCCGCATACTATCCAATCCTCCGATTTAGGTCCGGTATATTAACATAGTTATCTATATTAGGTGCCATTTGTTATCCGTGATCTCTAGCATTATTTGGTTGTTATACAAGGACTTCAAAGCAATCTCAGGTGAGTACATTGAACCCCATCCTTTACTATTTTCCAAACTGTTTTGGGGTGGAACACATGCGCCTACTTGTTACTTTCACGCTTTCATATCCTATGCTTATTATGTTCATTAGTACATTTATAGTACACGATTTCATTACATTTTATGCTATGTATGCCCATTGTGTGCGTACTTAGTACAATATTTTACATTACATTTTATGCTATGTATGCCCATTGTGTGCGTACTTAGTACATTGTTTTACATTACATTTTATGTTATGTATGCCCATTGTGTGCGTAGTTAGTACAATATTTTACATTACATTTTATGCTATGTATGCCCATTGTGTGCATACTTAGTACGATTATTCATCACGTGCTCACATTTTGGTATGACATTTGGTTTGTTTAAATTAAACAATGTACATTCATTAACATTAGCTACGCCACTCGTTAGTAGGTAATGGTACAATAGGACTTGACAACTCCCATTCCTGAAATCTTGGGTTTGTTTGGATTGGAAGGAATGACCGAATTCGATAAACAATAACACATATAGACCTTTAATTTGTTTAAAGGTCTATCACCACAGTCAAAAAGGCTTGAATGTATGCATTTTCACAAAACCGCATAAATATTTGTATCAGTATAGCATGCAATTTTTCCACAAAACATAACTTTAACTTAAACTATGTTTAATTCAATACCCTGTTTTTGTGCATTTTACCTATGGCCTAGTTGATATATTTCACATGCCATACGTGATATTTTGGATACACATTATATGATTTATATTAAACATAAACAAATTGACATTGATATACACATTGGGTGGTTTACATTAGACATGAACATTTTGATATGGTTTACACAATAACACTTGACAATTGATTTATACATGAACAATTTACATGGTGGTTGGTTTGGGTAAATGGTTTATGTAACGTGGCGTATGTAATATGATACAAACATGGTGGATACGCCGCTTGTACTTCCTATATATAAATGTTTGTATAATATTACCTATCATAGCATTATTTAAATCATTTCAATATAGACATATTACATTTTACACAAATAACATATTCTTCACAAGACATTGATTTACAAACAACTTATCTTATACAAACTCATTTTTTTACTCTCATTTAACCTTACATTTTATTTATACCTATCATCTGATCTTATCGTTTTTCATATAATTTATAAGACAAAGCAAATTACAAGGTTCATGACTAAACATTTTCACAAACATAAGTCATGAATTCTATTTTCACAAAACCTATGTATCTCACAGGCATTTTTATGCTGCCGTACCTACTTTCACATGTGTTTTCAGGAGCTGTCGGTTAGGATGATGATTGTGATACTAGGGCGGACATGTGCCTTAGAGACATAAACGAAGATAGACGTAGTTTAATTATGTAATAAACTTTTACTTCCTATTTAAAGACAATGTAACACGCTTGTTTAATAAATAAAATATAACTTTGTATGCCATGGTTGTGAAACAAATAATTCTGTCTCAACACTCCCCGACGTTTCCGCCGCGGTTGCATGTTATACGCGGTCGGGATGTGACATGTGACAATCGTTTAACTCGGTGATCTAAGCATTCGATGCTTTTAACCTTTGATTTGATGTATTGGTTGTAAACAATTGCATTTATTTAAACCTTAATTTCTAAGCATTCAGTTCCCGAGAGTTCTAGTAATTGGAATATATTTGACATGGGGTTAGGGTTTGTAATTGTAATTGATAATCATTCGATAACCTCCCGTTATGTATTGACCGGAGTACTTAGTCGTTGGTTATGATAACCGGTTAATTAGATTCAACACTTATGTCTATGTAAGTGTTTCGATTAAACACATAATTGAATCTAGCTGCAAAACCTGAAATCTGGAGGAACCATCATTCTCTCCAACTGTTTACAACCTCTTATTTTCATAGTTTGTTAGTTAATCAAACAATCAAACCAGCAACTGAGTTTTACTTTTTCACTAGTAGTTAATCAAAACTGAGCATTACACACTTTCCACAATCCTCCTCTGGTTCGATATCCGACTTACCCTAGCTATAGAGTTAGTTGGTTTTTGCATGTCCTTAACGACGGACATCAAAATGGCGCCGTTGCCGGGGAGGCGTGCGCAAAGTGTTTAGTGTTAAGTTTTTAGTAAAATAGAAAAAAATTCAAAAAAAAAAATTCAAATTAAAAAAAAAATCTAAAAATTGTATTTTATTCGTCACATATTCCACTCTTTGCTTTTACCTTGGGTATACTAGTTTTGTCTGTGCAGATTTATTGCAGATCTTATTATGGAAAGTGCTTACTGGTCATGCCGAGGTTGTGGTAGTCCATGTCACACGCGTGACGATTGTCCTGTGTTCCGGAAAATGTGTGAGGACGAACAAAGGAGAGCAGATGAGTTGGATTTTTATTCTGATGATGATGTCCACCCATACTATTCTTATTCTGATTCGCTGCGAGTTGCATATGATTACCAATCAGATACAAATTATTGTTATGATGAGCAGACATGGTATGAGAGTAGCTATGATCCGGGGATGGTACAAAGCGTGAGTTACCAAGAGGAGTATGACCATTGTTATAATGAATACTCTCAATTTTCTTATGAAGACCATCCGGTACACTATCAGGATGCCTATCATACCTAGTATACAGTTGATCAGGGTGAGTCTGAATGTGCACCCCAGTCAGATAGTTACTATCAATCACCTCAATTTAGAAGTCTTATGGAATATATGAGAAAAAGAGAGCTGGCATACATTGAAAAGGAATTGGCGAATCCTGACCTGTCAATAGAGGACCAGTTGGAGATGTGGATTACGAAGTATAACCTTTTGATGGCTGAAGTGAAGGATGATGGGCCAAGAATGACTCCAATGGAAAAACGCCAAGCCAGGGATAGATGGGTGTCTCAACAGATGTCTCCTTCTCAAGTAAGGGATGAGGTTGTGGAGGTTAATACCACACCGATAATTCTCTCAATTGTTGAACAGTCAGATGTGGCGAAAATTGTTGAAGGTGATGAGGTGAAAGAAGACATTCCAAAAAATAAGTGTGGGGATGCACATATAGAGATGAGGAAGGTGACGGTGAAGGACATCGGACAGATCATCATAAAGTGGTTGTGCGATAATCCAACTTATCTGCTGATATTGAGTAAAAAGAAACGTATGTGGAGAGTTAACTATCGAGTGTATGTTGGGAACTCAATAGGAAAGTGTGGACAGTGGACATCTTGATAAAAATTAGACCCCGCTGGATCAACGATGTTAGGTACCGTGCATTCATGGGAAATACAAGGGGTAAATGTGCACTGAGATCACCATAGCGCATATCAGGTACGGTCTGGCTGAAGACCTTTAAACTTAGCGCTCTCGGGAGGCAGCCCGAGGATGTAGAGTATTGTATTGTATTGTATTTTGGTTTGGTTTCGTTTTGGTGTTGGTTCTGTTTTGGCAGGTCACTACGTTTAATTCTCACGGATGTAACGATTCAAGTGTGGGGATGTTTGGCAACATCCCCGATGAGATATTTACGGCCCTGTCTAATCATAGTAGCCGCACCACTACAGACACTTGTTGATTGAATTATCAGGTTCATATGTCTCTCTATCCTTTCTTTTATTTTTATTTGTGCAATTGGTGGTGTGAATCTTTGTGTTGGGAATGGTGTCAATTGTGAGTCGTCTAGGTTGTTAGCCGTTCAAGGTCTGTGGGTGGTATCTCTCGGGTTATGACTATAAATTGCACCATACATTGGGGACAATGTATCCAAGTGTGGGGATGCGGTAACTCGAGAGAGGGTTGGTAAGATTGTTGATCTCAAATGCTTGAATTGGTTGAATTTGGGTTAAAATTGAAAAATTTTAAAAATTTTTGTCTCAAGTATGCTTGAAATTCATGAAACCAATATTTCCAACCGCTAAAGGGTTTCTTACTGATATTAAACTAACTTAGATCCCTAGTCATGGTTGTCCCTTTAAGTTCCATGAGAGTTTTTCTGACAGGTTTTTAAAAGAATTAAAAAGAGATGCCTAACTAGGGGTAACATGCTTTAAGAATTACACATGCTGTGACACCTGGGTCACTGCGACCGTCAAACAAATACCAAACTAATGAAATATTATATTTCATACTTGGGATTTGTACAAATGTGTGTATCATTTGCACATATCAATTCTTGTACGATTTCAAACTCTAAATCACTTTCTGGAAGGTTATACGCGCACTGATGTGTAAATATAACCAGTTTAATGCAACGCACACTCCGGAATAGTGAAACATACTTAACATACCTTAAATAACCTTTACATAACTTAGAAATAAGTTTTAAAGGCTTTGGTATGGCAAAAACAAGTTAATTCGCCTACAGGGACTAAATTTGACAAACTACGAAAGTATGCCAATTTGAACTGTAACAGACATTTCGGAACATGACCATAAGTTAAACATACCATAAATATCCTTTACATAGCTTAGAAATAGGCTTTGAGGGGTTCGGTATGCTAAAATAAACTTTTGGATCATTCAGGGACTAAATGTGTCAAAAAGTGCTAAGTTTGCACTTTCGCGCATAACTTACATTCTGAATACATCCGGACATCCAAAAATTTATGTAAGCATCATAATATTATGCCTTAGTGTTTGGCATGAGAAAATCCATTCGTCGCGCAATTTGGATCGTTTTCGCGCTTATGCGCATTCCGTCGTAATTAAACGAACATAGCGATCGTACGACCAAACGAACCAACATCCGGCATATTTTTAAGCACGTTTCATGTCCTCAATGTTTAAGCATCATTTTAGGGATTTAAAGATGGCTTAACGGGCCTTAAACATGTCGGAAATGGCTCTAAACCACAACAAGGACCTAAACTGTCATTTCTGAAACTTGTTTTCTGATCTGGACATCCAAGCGGCCCGCGTAAGCCCAGTATGATCTTTTACGCGGCCCGCGTCAGCCTCCCAGACCAGATTCAATGTTTTTAATCAACTTGCAACACCCTTTCGATCACCCAAAGGGCAACGCCACTTGTCAAATCCCTATGGTGGGGGCAAAATAAGCCACAACAACATTGCGACAAGTGTACGGGTGAGATCGAGGCACGATATTCAAGAAACGATCCTAACGGTCTTGCATATCCTATAATACCCCCCCCCCCCCATTTTGGTGTAAAACCCACAAATCTGATTTAAAAGCTCTAAGTTGATGTCGTTGCTTCATACCTGAGCTCCTGGATCAAGATTAGCTTTCGGGGACCCTTCGTAAGTGTTCTTCCGTTCTTTTATTCGCTTTTCGAGTCCGAAAGTCAAGCTTTGTTTGACTTTCTGCGTTGACCAGTTTATGGTCAACACGAAGTTCGTTTGAACTTCATAACGTGAGCGTGATCACGATGGTTATAGTCCATAGTGACTACACCTACTGATTACCACGTTATCTAGGCTCAGTGACGAGTCGTAGTTTCGGCCAAAATGCGCATTCTTGCGTATTTTGTAACCAAACTACTCATAGGTATCAAAACCGTTTGTTTTGATACCAAACCTGTTTTCTAAACTTAGTTAAGCATGTTTTAACATGCTTAGCTCGTCACTTTTAGTTTAGTGCTTATATAGGGTCGTAAGGTAAGCGATCTAAACAACCGCTTATGTCACACCCCCAAAATCCACACGCGGAGTACCACCGCTTGGAGGCGTGACATGACCAGGACCCAGCCACCAATCATATTGAACATGTAATTAATATCAAAAAAAGTAAATGCAAACCAATCATTCAATACGATAGACATTCAAAACATAATTATAGTTTCAAAGTGTAGCGGAAGCATAAGTATGGAAACCCAATGTATAACATAAGTTCAAATGTTTAAATGTTTTAACATGGCATCCACGATCCATGCCCCACAACGACCTGCTCCTCCCAGTGCAAGCTCCATAAATACCTAAGGGCCTGCAAGGCATGCAGCAAAGAGTCAACAACTAGTTGAGCGAGTTCACAGTTAATAATTCAGTAATAGTAATAGTAAGCATTGTGTTCGTTCATTAGGTCATGTGTCGTATTAGTTCGTATCGCGGCCCTCTAGGCATGTATGCGAAGATTAGGGAAAATTCCCAAGTATTCTAGACTAGGTATGTTTGTATCGCGGCCACCCGGCATGTATGCGAAGTTTAGAGTATAGTTCGCGGCCTTCCTAGGCATGTGTGCGAAGATTAGTCATAATATCGCGGCCAACCCCTGGCGTGTATGCGAAGATCAGTTCTATGAGCATTAGTCTAGTCGTATCATATCAATAACCCCTCCTCACCCGAGGACCATATAATTAGTTTCCATAAGCTAGATAAGTACAAGTAATAATCCAAACCCATTCCCACCCTGGGAACCTCATGCCTTGGCTGTGTGAACTCACCTTGGTTTGCTCGGTATGCTAAGTATGCGCTCAAAGTTTATCAAACAAGTCCTAGAGTACGCACGTGTACATGATCAGTTTATATTCCAATTGTTCACGTATAGGTATAATCACAGAAGTACTAAACATGTATTCAATATCATACAAGTCATGCATATCACTTAACAGCAGTTAATCAATCCAGTTAACTTCTAACAGAGTTAAGTCAGGTTACTGTGCAAAGTATTCAAGTCGGCGAAACACAGAGTGGCGAAACATACTTTGTTTCGTCAACTACCCTTTGGCGAAACAAGATTCTGTCTCGTCGACTGCCCTTGGCGAAACACTATCCTGTTTCGTCAATTACCCCTTGGCGAAACATAACTTCCTGTTTCGCCAAAAATTCCGTCTCGTGAACCAGTAGCAGTTACGTCAATAATCAGTTACAGTTTCAAAAACCCTAATCATGCTATCAGCCGTCAATAATCATAAAATCATACCATCATCAACATCAATCACAGAATCATCATACAGTAAAATCATGTAACCATCACAAAACAATATCATGTAATCCATACCCTTTGCATAACCGTTTGTTAGAAAATCATACAGTTCACGATATCAATACATATGCACAATCGATAATCATTCGGTTATGTTGGCTCACAAGGATTATCCGATACATACATAATCAACCCTATACTAACAACCGCTAATCATGCATAATCCTTGAGAGATTCATGAAAACCTAAGTATTCATCATATGATCGTGACTTTCTAGAATGAACCTACCAATCAAAACAAATGCAAAGACATACATTCTCAACCGTTTCATCGACCAAGTAATCATACAAGTATGTATTCAGAAATCAACTAACCGAAGTATCCAAGATAATGGTTTTTAATTCGCTAGAGAGAGAACTGGAGGAACACAGTGCTGCCGTCACACGCAAGAGAGTTCTAGGGTTTTTCTGTTTTTGCTAAAGTGTGACGAATGGGGTGCTTCCGTATGACTTATACGTGCAAAAGTATACTGGGCCCGAACTGGGCTTTGGCGAAACTGGGCTTGGCAAAACACTATCTGTTTCGTCGAGATTGAGTTGGCGAAACAGGCTTTGTTTCGTCGTGTTGTCCTTGGCGAATCACCCAACATGTTTCGTCGAGCCTAGTCATGTGCTTAACAGTTACTGCTTTTCTAAACAATCTTATGTTGAACAACCAAACACATAATCATGCAAACACAATATGTTTCATTATAACACAACATGTATCGTTACAAGTCAAATAAGTCAAACAACTAAACAGTCAAAGTCAACGTGCATTTAATGCGAAAGAGAAAGTCAGAAACTCGAGTTGTCACAGCTTATACTTTCGAACCCGACCCATTTGGTCGATCATTAGGATCCGACCAAACACATTAGGTGACCATAGTTGTATAGGGAATAACCTTCCGAGGTTATACCTTATGGTCGCTTCGTTTAAGTAGTTGTATGATAGGTAGTTTATATGCCTTAGGTAAATTACCAAAATGCCCTTTTTACGCCAAAATTTATATTAAGCATATGTAACATAACTTTTGATATCTAAACAGATTTGGCAACAATATTAGACATGTTAAGGCATATTTTACTTATCATAGGGCTAGTAAGGCGGTCCGAACGCGTTTTACGCGAACGACACGTTAAAGTAGCATAAGCTACCTAAACGGGTCGTAATGGGTCGTAAGCACTTAGGTTAGGTTTCATTGTAGTATCTAGGCTTTGTTAAACCATATTACACGAGTCTCCATACTCGTTTGGTTTACGAACCCTCATTCTATCCAAATCCTTCGATTTAGGTCTGGTATATTAACATAGTTACCTATATTAGGTGTCGTTTAATATTCGTGATCTCTAGCACTGTTTGGTTGTTACTCAAGGACTACTAAGCAATCTCAAGTGAGTACATAAACCCCTCTTTTACTGTTTTCCAAACATTTTGGGGTGAAACACATGTGCCTACTTGTTACTTTCGTGCTTTTCATGCTTTCATATCATATGCTTGTTATGATCAATAGTACACTTATAGTACATGATTTCAATTTTTTTATGCTATGTATGCCCATTGTGTGCATACTAAGTACATCATTTTACATAACATTTTATGCTATGTATGCCCACTGTGTGCATACTTAGTACATCATTTTACATAACATTTTATGCTATGTATGCCCATTATGTGCATACTTAGTACATCATTTTACATAACATTTTATGCTATGTATGCCCATTGTGTGCATACTTAGTACATCGTTTTACATTACATTTTATGCTATGTATGCCCATTGTGTGCGTACTTAGTACATCATTTTACATTACATTTTATGCTATGTATGCCCATTGTGTGCGTACTTAGTACATTATTTTACATTACATTTTATGCTTACATTTTGGTATGACATTTGGTTTGTTTAAATGAGACAATGTACATTCATTAACACCGATCATGCCGCTCGGTAGTAGGTAGTGGTACCATAGGACTTGACAACTCCCATTCCTAAAATCCCGGGTTTGTTTGGATTGGAAGGAATGACCGAATCCGAATACATTTCTAGGTGGACCTTAGACTTTGTGCTAGGGTTCATTCTACTGTCGCAAGGCTTGGATGTATGAATTTTAACAATACCGCATAGATGTTTATATCAGTATAGCATGCATTTATTCCACAAACATAACTTTGATTTAAACCATGTTTTACTTCAATACCTTGTCTTTGTGCATTTTACATATGGTTTAGTTGATATATTTCACTTACCATACATAAACATTTTGACATTTATATACACAACTCATGATTTACATTAGACATAAACATCTTGACATTGATATACACATTACATGACTTGCATTAAACGTAAACAGTAGACATAGACATTAGACATGGTTTTCACATAAACATTTTAACATTTGATTATACATAAACATTTTACTTTGATGGTTTGGTTTGAGTATGTGATTTAAGTAACGAGGCGTGTGTAATATGATACAAGCATGGTGGATACGCCACTGGTACTTCCTATATATAAGTGCTTGTATGGTATTACATATCGTAGCGTTATTTGAATCATTTCAATTTAGACATATACCATTTTATACAAATAACATACTTTTCACAAGACATTGTTTTACAAAACAACTTATCTTATACAAACTCATTTTATTTGGTTATTCATTTAACCATACATTATTCTCTTATTTATACATATCATCTGATCTTATTGCTTTTCAAATGATTTACAAGACAAAGCAAATTACAAGGTTCATGACTAAACATTTTCTTAAACATAAGTCATGAATTCTATTTTCACAAAACCTATGTATCTCACAGGCATTTTTATGCTGACGTACCTATTTTCACATGTGTTTCAGGATATGATGCATAGGATTTATCAAGATACACTTAGGCGGACTTGGGCCTTAGTGACAATAAAAGATGCAAGACTAGTTATTTATGTTATATTTATTTGTTTGTCAAGACATTGTAACTCTTTTAATCAATAAAACAATATTTCAATTTCCATGTGTTATTATTTTTTTCTCTACAAATTCTAGAAAACGAGTACGTGTCTTGTGTCTATGAAATTAAGGCATCTAACACATAAGGAGCTAAATTCGGATTGCACAAACGGGTATCACACACTAATAATATAGTTTTACTGACATGGTAAGTAAGTTTGGACCGAAACAAATTATATTCAAATACGATCAAAACCTAGTCGAATGGATCGGAAATCTTAGTACTAAGACGTAAACAGATTCAGGTAGGCACCAATCTACATAATAGGAATCCAAAGCGCACGTATGTACCTGTAATTCACAATTACGTTCATGACCGTAATTGTCAATCACCTTACATCAGTGCCCTAGTTGTTTCCCCATCATGCATCTCGATGACTAATCCAAGTTGTAAGACTTGCAAAGCGATAACAAAATCATTAGTCACATGGTATAATTCTAAGAAATACAAGATGATAGCTAATGTAGATGTGTCGATTCCGCTAGGATACACATTATTGATGTGAAACACCTCTTGAAGCAAGTATGGTAGCAAGGTCTACGTGGAGCGTACTTGAGTTCTTTCGATGCCATAGTTATTTCAGTTGTGTCTTCCACAAAGTTCCGATTCTTTCATGAATTACGCAATGATGATAGAATAACTATTCGATATAGCCGATATACATTTAGCAACTTTCCAATTTTTTTTTAAGCAAGATAAGAAGTAAAACTATTTACTTTAAATAAACATTTGGATTTAACCAAGATTAATAATATATCAAATTTAATAACAGGTTATTATTTGATTAAATAACATTTTTTTTTCTACAATTGGAAACTTTATATTTAAGGAACAAAGTAACTTAGATAACCACATATCAACACAATGTACTTAAGAACTTACGAAATTTTTGAAAACTGATATGGAACAAGAAAGGAAACAAAACCCGACGCAAAAACAAATACTGAGATAGACTCTTGAAAGATGTGTTGGCACAACTAAATTAAACACTAAATCTGGGTCTAAATCGGAAACTAAAACCGACACTAAGACAAATAAGAACACAAAACCTATGTGGATACTGAGTCAAACGATACAACATGTTTAGTGATCACAACAACATCAAACATCAATATTACCCAGCAAAATCATCATGAAATCAACAAGAATCATAACAACGTCATTCTAACATCATTTCATCACTAGACTAGTTTATGTTCAAGACTTGTTTAAGGTTCTTTAGAGTTTAATGGATTTTCATCATCAAATAACTATTAACCACTTAAATAAGATGCAAAATGAACGGATCTAAGTTCGTACCACTAGTTCGAGACTAGGGAAGTTCGAGAGTGGAAAAGTGGTGGTTAATAGCGAATGAAGAAGGTCCTTCAACTTCCGAGAACACCAAGCTTCGTTGTACGACTCGTAGCACCTTTGTATGTAAGTGGTTTAGCAAGATCGAACTTGAATGATGGTGGGATGATGGATGGTGATCTCGGCCGAATGTAAGGAGAGGGAGAGAGAGATGAGCAAATTTTGTTGTAGTGTTTTGAAGGAAATGGTGAACTCTTGGTTATATTTATAAACCAAGTTAGTGAACTATCCAAAGTGTATTGTGTCAACAAGATATTAGACATAAGCTAATTAAATAATCAAAGTTGTAAGAGGTGTGTCCCCTAAGGGGACCGATCGGTTGAAGGGGAGGGGGGGTATTTAGTTTGATTTCAATGCTATAGTTAGGTGATAGTTAGTGTAGTTAGAACTTTAAGTTAACTACTAGTGTGTTATGTGTTATAACGGGTGTTAGCGTGTTCGGGGATCCTAACTAGCTCAGTAAAGCAAAAACAATATCATTGAGAATATTTTTATGTTCCGGGTAAACTCCGGTTGTTCGGTTCAGTGTTGTTCCGTTAAAGTGCTTAATTAATCCGTAAAGCGTCCTATATATCTATTTTTGTAACCTTTTTAATTTTCAACACTCAGGAATACATAACGGACTATTTAGTGACTTTTCTGTACATTATTAGTATGTTAACAAGCACATGTAACTATAACACAGAAATCAGAGAGCAGTTAAGTAATTCCACACAGTCGTCAAGCACTTTAATTATCATTAATAAATTGTATGGAATACATGGAATTTAGAGGGTTGTCACAACAACAAATTCACGTGGGCTTTATTTCTTTTAAAAGTCTGATTGAGCCGATTAGTTAATGGGTTGACAAAGCTTTCACTTGTTAAGACCGATAATCTTGAACTTCTATCAACATATGTATAATAAAATCATGAGCCGACAACCTTGATACATACCATTTGCTGAT
The DNA here is from genome assembly GCF_002127325.2 of Helianthus annuus. Lineage (NCBI taxonomy): Eukaryota > Viridiplantae > Streptophyta > Magnoliopsida > Asterales > Asteraceae > Helianthus > Helianthus annuus. The sequence goes on from NC_035433.2 coordinate 26,710,029, forward strand.
TGGACCGAGAATAATCAATGTACAGTATATCACATGCAATCCTTATTACTCACTGATTGGACCAATTAGTACAAGTGGGCCGGTGACATATACTTTGACTAATATCGCCGACAATTTCAATGATGAAACAATCTTATTGGCGGATTACTATGTTTTAAATGTTGATTGGGCTTAGAACAATTTTTCAATTTCAAAGCACATGGGTCGGCATCTGTTCAAGTGATGTGTAGTCTCGAGACAATCGCTTCAATTAGTCAACATGTTCAAATTTTAATTTCTGACACCTTTTTAATACACAACACAATTTTAATTGGACCTCAAATTTAAAATCACATGAATAGGCCGACACTCTTTAAAGTACTCTATTTATAATTGGACCGATGATCTTTGTCTTTTGATTAATGAGCCGACAATCAAGATACTAAACTCAATTTCACTGGGCCGATTATTATACTAGACCGACAACTCAATTAATATCACATTCACATGTAAACTCTCACCAACTTTCAAGACTCTTTGATAGGGCCGATTAACTGTTATGTTCACGTCACACAAATCGACAAACTAAATATGCACTTTCACACGGAATACCTAATTCCGTGCGAAATCAGATGTGATACTCAAACGGAATTACCTTTTTCAAACGAAATCAGATTGATGTTCAAACGGAATTACCTTTTTCAAACGGAATTAGGTGAACTTTCAAGCGAAATTAGGTGTTTTTAAGCGAAATTAGGTGAACTTTCTAACGAAATTAGGTGTTTTCAAGCGAAATTAGTGATTTCGTGCGGAATTAAGCTGATTTCACGCGGTGTCGGACACAAAAACTCAGATTTCTCTCAAACGGCTAGGAATTAGGATCTGAAACTTGGTAGGGTTATAGATCAGGTGTTTTCGCACAACATATCAAAAAATCATGTAATTTGGACTGTAAAAACCCGTTCAATTTGATGATTATCAGTGAAAAACGTGAAAAAAATGAAAAAGATGAAGAAATAGATGAAATTCGGATCTGAAATCGATGAAATCGTGTGTGATAGATCAGTGCAATCGAGCTCCTGCTCTAATACCACTTGTAGGACCGGTTTTGACTCCGAAACGATTGCGAAACGAACGTATTACGTGCTGAAACCGTACACGAACGCGACCTAACACACACGATGTAAAATAAATGTGATTCTATTAGAAATCTAACAAGAACAAGCACCTCGAATCACTTTCTCTCTCTAGATCTAGAGCTTTCTAAAAAACAAATGAGTCAAAAGTCCCTAAACTATGACATAACATCCTATTTATAGGCCAAGGCTTTAATGAAACTTTTCATTAATTACAAGATTGTCACCTTGCCTTTTGACTAGATATAACACTATAAAGACTCGTTTTCTTCTGTTTCTCGCTACGGCTCGGATTGATGAAGGTGATAGACATAAATGCTCTAACAAAAACGTATCCGGGATATTGTTTCCATGAGAAACAAATAGAGGCATTACTTACATGGGGTGTAATGTGAAAATTATAAAAAGGTCATGTATACCAGGTGTTGATCGCTTACTCTGGCCAAGTAAGTAGTGAACGCGTGATACCATGAACTTCTTATGATCGACTTATTTACATCCGATGTAGTAAGGACGGGGTGAATGGGACAAATTAAAAAGTACCCAAATGAAATAAATGATCAAAATACTTGATAATAATGTAAACGCACAGCCGGGTAACGGAAGCGTATTACATGAGAATAATAAGCCCTAGAGAAGGGACAAAGACCGATGTAAATGATGATATAAATGAATAACCTGACGAAAATTCATGAAAATAAGTCATTCTGGACGAAAGAGCCATGGTTGCGAAATGGGCAAGTAAAACCAAAGTATAGATGATCCGCCGGATCATAAAAATGAAGGTATTGCCCATACGAAAAAGATAATCAAGGTTGTTAACTTTAGTAGTAGTTGATGCGTGTCAGTGTAATTATGTTTTAGGTGTATATTTTAAGCCCTTTTTACACTTTTTAGCCAGGTTTTAAATTTACAAACACGATATTCACTAACACTAAACACACATATGGGCAACCGCACCCATCGTGGACGTAGTATAGTGTTGGTAAGATACCGAGGTCGTCCAAGGACACAAGAGCTTTTAGTACCGGTTTATCCTCAACGTCTAATCAAATCAAAATGTTAGAAAAAGGTTTTTAAGCTAGGAAAATAAAACTAACTAAAATGTTGAAAAGTAAAATAAAAATAAAAATAGATAGACAAGATGAATCACTTGGATCTGACTCGTGTGTAGTGTAACCTTTGATTATTTTCGCACTTTTGTACTTGTTTAAGAGATTATCTTAGTTATGGTAGTAGGCCCCTCTTTTGAAGGCGACGTTACCCTCAACCCAGTAGTTTGAGTCAGCAAGGATACAATCCTAAAGGGTCGGATTATTGAAAGATAATTAATTAAGTTATTAATGCATAATGTGGTAGGCCCCTCTTTTGAAGGCGACGTTACCCTCGGCTAAGTAGTCTGAGTCAGCAAGGATACAGTCCTAAGTAGCCGGGTTAAAGTTTTAATAGTAGTTTAACTTATGAGGGGATCAAAGAGTTTGGACCCCCGCCATCCAATACCGTTCGGTATTGAAGGAGGTCCTACTAAATTTGACCCAGGTCCTTTGCAGGATCTATACACTGAACAATGGCAAGACTCTTATCAAACTGTTCCCTTAACCCCCGACCAGGTAGCCAACATACCTCCATATAGACCGTGGAGATATGAATGGTGAAAATCTTTTATTTTATATAGACAATAAAATAATGCCAAGACACCACAGACAAACGATAAGGAAGAATCACCTTCAACATAAGAAACTAGTAATTAAAGTCATTAATACAAAACCAATTAAAAAGTGCAGAAGATTAAAAATAAAAAGTATTACACTAAACACTTGTCTTCACTAAGTGATGTAAGAGACTTAGGCAAACATGGCCTTTGATTGTCAAGAACTCTTACGATCTATCTTGGATCCCGAGACGACTTACACACTCTATGATGGACAATGGATGATGGTGGTGGATGATGGTGTTGTGATGGTGGTGGGTGGTGGGTGAAGTGTGAGAGAGGTGGTGTGCCAAGGGATGAGTTGCAAGAGCTCCTAGCACTCCTATTTATAGGCTGAACATAAGCTCGGGCACGGCCCCGTGTCCGCTGGACATGGTCCCGTGTCCATCCTCCTCTCTTTCTTCATTAAATGCAGTTTGTCTGCATTAGTTGACCACGCCCCCGTGTCCGCTGAGCACGACCCGTGTGCAGAAGCATATCTGTGCTATCAAGATTTGCCTTGATTCCGCGAATCTTATAGTTGACCACTGCCCCATGCCCGCTGAGCACGGCCCCGTGGTGGGCAATGGAAGCTTCTACCACTTTGTCTTTTCTGCTGACACTTGGGCACGCCCCCGTGCTCGCTGAGGAAGATGCTGTCGGGAGGTCGGGCATGCCATGTTTTGTTCCTTTTCTTGTATTTATGTTAGATTTAGCTGTCTTTTTGCTTCTTTTGTCTATTTGAGCTCATTTAATCCTGAAAATACAAAAGGAAGACAAAAGCACACTTTTTCCAACATTAGTACTAAAAAAGGGTTAGTTTTACGCCACAATTGATGTAATTTATATGTTGCATTTTATGCACATCAGTAGTAAAGCAAGGATGACGATGATAATCGTCGCTCAGAATCTATAAGGCCGTCAAGGATGGTCACATAAGGAATAAAAGACATGGTTGAATAAAAGCGATGGATTTCGCTAATATGACCAAATAAATCGAAGCGAAGTCTTAATGCATACCGGAAGGTTGCAATGATAACGACTTCGGTAAAACACCCGATTGATGGGTAGGATTTTGTGTGAATGCGTAAACCAAGAGATGGGAACGCGGATTGAAAGTCAAAAGACTCGGGTTTCGAGTCATAACTAAAAGACGATGAGATACTGTAAATAGAAATTTTGATAAATTACGTTCAACTATTTTAAAGTTGAACGGGTCGAACAAAGAATGAAGTTTGACATTCATAGGTGATGAAATTTCACGCGAACAAGTCAAACGATCTAAATTAAAAATAACGCTTGATAATGTAAGTAAGCGCGAACCGAATAAATAAAAGCGCGAGATATTAATAAATATATATAAAAGGTTATGGGATAGTGTAAAAAGGGAAAATGCAAATAAGTGAAACTCGAGAGCTAAAAACATTAAGATAAGGAACCCGGGTAACGGGTCGTAAAGAAGTATAGGTAAGCACCGGGTAACGGTAGGCGTAGGACAAATCGACGTGTAAATGATGTTAGAAGTCATAAGGTTGGGAAGATAATTCGAGAGAAGATAAATGTAGCCTTAGACTACTGTGACAACTCGAACTTTAGACTTGCTTTGATGTAACGTTACGTGATTACGAGAACTGAATTATATGTTGGATTTAATGAACGCTATGTTTTGATTGTGCATTATGTGTGTATATATGTTATGAACGGCCCAAAACGCACAACACCCACTTGGTTTCACAACCCACTCGGTCCATATGGTTGGACTCGAGACCTTGAGGTAGCCCATGTGGGGTTTCGGCCCACTTTCCCTATACGTATTTACATACACACATCCTTAGGGTTTTGTTTTCCTTTCACAACTTTGGCAACCTAGATCACACACACTTTCTCTCTTTCTCTCGCAACCGGAACCGGGATCAAAGGCAGCCAAACACCCGTACCTTCGAAGTTTTTCTTGATTCGGATTGTTCTTGTTCGGAATCTATTAATCGGTTAGTGCCTTATTATATATGCTGTGGTTTATGTATGATTACCGGCTGTGAAGTGTTTTTGTTTGCATGGTTTAGTATTAGAACAAATCATACGAATCGGTTATTATGTATGATTGAAATCGGATATGTTTATGTATGTGGGGTGTTTGATAATCGGCTGCCATGGATTTGAGTTGGATGGTGTTTGATAATGTTAATGATAATATTCTTGTTAGATCGGTTACATGATTATGAAATCGGTTATGATGTTTGATGTTGTTGTTCATAAAAATTGGGTGGTTTGGTTATTCATGTTATTCATACTAGGGTTCATAAGAATTTATGTTGTTATTGCCTGTTTGATTGATAATACTCGGTAGGATTCATTGGAAACTGTTAGTTGATTTGAATTATGGAAACTGATAATTGATTTGCATAAATGCGTATAACTGAATTGCATGAAACATGGAAACTGTTACACATCTGGTTGCGACTCGGATTGCGAGTCGGTACACCACTCGAGACCACAACAGCATGAACCGAAACCATGGTTGCGAGTCCAGTTGCGACTCGTAACCAGGCCGTGACAAGCCGAGACCGGGGTTGCGAGTCCCGTTACGACTCGTAACCGGACCTTGCCAACTCGAAACCCTCAGTTGCGACTCGTAATCTCTGTTGCGACTCGAGACCATTTACATGCACACTGTTTTGGGCCTACCTTGTCACGGGCCCAATCAATTGGGCCAAATAACTGGATTTATGCGATTGACTGCTAGTTGGACATATGACTGATTGTTATTGTACTGCTTATATTATTTGGGCCGAGACCTTTATGATTGGACTTGTATTATTGGGCCGGGTAATGATTGGACCGAACACTTAGATTGTTTATCGGATTGATGATACATGTACGTGTTTGTCATGATTATACGTGATACTATATACGTGCTATATACGAACCTGACTTGCATAATAACCATGATAGGACGTGGTTGACCATTTACTTGCTACCTGTACTCTTTGTGTATCTGCCGAGCAAACCAAGGTGAGTTCACACAGCCAAGGCATGGGATTCCCGGGTTGGGAATTGGGTTGGATATGTCAAATATGGGATGATTACTCGTACTTACGCATTCTCTAGACTATAGACCATCGTCCTCAGGTTAGTCAGGACACGTTACGTAAAGCCTACGTAACCCAGTATAATTGCCATTTTTCTCCCAGGTCGGGAGGACACGTTACGTAAAGCCTACGTAACCCAATACCATCTACTGGCTTCCAGTTCGGAAGGCCACGCTGCGTAAAGCCTACGTAGCCCCCACGCGTACCATGTCCTCGGGGAAGGGCACGTCACGTAAAGCCTACGTGACCCAGTACGTTTTCCTGTTCTCGGTAAAGAAGAACACATGGTCGGAAGTTAGTCTAGTAAGTACCACTAATGAGAAGCCCTCATTAGTAAGGATAAACGTGGGAAGCCCCCACCGGTAATATGAACACAAGGTTTGGGAAGCCCCCACCTTAGTACACACTAGTATGGGAAGCCCCCACTAGCTAAACTTATGCACTAGATTACGAACTTACTTTCTGTGAACTCGCTCAACTAGTTTGTTGATTATTTGCTGCATGCCTTGCAGGACCTTAGGTACATTATGGAGCTTGCACAGGGAGGAGCAGGTCGTTGTGGGATACGGATCATGAACTTTATCTGAACTTATAACTATTTTGAGTTTACATTACTATGCTTCCGCTACTTAAACAATGTTTGGTTTTGAAACATCAATCATGTCATGATGAATTACGTTAATTACTTTGATTATTAAATGCTATGTTTGATATGATTGATGGCTTGATCCTGGTCAGTCACGCTCCCAAGCGGTGGTACTCCGCGGGTGGATTTTGGGGGTGTGACAGATTGGTATCAGAGCCATTGGTTATAGAGAACTTGGTTTTAATATGGGAAAACGTTTTTATTAAAACCGGACTATAACCAGAACAGTGCTCTCAACGATCCACAACGACGCCTTGCTCCACGTGCAAGACTCGACATTCTAGGTAATAAGGTTTATGTTTATTGCCTGTTTGCTAGAACTGCTTAGAACTTTGCTCGCATTACGATTAGATACACATGATACTATAGAATGAGAATTCCTACGTGCTTACACTTTTCTGTCATCGCCCTATTCGCGAACCATTCTTACCTATGCTACTTGTTACAATGAAGATCATGTCTGGACGAATCAACATGACACAAGCCCGGCTAGAGGCTCTTGTTCAAGCTCAAGTTGCTGCGGCAGTTGCAGCAGCTCAAGCAGGTAGTATATCCTGCAGTATAGGCACACACTAGGATCTTTAGATCCTACATTAACTCTCGTATTTAACTTCGTCCTATTCGTACACACTAGGTCAACACGCGCAGCAGCCTGTCTGCACATTCAAGAACTTCATGGACTGTCGTCCAAACTCTTTCAGCGGCACAGAGGGGGCAGTGGGACTCCTCCATTGGTTTGAAAAGCTAGAATCAGTATTCGAAATGTGCGAGTGCCCTGAGGCTCGCAAGGTCAAGTTTGCCACCGGCACCTTGGAAGGAATAGCGTTAACTTGGTGGAACGCCCAAGTTCAAATCTTAGGGTTGGCAGCTGCTAACGCCACACCCTGGAACGACTTCAAGGAACTTATCAAGAGGGAATATTGTACGCGTGAGGATATTCACAAGCTGGAAGACGAGTTGTATAATCAGAAAATGGTTGGGTCAGAGATCGAAGCGTATACTAAACGGTCGAATGAGTTGGCCGTATTGTGCCCAACTATGGTGGACCCTCCCTACAAGCGCATTGAGATGTATCTCAAGGGTTTGGCGCCAGAAATTCAGAGCCACGTGACGTCGGCTAATCTCGACAACATACAGGAAATCCAGCGTCTCGCTCATCGCATCACCGATCAGGCAGTGGATCAGAATAAACTGCCCAAGCGTGTTAATGCTACTGCTAACGTCACCACCTCAGTTACTCCTGCTACATCTGGTGACAGTAAAAGAAAGTGGGATGGAGATTCCAGCAGAGGTTCAGCATCCGTTCAGTCTCAAGCTCAGCAACAGAAGACTGACCATTACCAGAGTCCTAGCCAGCAATCCTCTGGTAGTCACAGACAGAGGAGATATCAGGGTAGTCAACCTAGGTGCCACAACTGCAACAGGCATCAGCACGGCCCATGTAACAAGGGTCGTTGTCAAAGGTGTCTTAAGATGGGTCACGAGGCCAAAGACTGTAGGAGTCCACGGCCTGCGAATCAGAATCAGCAGCCTCAGCAACCAGCTCCACAGAACCAGCAGCAGCAACAGCAGCCACACCGTGGAAACCGGGGATGTTTCCAGTGTGGGGCTGAAGGTCACTTCAAACGCGACTGCCCTCAGTTGAACCAGAATCGCAACAACAATCAGGGCAACGGGAATAACAACAACGGTGGAAACAACAACAACGGCAACGAAGCTCGTGGTCGTGCATTCGTACTAGGTCGAGGCGACGCAGTGAACGATCCCAACGTGGTTATGGGTAAGTTTCTCCTCGACAATATTTACGTTACTGTTTTATTTGATTCGGGTGCGGATACAAGCTATATGTCTGTGAAAATGTGTCAACTGCTAAAACGTGCGCCGACACTTTTACCCACCAAACATGTAGTAGAGTTAGCTAACGGTAAAAGTCTAGAAGCCACGCACGTAGTTCCGGGTTGTAATCTTATCCTAGCTGGTCAAGCTTTATCTATCGATCTCATTCCCATAGTATTGGGTAGTTTCGACGTCGTGATTGGGATGGATTGGTTGTCCCAACACCAGGCAGAAATCTTATGCAGCGAGAAGATTATTCGTATTCCTCGTTCTGGTCAGGAACCTCTCGAAGTTCAAGGTGACAAGAGTGGTGCAGTGGTCGGCATCATCTCTTTCTTGAAGGCTCAGAAATGCTTACGTAAGGGTCACACAGCCATTATGACTCTTGTTACAGATGCATCGGCAAAAGAAAAGAAATTGGAGGATATTCCAATTGTACGTGACTTTCCTCAGGTGTTTCCTGAAGACTTACCTGGCTTACCGCCTCATCGTCAGGTCGAATTTCAGATCGAGCTCGCTCCAGGAGCGGCACCCATAGCTCGCACACCATATCGTCTAGCTCCATCAGAATTGGAAGAACTGTCAAAGCAGCTACAAGAGCTCTTGGAAAAGGGTTTCATTCGTCCAAGCTCTTCGCATCTTTTTGTGAAAAAGAAAGACGGTACGTTCAGGATGTGCATCGACTACCGTGAACTCAACAAGGTGACGGTGAAGAACCGTTATCCTCTTCCGCGCATCGACGACTTATTCGACCAGTTGCAAGGGTCGTGCTACTATTCGAAGATAGATTTGAGGTCGGGGTACTATCAGCTGAGAGTCCGGGATGAGGACATCTCCAAGACAGCTTTCAGAACTCGTTATGGCCACTACGAGTTTCTTGTCATGCCGTTCGGGTTAACGAACGCGCCTGCTGTATTTATGGATCTTATGAACAGGGTGTGCAAACCCTATCTCGACAAGTTCGTCATTGTTTTCATCGACGACATCCTGATTTACTCCAAGAGTCAGGAGGAACACGAGCAGCATCTTCGCCTGATATTGGAACTCCTTCGGAAGGAACAGCTGTACGCTAAACTTTCTAAATGCGACTTCTGGCTTCGTGAAGTCCACTTCTTAGGCCATGTGGTGAACAAGGATGGGATCCATGTCGATCCATCCAAGGTAGATTCGATCAGGAACTGGCCTGCACCGCGAACGCCAACGGAAATACGCCAATTCTTGGGTTTGGCAGGTTACTACAGACGGTTTATCAAGGATTTCTCGAAGATTGCTCAGCCGCTTACACTACTGACACAGAAGGGTGTCACCTATCGCTGGGGAGAACCCCAGGAGACTGCTTTTCAACACTTAAAGGATAGACTTTGCAGTGCACCTATCCTCTCATTGCCAGAGGGCACAGATGACTTCGTGGTTTATTGTGATGCATCCATTCGGGGACTGGGATGTGTGTTAATGCAGCGCGACAAGGTTATTGCTTACGCCTCTCGTCAACTCAAGATTCATGAACGGAACTACACGACGCACGATTTAGAGCTGGGAGCTGTTGTTTTCGCGCTTAAGATATGGCGACACTACCTGTACGGTACCAGGTGCACGATTTACACCGATCACAGGAGTCTCGAGCATATCCTTAAGCAGAAGGATTTGAACATGCGTCAACGACGATGGGTCGAGTTACTTAACGATTACGAATGCGCTATCAAGTATCATCCAGGCAAAGCCAATGTTGTGGCTGACGCCCTCAGTCGGAAAGACACTCTACCACGGCGCGTGCGAGCGCTACAGCTTACGATTCAGTCTAGCCTTCCAGCACAGATACGAAATGCTCAGGTAGAAGCACTGAAGCCCGAAAACGTCAAGGCTGAAGCCTTACGCGGCTCACGACAGCAAATGGAACAGAAGGCAGACGGCGCCTACTATGTAACGGGGCGTATTTGGGTCCCACTTTATGGCGGTCTACGCGAACTTGTGATGGACGAAGCACACAAGTCTCGCTACTCGGTACATCCAGGGTCAGATAAAATGTACCACGACATCAGCACTACTTATTGGTGGCCTAGCATGAAGGCCCACATCGCTACGTACGTTGGAAAATGTTTGACCTGTGCGAGAGTCAAGGTTGAATATCAGAAGCCAGCTGGTCTACTTCAGCAGCCTAAGATACCGCAATGGAAATGGGAAGAAATTTCCATGGATTTTGTTACAGGCCTACCTAGATCCCAGCGGGGGAATGATACCATATGGGTGATTGTGGATCGACTCACCAAGTCTGCACACTTCCTGCCGATTAAGGAAACGGACAAGTTCTCCACTCTCGCAGACGTCTATCTTAAAGAAGTTGTTTCGAGGCACGGGGTGCCCACATCTATCATTTCGGATCGCGATGCACGATTCACGTCAGAGCTATGGCAAGCGATGCACAAGTCTTTCGGCTCACGACTAGACATGAGCACAGCATATCATCCTCAGACTGATGGGCAGTCTGAGCGAACGATTCAAACACTTGAAGACATGCTTAGGGCATGCGTTATAGATTTCGGCAACGGCTGGGAAAAGCATCTCCCTTTGGTGGAGTTTTCGTATAATAATAGTTATCACACCAGCATTCAAGCCGCTCCATTCGAGGCATTGTACGGGCGTAAATGCCGGTCACCTCTCTGTTGGGCAGAGGTGGGGGATAGTCAGATCACGGGTCCAGAGATTGTAGTGGACGCCACAGAAAAGATTGCACAGATACGACAACGCATGGCGGCAGCACGCGACCGTCAGAAAGCCTACGCGGACAAGCGTAGAAAGCCATTGGAATTTGAGGTCGGGGACCGGGTTTTATTGAAAGTTTCACCCTGGAAGGGTGTGGTTCGTTTTGGCAAACGGGGTAAACTGAATCCGCGATACGTCGGACCATTCGAAATCATAGAAAAGATTGGCAAAGTAGCCTACAAGTTGAACCTACCAGCTGAACTCGGGGCAGTTCACAATGTCTTTCATGTATCGAACTTAAAGAAGTGCCTATCAGATGAAAACCTCATCATTCCTTTTAAGGAACTCACGATCGACGAGCGGTTGCAGTTCGTCGAGGAACCAGTTGAAATCACGGACCGGGATGTGAAGGTCCTCAAACACAAGAGAATCCCTCTTGTTCGAGTTCGTTGGAACTCCAAACGTGGCCCAGAGTACACCTGGGAACGCGAAGACAGGATGACAGAAAAGTACCCCCAGTTATTCGAAACCAATGCTACCACTACTGAGGCTGAAGCTACTACTTCGGAATTTCGGGACGAAATTCCAGATCAACGGGGGGAGGATGTGACACCCCAGGAAAACCTGTGAACGTTATAACTTACCTAGCTTCCTCAGTGAGTGCATACCAAATTTCGGGACAAAATTTCCAATTAGTTGGGGATAATGTGACAACTCGAACTTTAGACTTGCTTTGATGTAACGTTACGTGATTACGAGAACTGAATTATATGTTGGATTTAATGAACGCTATGTTTTGATTGTGCATTATGTGTGTATATATGTTATGAACGGCCCAAAACGCACAACACCCACTTGGTTTCACAACCCACTCGGTCCATATGGTTGGACTCGAGACCTTGAGGTAGCCCATGTGGGGTTTCGGCCCACTTTCCCTATACGTATTTACATACACACATCCTTAGGGTTTTGTTTTCCTTTCACAACTTTGGCAACCTAGATCACACACACTTTCTCTCTTTCTCTCGCAACCGGAACCGGGATCAAAGGCAGCCAAACACCCGTACCTTCGAAGCTTTTCTTGATTCGGATTGTTCTTGTTCGGAATCTATTAATCGGTTAGTGCCTTATTATATATGCTGTGGTTTATGTATGATTACCGGCTGTGAAGTGTTTTTGTTTGCATGGTTTAGTATTAGAACAAATCACACGAATCGGTTATTATGTATGATTGAAATCGGATATGTTTATGTATGTGGGGTGTTTGATAATCGGCTGCCATGGATTTGAGTTGGATGGTGTTTGATAATGTTAATGATAATATTCTTGTTAGATCGGTTACATGATTATGAAATCGGTTATGATGTTTGATGTTGTTGTTCATAAAAATTGGGTGGTTTGGTTATTCATGTTATTCATACTAGGGTTCATAAGAATTTATGTTGTTATTGCCTGTTTGATTGATAATACTCGGTAGGATTCATTGGAAACTGTTAGTTGATTTGAATTATGGAAACTGATAATTGATTTGCATAAATGCGTATAACTGAATTGCATGAAACATGGAAACTGTTACACATCTGGTTGCGACTCGGATTGCGAGTCGGTACACCACTCGAGACCACAACAGCATGAACCGAAACCATGGTTGCGAGTCCAGTTGCGACTCGTAACCAGGCCATGACAAGCCGAGACCGGGGTTGCGAGTCCCGTTACGACTCGTAACCGGACCTTGCCAACTCGAAACCCTCAGTTGCGACTCGTAATCTCTGTTGCGACTCGAGACCATTTACATGCACACTGTTTTGGGCCTACCTTGTCACGGGCCCAATCAATTGGGCCAAATAACTGGATTTATGCGATTGACTGCTAGTTGGACATATGACTGATTGTTATTGTACTGCTTATATTATTTGGGCCGAGACCATTATGATTGGACCTGTATTATTGGGCCGGGTAATGATTGGACCGAACACTTAGATTGTTTATCGGATTGATGATACATGTACGTGTTTGCCATGATTATACGTGATACTATATACGTGCTATATACGAACCTGACTTGCATAATAACCATGATAGGACGTGGTTGACCATTTACTTGCTACCTGTACTCTTTGTGTATCTGCCGAGCAAACCATGGTGAGTTCACACAGCCAAGGCATGGGATTCCCGGGTTGGGAATTGGGTTGGATATGTCGAATATGGGATGATTACTCGTACTTACGCATTCTCTAGACTATAGACCATCGTCCTCAGGTTAGTCAGGACACGTTACGTAAAGCCTACGTAACCCAGTATAATTGCCATTTGTCTCCCGGGTCGGGAGGACACGTTACGTAAAGCCTACGTAACCCAATACCATCTACTGGCTTCCAGTTCGGAAGGCCACGCTGCGTAAAGCCTATGTAGCCCCCACACGTACCATGTCCTCGGGGAAGGGCACGTCACGTAAAGCCTACGTGACCCAGTACGTTTTCCTGTTCTCGGTAAAGAAGAACACATGGTCGGAAGTTAGTCTAGTAAGTACCACTAATGAGAAGCCCTCATTAGTAAGGATAAACGTGGGAAGCCCCCACCGGTAATATGAACACAAGGTTTGGGAAGCCCCCACCTTAGTACACACTAGTATGGGAAGCCCCCACTAGCTAAACTTATGCACTAGATTACGAACTTACTTTCTGTGAACTCGCTCAACTAGTTTGTTGATTATTTGCTGCATGCCTTGCAGGACCTTAGGTACATTATGGAGCTTGCACAGGGAGGAGCAGGTCGTTGTGGGATACGGATCATGAACTTTATCTGAACTTATAACTATTTTGAGTTTACATTACTATGCTTCCGCTACTTAAACAATGTTTGGTTTTGAAACATCAATCATGTCATGATGAATTACGTTAATTACTTTGATTATTAAATGCTATGTTTGATATGATTGATGGCTTGATCCTGGTCAGTCACGCTCCCAAGCGGTGGTACTCCGCGGGTGGATTTTGGGGGTGTGACAACTACGGTCTGTAGGTCCCCCGGAGGTCGAGGTTAAACCTTATCCTTGTTATGTTTAACACACTAGCAAGTGCGGAATCCAAGCTAGAATGCAAACCGGTAGTTTATATGAGAACACAAGCTACAAAGAGAAAGGTAGACACACGAGATATCAAAGTTTTCTCTTGTATTTCAGTGGACACGGTTACAGCCCTTGACCAAACTGAAAATACGCTCTCTACAAGACTAAGTTCACTCACATAAAGAAGTGAACACATTACATGAGTATATATACTCATCACAGATCGTCTGGTCGAAGGATCAGATAGACTGATCGAAGGATCATCTATCGATCTGAAACCCATCGAAGGATCCACATATACCTCGAAGGATGATATCCTTCGAGGTCCATTAAGATCCATCGAAGGCTTATCTTTCGAGCTCATCGAAGGATCTAAACAATCCTTCGATGACTCATCCTTCGACACAAACATATTACAAACATGTGCTAACTGTTTGGCCAAGTCAAACCAGGAGGATGGTTGACTTGGTCAAACTTACATCAAACACACATATTAACCAACATAAGACGTAAACAAGACTAACAAAAGACATCGTTTTATATCATAACAAAATACAGACAAAGTACAGACACAAGTGCACCAACAAACTCCCCCTTGGCTGTAGCTTTGTCTCGATCTTCGAGTCTTCAAGTCTCGGACGTCCTTTCAACCGTTAAGTGATGCGTTGACCATTCACTTCCCGCATTCACAAGTAGGTTGAAGCAATACAAAGCCATCTTCTGAAACTTCATTGCTTGTGCACGATCCCTAACCAAGTAGTTGATCTCGTGATCCTTAAGAATAATAATATCCGACCTGGACATGTTAGTAATCCACATTGGATCTATCATTCGAAAGTTCTCTGGACTGTCTTGGAATAAGATCACCGCTTCTCCAGTATCTGCATCATAAACCCAGCAACGAAAGTTACCCAGAAAATCTGTCCTCATCTTCAACAACGGTATTTTCTTCATCAACTTCGGAGGATCATAAACCAATCGATAACGAGCAGTATTTGTATCTGGATCAAGCGTAAACCTGATCTGCTCGTATCGAGGAAACTGCGGCTTATATAGCGGATCCTTCCAACCAATTCTTCATTCCAACTTGATCTTCTTGGCGAACAGTATCACCATTTTGTCTTCGACTCGATTAATAACCCTCAGCTGAGCCAAAACCGCAACATCATAATAAGGAAGTGAAAGAATGCTGAGAAGAGACCTGAAGTACTGAAGGCCGCATTCTCGCTTCACAACCATGCAGTGAAGCTCCTTGATGAACATCCAGCTGATAATACGACCCCGAGCCTGATTCCTTTCCAGATTCATGTAGTTGGCCTGATCCAACGGAGCGAGCGGAGGAGGATTCTTAGCTAGGAAATCCGCTCGCCATTCGTTCACGGTCTTCTCACGGCTTTCTTGAGCTGTAGGAGAATCTGAAGAAAGATTAGAAAATTCAGCTGTCTTTGCCGCCACAAACTCATCATCAAGCGCATTAAACTCTGCATTATCTTGACCAACATAAACAGGACGTTCCGGATCCGAACCGAAGAAAATTTCTTCAATCATAGAGAAATCGGTATCGTCCGGAACTAACGGAGTATCATCGATCGTCTTCAAATCAACTTCAGCCAATTCCTTCAGAGCTAATATACGTTCATCAGACATCTCTGTAACGTGTTATCCCTCTTCTAATAGTACACCCATGACTGGATAATACTGTTGAACAATTGAGGATTCAGGGAGATCGGTAAACGCTTCCGGTTCAAGACTAACATGTTCAAACCCTGCCGAAGCTTCCAACGTTTCAGTCTGCTCAGACGGACCAGTAGTAGCTGTTGGAGGAGCAGTAGGAGCATCTTGAGATGTACCAGACCCACCTGCAGCACCTGATGCAGTTGCACCGGAACCTGAGGCAGCTGGTTGATCAGGATTTGCTGCATCATCGTCTTTGTCATCGCCACGCTTTGAGGAAACAATGCCTAATGCTTTGCACCTTTCATTCCAAAGCGTAACTACTTTGTGATCTATTTTCTTGAAATTTGCTTGAACAGGCTTGAAGGCTTCTATTAACCGATCATCACGATTTTTATAGCGATCCGACAGCTCTTCATGCTTCTGCCTTAACGCTTTTGCCTCATTCTCTAACAATTGCTATGCCCTTTCATTATCTCAACTTCCCTATCACGAGCCCTGTTTGCTTCTTTCAGCCTTTCAATCTCTAGAGCCTGTTCTTTTATCTTAAGATTCTGAGCATCAACAATTGAGACTAGCTTGTTGTGTGCCTTCACATCCTGTGTTCGCTGTTCACGATACTCTTCAATCTTTCTAGTATGCCGACCGACTAAGTTACCCAATTCACTGACTTGTTCGATCAGGAAGTGAATTTTCTCAGCGTCAGACAAACCAGACAATGTTTCTGCTAGAGTCGGCCGTGAAGGCTCAGGTCCTGAGGAGCCAGACTGACCAGATGGACCGGAAGTACCTGTTGGACCAGTAATAACAAGAGGAGGACGTACGTGTGTACCTGAGACAGGAGTTGCAGGCGGCTGTTGATCAACAGTCGCCGTGCGTGTCCCAGTAGACGTCTGCGGAGAAGAGACCAGCGCCAGCATCTCTGATGTAGTTAATTGATCACTGACAGGTGGTAGCTGATGCTCTGGAGGCGTTGAATGCTGGATCGAATCAGGTATAGGGGCATCACCAGCAGTTTCACCCATTGACCCTGATCCGTCCTTTGATTTCTTTGAAGTACGAGTACCCTGTTTTCTTGCTTTCCTCTTCTTTCTAACCAAACCAGGAGCAGCAGGAATATAATCGTCATCTTTGTCAGATTCTGCGGCACTAACCAGTTTCTCTATACGTTCAAGACCACGAAGGTTCCCGCGCTGATCATAAACCTTTCGCATCCCTGGTGGAGGAGGATTATCATCCTCAGAAGACGAATCATCATTACCAGAACCTCCTTCATCATCAGAAGACGAACTGCTTTCATCCACCAACCTCCTCGGCTCGTCCACCTTACCTTTACCTTTGTCGGTCGCATCATCGCCTGACCGACTTGCAGGACCACCATCTCCACCTGCACTACCACCTGTATCTCCAACTACAGTACCACCAACCTTACCACGGGCATCAGATTCGACGAACACTCCTTGAACTTCTTCCGCAACAACATTCACATCAATTTCAACATGTGTTGCAGCACTGGAACTGCCAGCAGACTTCTTGCTCGATGCTTTAACTCCGTGCTTAGCCTCGAGTTGTGTGTTAGCCAACGCGATTAACCTGGGCTCTTCGTCATCAGAATCACTTCCATCTCGACGCCACTTGTGGTTCTGTGGTGCCTCGTAGGCCAGATCATCGAGGTGGCCAATAAGCTTTCTGACTGGATTGGATTCCTTATACTTAGACATAGACTTGAAGATCAGCAATGTACGCTCGTTCATCGGATTAACTGGTAGAACATCTGCTTCAACCTTGGGAAGATTAGGAATCTGATCATCAATCATCATTTGCAAGAATCTTGGATATAACCAAAACTTGGTTGACGTCCGTTGATTTGCTGACGGAAGTGGCCTGCGGGCATTCTCTTTCAGATTGTCAAAGATGTAACGTGATATGTTGAACGGCTTGTTCAGAATTAAAGCCGTAAACAATCCCGTCAATTCAATAGGCGACAAATCGTATCCAGACCGTTTGTTGCTCAGACAGTGAATAAGAATATGCAATAAAAACTTGTATCGTAACGGCATGAACCCTTTGTTTATCTGATTTGCTAGCACATTATCACTGTAACGAAGCCTCATCAATAAACCACGCTGACACTGTAAATCAATAGAAGTCGAATCCTCTGGTTGATCTCCCAATTGCAAACGCGCTCTGATGGTGTTCTCGGTGATCACCACGGGTTTCTCAGTAACGAATCCTCTAATCACTTCTTGGTTATTCACTGTATCAACCACAGCAGAATTCCAGAATTCCTTGATCTGGGACTGGTAAGCGGTGTGTTGTGTAGTAATAGCATAGTTGATTCGTGCCCGATGAAGATACTCCATTATCCCCTTGTATTCCGGACTAACTTTGTCTTCCGGTTGCAGATACGCGGCCATGTTGTGTCTTGGCTCGGACATAGATTCAACTTCAGACTTTTCTTTCTTAGTTGGTTTTGCCCGTTCCTTCTTTTCTTTCGGTGCCATTTCTGTTCATGAAAACAAGGACACGTAATGAAAAACAGTCAAACAGTCAACAAGGATTTCACACTTAGAAAGATTTCAGTTTCTTGAAAAATTTCTAAGTGTTGATTCCTCGAAAGATTCCATTTAGACATCGAAGGATTGACACTTGACTCGAAGGATGACAATTTGATCGAAAGATGTTATTTTCCTCGAAGGATGAAAGGCCTTATCGAAGGATCAACTTTCGAAAGATCATTAATTTTGAAAGATAACTTGGTCAATCGAAAGATCTGATCAATCGAAGGATGAATCCTTCGAAAAGCTTAGTATCCTTCGAATCTCAGTTCGAAGGATATTTTGCAGTCCATCTTTCCAGGTTAAGGAACATCATCTTTCGTGATCGAAGGATGTTTTCCGGTGGCACTGTTCATCGGCGTGTTTTCCGGTGATTGTTTTAAGTGTGTTTTAAGAGTGTTTCAACCCATTCAAAAACATCAACATCAAAACCAATCAAAAACATCAACATCCTAGTGTCAAATACATTACATCTGATGTCCGATTTAAAACAAAACCCCAAAACAGAACTATGGTTAACCCAAACCCAAAACCCTTGACATCAGGAACTACCATCCCATCATTTTCATAAGTATGATCAGATGAGGTGTTCATGTTGTTGTTTGTTAAGGTATTAGGATTATCCTACCGTGATTGTTGTTGTAATCCTGATAGCTTAACTTTTGTTTCGATTTTGGCAGAGTTTTGGTAGGATCAAAGGTTTTTGAAATGAGAACTGTTATGTTGAAATGAAGAAGAAGACCCATTTTATATTCTGACCTCGAAACGCGAACCACCTCGAAGGATCATTATCCTTTCGAAAGATGAAAAGGTGCTTCGAAAGATGAGACTTTGGGTCGAAGGATCCAGATCTGGATCGAAAGATACCAGATATTTGTGGGAACCCTCAACAACCTCGAAAGACGATCCTCGAAGGATATCTTTCGACCTGATCCATCTTTCGAAAAGTCTGATCAGCTTGAAGGATCCAATTGGTCAAAGCCTTCGTTGACCAATTCATCTTTCGAGCATCAAGATTGACTTTCATTGACCATCTGATCTTTCGAGGGCCATTGCTTCCTCGAAGGACCAGATTTTCACCAACACTTTGGATTTTTGGAATTTGCAATTCAAACCCTTCAAATTCTTAAAAGTTTTCAGAAACGTCCGTTTTGAAAAATTGCCCGTTATGAAGTTCTGCAAAGGTCAGTTTTATGAAGTATCTCGGCTTGCCAGGTATCGGATCGAGCACCAACATCGGTTAATCAAAAAAATAAGATTAAATTGAAAATCTTTTTGGATTTTGATAAAATAAAAGACAACAATTTAATATCCTTTGAATGTTATCAAACGACATCACCGCTAATGTCGTGCTGAAATGCACCAAACGACAAAACTGTTTAAAATAAGACAATAAAAGTTAAGCAGTAAAGTAAAGCAGTAAATAAATAAATATGTACAACACCACAATATTTTTGCGAATTTCTGGCGAAGAGAATTATATCAGTTTGCGGTCTTTTGTCAAAACACGTTTCCTTTTAATATTCTTTTACATATGTGGATAAGTATTCTACCACAATTACCGATATTGTTATCCACTTAAACTCAGCGATCAAGTGTAATCATAATACATTGAGATACATTTAAGGTATGATTTATACTTACCGACCTGTGTTCATCCACTCACGACACATTCCCGTATCAAGGTATGCACGAGAGTTCATCTTACTGGCGAGTATACCATTTATCATCCGTTTTTAACGTATATAAAATGTGAACAAGTCACTTATTTGAGTTTGAAAACCAAGCCCTATGTGATGAAATCACTTATTGATGAGGAACTTGATTTTCTATGCATGAGGGCACAGGAGCAAGTCCATGAATAGGTCAGTACTTCCGTACAGCAGAGAGACGAATTTGACTCCCGGATAAATGTGATATTTTATCACTTATTTGTTTGGACATGTGATTGTTTATCACTTATTGAGGTCGAATGCAGTATGAGATATGTACTCGTATGTATGGTATCATGGAAGAACTAGACTTTGTCTTTTATAGAAACAACCATGATACCCAGATGATAAACAGCATAAACCCCGAATATCTCAGAACCTCGGCAATCTATCAAACGAAATTTCGGTACCAAGACCATATGCCAATGAGCGGTTCCCACGCGGTTTTCAGTTCGTTATGTTTATATCTCCTGCATACTTTAAAATGATCGTGAGTCTACCGGTACATCATTAGTAGAGCTACTTATCATTTTCTTTTCTTTTGATTTCTAGAGACATGTTTCGACCGACCTCTGATGTAATATCATTTTCTCTTATATTACCAAGAAACTCATTTTTGTTTTTCTATTGTTTTTGTGTTTTTCTGAATTTTCTCCCCCTTAAATGCAGAAAGTAAGTAAAGTAAAGACATATTTTTGTATTTTTACGGTTTTTCAATGTTTTTGTATTTTCGTTGAAACTTTCTCCCCCTAAAATTCAAAAATAAAATAAAGTAAAAACATATTTTTGGATTTTTGGTTTTAGAAAAATATTTACAAAAACGATTTCCCGATGTCGGTTACTCTTGCTTCACCTTTATGTCGTTTACCAAAAGTAAATAATCGAATCTTGATTTATCAAATGCTTTGGTAAAAAGGTCGGCACGTTGGTGATCGGTATGAATGTGAACCACATCGATAAGTCTCTTTTCAAAGCAATCACGTATGAAGTGATATTTAATATCGATGTGCTTCGTTTTTGAGTGCTGTACAGGATTTCTAGTGATCTGTAAAGCAGCTTCATTATCAACATAGATAGGAGTAGTTAGGAATTCAAAACCGTAGTCCCGCATCTGTTGTTGGATCCATAGAACCTGGGAGCAGCAACTAGACGCAGCAATGTATTCCGCTTCACATGTAGACGTAGCCACACATGTCTGCTTCTTGCACTGCCAAGTGACTAGGCGATTGCCTAAGAACTGACATCCTGCTGTAGTTGATTTGCCATCTTTCTTGCAGCCGCCGAAATCAGAATCACTGTAAGCCTTGAGATCGAAGTTATCATCCTTAGGGTACCATAAACCGGTGTTAGGGCAACCCTTCAAATAACGAAAAAACCTTTTCACAGCAGCATAGTGAGAGACCTTCGGATTCGCTTGGTATCTGGCGAGAAGGCATGTTGGATACATAATGTCGGGTCTTGATGCGATGAGATACATTAAAGATCCAATCATAGCACGATAAAGTGAAGAGTCCACAGCTTCCCCTTTTTCATCCGGAGTAATTGTAACATTTGTGCTTGTAATCGTCATGAACAGTTCTATTATCAACAAAACAATGTTATTTGATCCCAATATTTGTTTCATTGTGTTTTACATTTTTCATGTTTTGACTTTTGCTCAATTTCAAACTCTACATCGCTTTCTGGAGAGTTATACGCTAACTGATGCTTAAACGCACTTAGTTTAATGCGACAAATACTCCGGAACATCAACATATACTCAACGTACCTTAAATAACCTTTACAAAACTTAGAAATAAGTTTTGAGGGCTTTGGTATGGCAAAAACAAGTTAATTCGCTTACAGGGACTAAACTTGACAAACTGCGAAAGTATGCCAATTCAAACTGTAACGAACATTCCGGAACATGTCCATAAGTTAAACATACCCTAAATATCCTTTACATAGCTTAGAAATAGGCTTTGAGGGGTTTGGTATGCTAAAACAAACCTTTGGATCATTCAGGGGCTAAAAGTGTCAAAAAGTGCACAAGTTTGCACTTTCGCGCATAACTTACGTTCCGAATACATCCGGACATCCAAAAATTTATGTAAGCATCCTTATATTATGCCTTAGTGTATGGCATGAGAAAAATCCGTTCGTCGCGCAATTTGGATCGTCTTTCGCGCTTATGCGCATTCCGTCGTAATTAACCGAACATCGCGACCGTACGGCTAAACGAACCGACATCCGACATATTTTTGAGCAAATTTTAAGAAACCTATACTTTAACTTCATTTTAGAGCTTTGAAATGGGGTTAACGGGGCTTAAACGTGCCAAAAACGCATCAAATACCAAGTTCTAGCGCTGCAGGGACCAAAACTGCAATTCTGCCAAACTAGGGCCTTACGGACCGTAAGCCATAAGCCATACGGTCCGTAAAGGGTCCCCAGATCAGCAGAATCAACATTTAATGCTGATTAGCTCTTCAAATCGCGAAAGGTCCGATTGCCTTTTCACCCAATGAAAGGCCAAGGGCCATATTCAGTGAATCTAGCTAGGTAACACATGTACGCACAAGATCGTGGCACGATATTCGATAAAACGATCCTAACGGTTCCACTTTTCCTATAAATACCCCCCCCTTTTGTGTAAAAACCCACAAAATCAGATCTTAAGGCTCTAAGTTGGAACCATTGTTTCATACCTGAGCTATTTGTTCTAGATTAGC
The DNA here is from genome assembly GCF_002127325.2 of Helianthus annuus. NCBI lineage: Eukaryota > Viridiplantae > Streptophyta > Magnoliopsida > Asterales > Asteraceae > Helianthus > Helianthus annuus. The sequence goes on from NC_035433.2 coordinate 26,732,827, forward strand.
ACTCGGGGACCCTCCGTAAGTCTTCTTTCGTTCTTTTATTCGCTTTTCGAGTCCGAAAGTCGACGTTTTGTTGACTTTCTGCATTGACCAGTTTATGGTCGATGCGAAGTTCATTAGAACTTCATAACGTGAGCGTGATCATGATGGTTATAGTCCGTAGTGACTATACCTACTGATCACCACGTTATCTAGGCTCAGTGACGAGTCGTAGTTTCGGCCAAAATGTGCATTTCTTGCATATTTTGTAACCAAGCTACTCGTGGGCATCAAAGCCGTTTTTTTTATGTCAAACCTGTTTTCAAACTTAGTTAAGCATGTTCTAACATGCTTAGCTCGTCACTTTTAGTTTAGTGCTTATATAGGGTCGTAAGGTAAGCGATCTAAACCATCGCTTATACTTTCGAACCCGACCCATTTGGTCGATCATTAGGATCCGACCAAACACATTAGGTGACCATAGCTATAACCTTCCGAGGTTATACCTTGTGGTCGCTATGTTAGGCGTTCCGAACGCGTTCTACGTGAGCGACGCGTTAGGGTAGCATAAGCTACCTAAACGGGTCGTGATGGACCGTAAGCACTTAGGTTAAGTTTCATTTTAGTATGTAGGCTTCATTAAACCATATTACATGAGTCTCCATACTCGTTTGGTTTACGAACCCGCGTACTATCCGATCCTTCCGATTTGGTCCGGTATATTAACATAGCTACCTATTAGGTGCCGTTTGATATCCCGTGATCTTTAGCATTATCTGGTTATTATACGAGAACTCCAAAGCAATCTCAGGTGAGTACATTGAACCCCTCTTTTACTGTTTTCTAAACTGTTTTGGGGTGAAACACATGTGCCTATCTGTTACATTCATGCTTTCCATGTTTTCACATCGTATATCTGCTATGCTCATTAGTACATTATAGTACATGATTTCATTACATTTCATGCTATGTATGCCTATTGTGTGCGTACTTAGTACATTGATTTACATTACACTTTTGTTGCAAATGTTTACTCAGCATATGGACGCATTGATTTACATGAACATTTCTGTTGCATATGTTTACTCAGCATATGGACACATTGATTTACATGAACATTTCTGTTGCATATGTTTACTCAGCATATGGACACATTGATTTACATGAACATTTCTGCTGCATATGTTTACTCAGCATATGGGCACATGCCTTCATTTTGTTATGACATTTGGTTTGTTTAACATGGGACAAGACATTCATTAACATTAGCTACGCCGTTCGTTAGTAGGTAGTGGTACCATAGGAATTGACAACTCCCGTTTCTGAAGTCCTGGGTTGATAGGACTGGAAGGAATGACCGAATTCGATATACATAACTTAGATAAACCTTTAATTTGTTTAAGGGTTTATCGCCGCAGTCTCAAGGCTTGGATGTATGCATAGTTTACAATACCGCATAAATGTTAATATCAATAGAGCATGCATTTTTCCACAGACCATAATGTTGACTTAAACCACGTGCTACTTCAACGACTTGTTTTGTGCATTTTACATATGGTTTAAGTTGATACATTTCGCTTACCATACATGATACATTTTGGGATACACATTTCATGATTTACATTGAACATATACACGTTGACATTGACATACACATTTGGTGGTTTTCATTGCACATAAACATTTGACATGATTTACACAATAACACTTGACATTTGGTTTATACAAGAACAATTTACATGGTGGATTGGTTTGGGTAAATGGTTTGAGTAACGTGGAGTATGTAATATGATGCAAACATGGTGGATACGCCGCTGGTACTTCCTATATATAAATGTTTGTATAATATTACATATCTTAGCGTTATCTAAATCATTTCAGTTTAGACGTATAACATTTTATACCAATAACATACCTTTCATAAAACATTGTCTTACAAAACAACTTATTGTATTCAACTCATTTTACTTGGTTACTCGTTTAACCTTGCACTTATCTATATATATCATTTGATGTTATCGTTTTTCAAATGGTTTACAAAGCAAAACAAATTACAAGGTTCATGACTGACTGTTATTACACATTTCTTTAAACTCAAGTCATGAATCCCATTTTCACAAAACCTATGTATCTCACAGGCATTTTTATGCTGACGTACCTACTTTCACGTGTGTTTTCAGGAGCTATTCCATAGGATGATGATCATGACACTAGGGCGGACCTGTGCCTTAGAGAATAAAAATGAAGATAGAATTAGTTTAATTATGTTCTGAACTCTTTGTTTTTTCCTGTTTGAAACGATGTAGCACTCATGTTTATAAATAAAATACAGCTTTGTATGCCATGGTCATGAAACAATTTAATTCTGTCCACAACACTCCCCGACGTTTTCCGCCGCGGTTGCATGTTACATGCGGTCGGGGTGTGACAGAAGAGTTGGTATCAGAGCCATTGGTTATAGGGAATTAGGTTATTAGTAATGCTTTGACCTAGACTATAACTTTCTAGGACCCTAACACAAGTTTTCTTGTGTTTAGAGTTTAAAACATACACATCACCTATCCTTAGGTGATAACCACAACGGGAACTTCGGTTCCGAATCCGCTTTGAAAATTAATCATCTGTTCTAGGATGATTGATTACTAGGTTTTGAACCCTTTGTTATAAGGTTTTGAACCCTCTGTTATATGGTTTTGAACCCTTTGGATTCTCAAAAATCTCGTCAAAGTTTTGGGTTAATAGTGTGAACACGTGCGAACTCGAAGAGTGAATGCCTGTACCCTGGGTTTTCTGTCTAAGGCTAGAGTGTTCGTACAAATCCACATAATCGGACCAGTCACTCTTACCTGGGAACTCTTGGGGTGAGTGTTCACTTATAGGCGAGCATGTCTTCGCGATACACTAATTCTGACCCATTTACTTTGACTAGACATTTCATGTCGCTTATTTGCTTTGCGATGCATAACCGCCATCTTTGCTTTTGTTGATTTTGCTTCATCTCATTCTCTTCATCCAATCATCTCACTCGTTTCATTTCATGTTTTTCTCTTCTAGAAATGCCTCCTCGACGCGACAACCAGATAGCTACTGCCGAGCTGGCAGAAATTATTGCGCAGCAGATGGCTGCTCAATTCCCAAATCTCTTTGCTCAATGGAACCAGGCCAACAACAACAACAATGGTACATGCAAATACAAGGATTTTAACTCAGCTAAGCCACTCAAGTTTAGTGGTTCTGAGGGAGCAACTGGGCTTCTTCAGTGGTTCGAGAGCATCGAGAACACTTTTCGCCACGTGCAGTGTCCGGATAATCGCAAGGTCGAGTTTTCATCAAGCGTGTTTCAGAAGAGGGCTCTTACATGGTGGAATGGGGTTATGAGAGATCAAGTTGTAGAAATTGCTCTAGCTCAGACATGGGCTGAACTGAGAGCTCTTATGATGAGGGAGTTTTGTCCTCGTCATGAACAACGGGCGTTGGAGAAAGAATTTGATGTCTTGAAGCAAGATAGTGGCGAGCACAGGGCTTATACGGATAGGTTTGAGGAGTTGAGTCTGCTTTGCCCGACTATGGTTACCCCACTCGATAAGGCTATCGAAAGGTACATCGACGGCCTACCTGACTCAATACAAGACATCCTTACTGGTAGCAACCCTACCACACTCCGTCAGGCAATCGAGTTATCAGCGACACTGACTGAGTCGCAGATTCGAAAGAATAAGCTACACAGGAAGGGCGACAAGGGCAAGAAACAGTCGGCTGACAAGGAAGATAGCAAGAAAGGTCAAAACAAGAAGGGAAAGGATTCTGGTTCCTCAAGGGGGTCAAGGAAGCGTAAGGCTTCCCAAAACTATGCTGTCACTGCCCAAGCAAACCAGGCAGCTCCCAACCAGCCTCCAGCAAAGAAGCCCTATTCAGGGAGTGCACCTTTGTGCAATCAATGCAACAGTCACCATCAGCCACAACATCAGTGCCGTTTCTGTACAAACTGTGGGAAGTCGGGACATCTTGCCGATGTTTGTCGGTTTGCTCAGAATCGCGCAGTTCAGAACCCTGCTCAACAAGTTGCTCAGCAACAGGGTCAGGCTGCACGACCAAACTACCCACCAGGTGCTTGTTATAACTGTGGGGATCTGACCCACTACAGAAATCGGTGTCCAAGACTAGCCAACCAGAACCAGAATGCAAACCAGAATCAGGCACAGGCTCGAGGTCGAGTCTTTAACATGAATGCACAAGAAGCACAAGCAGACAACGAAGTGGTGAACGGTACGTTCTTTATTAATAATCAGCCAGCATCTGTTCTTTTTGATTCGGGTGCCTACAAGAGCTTTGTGTCATTGTCTTTTGAGACAATGCTTCGCGTGTCTAGAACGAAACTAGGTAAACCTTTGACAGTAGAGGTTGCCAGTGGTGAACCCATTGTTCTAAATTATGTTCTACGCAACTGCCAGTTAAACCTTAACGACCATATTTTTCCTATTGACCTCACGCCAATGCAACTTGGAAGCTTCGACGTTATAGTGGGAATGGATTGGTTATCTAAGCATCACGCAGAGATAGTTTGTTCTGAGAAGATTGTTCGTATACCGCTGTCAACAGGCGAGATCCTACAGGTTCGTGGTGAGAAGCCTGCCGGTGGTCTCAAACTCATGTCTTGTTTTAAAGCTCGGAAGTATCTGCGAAAGCACTACGTGGCTTTCTTAGCACATGTTACAGCAGATAAAGGCAAGGGTAAGTCTATTTCAGATATTCCTGTCGTTCGGGATTATTCTGAAGTTTTCCCTGAAGAGTTACCTGGTCTACCTCCAGCACGCCAAGTCGAGTTCCGTATTGATCTCGTACCTGGTGCAAATCCCATTGCCAGAGCTCCATACCGTCTTGCACCGTCAGAGATGCAAGAATTATCTAAACAGCTTCAGGAGCTCTCCGACAAAGGTTTTATCCGTCCTAGCTTTTCACCTTGGGGTGCTCCCGTTCTTTTTGTAAAGAAGAAGGATGGGTCTTTCAGGATGTGTATCGACTATCGTGAGCTTAACAAGCTCACCATCAAGAATCGATATCCCCTACCTCGCATTGATGATCTCTTTGATCAATTGCAAGGTGCTTCTTACTTTTCAAAGATTGATCTGCGATCTGGATATCATCAACTCCGTGTGCATGAAGAAGATATTCCCAAGACGGCGTTCCGTACTCGCTATGGACATTATGAGTTCATAGTCATGCCGTTCGGTTTGACTAATGCTCCTGCTGTTTTCATGGACTTGATGAATAGGGTCTGCAAACCTTATTTGGATAAGTTCATCATCGTTTTCATTGATGACATTTTGATATATTCTAAGACGCGAGCTGATCATGAGCAACATCTACGTCTTACTTTGGAACTCCTAAAGAAAGAGCAGCTTTTCGCCAAATTCTCCAAGTGTGAATTCTGGCTTAAAGAAGTTCAATTCTTAGGACACATTGTCAACGAACAAGGTATTCATGTAGATCCCTCCAAGATCAGTGCGGTTAAGGATTGGGATACACCAACTACTCCTACTGAAGTTCGTTCTTTTCTTGGTCTAGCGGGTTATTACCGCCCCTTCATTGAGAACTTCTCAAAGATTGCAGTTCCTCTAACTGCTCTAACTCAGAAGAACAAGCCATTTGATTGGGGAGTCAAACAAGAGGAAGCATTTCTGACTTTGAAACAAAAGCTTTGCGACGCGCCTGTCCTAACATTGCCTGAGGGCAATGATGATTTCGTCGTTTATTGCGACGCATCTAAATTAGGTCTTGGCTGCGTCCTGATGCAAAGAAACAAAGTCATAGCATACGCATCAAGGCAGTTGAAGATACATGAGAAAAAACTACACCACTCATGATCTTGAGTTGGGTGCAGTTGTCTTCGCTCTTAAGATCTGGAGACACTATTTGTACGGTACAAAATGTGTGGTTTTCACTGACCACAAAAGTCTTCAACATATCTTCAATCAAAAGGAACTCAACATGAGGCAAAGACGTTGGGTTGAACTTCTAAACGACTATGACTGCGAAATTCGCTACCATCCTGGTAAGGCGAATGTCGTAGCCGATGCATTGAGTCGCAAGGAACGTACTAAGCTTCATTGTGTACGTGTCCAATCTGTTATTCAAACTGATATCCAGGCCCATATTTCTCAGGCTCAACAAGCTTGTGTTTCACAAGGTTTGATGGATAAGGAATTTCCTTATCACATACCTCCTGCTCTAGAACTGAAGGACAATGGATCATATTACTTCATGGACCGTTTGTGGGTCCCAAGCCAAGATAATCTTCGTACCTTGCTTATGGATGAAGCCTATAAGTCTCGTTATTCTATTCATCCTGGCTCAGATAAGATGTATAAGGATCTTCGTATTCAGTATTGGTGGCCTGGTATGAAGAAAGACATTGCCTTATATGTATCAAAATGCCTTACTTGTCTTAAGGTTAAGGCTGAACATCAGCGTCCTTCCGGATTATTGGAGCAACCAGAGATTCCAGTTTGGAAATGGGAAAACATTACTATGGATCTCATTACTAAACTCCCGCGCACAAAGAAAGGTCACGATGCCATCTGGGTAGTCGTTGATCGTCTTACCATGGGAAAACATTACTATGGATCTCATTACACTTTTGTTGCATATGTTTACTCAGCATATGGATGCATTGATTTAGATGAACATTTCTGTTGCATATGTTTACTCAGCATATGGACACATTGATTTACATGAACATTTCTGCTGCATATGTTTACTCAGCATATGGGCACATGCCTTCATTTTGTTATGACATTTGGTTTGTTTAACATGGGACAATACATTCATTAACATTAGCTACGCCGTTCGTTAGTAGGTAGTGGTACCATAGGAATTGACAACTCCCGTTTCTGAAGTCCTGGGTTGATAGGACTGGAAGGAATGACCGAATTCGATATACATAACTTAGATAAACCTTTAATTTGTTTAAGGGTTTATCGCCGCAGTCTCAAGGCTTGGATGTATGCATAGTTTACAATACCGCATAAATGTTAATATCAATAGAGCATGCATTTTTCCACAGAACATAATGTTGACTTAAACCACGTGCTACTTCAACGACTTGTTTTGTGCATTTTACATATGGTTTAAGTTGATACATTTCGCTTACCATACATGATACATTTTGGGATACACATTTCATGATTTACATTGAACATAAACACGTTGACATTGACATACACATTTGGTGGTTTTCATTGCACATAAACATTTGACATGATTTACACAATAACACTTGACATTTGGTTTATACAAGAACAATTTACATGGTGGATTGGTTTGGGTAAATGGTTTGAGTAACGTGGAGTATGTAATATGATGCAAACATGGTGGATACGCCGCTGGTACTTCCTATATATAAATGTTTGTATAATATTACATATCTTAGCGTTATCTAAATCATTTCAGTTTAGACGTATAACATTTTATACCAATAACATACCTTTCATAAAACATTGTCTTACAAAACAACTTATTGTATTCAACTCATTTTACTTGGTTACTCGTTTAACCTTGCACTTATCTATATATATCATTTGATGTTATCGTTTTTCAAATGGTTTACAAAGCAAAACAAATTACAAGGTTCATGACTGACTGTTATTACACATTTCTTTAAACTCAAGTCATGAATCCCATTTTCACAAAACCTATGTATCTCACAGGCATTTTTATGCCGACGTACCTACTTTCACGTGTGTTTTCAGGAGCTATTCCATAGGATGATGATCATGACACTAGGGCGGACCTGTGCCTTAGAGAATAAAAATGATGATAGAATTAGTTTAATTATGTTCTGAACTCTTTGTTTTTCTGTTTGAAACGATGTAGCACTCATGTTTATAAATAAAATACAGCTTTGTATGCCATGGTCATGAAACAATTTAATTCTGTCCATAACACTCCCCGACGTTTTCCGCCGCGGTTGCATGTTACACGCGGTCGGGGTGTGACAGTAATCCCGTGATTCTGCGGAAGAGGAGTAGAAATTGGTTTCGAATCGGACATCTGGAACCGGCTCAAGATGTCTCCGACGTACTTGGTTTGATGGATAAAAATTCCAGATTCGGACTGATTAACTTGCAAACCCAAGAAGAACGTCATTTCACCCATCGCACTCATCTCGAATCGATCTTGCATCACCTTCTCAAATTCCTTGCATAACTTATCATCGGTAGAACCAAAGATAATGTCATCGACGTATACCTGTACCAACAGAAGATCTTCACCTTTTTCTTTGATGAAGATGGTACAATCGATCAAACCCCGTCTAAACCCGTTGTTCAGCAGGTAGGTAGACAGTGTCTCGTACCAGGCTCAGGGTGCTTGATGAAGACCATATAATGCTTTGTTAAGTAGTAAAACTCTGTCAGGATGTAATGGATCTTCAAACCCCGGTGGTTGCTCGACATATACTTCCTCTTCGACTACTCCGTGAAGAAATGCACTTTTAACATCCATCTGGTACACCTTGAATTTCTTGAAGGATGCGCAGGCTAGAAAGATTCTAATAGCCTCCAGACGTGCAACAGGTGCATACACTTCATTGTAGTCAATACCTTCTATCTGACTGAAGCCTTGAACAACTAACCTTGCTTTGTTTCGGACAACAATCCCACGGTCGTCCTTCTTGCACTTAAACACCCAACGAGTTCCGATCTTCTTGTAGTGGTCGGGCCTATCAACCAATTTCCATACGCCCAACTTCTCGAACTGCTGAAGTTCTTCTTGCATGGCTTCCACCCAGGAATCATCTTTCAATGCCTCCTTCCAAGATCTAGGCTCTTCTTGGCTAACATAGCAGGCGAAAGACCAATCATTTTGTTGTCCCGATTCTCGTATCTCAGCATACAAGCCAGCATTTTTGTTATTTCTGATTTGATTCCTTGTCCTTACACCACTGAGAACATCACCTATAATATTCTGCTGAGGATGAATGTTATGAATTCGGGTTTCAGGAACTAGAGGAATTTCAACATTGGTCCTCAAGTTATTGATATTTAAATTCCCGATATCATTCTGAAGCTGTTGAGTTGTAGAAGATGATGCATTTTCTTCTTGGACAATTGGCGCAGACACTGGATCCGTTGCTTCTGAAGTACCTTGAACCGGACCCCGTGCTTCACCATCATTTGCATCAACATACTCCTCATCTTCCGATGACAAATTGTAGTCGACAGCATCATTAAACACCTCATTTGAAACGAGATTGTTGACAGAAGAAGATGCTTGTGAGTCAACAATGATTGGGCGAACTAACTGAGAGCCAGTCGCATTCTCGCTTTCAGACAACATTTGAGCAATTGCATTGTCATCTTCAAATGTCGGCAGATTGAATGAGTCGAAAAGACCATCATAATCGAACATCCATGGATCTCCAGAAGGCTTCGGTGGATTAGAATATCTTTGAACTTTTACTTCACCCCACTCTTCAATCTTCTTGGTAGTCAGGTTCCATACTCGCTGATTAGGAGTAGCATACCCAAGAAAGTAACCTTCGATAGCTTTGGCACCAAACTTCCCGTCAGGCTCAATCATGGTACATGGTGCACCAAAAGGTTCTAGATATTCCAAGTCAGGAGTCTTCTTGTGTAGGAGTTCGAAGCACGTTTTGCCATGTCTTTTCACTGTGAGAACCCTGTTTAACGTGTAGCAAGCCGAAGCAACAGCTTCAGTCCAGAATCGAACTGGAAGCTGAGACTCAACCAACATGGTTCTTGCAGTCTCAATTAAGGTTCTTTTCTTTCTTTCAGCGACTCCGTTTTGTTGTGGCGTGTACCGAGTGCTGTATTCATGAAGGATTCCTTTTGCAGTGCAAAATTCATCCATAACCCTGTTTTTGAACTCGGTTCCGTTGTCGCTTCGAATTCGCCTCACCTTTAGATTATAAAGATTTTCCAACAAGGTGATCAAATTCTTTAGAATTTCTGGAGTCTCGCTCTTGTGGACCATGAAAGCAACCCATGAAAATCTTGAATAGTCATCAGTGACTACCAAGCAGAAAACCTCCCCGTGCACACTCTTGTGTTTGACTGGGCCGAAAAGGTCCATATGCAGACGTTCGAGTGGCATGTTTACAATGTTAACCTTCTTCAATGGATGTGATTTCTTGATCTGCTTCCCTTTCTGACACGGCACACAGACATCTTGAAGTTGAAAATTCTTCACATTGACACCTCTCACCAGATTGTTTTTGACAAGGTGATTCATTTTTCTGAGGTGAATATGACCCATCCGTCTGTGCCAAGAGATCGTCTCCTTTTCAGTGGCTTTTGAAATAAAGCAAGTAACTTGTTTGGACTTAGTTATTGCTTGGCTCATATCGAGGACATACAAATCATTAACTCTTGGTGCTGATAAGAGAATCCATTCTTCGGGAATCTTGAATCCTGGCTTCAGCACATAACAACCGGCATCATCAAAATGCGCGGTGAACTTCTTGTCGCAGATCTGAGAAACACTCAGGAGATTGTGATCCAACTGTTGCACATAATTGATTTTGTCGAAACTCACAACTCCATTTGAGATCATTCCCTCGCCGGTGATATACCCTCCTTTGTCTCCAGCAAATGCGACATATCCTCCTCTTATACTTCGCACATCGAAAAGAAGACGATAGTCGCCCGTCATGTGCCTGGAAGCCCCACTATCAACAATCCAATGACTATTAATAGTTCCTCCTGGAGCCGCCTGCACATGCAACTAACTTATGAGTTTGAGAGGGGGACCCAAGCCTTTGTGGACTTGGGTCGTCCTTGATCATCAAGGAAAGTGATTTCAATCACTTGATGATTAGGAAAAAGAACCTGTGGTGCTCCCCCTGATTGAATTACCTGCTTTTGCTTCCAAGCTGGTTTTGCTTGTACAGGTTTTTCTTCTTTGACCTCTGATTTTAAGGCCTTTTCAATTACCTTTTGATTCTTTTGCTTTAACTTCTTTTCCCTTTCTTTCAAGACACGTGGGTCTTGTTTCGGGGAAACTGATCATTTTTGGTAATCGATTTCTTGGGGAGCACTCGTTTTTGACTTCAGCTTTTGCATGTGTGGGCAATATCTTACAATATGCCCAACTGTGCCACATTCAAAACATGTTCTCCGCTCTACAAACTTCGGAGAAACATGTTGATGACCAGACGGAGAACCAGACAATGAACTATGTGATCTAGACGTGCTTGGACCTAAATCACATCCGTTGGTGTGTTGGGTGTAATTATTCTGATCATTTCGTTTTAAAATTCTAACTTGTTTTACAAAATCAACGTTAGATTTATCCTGAAATGTTTCAAGTTTGTCTGAACCCGTGGATCCAACAAAGTTCATTTTCGGTTCTCGTTTCTTAACATGAGCTCTTTTGTTTTGTACCTTTTGTTGTTGAACCTTAGGTTGCTCAACCTTTGATTGCTGAATTTTAGGTTGTGCAGCCTTAGGCTGAGTAGCCTTAGACTGTTCAACTTTAGGTTGTTGAACCTTTGATTGTTCAGTCTTAGGCTGCTGAACTTTAGGTGCTTGAACATTCTTGTTTTGAGCCTTCTTTCCCTGTACCTTACCCTTTCCGGAGTTGATTTGTTGTTTTCGCTCAATTGGTAGTTTTTGATTTCCGTATTGTTTTCTAATTTGTTCACACGGAATTGGATCACATTGAGGTCACGGTAACTTTGCCACTTTTGTTCCCCAAAAACTTATCAGTGCATCCTTCAAAAATTTGCTCAATTAAATCTTGATTTACATTTTCAATTGGAAAATCTTTGTTAGAGTAGATTTTGCTATCTCCTTTGAGCGTGTACAACAAATTATTCCCTTCAAGGCTAGATACAATGGACTCCATTGCTTTTGACATTTCAGTCTTACTCGGTTTCACTGGTGGATCACACAGGATGTGATTCTCGATTGGAATATCTGTTGTAACCGAGTTAGACTGTTGTTTCACAATTTCTTCAGATTCATCGTCCGAAGAATCAGCATCCTCAACAATGGGAGGACTCTGTTCCGTAACACACGATGAATCTGTCACATTCTCAGATTCTGATTGACCCGAGGATGATGTACCAGTTGTGAACCCGAGGCCTGCTGCAAAATCATCTAGACCAAGTGGCACAGTAGGTTCAAAACGGGGCATATCCTCGTCATCAGGCAATTTGGAGTAATTGTGATTCATTGGGGGAGGACATGATTTGAATCCAATACATTTTGCATCTCCCTTTTTCTTTTGAACGTCAATGATGTGATCCAATACATAGCGGGAATTGGAATAGCTTTCCAGTTTCTGCTTAATTGTCTCACATTCACATCGAGCTGTTGCTAACTCTACCATTTGCTTTTCAATTGTGTCAATAAGATTATTGTTAGCATGTTGTTTTCGCAAAACAGCCTTTTGTAATTCTGAAACATCATGTCTTAATGACGCAATTGTTGCTTTAAATTCCTTTTCATTTCTGGTTAAAAACAAGTTAGCTTCGGTTGCTTTAGAAAGATCTACAATCAATTCTTGATTGTGTTTGTGTGTGATTTCAAACTGACTTTCCTTTTCTGCATATTTTAAACACTTTGCACATTCAATAGGAACATAAATAGAGTCAGAATTAGTATCACATACCTGAGAAGTCTGACCTTCTATGTGAGCCATAAAGGTTGTATGAAAAGAAAAAGATCCATCTTCAGAGAAGAACTGAGCAAGCGTCTCGGAAGTTCCAGCAGATTTCTGGCACAGAATAGATCTCCTCTTGCATAATGCTTCAGCTTCAGCCAAAAGCTCATCAACTTCCAAATCTAAAGCATCAATTGATAAATCACCAGCATCAAGTGATTCCCCATCCATGCTCCCACTATAACCCGAACTATCTTCATCTTCTGAAGATTCACCAGCAGACACGGATTCTACTACCTTCTCAACCACTTTAGCATAACATGCTGTTCCACCATTTCCTCCTTCTCCAAGCTGAAGGTTCCAGTTGCAGATTTCATCAGCTTGAACAACCAATCCTCTATGGGGATTAGTGTTTGTGGATCCAGATGCATTTCCTCCAACGGGAACTATTGATCTGACAGAATTGTTGTTCAGCTGCTGTTGTGGCTGTCCTTGATTCCTGAAGGGATTCTGATTTCCTTGCTTAGGTGGCTTCTGACACTCCCGCTTGAAGTGACCCTTTTCACCACAATTGAAGCAAGTGACAGCATTCTTATCAAAACCATACTTGGTGTTGTTGTTGCTTTCCAAGTTGGTTCTCCCCGTCCTTTCCATAAACTCCTTTGCTCTTCGAATTGCACTAGCAAGAGCCCATTTGATATCCATCATTTCAAACTCTTCTCTATCCACTTGCTGATAATCTTCATTGGTTAGATTGATATTCCCAATCTGACCTGCGACTAATCCACAATAAGCACTAACCAAGGTATTCAACATCTCCATATGCTCCTTGGCTATTTCGACAGTGACTTTGGAAAAGTTGGAAGTGTCCAATCTGACTGTGTTCGGATTGGAAGTGGCTTGAAAGTTTGAAGAGCTTCCATAAAACCCTTGCTGTTGCGGTTGTTGCTGCTGAGCTCTGCTTGGGTCTAAGAAAGGCGGTGGTGTGAATTGCTGAGCTGTCGGTTGCACATACTGTTGTTGAGAAGAAGAATCTGGTCTTGAATACATCGTGTATGCTGAAGGATCAAACTGATTTGTTGTGGAAGGTCCGGTGTTTGAGATGAAAGCTGTTTGAAGCTTCGCGTGTTGAGAAGCTGGTTTTTCTCCACTAATACCTCCTGCAATCCCATAGTACATCTCTGGATTTTGAGGAGTTAGTGTTCTTTTTGCCTTAAGCTTTTCTTCTACATCCTTGTTCTCCAATTTTTGAATTAACTCATAAACGGTGATTGTGTCTAGAACACCATTTTCTTTGAGAATTTCAAGAAAACTGCTCCACTTTGATGGTAAGCTATCAGCGAATCTCTTCACCATTTCTTCTGGAGTGGCAGTGACTCTAAAAGCAAACATCTCGCTCAACAAGTGATGGAACCTTGTAGACAACTCTGCCAAAGTCTCATTCTCCATACACGTGAATCCTTCAAACTCTTTCTTCAGTAATTCTTGCTTGATCTTTCTAGATTGAGCATTTCCTTCACATCGTAACGTGAGCATATCCCACAAGCTTTTAGTAGTCGTGCAGTAAACAAACTGGTGGTAAATGTCTCTGTGAAGAGCTTGTGTGAGAATCATGAATGCTTTCTTTTCTAACTCAAATTTCTTCTTATCATCATCAGACATAGTGCTGTAAGTTGTTGGATTAGATCCTGCAACTTCCAAATCATTGTCAAATGCGGTGAAGAAGCACATCCATAGATCTTGACCTTGCCCCTGAACATAAGTTCTCAGCCTTTCTTTCCACCATCCCCAATCATTGATGTGATTTAGTTTTGGCGGTTTTGTGCTTGTACCAGTTTCACTGTCGTTCTGCATCATTGCTTGAATGTTGCTGCTTTGATTTGTGACCAATGCCCATTGATTTGCAGTTATCATTGCAGCTTGAGGTGGGGCAATAGCCCGCATCCATGCAGTTTTGTCGAAATCTGACGCTGATTGCGTAGCTGATGATTGTGTAGTCAAAGTAGTTTGAGTCCACGCGGTTGGATCCCACTGACCGTTTGTTCCCATTTTATAAAAATTAATATATTAAGTGAAAATTGATTTAAAATTTGAAAAACAAGTTTCCCTTTTTTAAAAATTTAATTTTCACAAACTATGTTAATATCTCTAATGAAAACAACCAGCCGAAGGATCCCTGATCGAAAGACCTGAAAAACACAAACTTGGTAAACTTAAACAGACTAGGATCGAAGGATCAATACTTGTTCGAAGGATCAACAGTGTTCGAAAGATCACTGTTGAATTTCGAACAATGATTTCGAAAGATTCTCCAAACGAAGGATCCTTATCTTTCGAATAAGAACTGTAGATCGAAATATATATCCTTCGAAAAGATTCCTTGGATCGAAGGATAAGTCAGAGACTTTGAAGGATGTTCGAAGGATGGTTATCTATCGAACCTCCTTTAATCGATAGATGATCTTTCGACTTCGAAGGATATCCTTCGATCTGTACGGACACAGCAGACAAAAGGTGACAGGTTGGTGAAAAGGTGATTGGTTGGTAGAGAACTTTCGGCAGAAGGTATGTTCAGACCATACTTTCTACCAAATCAGATTTGACCAATAAAATATTACCTAAAAAAGAAGGTTCTTATCCAGAAAACCGGTCACCGGAGTAAGCCGGAATTTGGCCGGAAATTACCAAACTTCTTAAAAACAAGTTTTTTTAAGTTACCCAACCCGTCCTTTAACACACCCGGTTAGTTTAGAATACGTTTTTACGTCTAGAAATGCGAGAAAAACACTAAAAACGGGTGCTAAACCATGTGAGTTTTTGTCCAAACACTCCAAAGTCTTGTATAAACTCGGTTTTTAACAAGGAAAAGAGCCACGGCTCTGATACCACTTGTAGGTCCCCCGGAGGTCGAGGTTAAACCTTATCCTTGTTATGTTTAACACACTAGCAAGTGCGGAATCCAAGCTAGAATGCAAACCGGTAGTTTATATGAGAACACAAGCTACAAAGAGAAAGGTAGACACACGAGATATCAAAGTTTTCTCTTGTATTTCAGTGGACCCGGTTACAGCCCTTGATCAAACTGAAAATACGCTCTCTACAAGACTAAGTTCACTCACATAAAGCAGTGAACACATTACATGAGTATATATACTCATCACAGATCGTCTGGTCGAAGGATCAGATAGACTGATCGAAGGATCATCTATCGATCTGAAACCCATCGAAGGATCCACATATACCTCGAAGGATGATATCCTTCGAGGTCCATTAAGATCCATCGAAGGCTTATCTTTCGAGCTCATCGAAGGATCTAAACAATCCTTCGATGACTCATCCTTTGACACAAACATATTACAAACATGTGCTAACTGTTTGGCCAAGTCAAACCAGGAGGATGGTTGACTTGGTCAAACTTACATCAAACACACATATTAACCAACATAAGACGTAAACAAGACTAACAAAAGACATCGTTTTATATCATAACAAAATACAGACAAAGTACAGACACAAGTGCACCAACACGGTCAAGTATAAATGAAATAAAAAAAAGACCTTCGGGTCACAAATAGAAAGAAACGAATTATTAGGATCTCACCTTAATACGGTAAAAAGGTGAAGATCTAAAGAAATAGCCTACGAGGCTAAGTGAAAGGACCTACGAGTCAATAGTATAAAGCAAGAGAACTGGTTATTATTCCCCGTGTAAAACGCGAACGGGAAAGAATAAATTACTGATTGTCAACTTCCTTGATATGAGTAATTGACATAAGTTAAAGATAAAACGTTAAATTAAAATTCAGTTTTAGTAAGAAATAACGTTCTAACAAATATAAATATTATGAGAGGAATTAGATATCACTAAAAGAATGGGTGCATAAAGACACGTTCGAAAAGAAGATTTTCAATAATGAAAGGATTACATAAACTTAAACATGACGTGATACGATCACGGGTAAGAAAAGTAATATGGAATTTAACCATGTTATAGTGTGAACCAAGAAATGGGGACGATAAAAGATTATAAGCCTCGAGAAGGCAAAGTGGATATACCCGAGCGACGGAGTATAAGGTAATCGGTGACTAACAAGTCTAACCGCCAAAATAAATAATTAATAAAGATATGAAATACAAGATGAAAGTTACGGCTCATGAGGCCTTACACGTGAAAGGCGCATATGTTTGGAAGCCAAAAGGGCATTACCATATTACCCTGGTAAGATTATTAGATGCGAGCAATGCTTAAGTAATTATCGAAACTAAGTCCAAGGAGTCAAACCTGAGGAACTACGTAAGAAAGGTTTCGAGGATGAAACCTCTTTAACTGGGGTAGACTTGTAACACCCCGAAAACGGGTTTGGTAATCAAACCACGTTAATAATTTTGAACGGATAAAATACCGTTTGTGGTGGAATTAACCCGGTAAATATTAGGATTTAAATAAATAAACCTAATATTAAATAAAAAGGAAATAAAAGTTTTTGGGAAAACAAAGTATATAAAATGCCCGAGTTAAAGGGACTTAAAATTAAACAAGATAAATAACTAGGAAACAAATAACCTAGTTAATCACAAGTCTTGTAATTATGTGAAACTTTGGTTAAAACATGTTATATGCAACATGGGTAAAGTATAGGGGCCAAATGTAGCAAACTTGAAACAAGATTTATTAAATAAAAATACCAAACACCAAAACACACACTTTAAGTGTGTGTTATGGTCGAACTCTCCAGAGAATCCAGGGGCTCTCAACTTCAAACCCTAGCTTTGCTCAAATCGATCAAATTGGAAGGCTAAATCAGTACCAAATCGAAATCCAAGCTTATATTAGTGATCACCTAAGTGAAGGAATCATGAGGTATGTTAAATTTTGTCTTTTAATTACATCTTGAAATTTTGATGAACATTAGAAATCGAAATCTAAGCTTGATTTATGAATGCTTAGATGAAATTAGTAAGGAAAACAAGTCTAGGAGTAAACCCTAGTCAAAAACTTGTTGAATTAGTGTTTAAATCATGAAGTTCATGATTATCCATTATAGGTGTTTAATGGGTTTTGTAGAAATATAATGAACACTAGAATCTTGATAATAAATTGGGTGTTATTTGATTCCTATGAAGTAAGTCTAGGTGTTGTTATGCATGCTAGACATAGAGACTTGTGAATAATGTTGAGACTTGGCAAATAACTAGTTGAGAAACTTGATTTACGTAAGTATGAAAATCATGCCCACAAGGTGTTTGTTAAAATGTCTAAACAAACACTAATATGTTGAAATTTTGAAAGAAACGTGTAATTGAATAATATGACAAATTTTGTTAAGTATGAACCAATAAGGGTTCAAAGCATAAAGTTAATCTAGACTTAATTGTGTAAATTATGTGATCAAAAGTAGTTAACTTTTGATAAGTTGAATTAATAAATAATGAGGTCGAATGGTAGTTTCGACATAGAAAATACGTAAGGTGGAATAGTCGTGATTATTAATGACTAATCTAACCACCTTTGCATGATGACGATAGTTTGACACTTAACGAGCAAGGTGGAGGCTTGGGAAGAAACGGGTCAAACGAATCAAGAAGGAAAATAAAAGCGTAGCTCGGATACGAGGTAAGTAAAGCTTACACCCTTTTGTAAGATATGCATTTAATTCTCGGTTACAATTACGGCAAAGGTTGTATTCGAACTATGGTTCCGACATGAAGTGGTACGGGTCAGAATATATCAAAAGATGCGAAATGGAAATTTGGTCATAGATGACATATATAAAATAAATCTTTGAATGGCTACTTTGTAAGTAGGCCTAAATGAATAAAAAAATGGAAACTGGTGATTTCGTCATGTATAAATGGATAAGGGTTGAAGTTTAAAACGACACCAAGTGGCATAAGCCATGTTGGGTTAACGTGTAAGAAACGGATTTAAAAGACATAACTAAATGGTACGGAATCCGAAATGACTTATTTAATAAAATGGTAAATAAATACCATTGGAATATAAGTGCAAAATGTTTGGTCGTTTAGACTAAACGGGTCAAATGGCAATATTAATACCATTTGACAAATCACGACTAATAAGCACTTGTCGAGTCTTATGCTTACAGGAAAAAGCGGCTTATGAATTAGCGTTGCTGTGAAATAGCAAATTGTTGAAGCAAGTTATTAAAACGGGTCAATAGATTGACCCGAGCCAGGTACGCAAATATAAGGATGTAGTTAGAAGCGATATTTTGGTCAACAATTAGCGAAAGTCTTTTGTCGCAAAATGAAGGACTCTAAAATTGACCAAAAAGCCCCTGAGGGGTAAATTGGGCAAACAACCTTTAAGAGTTGTTTAGAGATAAGCGTTTTGTTAAATGGAGTCCTAGGGATACGTATAAAAATGGGGATAGAATGTAAACTAAAAGAAGCGTGATTTGAAGCTTGAAAATGTTAAATACTAGGGATGAGCATATCGGTATCCGATACCGATACCACCTAATACCGCTCCCGAATTTCACCCAAACTAGGTACCGATACCGATACCGAAACATGTCGGTTAGGTATCGGTACGGTACGGTATCGGTATTATACCGTATTTTGTGGGACGGTATCGGTATAATACCGATACCGTACCGTACCGATACCGAAAACGCCAAAAAGTGGATACCGATCGGGATACCGATCGGGGTCGGGATCGGTACGGGATCGGTACGGGATCGGTATGGGATCGGTATTCGGTGGCATATGCTCATCCCTATTAAATACCCTTAACGGGTCAAAACAAGTATATATGCAAAACAGGTTAAGATTGCATAAGAAACCCGTAATTTGAACCTTGAAAATTAGCAAACAAGAGTTGGGCATCTGCAGCAGCAAACAAGCACTTTCTATCAAAAAGGGGGCTAGGTGTAGCGCGACGCCCCTTAGTGTACGGCGGCGCAGCAAACAAGCACTTTCTGTCAAAAAGGGGGCTAGGTGTAGCGCGACGCCCCTAGGTGTACGGCGGCGCCACCCCCCCCCCCATTTCCTGAATTGTTAAATTTTGTTGTTTTGACCCATATGACTTGTTTAAACATGTTATTAACTACCAAAGCTAACTTTTATGTTGGTTTTGGTCATAGGTGAATGTCAGGGGATTCCCGGATGAAGATCAAGCTCAACGAAGAACCGAACACACGAGATTAAAGCTCCCGCACGGTGTTACGTCGTAACTTTTAAACGACGAACTCAATTACATTATGTTGTACTATTTTTTTTTAATTTTAAAAGTTTTAGTAAACTCGTATTGTCATACGCATGTGTAATCGTATAAACATGTATTTATACGAAACTTATATAAAATATTGTATAAAACAAGCAAGGGTGTTACAGAAAATAAGACTAAGAATGCTCAGGTATGAGGCCTCCAACAAGTGTGGTAACCTCAATTCAGAGCAAGAGTGAAAAAAGATGGAAATGAGCAAATTGGAATGATGAAGTTCTTTAGTTTATATAGGAAATCATGAACCATTAGGATGATTACAACTTTAAATGAGTTGTTCAAAGCATCATCTTCACCATACACAAGTTAGGCTCTGATTTGGGGACTTGGAGAACACCAAAACCAGCCCACAATACTCAAAAACCATGATTAAAAATAAGGACAACAGGCTGATTAGCTGAATAATGGTTTCTGCCAGCATGCTCTCCCACGGCCCGCGACCAATTTTGTCTCTGGCTGTCGTGCCCCGCCTAGTAGTCTGATCAGAAGTTTCAGTTTTTGTCAAAACAGGTCCCTGCAGCTCTGAAACTTGTTTTTTGACACGTTTAACCCCCGTTACGTGACACCTGTGTCTGTAATCATTGTAAACAGTTCAGTTATCAATAAAACAATGTTATTTGATCCCAATATTTGTTTTTTTCTGTTTGACATTTTTCATGTTTTGATTTTTGTTCAATTTCAAACTTTATATCACTTTCTGGAGAGTTATACGCAAACTGGTGCGTAAAGGTAATCAGTTTAACGCAACAAATACTCCGGAACATCAACATATGGTTAACATACCTTAAATAACCTTTACATAACTTAGAAATAAGTTTTGAAGACTTTGGTATGGCAAAATCAAGTTTATTCGCTTACAGGGAGTAAATTCGACAAACTGCGAAAGTATGCCGATTCGTACTGTAACGAACATTCCGAAACATGATCATAAGTTAAACATACCATAAATATCCTTTACATATGTAACAACCCGCACGTTCGTGCATTGTTACTACTCGTTATACTCGTTACGCCTAGCACCAGAGATTCGGATCATAATATACCTATATCGCATACATCGCTATTTCATAGTATTTTCGCATATTTCGCATACTTTATCGCTATCACATCACATTGTACTTGCTGACAACCACGAAGATGTCGAGTGAGGACCAATTCTACCCTCCTTGATAGCCGTGATGTGTCGCAGTGCGACTCATTACTCAAAACGCACATCGCATCACACACATTAACGTTCACGATGATGTTGAGTGAGGACCTATTCTACCCTCCTCGATGACCGTGAAGCGTCGCAAGTAACGTGTATTCGAAATGAAACCCGGTTATTGTATCGCAACTTTGAAATATGGATATGTATATATGACCAAACGTTACTAATTATAATAAATATATGAAAATGCAGATGAGAATGTGTAACCAAACTATCGCAACGCTTAACAAATGAAACAGAACGCCAAAACTCAGCTCGCCGGAGGCGTTTGATCGAATGGCACTTCGATCGAATGGCCATCCAATCGGGCAGCCATCTGATCGGACAACCATCCGATCGGACAGCCAACCGATCGGACAGCCATCCGATCCATGGCACTCGCTCACCTTCCACCTCTTCACCTATAAATAGCACATGTCACATCACTTAAACAATGATGTGACAACTCCCACTCGACCAGCATGCTTCTAGGCTATTTTCCCTCGATTTCTCGCAATTCTTGTAAGTTTTTACCTCAAATCTTGTACTTCTATGATCTACACGCACTTCTTCATCATTTTCTCTACTAAATCTTAACTTTTAACCGTGAAATCGATGGATTTGAGGTGTTCTAGGGTGATGTCATCATGAAGTTCTTATGAACTTCAAGTGTTGGCCTCATTCCACCAAGAACAACTTAGATCCGAAGGATTTCCACAAGAATAAACAACATTTTCACAACAGATCTACACATAATCATGAATAAAAGGATTGAAAGATGGTTTTCCAACTTTCTTTCAATCCTTTTACACTCAATGCACTCAAACCGATAGAATCGGAGCTTGTTCTAATCTTCTACTCCTTCTTGTTCATGTGTTGGTTCAAGATCTGTATTCTATCAACGAGACTACCGATTTCGGGTTAAACATGGAACACCGTCTCGAACCGTTAACTGACCGGATTTGGGTGATTCCTGTCCGATCATGGGTACCAAGTATTGACAAGTTTCTGTTGCTTAATACGTTATCAAAACATCTCGATAAAACAACAAAAGAACAAAAAACCAACTGTAAGATGAACAGGACGACCAGGACGGGGTGCCGTCCGATCGGACTGCTGTCCGACCAGACAGCCAATCCGAACGACTGACCCATCCGAACGACTTGCACCTTGGGTCTCACACTTAGCCATTTTTTCCAGCATTTGAAGTTTGAATGTTGAACGATTTGCTGTCCGATCGGGCTACCATCCGATCGAACCGCTGACCGACCCACTTGCACTATTGCATTGTTCGACGCTTACGCTATCAATCTGAAATCAGGATAATCTCAGACACGCTCCCTTCAATCCAACCAAGTTGTGTTTGCTGAGCACCGACTGTGAGTATTCTCGAACCCCTTTTTTATCGCATTTTGGGTGTAACATATGTTTCTATTAAATCAAACTTATTAAACGAATTACTCAATCAAACTGTTTATCACTTCCGAATAACTGCTATGCATATTTATACGTGATGCTAGTTACATATGTGTTAGGACTTATACTCGCGAGGTCCCGCCTTAACTAGTATAGTACTATAGCACCCGACGGGGTCTAGTTAGGATGAATAGCAATCGCAATCGCAGCTCGAGTGACTTAGCTGGTAGTATTTGTCTTTTTGCATTTATGTTAACGTATCCCGTTTATGTATTTGGTAATTCGGAGCACTTTTAACTATTTTACGCTACTCTATCAAAACTTGTATACTCGCCAATACTTTTGTATTGACGTTGTTTTAACGTATGTTGCAGGTTTAGTCGCAGTCTACATCAAATCAAGCTAGGAAGTCTAGAAACTCACCTAAAATTTTATGTTGTCGGATTTGTATTGTTCGAGAGGACAACAAATCTGTGATACCTTATGTGATTGTATGGTTTATTAGTAAGGGATAATGAACGCATTAAATACCGTCGCAATCTGATTCGCCTAGTGTCACGCCCCGATGATTCCGCCATTGGTTGGGGTGTGACAACATAGCTTAGAAATAGGCTTTGAGGGGTTCGGTGTGCTAAAATAAACTTTTTGGTCATTCAGGGACTAAAAGAATCAAAAAGTGCATAAGTTTGCATTTTCGTGCATATCTTACATTCTGAATATATCCGGACATCCAAAAATTTTGTAATCATTAAAATATTTTATTTTAGTGATTGGTATGCTAAAACTTCATTCGTTTTGCAATTTGGATCGTTTTCGCGTCCGTTACGACTTCCGTCGTAATTAACCGAACAACCCCACCGTACAGCCAAACGAACCGACATCCGTAACACTTTTGAGCACATTTCAAGTTCCCTATGTTTTAGCATCCTTATGGAGCTTAAAAATGGGCATGACAGGTGTTAGAAGTGCCAAAACGCATCAAAAATCAAGTTCGGAGTCACAGGGGCCTGTTCTGTCAATAACTGAAACCTGCTGCCAGCAACAAGGTCCTTACGGACCGTATGAGGGTGCTTACGGTCCGTAAGCCCTTCCCAGATCAGCAGACTTCATTTTTTAAAAAAAAAAAAACCCAGCTGCTCCCATTGTTTTTGCACATGGTCTCTTCTATTCTATGGGCTGGTTTTAGGTGCCCATGGTTTTAGACATCAGTGGGTGCAAGTATAAGGCTCAGATCGAAGCTCGGTTTTCAAGAAACGATCCTAACGGTTCTACGAAAACTATATATACCCCCACCATTTTCACTCCCAACTCACATTTGATTCTGAATTTTCTCCAAGTTGGAGCTATAGCACTTCATACCTGAGAAATTTTGGAAACAAACCTCCATTCTTGGACCTTTTGTAAGTATTCTTTCGTTCTTTTACGCATTTTTAGCATGAAAGTCAAACAATGTTTGACTTTCAGCTTTGACCAGTTAATGGTCAACAAGAAGTTCGTTTGAACTTCATAACGTGAGCGTAATCACGATGGTTTTAGTCTCTTGTGACTATACCTACAGATTACCACGTTATCTAGGCATAGTGACGAGTCGTAGTTTCGGCCAAAATGCGTATTCTTGCGTATTTTGTAACCAAGCTACTTTTAGGAATCAAGACCCTTTGTTTTGATGCCAAACCTGTTTTCGAACCTCGTTAGACATGTTTTAACATGTTTAGCTCGTCACTTTAGGTTTAGTGCTTATATAGGGTCGTAAGGTAAGCGATCTAGACAATCGCTTAGACTTTCGAATCCGACCCGTTTGGTCGATCATTAGGATTCGACCAAACACATATTGTGACCATAGTTGCATAAGGAATAACCTTCCGAGGTTATACTTTATGGTCACTTTGTCTACTTAGTTGTATGATAGGAAATTATATGCCTTAGGAAAAATGACCAAAATGCCCTTTTTCGCCAAAATTCATTTTAAGCATATGTAACATATATTTTGACATCTAAACTAACTAGGCAACATTATTAGACATGTTAAGGCATATTTTACTTGTCATAGGACTAGTTAGGAGGTCTGAACGCGTTGTACGCGAACGATGCGTTAAAGTAGCGTAAGCTACCTAAACTAGTCGTAATGGGTCGTAAGTACTTAGGATAGGTTCCATTTTAGAATGTAGGCTTTGTTGAACCATATTACGTGAGTTCGTATACTCATTTGGTTTACAAAACGACATTTTATCTGATCCTCTGATTTAGGTCCGTTTATTAACATAGATGCCTATATTAGGTGCCGTTTAATTCTGTGATCTTTCTAGCATTGCTTGGTGGTTATCTAAAGACTATTGAGCAATCTCAATGAGTACATAGTCCCCTCTTTTATTGTTTTTCAAACGTTTTGGGGTGAAACAAATGTGCCTACTTGTTACTTTCATGCTTTCCATGTTTTCATATCATATGCTTGCTATGTTCATTAGTACACTTATACTACGTGACTTCATTATGTTTTTGCTATGTATGTCCATTTAGTGCATACTTAGTACATCGTTTTACATTACATTTTATGCTATGCATGTCCATTTAGCGCACACTTAGTACATTATTTTACTTCACATGCTATGTATGTCCATTTGTTGCATACGTAGTACATTTGTTTTACATCACATGCTATGTATGTCCATTGTTGCATACTTAGTACATTTGTTTTACATCACATGCTTACATTTTGGTATGACATTTGGTTTGTTTAAATGGGACAAAAATACATTCATTAACATTAGCTACGTCGTTCGTTAGTAGGTAGTGGTACCATAGGAATTGACAACTCCCGTTCCTGACATCCTAGGTATGTTTGGATGGAAGGAATGGCCGAATTCGATACACATAACTCAGATAAACCTTTAATTTGTTTAAGGGTTTGTCGCCACAGTCTCAAGGCTTGAATGTATGCATTTTCACAATACCGCATAAATGTTTATATCAGTATAGCATGCATTTATTTCAAAAAACATGACTTTGATTTAAACTATGTTTTACTTCAATACCTTGTTTTAGTTGATATATTTCACTTGCCATACATGACGTTTTGGTTACACATTACATGATTTACATTTGACACATTAACATTTTTGATATTGGCTATACATTACATGATTTACATTTGACATAAACATTTTGACATGGTTTAGACAATAACATTTGACAATTGGTTTAATCATGAACAATTTACATTGGTGGTTTGTTTGGGTAAGTGATTTATGTAACGAGGCGTGTGTAACATGATACACGCATGGTGGATACGCCGCTGGTACTTCCTATATATAAATGCTTGTATGATATTACATATCGTAGCGTTATTTAAATTATTTCAATTTAGACATACAACATTTTACACAAATAACATATTTTTCACAAGACATTTTACAAAACAGTTTGTTTTATACAACTCATTATTAGTTGGTTACTTAATTAACCATACATCATTCTTTTATATAATCTGATTTTCTTATCAAGTTTTCACATGATTTATAAAAGAAAACACTTAACAAGATTCATGACTAATTTTCATTAAACAGATCTTTAAACTTAAGTCATGAATCCTATTTTCATAAAACCTATGTATCTCACAAGCATTTTTATGCTGACGTACCTATTTTCACATGTGTTTTCAGGAGCTGGTGCATAGGTTTGAGCAGGATACACTAGGGTGGACTCGGGCCTTAGTGACATAAAATGAAGCTAGACTAGTTAAATAATGTTATGTACTCCTGTTTCTTTCGTTTAAGACAATGTAACTTTCTTGTTTGATATATAAAACATAACTTTAAATACCATGGTTGTGAAACAATAACTCTGTTACAACACTCCCCGACGTTTCTGCCACGTTTTGTTGTTTTATGTGGTCGGGGTGTGACAGAAGAGTTGGTATCAGGGCCAATGGTTATAGGGAATTAGGTTATTATAATGCTTTGACCTAGACTATAACTTTCTAGGACCCCAACACAAGCTATCTTGTGTTTATATCTTAAAACATGCACTTCACCTATCCTTAGGTGATTGCCAAAACAAGAACCCAATTTTCCAAAATGATTTTTGAAAATCAATCATCTGTTTTTTTTTAAATGATTTGTTATAAGGTTTTGAACCCTTCAATTTTTTAGAATGATTTTGAAAATTTAATTATCCGCTTTTGAATGATTCTTTGAATGATTTTGAAAATTTAATTATCCGCTTTTGAATGATTCTTTTGGCCTTGTGCCTTCCAAGTTTTCAAAATCTCGTCAAAGTTTTGGGTTCTAAATAGTGTGAACATGTGCAAACTGGAAGGGTGAATGCCTGTACCCTGGGTTTTCTGTCTAAGGCTAGAGTGTTTTTTTTTATTTTTACAAATCCACATAATCGGACCAATCACTCTTACCTGGGAACTCTTGGGGTGAGTGTTCACTTATAGGCGAGCATGTCTTCGCGATACATTATTTTTGACTCATTTACTTTGATTAGTCACTGCGTGTCGTTTGTTTGCTTTGTGGCACGAATGAATGACCACCATCTTTGCTTTTATGGATTTTTGTATCATCTCGCTTTTCATCTAATCTTCTCACTCGTTTCCTCTCATGTTTCCTCTTTTAGAATGCCTCCTCAACCCGTAAATCCGCTATCTAATGCCGAAATGGCAGCTATCATGGCGCAGCATATGGCTGCTGTACTCCCAGACATTGTTGCTCAAGTGAACCAAGCCAACAATAACCAGAATGCTCCATGCAATTTCAAGAGTTTCAGTTCTGCTAAACCACTCAAGTTTAGTGGTTCTGAAGGAGCAACTAGGCTCCTACAGTGGTTCGAGAGCATTGAGAGTACGTTTCGTCACGTCCAGTGTCCCGAAAATCGGAAAGTCGAGTTTGCTTCCAGTGTGTTTCAGAAGAGGGATCTTACATGATGGAACGGGGTTATGAGAGACCGTGGTGCGGAGGTTGCGTTAGCTCAGACTTGGGCTGAGCTTAGGGCTCTTATGATAAGGGAATTTTGTCCTCATCATGAACTGAGAGCTTTAGAAAGGGAGTTTGATGACTTGAAGAAGGATAGTGGTGAGCACCGGGCTTACACTGATAGGTATGAAGAGTTGAGTTTACTTTGCCCTACAATGGTTACCCCACTCGAGAAGGCTATCGAGAGGTATATTGATGGCTTGCCTGACTCCGTGCAAGACGTCGTCACTGGTAGTAACCCTACCACAGTTCGTCAGGCAATTGAGTTAGCTGCGACATTGACTAAGTCGCAGGTCCGAAAGGGTAAGCTACACAGGAAGGATGACAAGGGTAAGAAACAGTCGTCTGATAAGGGTGAGAGCAAGAAGGGTAAGAACAAGAAGGGCAAGGAATCTGGTTCTTCGAAGGGGTCTAGGAAGCGCAAGGCTTCCCAAAATTTCGCTGTCACGGCCCAAGTTAATCAGGCAGCTCCCAACCAACCTGCGCAACCGCCAGCGAAGAAACAGTATGCGGGGAATGCACCGTTGTGCAACAGATGCAATACTCACCATCAACCGCAAGTTCCATGCCATTTCAGTACCAACTGTGGGAAGTCGGGTCATCTTTCTGATGTTTGTCGTTTTGCTCAGAATCAAGCAGCTCTTAACCCAGCTCAGCAAGCTGCTCAACCGCCTGCTCAACAACAAGCACAAGCTGCACGACCTCACTTTCCTCCTGGTTCGTGCTACAATTGTGGAGACCTAACTCATTATCGAAACCAGTGTCCAAGGCTGGTTAATGCAAATCAGAATCAGGCTCAGGCTCGAGGTTGAGTCTTCAACATGAATGCCAATGAGGCGGAAGCAGACAACAAGGTGGTGAACGGTACATTCTTTGTTAACAATCAGTCTGCTTTTGTTCTTTTTGATTCAGGTGCCGATAAGAGTTTTGTGTCGTTATCTTTTGAGCCATTGCTTCGCATGTCTAGAACAAAACTAGGAAAGCCTTTGACAGTAGAAGTTGCTAGTGGTGAACCTGTTGTTCTTGATTCTGTTCTTCGTAATTGTCAGTTGAACCTTAACAACCATCTTTTTCCCATCAACCTCACGCCAATGCAACTTGGAAGCTTCGACGTTATAATGGGTATGGATTAGTTAGCCAAGCATCACGCAGAGGTAGTTTGTTTCGAGAAGATTGTTCGTGTTTCGCTCTCGACAGGTGAGATCCTACAGGTTCGTGGTGAGAAACCTGCTAGTAGTCTCAAGCTCATGTCTTGTTTTCAAGCTCGGAAGTATCTACGAAAGAAATATGTGGCCTTCTTGGCACATGTTGTAGCAGATAAAGGCAAAGGCAAGTCTATTCAAGATATCCCTGTTGTTCGGGATTATCCTAAATTGTTTCTTGAAGAGTTACCTGGTTTACCCCCAGCACGCCAAGTCGAGTTCCGTATTGATCTTGTCCCTGGTGCAAATCCTATTGCCAGATCTCCATATCGTCTTGCACCGTCTGAGATGCAAGAATTGTCTATGCAGCTTCAGGAGCTTTCTGACAAAGGTTTTATTCATCCTAGCTTTTCACCTTGGGGTGCTCCCGTTCTTTTTGTCAAGAAGAAGTATGGATCTTTCAGAATGTGTATCGGTTACCGTGAGCTTAACAAGCTTACCATCGAGAATCGATATCCCCTACCTCGCATTGATTATCTCTTTGATCAGTTGCAGGGTGCTACTTGTTTTTCGAAGATTGATCTTCGTTCTGGGTATCATCAGCTTCGTGTGCATGAAGAAGATATTCCCAAAACAACTTTCTACACTCGTTATGGGCATCATGAATTCACAGTTATGCCATTCGGTTTGACTAATGCTCCTGTTGTTTTCATGGACTTGATGAATAGGGTCTGTAAGCCTTATTTGGATAAGTTCATCATCGTTTTCATTGATGACATTTGATATATTCTAAGACGCAAGCTGATCACGAGCAACATCTTCATCTTACTCTGGAACTCCTAAAGAAAGAGCAACTTTTCGCCAAATTCTCCAAGTGTGAATTTTGGCTTAAAGAAGTTCAATTTTTGGGACATATTGTCAACGAACAAGGTATTCATGTAGATCCCTCCAAGATCAGTGCGATTAAGGATTGGGATACGCCTACTACTCCTACTAAGGTTCGTTCTTTTCTTAGTCTCGCGGGTTATTACCGTCGCTACATCGAGAACTTTTCAAAGATTGCAGTTCCCCTAACTGCTCTAACTCAGAAGAACAAACCCTTTGAATGGGGAAACAAACAAGAAGAAGTGTTTCAGACCTTGAAGTAGAAGCTTTCTGATGCGCCTATTCTATCTTTGCCTGAGGGCAATGATGATTTTGTCGTGTATTGTGATGCATTAAATTTGGGTCTTGGCTGTGTTCTCATGCAAAGGAACAAAGTCATAGCATATGCATTGAGGCAGTTGAAAATGCATGAGAAGAACTACACCACTCATGATCTTGAGTTAGGTGCAGTTATTTTCGCTCTCAAAATCTGGAGACACTATTTGTATGGTACAAAATGTGTGGTTTTCACTGACCACAAAAGTCTTCAGCATATCTTCAATCAGAAAGAACTCAACATGAGGCAACGACGTTGGGTTGAACTTCTAAACGACTATGATTGCGAAATTCGCTACCATCCTGGTAAGGCGAATGTCGTGGCTGACGCTTTGAGTCGTAAAGAACGTGTCAAGCTTCATTGTGTTCATGTTCAATCTGATATTCAAGCTCAGTCTGATATCCAAACCCGCATTTCTTAGGCTCAACATACTTGTGTTTCACAAGGTTTGATGGGTAAGGAATTACCCTATCACATTAAGCCTGATCTTGAACTGAAGGATAATGGATCATATTATTTCATGGACCGTTTGTGGGTCCCAAGCCAAGATGATCTTCGCACCTTGCTTATGGATGAAGCCCATAAGTCTCGTTATTCTATTCATCCTGGTGCAGACAAAATGTATAAGGATCTTCGTACTCGGTATTGGTGGCCTGGTATGAAGAAAGACATTGCCTTATACGTTTCAAAATGCCTTACCTGTCTTAAGGTTAAGGCTGAACATCAACATCCTTCTGGTTTATTGGAGCAACCAGAAATTCCAGTTTGGAAATGGGAAAGCATTGCTATGGATCTTATTACCAAACTTCCGCGCACTAAGAAAGGTCATGACGCCATCTGGGTAGTTGTTGATCGTCTTACAAAGTCAGCGCATTTCTTGCCAATCCGTGAGGATTTATCTGCCGACAAGCTTGCTAAAATCTATGTGGATGAAATTGTATCTTGACATGGTGTTCCCTTGAACATTATTTCTGACAGAGATGCTCGATTCTCTTCTCGTTTTTGGAGAGCCATGCAATCTACTATGGGAACCCAACTTAATTTGAGCACAACTTATCATCCACAATCAGATGGCCAGTGTGACAACCGGTAATTAACGGCTTCTAATTACGTGATTAGCGAGCATTTAAGGCGATAATTAATAGTGTTTAGGCACGAATTAGCTTAATTAGGCTATTGGAATGCCTAGGAACGCTTATCAGACGTTACAGTGGGCGTATGGTGATTTCTGGAGAAATCTGCAGAACGATAAACGAAAACGAACTGAAACCGTACTAAATACTAACAACGCCGACAAATACGAATTTTCTACGATTATTTTATACTTATAAATTTAGTTATTCGAGGTTATCGTGCTTCCAAACAGCACAAGATGCAAACGTGAAAGAAAATCGCGACTACAGGAACGCACCGGCAATGAAACGAAGGCATTGGACACTCGTATTACCTTCAAAACACAAATATGATGACATATTTGGTTCGTAATCAAATTCAAGATTTCCATTTTATATAACTCTTTTATTTTGTTCAATCAAACCAAGAGCAAAATATTCGTAAATATTATTGTCTCCAAGTTTGAGATGTATTTTACTACCAAAGTTTGTACCACCTACTTTTCTAGATCCAAACTTCGCTTCCCTGGGGACTACACCACCAAATTTTGGATCCACTTAGTCTAAAATACACATGTGAGAAAGGAAAGTCTCAATATTATTATTATTATAGCATAACCATTTGTCTTTTTTTCCTTGAATTCATGGTCTGACACAAAGAAAATGAAAAGAGATTTATTATCCAACCTTACACTTAATCTAGCATGCATCTATATTTTTTTAGTACAACTCTCATACTCCTACAAAACATGGGAAATAGATTAAAAAAAATTCATAAAGTACAAGAACCATCATAGAAACTTAAATCGGTTCAACCCAACCAATGTGTACCAAAAATCTAGTCAACCAACCAACATTTCTAGTTAAAGATCTTAGTTGGTATTTAAATTACTAAAAGTCCCAAGCTCTTGATATAAATACTACATTTGTATTATATTTACAATCTTGCACCTACAAAAAAACTCCTTAACTTTCTACACCCTACGACCTCACCCTCACATCCATACAACTTCTATTTTCACCTTCCAGCCTCATATTAAAGACTCACAATCAAGGTTCCAAGGTGTATTTCAAGCTTTTAAAGAGTTTAATTTCAAAGTGTTGGAGCTTCAAAACTCATTTTTTTTCTTCACCAATCCCTCTCCTTGCTATTGTAAGTGTTTGTTATGGTTAACCTTTGAGTAGTTGTTTATACGTCAAATCATCCGAATAGCGTTTTCCTTCTTCTCAACTT
This sequence comes from Helianthus annuus, assembly GCF_002127325.2. Lineage (NCBI taxonomy): Eukaryota > Viridiplantae > Streptophyta > Magnoliopsida > Asterales > Asteraceae > Helianthus > Helianthus annuus. The sequence goes on from NC_035433.2 coordinate 26,764,940, forward strand.
AGAAATTCATAAACCTTTTAGTTATTATTAGGAAAAGCTATGATTTCTTAACAAGACTACAAGAAGTTGAGTTTGTGAAAACAACATATGTTGTTGGGGAATAGTAAATTATTAGTTGCAAATAACTATCACATGAAATATGAAGTTGATATATATAATAGTTGATGGCAAAGATATAGGAATTTTATCCAAGTCAGAAACATGAAGTTGATATCTAACCCTTAATAAAAAGAATATAAGTGTTCATGCATGATTACATAATATACTATATGTATACATAAGGGTTTACAAAAAGCTATAAATCACATCACCATGATATTATATGGGAATAGAGGGTGAGGATGTTAACTTCTTATTTTCTTAAAAACCTTCTGTACATTTTGTTTTTTAGGGAAACTACCTCTAAAGTAAAAAAAAAACAAATAATAAATTTCATTAATAATGAAAATTGATTGCATGTATACACTAATACGTGATATATGGATTTGTAGAAATGGTTGTAATAAACTGTCATAAATTTGTATTTATGGTGTCATAACTCTTTTACAAATATGAATGGTTGTCTTGTAAAAAGAAAAAAAGTAATGATTGTTTTTAGAAAGATTCATAAAAACTTTAATGACATAATTTTATGTCATAAAGGCACTAAACGCATATTCTTCTACTTATGGGAGTAGTACAAGAATTCATTTAAATAAGTGTAGACTTTGAACGAACAAATATAAACTTATCATTTTTATGTATATAAATAATTGTCGTATTAAGAGAGTTATGCTCTAAATATAAATGTGCAATTTATATATCTATATTGCGTTTCTCGTTGAACCGGGTTAAAACTATATTTACTTTTACACCCGGATATGATTTAATCAAGGACCACTACGAGTATAACAAGGTCGATACATTATTATTATTATTATCATAAAATATATATTTTGGTGTAAATATATATGTTTTGTCAAATTGGAACGAATCACCGACGTGTCGCGTTAAAACAAGAAACGTGTTGTTTCAAAACTAGCTAGTTGGATGATTTGACTATGACCAACACATATGCTAGGACTATATTTCATGTGTGACAACTCGTAATTCGAACCTACCTTGTATAACGTTACGTGCTTATGTGATGCTTTGATTTAATGGTATGTTAGGTTAAATGTTATGTTTTATTATGTGTTAAGTGCTATGAGATTGTAGTATGTTTTGTTTACATACGTGTAACATATGTGGATTGTACAACGTATAACTGAACCGCACAACACACAACCGATCGCACAAGGTATGGGCTTGGCTCATGCAACTTTTGGCCCACTTCTCCTTGAACTCGAAACACATGGGCGGCCCAAGCGTGGGTTCGGCCCAACCTCTCATGAACGATTAACACTTAGAAGTTAGATTATAGCAGCCCGAGTGCTTGGGCTTAAGCCCATTTCAGCGTGACCGCTCTAAACCCTTATCAATATGATGTACGTATTACGTTCCTGATTAACTCTCAACCAAAAACCAAAACCCTAGACTCCTAGAACTACCGACATCAGCCCGAGGACTCGAAGAAGCACCCTCCCCTACTTGCTCTAGTGCACACTCTACAATCGTTTGGTTAGTATCATCATACTTGCTTCGGTCTTGATTTGTATGTTTTTTTTATGTGTGATCCCATGTGATGTACGGATATGACTACATGAGTTCTATTGATTGTATAAGGTGTGTTTGTTAATGTCGATGATGATGATAGTAATTATTAGACTGTATGATTTAAGTCGTGAACTTCGAATTGTGTGTAACTGTCATAAAGCTCATTTGATTAATTCATCTCGGTTCAATAGAATAAACTGGTCATCACATGTGACCATTATGGGTTGTCGGCACATTTAGGGTTTGTTAGAAAGGTTTTATCAAATTGCATGTGGTTTTGTCAGTATCATGTAATCATTCATATGAGGTAATGAGTAATATGGATTAAAGTTTGGTGTGCCATTGGTTAATTAAATCGGTTGGAGCATATGGTGGTCCAATCAATATAGTGCATCATCACATCAAAAGTGGGGCATGTGGGATTGTCGGCTGTAAACGTTAAAGGGGAGGGGGTTTAAATCGGTTATGTGTTATGGAGGTCCAATGAGGGATCTTGTTCATGCATCTTGGGTCCAATAAAAAAAGAAATAATAAATAAATAAATAAAAAATGTCACCTTACACTTAATTATATATGTGAATATATATATATAAGTTAAAAGAGGGTAAGGGTTCAACCGATGAAAGGTTCTTGCGGTCCAATGAGGGTTAACGGTGGTTGATAGGGGTCGGCCACTAGGGTATCTAGGTTACTGTGATGTGTCGGTTACTTTCTATATCAGTATGGTTTCGACGAAACAAGAAAGTGTTTCGCCAAGGATGTTTGACGAAATAGAAAGTGTGATTCGCCAAGGATGTTAACGAAATAGAAATTTGATTAGTCAAAGGGTAGTTGACGAAACACAATGTGTTTCGTCAACCTGTGTTTCGTCGGACATGTGTTTCGCCAATACCTGTGTTTCGCCAACATGGAAAACCTGCACAGTAAACTGGTTTAATTCTGTTAAGTGTAACTGAGTTAACTAACTGATGTTAAACACTATGCATGACTTGTGTGATGTTGATTAGTGATGTTTACTACTTGGTGATCATTGATTATGCTTATACGTGAACTGTATGAATTCAAACTGATTGTATACGTGCATACCCTAGGACGTGATTGATTTACCTCGAGCACATACTTAGCATACCGAGCAAAACCAAGGTGAGTTCACACAGCCAAGGCATGGGTTCCCGGGTGGGAATGGGATTTGATGGATTATTGTGTATACTCAGATGGTAGAACCTAACGAATACGAACCAACTAGACTAGTAACACTTATTGAACTGATCTTCGCACACCTGCCAAGGGTTGGCCGCGATATTATGACATCTTCGCACACCTGCCTTTGGAAGGCCGCGAACTAAACCTACTAACATCTTCGCACACCTGCCTGGTAGGCCGCGATACTAGTAAACCTAGTCTAGAACATTTGGGAGGAACATCCCCTAATATCTTCGCACACCTGCCTGGGAGGCCGCGATGGAAATATGATACATGATATAAACGAACGAACATACTATTACTCATACCATACTATTACTGAACTGTTAACTGTGAACTCGCTCAACTAGTTGTTGACTCTCTGCTGCATGCCTTGCAGGACCTTAGGTACTTATGGAGCTTGCACTGGAGGAGCGGGTCGTTGTGGGCAATGGATCAGGAATACTATGTTTAACGTTTCGAATATTTGAACTTATGATTTACTTTGGGATTACATACTTATGCTTCCGCTATTGATACTATGTTTGGTTTAGAACATCAATTGTATTGAATTGGGTTTTACGAACTATTTTATTTATATTATGCTATGTTCAACATGATTGATGGCTTGATCCTGGTCGCGTCACGCCTCCAAGCGGTGGTACTCCGCGTGCGGTTTTGGGGGTGTGACAGATTGGTATCAGAGCCATTGGTTATAGAGAACTTGGTTTTAATATGGGAAAATGTTTTATTAAAACCAGACTATAACCAGAACAGTGCTCTCAACGATCCACAACGACGCTTCGCTCCACGTGCAAGACTCGACATACTCGGTAATAAGGTTTATGTTTATTGCCTGTTTGCTAGAACTATGTAGAACTTTGCTCGTATTGCGCTTAGATACACATGACACTATTGCCTGAGAATACCTACGTGCTTACGCTTTTCTGTCATCGCCCTACTCGCGAACCATTCTTACTTACACTACCTTTACTATAAAGATCATGTTCGGACGTGTGAACATGACCCAAGCCCAGTTGACGGCTCTCATTAACGAACAAGTTTCTGCGGCGTTTGCAGCCGCACAAGCAGGAGGTGTAACCTGCCATTCCAAACCTGTCCTAGGATGTTAGATCCTACTCTCGTGACCCAACTCTCGCGCTTAACCTTGACCTATCTTCCTCGCGCAACGGGTCAGAACGCACAGCAACCTGTCTGCACATTCAAGAACTTCATGGACTGTCGTCCTAGCACAATCAGTGGCACAGAAGGAGCAGTGGGACTACTCCATTGGTTTGGGAAGCTCGAGTCAGTATTCGAGATGTGTGAATGCCCTGAGGCTCGCAGGGTGAAATACGCCACTAGCACGCTAGAAGGAATAGCACTAACTTGGTGGAACGCCCAAGTTCAGATTTTAGGGTTGGCAGCTGCTAACGCCACACCCTGGAACGACTTCAAGGAACTCATTAAGAGGGAATACTGCACGCATGATGACATCCACAAGTTAGAGAACGAGCTTTATCACTTGAAAATGACGGGGTCAGAGATTGAAGCCTATACAAAGCGGCCAAACGAACTGGCCATTCTGTGTCCAACCATGGTGGACCCTCCAAGCAAGCGTATCGAATTGTACCTCAAGGGTCTAGCCTCAGAGGTTCAGAGCCATGCTGCATCGGCTAACCTCGACAATAACCAAGACATTCAGCGTCTTGCTCATCAACTCACGGATCAAGCAGTGGAACAGAACAGGCTGCCTAGTTGTATCAGCGCTATTACTACCGCTATCACTTCTGCTACTCCCGCTACTACTAGTAACAACAAGCGGAAATGGGATGGGTATTCCAGTAAGGGTTCCGCTACCGTTCAGTCTCAAGCACAGCAGCAGCGCAAGAATAGTAATCACCAGAGCCGAGTCAGTCAACTTCTGGTGGTTAGGGGCAGGGTGGATATCGGGGAATTCACCCAATGTGTAACTAATGCAACAGACACCACGATGGTTAGTGCAACGAGGGACATTGCCAGAGGTGTCTCAAGATGGACCATGAAGCTAAGGATTCAGGAGCCCACGGCCTGCAAATCAGAATCTCCAGCAGCAACAGCAAGCAGAAATCCTATGCAAAAAAAAAAGAATGTTCGAATTCCCCGTACTGGTCAAGAACCTCTCGAAGTTCAAGGCGACAAGAGTGGTGCTGTGGTTGGCATCATCTCCTTCTTGAAGGCTCAGAAATGTTTACGAAAGGGGCACACTGCCATTTTGGCACTAGTTACTGATGCATCAACGAAAGAGAAAAGAGTTGAGGATATCCCAGTTGTACGCGAATTTCCTCAAGTGTTTCCTAAGGATTTACCTGGTCTACCTCCTCATCGCCAGGTCGAGTTTCAAGTCGAGCTAGCTCCAGGAACAGCACCAATAGCTCGCGCACCGTATCGTTTAGCTCCAACAGAACTGGAAGAACTGTCTAAGCAACTACAAGAGCTCTTGGATAAGGGCTTTATTCGTCCAAGCTCTTCGCCTTGGGGAGCTCCAGTATTATTCGTGAAAAAGAGGGATGGCACTTTCAGGATGTGCATCGATTACCGTGAATTGAACAAGGTCACAGTGAAGAACCGCTATCCTCTTCCTCGTATTGACGACTTATTCGACCAGTTGCAAGGGTCGAGTTACTACTCCAAGAATTGATCTAAGGTCCGGTTATCACCAGCTGAGAGTCTGGGATGAGGACGTCTCCAAAACAGCATTCAGAACTCGCTATGGTCACTACGAGTTTCTTGTTATGCCATTCGGGCTTACGAACGCGCCTGCAGTCTTCATGGATCTTATGAACAGGGTGTGCAAACCTTATCTTGACAAGTTCGTCATTGTATTCATCGACGACATTCTGATCTACTCCAAGAGTCAGGAGGAACACGAGCAGCACTTACGTCTTATCTTGGAACTTCTTCGAAAGGAACAACTGTACGCCAAGTTTTCAAAATGCGACTTCTGGCTTCGTGAAGTCCACTTTCTAGGCCATGTGGTGAATAGGGATGGGATCCATGTCGATCCATCCAAGGTAGACTCGATCAGGAACTGGCCTGCACCACGTACGCCAACAGAAATACGCCAATTTTTGGGTTTGGCGGGTTACTACAGACGGTTTATTAAAGACTTTTCAAGGATTGCTCAGCCGCTTACACTACCGACACAGAAGGGTGTCACCTATCGCTGGGGAGAGCCCCAGGAGACTGCTTTTTTAGCATTTAAAGGATAGACTTTGCAGTGCACCTATCCTCTCATTGCCAGAGGGCACGGATGATTTTGTGGTCTATTGCGACGCACCGATACAGGGGTTTGGTTGTGTATTGACGCAGCGGGATAAAGTTATTGCCTACGCTTCGCGGAAACTCAAGATTCATGAACGGAACTACACGACGCACGACTTAGAACTGGGAGTTGTTCTGTTCGCGCTAAAGATATGGCGACACTACCTGTACGGTACCAGGTGCACAATTTACACCGATCACAGGAGTCTCGAGCATATCCTTAAGCAAAAGGATTTGAACATGCGTCAACGAAGATGGGTCGAACTACTCAACGATTACGAATGCGCCATCAAGTACCATCCAGGCAAGGCCAATGTTGTGGCTGATGCTCTCAGTCGAAAAGACACTCTACCTAGACGCGTACGAGCTTTACAGCTCACCATCCAGTCTAGTCTTCCTGCACAGATACGAGATGCTCAGGTGGAAGCATTGAAGCCCGAAAACGTCACAGCTGAAGCCTTACGCGGCTCAAGGCAGCGAATGGAACAAAAGGAAGACGGCGCCTACTATGTAATGGGGCGTATTTGGGTCCCACTTTATGGTGGTTTACGAGAGCTTGTGATGGACGAAGCACACAAGTCTCGCTACTCGGTACATCCAGGGTCGGATAAAATGTACCACGATCTCAAAACTACATATTGGTGGCCTAGTATGAAGGCTCACATCGCTACTTACGTCGGCAAGTGCTTGACCTGTGCAAGAGTCAAGGTTGAATATCAGAAACCAGCGGGCCTACTTCAGCAGCCCAAGATACCGCAATGGAAATGGGAAGAAATTTCCATGGATTTTGTTACAGGCCTACCCAGATCCCAGCGATGGAATGATACCATATGGGTGATCGTGGATCGACTCACCAAGTCTGCCCATTTCCTGGCAATCAAAGAAACGAACAAGTTTTCCACACTAGCAGACATATACTTGAAGGAAGTAGTCTCAAGGCACGGGGTGCCCTCCTCTATCATTTCGGATCGCAATGCACGATTCACATCTGAACTATGGCAAGCAATGCACAAGGCCTTTGGCTCTCGGTTAGATATGAGCACGACTTATCACCCTCAGACGGATGGGCAGTCTGAGCGCACGATTCAAACTCTAGGAGACATGCTTCGGGCATGTGTCGTTAATTTAGGCAACAGCTGGGAAAAGCATCTCCCTTTGGTGGAGTTCTCATACAATAACAGTTATCACACCAGCATACAAGCCGCTCCATTCGAGGCATTGTACGGGCGTAAATGCCGGTCACCTCTCTGTTGGGCAGAGGTGGGGGATAGTCAGATTACGGGTCCCGAGATTGTAGTGGACGCCACAGAAAAGATTGCACAAATACGACAACCATGGCGGCAGCACGCGACCGTCAGAAAGCCTACGCGGATAAGCGTAAAAAGCCATTGGAATTTCAGGTCGGGGACCGGGTATTACTTAAAGTCTCACCCTGGAAGGGTGTGGTACGTTTTGGCAAACGGGGTAAACTAAATCCGCGATATGTCGGACCATTCGAGATTATAGAAAGAATAGGCCCAGTAGCCTACCGATTGAACCTACCAGCTGAACTCGGAGCAGTTCACAATGTCTTTCACGTGTCGAATCTGAAGAAGTGCCTATCAGATGAGACCCTTATCATTCCTTTCAAAGAACTCACTATCGACGAGCGGTTGCAGTTCGTCGAGGAACCAGTTGAAATCACGGACCGGGATGTTAAGGTCCTCAAACACAAGAGAATCCCTCTTGTTCGAGTTCGTTGGAACTCCCGACGTGGCCCAGAGTACACCTGGGAACGCGAAGACCAAATGAAAGAAAAGTATCCCCAGTTATTCGGAACCAATGCAACCACTACTGAGGCTGAAGCTACTACCTCGGAATTTCGGGACGAAATTCCAGATCAACGTGGGGAGGATGTGACACCCCAGGAAAACCAGTGAACGATACAACTTACCTAGCTTCCTCAGTGAGTGCGTACCAAATTTCGGGACGAAATTTCTTTTTAGTTGGGGATAATGTGACAACTCGTAATTCGAACCTACCTTGTATAACGTTACGTGCTTATGTGATGCTTTGATTTAATGGTATGTTAGGTTAAATGTTATGTTTTATTATGTGTTAAGTGCTATGAGATTGTAGTATGTTTTGTTTACATACGTGTAACATATGTGGATTGTACAACGTATAACTGAACCGCACAACACACAACCGATCGCACAAGGTATGGGCTTGGCTCATGCAACTTTTGGCCCACTTCTCCTTGAACTCGAAACACATGGGCGGCCCAAGCGTGGGTTCGGCCCAACCTCTCATGAACGATTAACACTTAGAAGTTAGATTATAGCAGCCCGAGTGCTTGGGCTTAAGCCCATTTCGGCGTGACCGCTCTAAACCCTTATCAATATGATGTACGTATTACGTTCCTGATTAACTCTCAACCAAAAACCAAAACCCTAGACTCCTAGAACTACCGACATCAGCCCGAGGACTCGAAGAAGCACCCCCCCCTACTTGCTCTAGTGCACACTCTACAATCGTTTGGTTAGTATCATCATACTTTCTTCGGTCTTGATTTGTATGTTTTTTTTTATGTGTGATCCCATGTGATGTACGGATATGACTACATGAGTTCTATTGATTGTATAAGGTGTGTTTGTTAATGTCGATGATGATGATAGTAATTGTTAGACTGTATGATTTAAGTCGTGAACTTCGAATTGTGTGTAACTGTCATAAAGCTCATTTGATTAATTCATCTCGGTTCAATAGAATAAACTGGTCATCACATGTGACCATTATGGGTTGTCGGCACATTTAGGGTTTTTTAGAAAGGTTTTATCAAATTGCATGTGGTTTTGTCAGTATCATGTAATCATTCATATGAGGTAATGAGTAATATGGATTAAAGTTTGGTGTGCCATTGGTTAATTAAATCGGTTGGAGCATATGGTGGTCCAATCAATATAGTGCATCATCACATCAAAAGTGGGGCATGTGGGATTGTCGGCTGTAAACGTTAAAGGGGAGGGGGTTTAAATCGGTTATGTGTTATGGAGGTCCAATGAGGGATCTTGTTCATGCATCTTGGGTCCAATAAAAAAAAGAAATAATAAATAAATAAATAAAAAATGTCACCTTACACTTAATTATATATGTGAATATATATATAAGTTAAAAGAGGGTAAGGGTTCAACCGATGAAAGGTTCTTGCGGTCCAATGAGGGTTAACGGTGGTTGATAGGGGTCGGCCACTAGGGTATCTAGGTTACTGTGATGTGTCGGTTACTTTCTATATCAGTATGGTTTCGATGAAACAAGAAAGTGTTTCGCCAAGGATGTTTGACGAAATAGAAAGTGTGATTCGCCAAGGATGTTAACGAAATAGAAATTTGATTAGTCAAAGGGTAGTTGACGAAACACAATGTGTTTCGTCAACCTGTGTTTCGTTGTAACACCTCGAAAAATTTCGTCCAATAATGTCTTGACACGTGTCATAAGGTTCCGTTATGTGAAAACATACTTTAGAGGGACTAAAAGTGACAAACAGTGAAAACTATGGAACGTAAGGGTCCAAAGTGTCAACAATGGAGAAATAGGCTCTATGATAACCCCACATAATGTTTATAACCTTAAACGGATGGTTCATGGATCATACGACGCGGAAATTGCACAAAAGTGAAGTATTGAAAACTATAGGGGCCAAAAGTGTCAACATGTTTAATTTATACCTCTGAGTGAACTTTTGGCAGACTCGAAGCTTTGTATAGCTAAAATATACTCACTAGAATATGTGGTAAAAATTTCATGAAGTTTCGCCAACGTATGAGAAAGTTATGGCCAAAACCGTACTTAAGGGACTAAAAGCGTCAACGTCGAATTTCAGGGCTTTTCGGTTGAGCGCAAAGTTATCCGAGGATACTACCATGTTGGTAAAAGTCCCAAGGTTTTAAAAACCAAGTTTGGGGGTTTACGGGTCGAGAAAAGTAGCCGAAACATCGCGTACAAATTCAGGGGTCAAAGCTGTCAAGTTTGAAACTTGTTTTGGCTGAACCAGGGTCAGGCGACCCGCCTGGGAAGGCCCAAGCGGGCCGCGTGGGTTGCCCAGCGAGCAAAAATTCGAAAATGGTTGATTTGGGTCCGATTTCAAGTGCCATACAGCTCATTTGCACCTCCAATTGAACCAATAACATTCCTTGCATGGCTACTACAACAGTAACCACGAATTTCACTCTTTAAATCAGATTGAAAGGCCATTTCTTGATCATTTTTCATAGTAACCAAGTGCTCTCAACATTCAAGAACTTCAAGGCAGGCTTCTGGAGCTAAGCTGATCATCAAGGCCGACTTCTAGTGTCCACTAAACCTCTATAGGACTCTTGTAAGCTTTCAATTCGTTCTATAACCCGTTTTTGCTTTGATTATTAGTAAAAGTCAAACTGGGTGTTCATAACCTTTGACTTTCTGATTAAACGGATTTCTTTCAGTCATTTCTCGAATTGAAACTTGTTATAGATTGGTATTTATGTGGGAAACAAACCCTCTAAAGGGTACTAACTGATTCCCACTACATGCATGCTAAATGTCGAGTCAAACCTATTTCTAAAAAGTCAACAGAAACGATTTTTGTGAAAAATGACATGATTAATGATATAGATGACATGCAACCTGATTGATCATTAAAAATAACTTGTAATACATATAAGAATGTGATTTAATCATCATCAACTCGACAATCTATAGTATAGACACGAATCGGAACCGAAAGTCTTGTAAAACGATTATTTCGTAGACTATCGATTCGGATTCGTACATGCATGTTCGAGATCTGTATTGGAAAGTATTTTTGACTATTTTTATTTAGTTGAACTTTCTGGAATTTTCTTTGATTGAGTCTATGCTTAGCCTATTCGAATGCATGTTTCCGGTTTATGCATAAAGTTGACTATTTTGCCCTTTTTGATTTAAAACGGGATTTTTGGAAAAGTGAAAGGATAGAAATCTTTATTTTTAATATATGAACTTGCACCGAAAATTTCGGATCAGTTGGTGGTCCAGATTGTGAGTTATGGCCATTAGCGTAAAACTATATTATAAATTTACATAAACGGTCCTTTTCGCGTAGAACCCGTTTCTGGCCACGTTTTGATACGAAACTTTTTACCAACAGATGTAATATAATATTATGGGAATTTTGATGATTTTTAAGTAATTTTTGGCTGAACGGATCCTAGATCACCTAGTCATTTCGGCTTATGTCGGTTTTGACCGTTTTAGCCATAAAATGAGTTTTACACATCCTTTTGACCCGAAACCTTTTTCTACTGATTTTATATGATGAATAAATTATTTTAAGTATTCTGGAAATATAAAAATCTCAGATTTATTGTGAAAACCCGAAAACGCCCTTAAATCGTATTTTTAGCGTTTTTAACGCATAGTAAAGCGTTATACTTGTTTTAAACATATAAGACCTATACCTACTGATGTGTTTAGCATATTTTCATATAGTAACAGTAAGTATAAGTATATGAACTCAGATTTCCAGTTTTGGCATTTTTAGCCCTTGTGAAATTACTAAAATACCCCTACGGTGCATAGTTTGACTTTAAATGATAAATTTGATATATGGGTCATACCCTACTGATATAATATGTTATATTAAGTATATTTACTGTATGAACCAGACCCGAAACTCAGATTTCTAAATTTACCCTTTTATTATCTTTTAAATGACCAAAATGCCCTTCTAAGGCATAAATTGGGTCTAAAATTATTCCGGGCAATATAGAACATAACTTACTGATATAATATCATATTTTAAGCATATTATCTCAGGGAACTTGCATTTGAATCATTTGTCTACCCGTATCGTCCTTTTCGCGTTCGGTTCGGTTTACGTAACTAGTTTGCATAAATTGACCGAAACGGGTCAAACGATATCATTTTTATTTCAAAATCCAGAATGTATTTAGTATACCCATATTATACAAGTATTCAAACTTGTCGGGTCTAAATCACATTCTATCCGGTCTTTCGCTTAATCGTGCGTAAACCGTATCATTCCTAAAACTAACCGGTCAAAGCTTAAGCTTAAATAAAAGGCCGTTAGGAATCTAATAGGTTAATTATAAACCTTTGTTCCAGATTAGGAGGCCCGGTAAAAGCTACCAACACTTATCGTTTGTGACTTATACTTGCTCAGGTAAATACATTTTGACTTATTTTCCCTATACGGGCTTGGGGTACGGTATTTAAAATACCGCTTGATCGGGCGCACAAGTCCTGCGCCTTATAGGTGTACAGTCTTGAATAGCTTGTGCGACTTCGTTTAAACAGTTTTGTCTTACTTAAAGGCTTTGGGGGGTTATTGACCGTGTCCCGGATATCCTTGGCATTATCTTACGAGATGGCCACGACCAGAGCACGGGGTGTAGGCGTACACCCGTCGTGTATAACTCTTTAATGTGGTGTGTCAATTAAATCTCTAGCCCGGACAGTAGATCCCGGGCCACCAGAGATATAAGTGCATGTAATTCGTTCACAAGTTCATATTATATGATTATCCCAAGTTAATAAAAATATTTATGCCTTGTGCATTTAAATCAATTTTCAATCATTTTCAAAATGAGTCAGTCGATTTGTATTTACCAGTGTAAACTGACGTATTTTTCCCAAAAGATTAAGTGCAGGTACTATACGGAAATAGGCTGGCTGTTTCCTAGAGAGCGTCCACAATAGTCTCGCAAACTCGGACGACAAATATCTGTTGAACTATTTTATCTTATTTTATTCGATCCGCCTGTGGATTCATTTCAACTACTGTGATATTTATTATTACACTTTATTTAAAAGTTGAAATGTTTCTATTCTGCTTCCGCTGTGCATTATTATATTGTGTTGATTGTCTATGACGATGCCAACTACGTCACTGTACCCCACACCGGGCCCACCGGTGACACGTGGAAATGGGGGTGTGACAGGTTGGTATCAGAGCCAACGCTGAGTGAATTAAACACTAGTCTTTTGTGTTTAATCTCAGTTACACAAATGCACATTCCTCGATTTTCGAGTCTAGACAAAGAACTTAGGAATGTTCAACTTTTCGTTTAATTTATTTTTATTTATTATTGCATTGTCTTATATATTTTGTTGTGCAACTTGTTTGACTTTTGACAGGATCACTATGCCGCCGCGAATGAGAGGTCGAGGAGGATTTGCTACGTCTCACGACCATGAGGCAGGGCCCTCACATAGGCGAGCACCATCCGCCACGCACAACACAGCCGCCAACGACCTTTGGAGGTCTTTCGCCGAGCCTGCTAGACACTCGGTGTCCGCCAGCACTTCACCGTCTTTACCCCACTCGTTTGGGCCCCACTCAGAGAATGGGCCCCATGGTTCGCATGGATCCTACATACCATTGCACCAGTCACCGCACCAGTATCCAGCACCAGCCTACCAGGGTTTGTATAACCCTAATGCTTTTGTGGACGAGCCGGTGGGTCATAACCCACTTGGACCGGAGGACCACTTTTCTGGTGGTCACGAGATGGACGTCGACGAGGATACGGACCCCTCGCTACCTCCATCAGGTACGCCTAACCATCCGATTGAGATATCGGATGGGTCGCCATTTAGGGGATCACCCTACAATGGTGGGGACAGCTTCCAGGAGAGATTCAAGCAGCATGATTGGTATTTCACCCCCAGCCACAACTCTCCGATGATCCAGTCTCACCAGGTTTCACCGGTGCACTCGCAGCGACACTCGCAGCAGCTTCAGCAGCAGCCGCCTCTACCGCAGGACCTATCTGAGGCCCTGTGGCGTGACGTGATCACTCCGTCACCACCGCCGCCACCAGTTTTACCTCCTCCACCTCAGAGGCCGAGGAGGAACGCGCGCATGTCTACGCGCGGAGGGATTCGCATAGGCACCCCTCCACGTGTTAGTAGCAGCCGCTACACGTCTCTTCCCGGGGAGTCCGAGACAGGGGAGTCTCAGCATCCCGTATCAGAGGTTACCTCTATACCGATCCCGCCTCTGCCGCCGCAGAACTTTGGAGAGCCGATTCCGGCTTATGCTAGTGCCGCTCAGTTTAACCCGTTCGAGCATGTTTTCCCTCAGGGTTATGATTACACAGGAGACCCTTACTGGCAAGCTGTGAACTACAGCTCACTCCCTCCTAGTGGTCCATTGGGAGACACTTGGACTGCTGGGCAGTCTACTTTTGGTTACCCTCCGGGTTACCAGCAGCCACCGCAGCCGCAGCCGTACCAGCCGCCGCAGCCGCAGCACTACCAGCCACCGCCACCGGCGCCTATGATGTCGCCGCCGCAGGTTCAGGAGATCCTGCATGGGATTGATAGCATGCGACGGGAATTGCAGAATGATCGCCGACACAACCGCGGTATGTTCAAGAAGGTATTTGACCTGCTCAAGGGTAAGAGCAAGAGGGATCATTGAATCCTTCGATTATTGTCTCATGTACTCATGTCCCTGCGTGGACATCTATCCTTGTACTCTACCCCTGTGTGGGTATATCTATCTTATTCTACCCCTGCGTGGGTATGCTATTCTGTTGACCCCTGCGTGGGTTTGCTTTATTTTGTCTTGTTATTGTTGTTACTTGTTTAGCCCCTGCGCGGGCCTGTTATTCATGTTATCCATGTTATTTCAAAGTCCCGTTTAGGGAAAATATGTACTGGTATTTTATTGGAAATTTAAATGGTTAATTTGAATTTATCATTTTATTTATATGCATGAATAATATTAAAATAATGGAAAATATCAATTTTTATTTGATTTGCCATTTTATAAGAATCTTAGTAAGGTATAACCTAGCTTGAATGCCTTATTAACAGGCCTGGCCATGATGGTAAAACCTGGTTGAAAGGATTCAACTCCCTGTTAACATCTGAGAACATGTTAACATGCTTGACTAAGCGTGATTCGTAAAATCACACATGTCACCTTTTTTTTTTATAAATGATCTACAGATTATATCTGTATACAAGTCTATTAATGACTTGATACCTACGGGTTATGACTATGTCATATAGTGGCAGTTGTGGTTTATAACTCCCTGCCTAGTAAAGAATTATCTACAGATTCTATCTGTATACAAGTCTATTAATGACTTGATACCTACGGGTTATGACTATGTCATATAGTGGCAGTTGTGGTTTATAACTCCCTGCCTAGTAACGAAATATCTACAGATTTTATCTGTACACAAGTCTGTTAATGGCTTGATACCTACGGGTTATAACTATGTTATATAAAGACAGTTGTGGTTTATGACTCTCTGTCTAGTAAAGGATTATTTGTTTAATTATACAATTTATAATCCTATAAAAATCTAAATTTATAATTTAGTAATTGTCCGTTGTGACTAGGCCTATGGTGCCAATATATAATTTCATTCCTTGATTGCTAATAAGAGCCTGAATGAAATTTATTAAATTAACTGCTAAGGTTTTTGATACCATGGTTAATAAATCGTCTAGAACGATAATACTGTTAGGTTCTAAATAAGACCTTGTCCTTTATTGTAGCTTAAAGCTACGATGGCCAAATCGGAAGAAACCAACAGTCATTCTGGGGAACGCTCAGATAATGCAAAGATTCACGTTACCGGTGCAGAATTGCAAGCACTGATAGATAATGCTGTCGCCAAGGCTATGGATAGGCAGTTCAAGGAATCTAGTGGTACTCGGAGTAGGACCCGAACAGAAACACACGCAAAACCCAAGACTCATTCTGAGGCTCATAGTAAGCCTCCTTCTAAAAAGAGTGAGCCAAAGAAAGCTGAGGATGATAATCACTCCTCCAACCACAGCAGCGTCCCAAAGCAGGAGATTGAGCTGAAACATGACACGTACAGCAGGTCCTGTACGTACAAGTATTTTGTATCTTGCAAGCCCAGAGATTTCACTGGGGAAAAGGGAGCCGTCGATTGTATGACGTGGATTGATGAAATGGATACTGTGGTGGATATCAGCGGGTGTGCTGATAGGGATGTTGTGAAGTACGCATCCCAGTCATTCAAGGGAGACGCGTTAGCATGGTGGAAGTCACTACTTCAAGCTGCCGGTAAGGCCGCCCTTTATAGCATGACTTGGGATCAGTTTGTAGCACTGATCAAAGAGAACTTCTGTCCGCAGCACGAGGTCGAGCGTATTGAATCGGATTTTGTATCCTTGGTTATGAAGAACCTCGATTGCCAAGCGTATCTTACTACGTTCAACACGTTGTCTCGTTTAGTGCCTTACTTGGTGACCCCGGAGCCGCGTAGGATTGCTCGATTTATCGGGGGTCTGGCACCGGAAATAAAAGCAAGCGTCAAAGCTTCAAGACCTACAACATTTCGATCCGTAGCGGATCTATCCCTCTCCCTCACTCAAGACGTGGTTAGATTGAGAGCCATGAAGAGCTCTGAGGAGAACAAACGGAAACGTGAGGATGACACCTCACGAAGATCTGAAAAGCGACATAGAGGGAACAACGACCACAGGAAAGGGTCGGGGTCTAGGAAGAGCGATCATCAGTCGGGTGAGAAACCCAGATGCAAGATTTGTGGGAGACACCACTTTGGGAGGTGTCGGTTAGAAACAAAATCCCAGTCTTCGGAGAAACGATGTGGAATCTGCAAGTCCACGGACCATAAGGCTGTGGATTGCAAGAAGATGAAGGATGCAACGTGTTTCGGTTGCAACGAAAAAGGTCACATTCGGCCCAACTGCCCAAAGTTTGCAAAGAAGGCCGAGGAAGGAAAGAAGACTAATGCGAGAGTCTTCAGGATGGACGCAAAGGAAGCAGTCCTTGATGATAACGTCATTACCGGTACGTTTCTTGTAAACGATGTTTTTGCTAGAGTCTTGTTTGATTCTGGAGCTGATAAGTCGTTTGTAGATGATAAGTTTTGTAAATTGTTGAACCTTCCTGTTAAAACCTTAAGTGTGAAATATGAGGTGGAATTAGCCGATGGAACCTTAGAAACCGCCTCGACTGTTCTAGATGGATGTGTTATATCCATTAGGAATCATTCCTTCCCGTTATCCTTGCTTCCCTTTAAGTTAGCTGGATTCGACATAGTGATAGGCATGGATTGGTTGTCGAGTAACCAAGCCCAGATTCTGTGCAATAGAAAGCAAGTAATAGTTAAGACTCCGTCTGGTGAGTCACTTACTATTCAAGGAGACACCCAGCATGGATTGCCGGAGCAAGTGTCCATGCTCAAAGCATCCAGATGCATGCAGAAGGGATGTGTCATTTATATGGCACAAGTTACCATAGATGAGCCGAAGCCGAAGATTGAAGATATCCCTGTTATTTCGGAATATCCTGAAGTATTTCCTGAAGAGCTACCCGGGTTGCCACCAGATAGGCAAGTAGAGTTTCGGATAGATATCATACCCGGTGCAGCACCTGTAGCAAGAGCACCATACAGATTGGCACCAACGGAGATGAAGGAGTTGAGGACGCAGTTGGATGAGCTTTTAGCTAAAGGCTTTATTAGACCTAGCTCGTCTCCTTGGGGAGCGCCAATCTTGTTCGTTAAGAAGAAGGATGGGTCGATGCGTCTATGCATCGATTACCGTGAGCTTAATAAGGTCACTATCAAGAATAGGTATCCGTTACCCAGGATCGACGATCTGTTCGATCAGTTACAAGGAGCAAGTTACTTCTCCAAGATTGACCTCAGGTCGGGTTATCATCAGTTGAAGGTCAAGAATGAAGACGTACACAAGACCGCGTTTAGGACTCGTTATGGACATTACGAGTTCCTAGTGATGCCGTTTGGGCTCACTAACGCACCAGCCGCGTTCATGGATCACATGAATCGCGTCTGCAAACCTTATTTAGATAAGTTCGTCATCGTCTTTATTGATGACATTCTTATCTACTCGAAGAGCCAAGCTGACCATGAGAAACACCTTCGTTGTATTCTCAGACTTCTGTATCAAGAAAAGCTTTATGCCAAATTTTCGAAGTGTGACTTCTGGCTTCGAGAAGTCCAATTCCTTGGACATGTTGTAAGCGAGCGTGGTATCCAAGTAGATCCCGCTAAAGTAGAAGCAGTCATGAACTGGCAGGAGCCGAAGACTCCTACCGAAATTCGCAGTTTCCTCGGGTTGGCAGGATATTATAGAAGATTCATCGAGAATTTTTCTAGGATTGCTGCGCCCCTAACCTCATTGACCCGTAAGAAGATTAAGTTTGACTGGGGCCCAAAGCAGCAGGAATCCTTTGACATTCTGAAGCAGAAGCTGAGCAATGCGCCAGTGTTGACATTGCCCGATGGTATAGACGAATTTGTGGTGTATTGTGATGCATCACATACGGGCATGGGCTGTGTACTCATGCAGAAAGGCAAAGTCATTGCCTATGCTTCTCGCCAGCTAAAGGTGCACGAGAAGAACTACACCACCCACGATTTGGAATTGGGTGCGGTTGTATTTGCATTGAAGCTATGGAGACATTACTTGTATGGAACCAAGTGTATCATTTATTCGGATCACAAGAGTCTTCAGCATCTGTTCAATCAGAAGGAATTGAACATGCGTCAAAGGCGTTGGATGGAAACTCTAAATGACTATGACTGTGAGATAAGATACCATCCAGGCAAGGCAAATGTGGTTGCCGACGCCTTAAGCAGAAAGGAAAGGGTTAAACCGATCAGAATCAATGCCAAGCGCATTGAAATAAGAAATAATTTGAATGAAAGGGTGTTAGCTGCACAGAAGGAAGTTGTGCTGGAAGCTAACTATCCTGCAGAAAAGTTGGGAGTAACTGAGGAGCAGTTGTCCCACGACAAGGATGGAATGTTACGCCTAAACGGACGAATATGGGTTCCAGTATATGGAGGACTTCGGGATGTTATCCTCCAGGAAGCCCACAGCTCTAAATATTCCGTTCATCCTGGAGCTGATAAGATGTACCAGGATTTGAAGCCAAACTACTGGTGGATTGGTTTGAAAAAGTCCGTGGCCGAGTATGTGGCCAAATGTTTGACTTGTGCGCAAGTCAAGGCTGAGCATCAGAAGCCGTCAGGTTTGCTTCAACAACCTGAAATTCCCAAATGGAAGTGGGAAATGGTGACAATGGATTTTATCACCAAGTTGCCGAAAACGAAAAAGGGAAATGATACCATATGGGTCATAGTTGACAGACTGACTAAGTCAGCTCATTTTCTACCCATCAAGGAGACGTATAGCTCAGATATGTTAGCGCAATTATACGTCGATAAGATAGTAGCGCTACATGGTATACCTATATCTATTATCTCTGATAGAGATACTAGATATACGTCACATTTTTGGAAGAGTTTCCAACAGTCGTTGGGCACTCGTTTGAATTTTAGTACGGCTTACCATCCTCAGACTGATGGTCAGAGTGAGCGTACTATTCAAACTTTGGAAGACATGCTTCGAGCATGTGCGATCGACTTAGGTGGTAGTTGGGATAAGAACTTACCACTAATTGAATTCTCCTACAACAATAGCTACCATTCCAGCATAAAGGCTGCGCCTTTTGAGGCCCTATACGGTAGAAAGTGTAGATCGCCCATTTGCTGGGCAGAAGTTGGAGATGTCCAGTTGTCTGGACCAGATATCGTCTTTGAGACGACAGACAAGATCGTTCAGATCCGTGATCGTTTGAAAGCTGCCAGGGATAGGCAGAAAAGTTATGCGGATCCTAAGCGCAAAGATTTTCACTTTGATGTGGGTGAAAAAGTATTGCTCAAAGTATCGCCTTGGAAAGGTGTGATGAGATTTGGAAAGAAAGGCAAGCTGAGCCCGAGATACATAGGACCTTTCGAGATTATCGAACGTGTCGGGTCAGTCGCTTACAAGTTAAACTTGCCTGAAGAGCTTAGTGCTATTCATAATGTGTTCCATATCTGTAATTTGAAGAAGTGTTTCGCTGACGATTCACTGGTTATACCGCATACAGATATACACATAGACGAAAGTCTAAAGTTTGTTGAAAAACCTTTGTCGATTGAGGATCGACAGGTAAAGAAGCTTCGAAGGAAGCAGGTGCCTATTGTAAAGGTCAAATGGGATGCCCGTAGAGGTCCCGAATACACGTGGGAAGTGGAATCCACGATGAAAGAAAAATATCCCCATTTATTTGATTAAATCTCGGGGTCGAGATTTCTTTTAAGGGGGTGAGGATGTAACACCTCGAAAAATTTCGTCCAATAATGTCTTGACACGTGTCATAAGGTTCCGTTATGTGAAAACATACTTTAGAGGGACTAAAAGTGACAAACAGTGAAAACTATGGAACGTAAGGGTCCAAAGTGTCAACAATGGAGAAATAGGCTCTATGATAACCCCACATAATGTTTATAACCTTAAACGGATGGTTCATGGATCATACGACGCGGAAATTGCACAAAAGTGAAGTATTGAAAACTATAGGGGCCAAAAGTGTCAACATGTTTAATTTATACCTCTGAGTGAACTTTTGGCAGACTCGAAGCTTTGTATAGCTAAAATATACTCACTAGAATATGTGGTAAAAATTTCATGAAGTTTCGCCAACGTATGAGAAAGTTATGGCCAAAACCGTACTTAAGGGACTAAAAGCGTCAACGTCGAATTTCAGGGCTTTTCGGTTGAGCGCAAAGTTATCCGAGGATACTACCATGTTGGTAAAAGTCCCAAGGTTTTAAAAACCAAGTTTGGGGGTTTACGGGTCGAGAAAAGTAGCCGAAACATCGCGTACAAATTCAGGGGTCAAAGCTGTCAAGTTTGAAACTTGTTTTGGCTGAACCAGGGTCAGGCGACCCGCCTGGGAAGGCCCAAGCGGGCCGCGTGGGTTGCCCAGCGAGCAAAAATTCGAAAATGGTTGATTTGGGTCCGATTTCAAGTGCCATACAGCTCATTTGCACCTCCAATTGAACCAATAACATTCCTTGCATGGCTACTACAACAGTAACCACGAATTTCACTCTTTAAATCAGATTGAAAGGCCATTTCTTGATCATTTTTCATAGTAACCAAGTGCTCTCAACATTCAAGAACTTCAAGGCAGGCTTCTGGAGCTAAGCTGATCATCAAGGCCGACTTCTAGTGTCCACTAAACCTCTATAGGACTCTTGTAAGCTTTCAATTCGTTCTATAACCCGTTTTTGCTTTGATTATTAGTAAAAGTCAAACTGGGTGTTCATAACCTTTGACTTTCTGATTAAACGGATTTCTTTCAGTCATTTCTCGAATTGAAACTTGTTATAGATTGGTATTTATGTGGGAAACAAACCCTCTAAAGGGTACTAACTGATTCCCACTACATGCATGCTAAATGTCGAGTCAAACCTATTTCTAAAAAGTCAACAGAAACGATTTTTGTGAAAAATGACATGATTAATGATATAGATGACATGCAACCTGATTGATCATTAAAAATAACTTGTAATACATATAAGAATGTGATTTAATCATCATCAACTCGACAATCTATAGTATAGACACGAATCGGAACCGAAAGTCTTGTAAAACGATTATTTCGTAGACTATCGATTCGGATTCGTACATGCATGTTCGAGATCTGTATTGGAAAGTATTTTTGACTATTTTTATTTAGTTGAACTTTCTGGAATTTTCTTTGATTGAGTCTATGCTTAGCCTATTCGAATGCATGTTTCCGGTTTATGCATAAAGTTGACTATTTTGCCCTTTTTGATTTAAAACGGGATTTTTGGAAAAGTGAAAGGATAGAAATCTTTATTTTTAATATATGAACTTGCACCGAAAATTTCGGATCAGTTGGTGGTCCAGATTGTGAGTTATGGCCATTAGCGTAAAACTATATTATAAATTTACATAAACGGTCCTTTTCGCGTAGAACCCGTTTCTGGCCACGTTTTGATACGAAACTTTTTACCAACAGATGTAATATAATATTATGGGAATTTTGATGATTTTTAAGTAATTTTTGGCTGAACGGATCCTAGATCACCTAGTCATTTCGGCTTATGTCGGTTTTGACCGTTTTAGCCATAAAATGAGTTTTACACATCCTTTTGACCCGAAACCTTTTTCTACTGATTTTATATGATGAATAAATTATTTTAAGTATTCTGGAAATATAAAAATCTCAGATTTATTGTGAAAACCCGAAAACGCCCTTAAATCGTATTTTTAGCGTTTTTAACGCATAGTAAAGCGTTATACTTGTTTTAAACATATAAGACCTATACCTACTGATGTGTTTAGCATATTTTCATATAGTAACAGTAAGTATAAGTATATGAACTCAGATTTCCAGTTTTGGCATTTTTAGCCCTTGTGAAATTACTAAAATACCCCTACGGTGCATAGTTTGACTTTAAATGATAAATTTGATATATGGGTCATACCCTACTGATATAATATGTTATATTAAGTATATTTACTGTATGAACCAGACCCGAAACTCAGATTTCTAAATTTACCCTTTTATTATCTTTTAAATGACCAAAATGCCCTTCTAAGGCATAAATTGGGTCTAAAATTATTCCGGGCAATATAGAACATAACTTACTGATATAATATCATATTTTAAGCATATTATCTCAGGGAACTTGCATTTGAATCATTTGTCTACCCGTATCGTCCTTTTCGCGTTCGGTTCGGTTTACGTAACTAGTTTGCATAAATTGACCGAAACGGGTCAAACGATATCATTTTTATTTCAAAATCCAGAATGTATTTAGTATACCCATATTATACAAGTATTCAAACTTGTCGGGTCTAAATCACATTCTATCCGGTCTTTCGCTTAATCGTGCGTAAACCGTATCATTCCTAAAACTAACCGGTCAAAGCTTAAGCTTAAATAAAAGGCCGTTAGGAATCTAATAGGTTAATTATAAACCTTTGTTCCAGATTAGGAGGCCCGGTAAAAGCTACCAACACTTATCGTTTGTGACTTATACTTGCTCAGGTAAATACATTTTGACTTATTTTCCCTATACGGGCTTGGGGTACGGTATTTAAAATACCGCTTGATCGGGCGCACAAGTCCTGCGCCTTATAGGTGTACAGTCTTGAATAGCTTGTGCGACTTCGTTTAAACAGTTTTGTCTTACTTAAAGGCTTTGGGGGGTTATTGACCGTGTCCCGGATATCCTTGGCATTATCTTACGAGATGGCCACGACCAGAGCACGGGGTGTAGGCGTACACCCGTCGTGTATAACTCTTTAATGTGGTGTGTCAATTAAATCTCTAGCCCGGACAGTAGATCCCGGGCCACCAGAGATATAAGTGCATGTAATTCGTTCACAAGTTCATATTATATGATTATCCCAAGTTAATAAAAATATTTATGCCTTGTGCATTTAAATCAATTTTCAATCATTTTCAAAATGAGTCAGTCGATTTGTATTTACCAGTGTAAACTGACGTATTTTTCCCAAAAGATTAAGTGCAGGTACTATACGGAAATAGGCTGGATGTTTCCTAGAGAGCGTCCACAATAGTCTCGCAAACTCGGACGACAAATATCTGTTGAACTATTTTATCTTATTTTATTCGATCCGCCTGTGGATTCATTTCAACTACTGTGATATTTATTATTACACTTTATTTAAAAGTTGAAATGTTTCTATTCTGCTTCCGCTGTGCATTATTATATTGTGTTGATTGTCTATGACGATGCCAACTACGTCACTGTACCCCACACCGGGCCCACCGGTGACACGTGGAAATGGGGGTGTGACATTCGTCGGACATGTGTTTCGCCAATACCTGTGTTTCGCCAACATGGAAAACCTGCACAGTAAACTGGTTTAATTCTGTTAAGTGTAACTGAGTTAACTAACTGATGTTAAACACTATGCATGACTTGTGTGATGTTGATTAGTGATGTGTACTACTTGGTGATCATTGATTATGCTTATACGTGAACTGTATGAATTCAAACTGATTGTATACGTGCATACCCTAGGACGTGATTGATTTACCTCGAGCACATACTTAGCATACCGAGCAAAACCAAGGTGAGTTCACACAGCCAAGGCATGGGTTCCCGGGTGGGAATGGGATTTGATGGATTATTGTGTATACTCAGATGGTAGAACCTAACGAATACGAACCAACTAGACTAGTAACATTTATTGAACTGATCTTCGCACACCTGCCAAGGGTTGGCCGCGATATTATGACATCTTCGCACACCTGCCTTTGGAAGGCCGCGAACTAAACCTACTAACATCTTCGCACACCTGCCTGGTAGGCCGCGATACTAGTAAACCTAGTCTAGAACACTTGGGAGGAACATCCCCTAATATCTTCGCACACCTGCCTGGGAGGCCGCGATGGAAATATGATACATGATATAAACGAACGAACATACTATTGCTCATACCATACTATTACTGAACTGTTAACTGTGAACTCGCTCAACTAGTTGTTGACTCTCTGCTGCATGCCTTGCAGGACCTTAGGTACTTATGGAGCTTGCACTGGAGGAGCGGGTCGTTGTGGGCAATGGATCAGGAATACTATGTTTAACGTTTCGAATATTTGAACTTATGATTTACTTTGGGATTACATACTTATGCTTCCTCTATTGATACTATGTTTGGTTTAGAACATCAATTGTATTGAATTGGGTTTTACGAACTATTTTATTTATATTATGCTATGTTCAACATGATTGATGGCTTGATCCTGGTCGCGTCACGCCTCCAAGCGGTGGTACTCCGCGTGTGGTTTTAGGGGTGTGACATCATGGACCTTAGTGTCTTATTGGTTTAGGATATCTGTAGGTCGGGATTATATATATTACATCGGACATTATATTACGCTAGCTTTGCATTGGCTAACGAGGTGAGTTCATAACCCCCTCTTTTTACGGTTTTACATTTTTATAGATGTTTTCGGGGGTGGAAAGACATGCAAGTTTTTGCAAAAGAAAACACTATTTCGATGAACGAAAACACATATTTATAAACCATATTGCAAATGAATTTCAACGAACTCGAATGGTTTACGAAAGGTTTATACTAAACATACCGGTTTTACAAAACAAACGCATATTTTCACAAACGTGCATGATTTTCATGACTAGTGACAGGAATGTCCTAGTTACTACAACGGGACTGGGTTGTTCTACGTACGAACAACGAGACAACCCAATGGGTTTTTGTCCCCCTTTTCTTTTGAAATACATATTAACTAGGGTATGATTAAGCTATGGAATGAATTCTTGGATCACGTGCGAATAGGCGCTAACTTAGGCACCATTAATCCTTTTAAGGACCATGGAACAGGGGGTAGATCTATCGGGTACGGGCGAGCCCCACTCACGGTCCTTGTGCGGCCACTTAGAGTTCTTTTGTGTCCCTGTCGAAGTGAATCGACACTTAAATCGTCTACCGGGTTGAGTGCTTCCTATGACAGCACACATATTAATGTCTTAGCTACATATTAATGATCAACATGTTCATAGACGCATTACATACCTACTTATAAACTGAACTTTCAAATGTTTTTAAGATTCATTTGATGTAAACTTACAAATACATGGATTTACAAACTTTGGTAACGTTTTTCAAATTATACCTAAGTAAGAGGACCCGCTGATCCTGCTTATAAAGGTTCGTTTAGGCTCGGCCCACTCTCTCTCTTGCAATGCACAAAGACTATTGTGGGCTAGACTCACAGTTTTTCATATATCATGCCGAGAAAATGATTTCTCTATATTTTCCCAACAACTTTAAAACCGGTTATCAAAAAGATTTGTTTTAAATCTTTTCGAAACAAACTATGAACTCGCTCAACTTTATGTTGACTTTTTCGCATGTTCTTTCTCAGGTTACATTTTCAAAACTATGGAACGGTTGGAATAGGAGAACCCATGGGAATTCGAGTAATTAGTAGGCGTTATATTTCTAGAAGTCTTAGCTTATTTGCTTCCGCTGTGCAATGAAGATACCGGTCCAGTCACACCAGCTCTGATATTTTCGGGGTGTGACAGCCAGACTGAAAGAACAATCCAGACTTTGGAGGATATGCTTAGAGCTTGTGTGATCGATTTTGATGGTAGTTGGGATTCGTATCTCCCGTTGATTGAATTCTCCTACAACAACAGTTATCACTCCAGCATTAACATGGCTCCTTTCGAGGCTCTCTATAGTCGAAAATATCGTTCACCAGTCTGCTGGAATGAGATCGGTGAGGCTCAGCTTACTGGACCTGACCTCATTCTAGAGACAACATATAAGGTTAAGAAAGTTCGTGATAACCTTCAGACAGCTAGAAGCCGTCAAAAGAGTTATGCAGACCGACGACGCAAGGCCATGGAATTTCAAGTCGATGATCGTGTATTACTTAAGGTCTCACCTTGGAAAGGTGTGATCAGATTTGGAAAGACAAGAAAACTTGCACCTTGATATGTTGGACCATTCAAGATCGTCGAAAGAGTCGGAAAGTTAGCCTACATACTTGAGTTACCTCCTGAACATGGAAATGTTCATCCAACCTTTCACGTGTCCAATCTCAAGAAGTGTTTAGCTGATGAGAACCTCCACATACCACTTGACGAAATTTGTGTTGATAAAACGATGCATTTTGTCGAGAAGCCTGTGGAAATAATGGATCGTGAAGTCAAGTGGCTTAAACGCAAGCGCATTCCATTGGTCAAAGTTCGCTGGGAATCTAAACGTGGACCAAAATTTACTTGGGAACGTGAAGATCAAATGAAGGCGAAATATCCACACCTATTCTCACGAGTTTCCTCAAAATAAAATTTCGGGACGAAATTTCCTTAAGTAGGGGAGACTGTGACACATGTGTCTGTAATCATTGTAAACAGCTCAGTTATCAATAAAACAATGTTATTTGATCCCAATATTTGTTTGTTTATGTTTGACGTTTTTCATGTTTTGATTTTTGTTCAATTTCAAACTCTATATCACTTTCTAGAGAGTTATACGCAAACTGGTGCGTAAACGTAATCAGTTTAACGCGAAAAATACTCTGGAACATCAGCATATGCTTAACATACCTTAAATAACTTTTACATAACTTAGAAATAAGTTTTGAAAGCTTTGGTATGGCAAAATCAAGTTTATTCGCTTACAAGGACTAAATTCGACAAATTGTGAAAGTATGCCGATTCGTACTGTAACGAAGATTCCGGAACATGATCATAAGTTAAACATACCATAAATATCCTTTACATATCTTAGAAATAGGCTTTGAGGGGTTCGGTGTGCTAAAATAAACTTTTTGGTCATTCAGAGACTAAAAGCGTCAAAAAGTACATAAGTTTGCATTTTCGCACATATCTTACATTCTGAATATATCCGGACATCCAAAAATTTTTGTAATCATTAAAATATTTTATGTTAGTGATTGGTATGCTAAAACTTCATTCGTTTCGCAATTTGGATCGTTTTCGCGTCCGTTACGACTTCCGTCGTTATTAACCAAACAACGCCACCGTACAGCCAAACGAACCGACATCCGTAACATTTTTTAGTACATTTTAAGTTCCCGATGTTTTAACATCCTTGTGGAGCTTAAATATGGGCTTGACGAAACTCGAACGGACGCGAAAACGATCCAATTTACACGATGAATGGTATTTTTGCATTCCTATCACTAAATACAATATTGTAGTGATTACAAAAATTTTTGGATGTCCGGATATGGTCAGAAAGCAAGATATGCACGCATATGAATACTTTCGCAGTTTTGACGCTTTTAGTCCCTATGATCAAATAAACATATTTTCGCATACCGAACCCCTCAAAACTTATTTCTAAGCTATGTTAAGTGTGACACTTCGGATTTTCCCGGACAACCATTCCTGTATTCAACCTACTTGTATATATATATATATATGACTTATATATTAAATGAAAAAGTTGTGTATTGTTTTGATGTTCCATGTGATCCTTGCATTGTGTGTATGTATGATATGTATATACATATATAGGCATGAGTGTGTATTAGATATATGTGAGCCGAGACCCGCAAACCCGACTCGAGACCACCCGGTCTCGAGTGAACCGTGAACAACAAAAGGGGCCGGTTGTTTGGTTTGGGCCGGTTAAGGCCTTGTGACCGAGAACCCAACCCGGAACACCCCTAAGCCCACTCGAGATCCTATATAAACCAACCCTCCCCTCCCTTAACCATTTTTACAACACTTTCCTACTCTCCTCTCATCTCCTCTCACTAAACCCTAAAACCCTAAGATCATCAACCTCCTCTTATCTCCTCTTCCTACTCGGAACCAACCGGAGATATCAAGGCTCGCGGATTCAAGCTCAAGATCATCTTTCGGAGCTTAGTTTATCGAATTCTTGGACCACTACTTCTAACCGGTTAGCATGAATATTTCTACAAGTTGTTTGTCTTGTTAATAAATTGCTTGTTAGTGCTTGATTGTTGATGTTGTTGCTATAAAAGGCTTGTTTGATGATAAAAGTGATTGCTTGAAATGATTTTGTGTCTTAATGAAAATAATCCGGTTTTGTGTTAAATGGTTTTGTTATTCGGTTAATGCTAGATGCTTGTTAGGATGATTTTGACCAAGTGGTATGCATGATTTGCTTGATCTCATGAGTTTTGGTTAATGATGAATCATGCTAGGCTAGGAACCGAGAATAATAATGCCGATTATGCTCATTAATGTTAAAACGGATTGTGTAAAATATGTGTTCTTTGACCTTATGGTTTCATGCTTAAATGATGAATGTGGTTGGAATATTGTTTGATTATATGATGAACAGTTTGAAGATGGTTTGCATATTCAAAAATATGTGTGTTTGATCCATTTTAGACAAGGGTTAGACAAGAAAACATGTTTTAGTGGCATAGTACAATCTGATTTCATGAAATTGCAATTCTATTGGCCAGTACTGTTTGAAGGTTCTAGAAGGATTTCTGTGCACGTAATCACGGTTGCGAGTCGGAACCTTTGGTTGCGACTCGAGACCACAACAGGATTTGTCGAGACCGCCCGGTTGCGAGTCGTAATCAACGCTTATCGAATTCGGTTGCGAGTCATAACCACTGCTACTGAGTCGGAACTGCTGGTTGCGAGTCGTAACCTCTGGTTGCGACTCGTAATCAAAACGTGACGGACCGAGACCTCGGTTGCGAGTCGCAACCTCGGTTGCGAGTCACTCTTGTCTCGACTGGACTGTTTTAGGGTTATTGGGCTTTTGACTGTTGGGCTTTCTGTTGACTGGACTGCATGTTTGTTACTGATTATATGTTTAGGGCCGACCCAATAACCCAACTGTTTGTGTATTCGCATGTTATACGTGTTTGCTATATGTACTGCCATACGTGTTCGCTATGTGTTTACTTGTACCCGACTTGACCCATACTTGGTAACCATGCTAGGACGTGGTGACCAACATACTTGACCGGGTAAAATATCTACCGAGCAACCCAAGGTGAGTTCACAACTTAAAAGCATGCGTCCCGGTGGTTTGGGACACGAGACTAGAACAACCCTATCCCCTTGTAAAGGGGATACCATTCACTTTCTTTCCCTAGTTATTGGGAACAAACTTACTTTTCCTTCCCTTGTCATTGGGAAACCTTTTAGTTAATTACTGTTTATACGGAATGCAACCAAACGGCACTAAACGCAACTCTATCACTCAAGTCCCTACTACATAATACCGATTAGTCGCCGGAGCCAGGCGAACGGGTTATTAGTTGATAGCGCTATTTAGGTTTTACCAGCCTCACACCGTGCCATGGTATGGGATCGGTCGTGAACTAATGTACTCAGGCATCCGTCAATGATGATAGAACATTGACATCGGGGCATCCTGCGGAAACGCAAACGGTTACCTAGTGTTCGGTATTGGAAAAACAGTTTAGTCGCTAACTTTTGGGGTAGCTCCCCATGGCATGTATAAACGGATAAATTAACTGGTGAAACAAGTTTTTGGTAATTAAAACTGGACAACTAGTGAACTCACTCAGCATTATTGTTGACCCCGTACTGCATGCTTTGCAGGTGGCTAGTGACTGGAGCAGCTGCTTGGGATGTGTAGTGGGCGTCTGCCCGTGTGTTGGGCATTTATCATGCTTACCTTATGAACATTGTTTAAAACTGTTAATTATGCTTCCGCTACATTTTACTCTGAACTTAAGACATTGAACTCTAAACTTAACTCTTGCTAATCGTGTGGTTAGTAAGTATTACTTTTGTTATCAATTTAGTTATTCAGTATAATTGGTGGCTGGATCCTGGTCAGTCACGCCCTCGAAGCGGGTGTCATCCGCGGGTGGATTTTGGGGGTGTGACATTAAGGGTATTTAGGGTATGTTTAGCATATGATCTTGTTCCGGAGCGTACGTTGCTATACGAATTGGCAGACTTTTGCAGTTTGTGGCAAATAGTCCCTATGATCGAATAAACTTGTTTTTGCCATACCAAACCCTTCAAAGCTTATTTCTAAGTTATGTAAAGGTTATTTAAGGTATGTTAAGCTTATGTCACTGTTCCAGAGTGTTTATTGCATTAAACTAATTACGTTTACGTATAACTTTCCAGAAAGTGTTCAAAAGCTTGAAATCAAACAAGAATTGATATGTGTAAATGTCACATGGAACTGTTCAAATCCGAGAATGAAACACAAGATTTCATTGGATTCGTATTTGTATGATGGTCATAGAGGCATAATTGTCACAGGAACCTTCTTGTTGATACGTGTATTCATTGGTGGATTGTGTTTTAAAAGTAGTTCAATTGGTTGAACTTGCTCGCAATGCACATTCAATTCAGGGCCACACATGATGGACTTGTTTCCTCATGTTTGAAATAATCCCAACAAGCACTTCATTTGTATCGAAATATAATAGGCTTGTTTGGTTTTCGACTTCATTGAATCGTTTATTTGATCACAATCACCTTGTGGTGGCGTTCTCACAAATTTGAAGCCTGCGCTAATATCGTTTGCACACATCATGTACGGATTTTTATTTATTTATTTGTTTTTATATTAAATCCGTTTTGTTAAACAAATAAATAAATAAAAATCCGTACATGATGTGTGCAAACGATATTAACGCAGGCTTCAAATTTGTGAGAACGCCACCACAAGGTGATTGTGATCAAAGAAACGATTCAATGAAGTCGAAAACCAAACAAGCCTATTATATTTCGATACAAATGAAGTGCTTGTTGGGATTATTTCAAACATGAGGAAACAAGTCCATCATGTGTGGCCCTGAATTGAATGTGCATTGCGAGCAAGTTCAACCAATTGAACTACGTTTAAAACACAATCCACCAATGAATACACGTATCAACAAGATAATGGTACAATCCTAACTCTTAACACAATCCTGTGTTAAGATAATGGTACACAAATTCATGTCATATTCCAGTGTACCTTTTAACGGTTCTTTCAGGATCGATCGAGCATTTCGTGATATTCATTGCTTTGTCATCTTCGATCGAAAACATTAGTTATTTGTTTCACTTTCAGCTGGAAATCCTATGAGATTTGTTTGCCCAAACGTTCACATTTACTTCATTGAGCCCTCATTTGACTTCAAACACAGTGAACTAGTTTGATCACCGCTATTATTGAATTATTTCATTCACCACGACACCTTGTGGCGTCGGTATAAACTTGTAGCTTGTGCTAATCACGATTGGCCGTTTCATGCGAAACTAGGTATGCTTTTCGTATGACTAATCATTCAAAATAGTTTTAATGCAACTATGCATTAAGAAGATGGTACACAAAATTCTGTTGAATTTCGGTGTATCCTTGCAATTCTATAATGTCAACACGTTGATTTATTCATTTATTGGTTCGATAGTTGATGAATTAATTTCATGTTTCTATTACAAATGAATTTGTTGATTCTGTGTTCCATTTATACGACAACCAACGCAAGCTTCTGTTGGTAGACAATTCTATTGTTTCAAAATTTATTTGTGGATTGTGAACGTTCATTTGGAATTCTATTGGCTGAAATACCTATTTTTGTTGAACCCCCGTAAACTTGGTCACATTGGTGATAGTATCAATACGCTTCGTTCACTTGACATCGATTCCTGGAACACACTCCGTTGAACCGTTGGGTTCTTATTGATGCAAAATGTCCTTAAATTCACGTAATTTGGATAAGTTTTGATTCCATTACATGGTCATTATCTTTGGTATTATTCGGACTTACCTAGGAATGACACAACTCTGAGGAGATAACATAGTCTAAATTTCGAGGACGAAATTTCTGCAACAGGGGGAGAATGTGACAACCTGTAATTAACGACTTTTAATTACATGAATAACAAAAATTTAAGGCGATAATAAACAGTGTTTAACTAAATTAAGCTTTTGGAATGCCTAGGAACGCCTATCTAACCTTACAGTGCGCGTATGGCGATTTTCGGAAAATCTGCTGAGCGTTAAACGATAACAAACTGACACCGTACAAAATGCTGACAATGCCGACAAATACGAATTTTATACGTATAATTTAAACAAATGGATTTCATTTGCGAAACTATCACGCTCTCGAATGTTACAAAACATGTACGTGAAAGAAAAACACGGAAACAATAACGCACCGGTAACGAAACGGAAGCATCGGACTCGTGTACCGCCTGCAAAACCAAAGTTTTTTGATAAATTTAGCCTCGTTTTCGAATTTTATTGCTCGCAGTTGAAAACGGATCGAAAACGGATTTAGAACCGACAACCGAAGCAGTTTACGCGTTAGGGCGCAACTGACAAAATACGCGTTAGATATCGATATCCGATGTAATTTTGAGCATTTCGACACTAAAAAATTTATTTTATGACATATTATGGAGCTTGGGACTAGAAACGGACTTCGGGGATGTGATCGGGCCGCGCGAAACGGGCTTGTGGGCCTGGGGCCCAAGCCCACTTAAAACCTAACTATATAAACAACATTTTAATTAGTTCCTTCACTTTTTGAGAAACCCTACAACATGTTCATCCGACACACCAAGACTCTCTCTGCCTCTACTCTCCAGCCGATGACCGGAGTTGCAATTCCGGCCGGCCGGTGCTGAGATTCCGGCAATCCGAACCCATCAAACACCCCGAAACACCTCCCCCCAGCGCCCCCTCGTTCTCTCTCACTTCTCCTGGTCTGACCAGCTCTGGCCGTCATTCCGACACGCCACGCCACACCCCGTCCATTTCCTCTGCTACTATTATACACACGCACACCCTTTTACCGTCTCACCCTCTCTCGTCTGATTTGGTAGCCAGATTCCGGCCGGCGATGTCGGTAGAGCCGGTGACGGGTTGATAATGATGTCGCTGGTAAGAGGTGTCGACGACGGGAAGATGAGGATGATGACTGATATCTGTGATGATGTTTGTGACAACCTGAGTTTTCAAGGTCTTTTCCTCAACACATTATTTGTTTCACAATTGTGTTTGTATAACTTGCTTGCTTTGTAATTGTGCATGTTTATTATATTCTTGAGATACTGTGTTATTGTTTGATTTGTGATTAATGTAACTTGTTCATGTATGGTACATGATTTATGTGTTACACTATTATCTGCTTATTAACTGAAAGTTCATGAATTGTTTAAAGTTCCATAAACCTATCATATACTTATTCTGTTGTCGAAACTTAAGACTTCGCCTTTCCACACTTGACAAAACCTATGAAGTTTCGCCACACACACCTCACTCAACGAAACATAGATTTTCGTCATACCTGTCACGATGAAACATGGGAGTTTCGCCGTCCCAGGTTACGTCGAAGCCCATTAAGGGCCCAGTACACTTAAGTAAGTATATACTACGGGAAACTGTTATATTCATCACATAACTGGCCAATTGAAAACCCTAGAATTCTCCCTCTGTGCGACGACAACCTTGAGTCCTCGAAGCCCTCTAGATCAATCAAGTTATTGTTCCGTCTATCGCGGTTAGTGTTTAACCCTTACTTGATTGTTTGATTGAAATCATCATTGGTTGTATGTTAGAAATCATTATGAGTTTCGTCTAGGTAATGTTTGGATCTTGACCGGATGATGATTTTTGATAATAACAGATTCATATGATTATCGGTTATATGCCCGAGTGATGTTCGTGTAAATTAGGGTTTGATATCCTGTTGCTAAATTATTGGACTCGATCTAATGCTGTGATTGTATTTATCCATGATTTACTGCTCAGAACTTATGTTCCCTGTTTGATGTTTACATAGTGTGTTATCCGTTGTTCACGTATATTTAGAGAATCGGTGTTTTGAATATGTGATAATGATAATCCAGTAACCTAGGGTTCGTGACTAGGGTTAACTTGTTTGATCAGTTTTGGGAATATGGAGGGTGTTTGCAAGAATTACGGGAGCAGTTAAATAGGGTAACTGTTATGCTTACGACGAAACTTGTATGCCGACGAAACTGATGTTGGTGAAACACTGTTGATGGCGAAACACTCAGGTCGACAAAACATGGGGGTTTCGTCGACATGAGTTGTGGCGAATCTCATGAGTTTCATCTAAGGGAATCATGACGAAACAGGGGAGTTTCGTCAACTAGGGATCACGACGAAACAGGGGGTTTCGTCTGGAGGATAAACAAGCACAGTGAACTAAGTTAATGTTGTTAATAGATAACTATGTTAATGAAGACTAAGTAACATTGAGTAACTGATAGGGATGGTACAAGTAACTGTTATGAGTTGTTATATATGTGAAGCATGGTTTACATGAGCTTGAATAATTGTTGTGTGCTATTTGGTGAACATTAATTTAATACCCACTGTGATTTGTATTTATACGTAAACCTTGTGAATACAAACTGATTTCGTATGTATCAATACTATAGGCTTTGACTGAATTAATTGTGAACGAGTAGTTAGTCATACCGAGCAAACCGAGGTGAGTTCACACTATCTATAAGGCATGGGATTCCCAGTGGTTGGGAATGGGTAAGGATTAAATCGGAAACTGCGTGATCTCCTGGTTTGGAACACGTACTACATCCTCTTTATTGAAGGGTGACAACATGGAACCTGCGTGATCTCCTGGTTGGGGGACACATACCATATCCTCTTTATTGAAGGATGACAACACTGAAACCAGACCAAAAACTCTATCATGAAGTCCCTCATTTTTATATCGACTTAATCGTCGGGCCAATGGCGAGCGGGTCATTAGTTAGATAGCGCTATTTAGGTTTAACAAGCCTCACACCGTGCCGTAGAGGACGGGCGTGAACTAATGGATCTGGGCACTAGTCAATGATGATAGGCATTGACGTTAGGGCACCAACTTACTTCAGTCAGTGGTCGATATGGTAACGGGTCTAGTGGTTCACATGGGGAAGCCCCCATTGGTTATGGTTTGGGAAACAAGGAATTGGTTAACTCATGTTACAAATGAACTTATGGTTTTGGAACAACTTTAAAATGAACACCAACTGTGAACTCGCTCAACTTTGTTGTTGACTCGTTGTTACATGCCTTGCAGGTCGTTAGGTACTAATGGAGCTTGCACGAGAAGGAGGAGTCGTTGTGGGACATGGACCGTTTAGTGCCATGTTAAACTTTATGAACTTATGACTTATGTTTTGGTTTTACATTTTATGCTTCCGCTGATTAACTTGAATGTGGTTAGCTTGTTTTGAACACCAATTATATTGTGTGGTTGAACTTTTATTTACTTTACTATATTGTTCAATATGATTGGTGGCTTGATCCTGGTCAGTCACGCTCCCTGCAGTGATACTCCGCTTATGGATTTTGAGGGTGTGACAATGTTGATTGACGGCGGAGGGGAATCAGGGAAAGGAGGGAACCGGCGAGGTGCCGGCAGCCGGAAACGACGCGCAGCAACAAACGGCTAAAACAGTTAACTTTCCGGTGAGCTCCTCACATTTGACTCATTTATTCTTTTCTTTTCTTGTTTTTATGTTATCCGACTCGATCTACGATTTCTTTCTCTGTTTCCAGTGACCGACGATGATGAAGATCGATGATGATGATGACGGGTTGATGGTGGCCGGCGGCGGCACCATCGGCGCCACATACAACGGCAACAGCCGCAGGTTCACCGGTAAACCCCATAACTCTCTTTCTTTCTCTTAGACATTTTTGGTCATTTTTATAGCCGAGTTCTCCGGCCAGTTTGGAGGTGTTGTTACAAGGTGGTTGTAGCTGAGTGAAGGTAGTGGTGAAGTCCATGGCAGCTGGCACCGATAACAGTATGGCAGCGGCGGTCAGTGGTGGTGCTTGGTTCGGTTAAGGTTCACTTCAAATTTGGTTCACGTTCGGTTCAGATTTCGGGTATGGTTTAACTCGGTTTGACTGAGTCAACTCAGTCAACGACAGTTAATGGGTAACGTCGGGTATCGGTTCGGATTCGGGTCAACGTTAGTCGACACGGGTCCGGTTCGAGATCAGTCAAACGGACAAACACAGTCAAACCCGGTCAACTCGGGTCAAACCGAGTCGACTCGGTCAACACCAGTCAAAAAGCAGTCAACTCAATGACCCAGAAAAGATTTAAACGCGCGAAAGCTTTGTTTATATTATTATAGATTTTATAGTTTACGCGAACCGACTTCAACCCGACTAAATAATGTTTATAAATTAGTGATTATTTACAGTTTGGCACTTGACAAAAATTATATACATATCGTTTGCTGATAATTGTGAGTTTTGACAAAAGACGAAAACTTGAGTTGTCGGGTTATTCCAAAAACATAGGAGACTTTTTCCGTTTTTCATAAAAAACCCGAATTACAAAGCGTATTTCAATCTTAAAAACGACGCTAATCGAAATTCAAGATTTCTTATAAAAATAAATAGCGAAGTATATTTATTTTAGCGATGTTTTATAACTTATAAAGTAAATGTAATTATTCATTTCAAAAACATTTAGAACTCGATGGTTTACATAAAAATAAATATGGTAACTTATATTTATTTCAAAACGCTTTGAAACTCGAAAACTTATTTAAAATGGATATAATTAGTTATGCTTATTTCAAACGTCGTGATTTGTAAAAATTTTATAAAATAGATATAGTTGTTATATTTATTTCAAATGTCGTAATTCGTATACTTTTATAAAAATAAATATAATAATTTATATTTATTTCAAACTTCTAAACGAAGTACGACACACTTTCATAAGATTTTAACAAACGACATTATTAATTCGATAACAACGAGCTCATATAATTATATGCATACACATTTATTTATTTCCATCCTACGAAATTACAATGGTATATTACCGCACCACGTACGGCATTTCGAATATGTACCAATTCATCTATGCCTTCTAATCGCGGCGACTAACACGACTTTGTAAATATTTATATTTGTACATACATACATATATATATATATATATCCTAAACCACTCGGAAACTAAGTCGTTTCTGTGACTTAGCGTTATCCCGATTATAAATGGGATCAAATAACCATAGTTTGGCTACGTAGTTTAGCTACGTCGATTTATTTAGAAAACATATAAGTATTCATTCGTAGGAATGTCATAGTTGCACGCTAGCTAATTCACGTTCTTGGAACGACATTACGGAATCACGCTAAGCTAGCTTTGCACAGGAATATCGAGGTGAGTTCATAACCCCCACTTTTTACGGTTTTACATTTTTATAAATGCTTTCGGGGGTGGAAAGACATGCAAGTTTTGCAAAAGTAAACAACTTTTCGATGAATGAAAACTCATATTTCTAAACCATGTTACGAAGGGATTCCGAAGAACTCAAATGGTTTACGAACGATTTATACTAAATATACCGGTTTTATAAAACAATTGTGTATTCTCGAAAAGTGCATGATTTTCATGACTAGGGATGGGATCATGTGTGAATAGGGTCTCTCTTAAGTGCCATTAATCTTGTATAAGACCGAGGGGCAATACTAGTAGATCTATCGGGTGTAGCGAGCCCCACTCATGGGTCCTTTTGTGGCCCATGTAGTGCTTTTGTTGTTCCAACCAGGTGGACCAGAGGAAATCCGCTAGGGTTGAGTGCTTCCTATGTCGTCACACATATTAATGTCTTAGCTACACATTAATGATCAGGTTCATAGACGCTATACATACCAGTTTTATCACACGAATTTTTAAATGAAAGTAGGATTCATTTGATGTTAACTCAGAAACACATGAATTTACAAACTTTAGTGACTTTTTTAACTTATGTACAAGTAAGAGGACGGGTTGGTCCTGCTTACAAAGACTCTTTTGGGCTCGGCCCATTCTCCCTCGTGCAAGGCACAAAGACTCTCATGGGCTAGACTCAAAGTTTTCATATAACATGCCGAGAAAAATGATTTTATTATGTTTTCTCAACAACTTTTAAACCGGTGAACAAAAAGATTTGTTTAAATCTTTTTC
The DNA here is from genome assembly GCF_002127325.2 of Helianthus annuus. Classification (NCBI taxonomy): domain Eukaryota; kingdom Viridiplantae; phylum Streptophyta; class Magnoliopsida; order Asterales; family Asteraceae; genus Helianthus; species Helianthus annuus. The sequence continues at coordinate 26,803,392 of NC_035433.2, forward strand.
AAAAAAATTATGAACTCGCTCAACTTTATGTTGATTTTTCGCATGTTCTTTCTCAAGTTGCATTTTCAAACCATAGAACTGTTGGAATAGGAGAACCCATGGGGTTTCGAATACCAAACGGGCATTCAACTATTCAGAAGTCTTAGCTTAAATACTTCCGTTGTGCAATGAAGATAACATTTAGATCACACTCGGATATGATGTAATTGATTTATCAGGGTGTGACAGAAGACACTCGAAGCAAACTCTACCTTGCGCTCATTAGAACAATCAATGGCGGAAAGTACTCTCGATGCTTCCAAACCATTGTAGGAGCCCAGTAGCTCCCTCAGACCCCATAGAACTTGAGTGGTCTAGCCGAATTGAACTGTTTGAAATTACACAGTGGGGGTACATTGTTGTTATTGTTATTATTGGCTTGATTGAGTTAGGTCACATGGTTTGGAAGTTGTTGGTGCATGTTTGTGACAACAGCTTAGATTTGGTCTTTGGATATCTTGTAATTAGTTAAACGATAAACAGTTAGCGGGTTTAGCTTTGTAATAGTTAGTTGTAAATGTTTGGGCTAACTAAACCCAAAGAATTGGGTGATGGGGGGCGAATTGGGCCTGTCCAATTCGCAGCCCAGGAGTCTTTAACCTAGCCCACTTGTAAACCTTGTGTTATATAAACAAGGTTAGACATTAGGGTTTAGGTTAATCAGCCAAAATAGTGTTTGAGAGAGCAATTTCGTGAGGGACTAGGTCTTGGACGAAATTTAGGGTTGTTAGGGTTTTGGATTGATTGTAATTCGTGAGATTGATAATCAATAGAAAACCCGGTTTGAAAGTGATTGCTGATTTCTGTTTCTACACTTTTCTGCTACAATCTGATCTAGAGGATTCCGCACTCTAGGTTAGATAAACGATTCTGTGACGATCCATACATCAAGGGGACCTACAATTGGTATCAGAGCTTTAGGCTCTTGATTGCTCGGTTCAGAATTGTTTGCTGCAGAAACAAGGAAGAATTTTCGAAAATTTGAAACCTGAAAAATTAGGGTTTTGAGATTTTCGAAATTTTTGTGTGTTTTGATTCTGATTTTTGATTTTTGTTGGCTGTTTTGATCTTCTGGTTTGTTTGTTTGGTGGTTTGCAGGTTTTTTCTGGAAAGATTTGGCTGATTCTGGAATAGTTTGTTGGCTGATAGACTTGAAGATTCGAAGACTGTTCTTCGTGTTCTTGAGTTTATTCAATCTGTTCTTGATAAATTTTCGAAATTTGTTGCTGATTTTGCTGCTTTGATTTTGCAGGAAGTTGTTAGAAAATCCAGAAAATCATCAAAAATTTCGAACAGATTGACTTTCCATAGTTACTGGGCGAAATTGGCTGTTTCTGGCGAATTTGACTGATCTGCGAAATTAATCAGCGAAGTTAAATCCAAAGGCGACTTTGGTGACCGTGTAAATTTTCCACAGCGAAATTAACACGGTTTCTCGGCGAATTTACTGGTCGTCGTAATAGCGAAATTGACCAGCGAATTTGACGAATTTGGAGCGAAGTTGTCAGCGAATTTGACCTGCGAAATTGACCTGATTTTCCAGCGAAATTACTAGAGAAATTAAGGGGTGGAATTTTCGTTGGCAAGCGTCGGAAAAATTTCAGTGTTTTGAAAATAGAAATCGATCCGTAGCTCGTTTGACAGAACCGTTTGGACCGTTGAACTCATTGGATTCGTCTTTTCGAGACGATTCTAACGGTGTAATTTGGTAACCACTGTTTTCGGACAAATTTTGTACGGTTTTCTCAGTCTGTTAACGTTAAAATGTCAAACATGTCTACCTTGAACGAGCTGTTGAAGATGGAGCATGAGGTTGGTACTACCAACAAACCACCTAAGATGATGAAGGTGGAAAACTATCTGACATGGAAGGATCGTTTTCAGTCCTTCATTGAATATCAGGATACGCGCATGTGGATATGCATCGAAGATGGTTACGTGAATCCTACACACGACTTTGAGGGCAGACCACGTCGAACAGAATATGTGAACATGCAAGATAATGATAAAAAGATGTATGAGGCTGAAAAGAGAGCCTTGGCTGCAATCAAAATGTCGTTGCCTGATAGCATCAAACATACCTTCAAAAAGTACACTAACTCAAAGGATATGTGGGATGCTTTGGAGAAAAGATACGCTGGTAATGCTGATGTCAAGAAGAACAAGATTGATCTACTGAAGAAGCAGTTTGCTGTTTTCAAGTACATGAAGCATGAGTCACTTGAAGACGTCATCACTCGTTACTACCATCTGATGTCAGAAATGGACAATTATGAGATCGATTGCTATTCTGATGTAGAGAAGAATGACAAGCTGCTAGATGCTTTGCCTACTAAGTGGGATATCTACACTTTAATGATCAAGGGTGAAGCAGATTATGAAACAAAAGAGCTTGAAGAGGTTGTAGGAAAGTTGAGAGCTTATGAGCTCAGCATGAAGAAGAAAGATACTGGATATGATCAGGTTCAAGATCCGGCAGTGTACAATGGGCTTACATCTTCTTCATCTCACAACGCTTCTAGCGACTCTGCTACTGCGTTTTTATCATGTGAGAATGAGCAGGTTATGGTGAATCAGGATGGTGATGTGTGTTTTGTTGCTGCTTCAGGAGGATCATCAGGAGTTAAGAAATCGTCAGCTTCTAAGCAGAGTACTAGTGCTAAGTCAATGCCAATGAGTGTGAAGTCTGCTGAAGAGCATCTGGCTTTATTTGCTTCGTTTGTTGCTTCCTATGAAAACTATATTCAGGGAAAGATTTCTGATCCTGCTACTTTAGATGAAGACTATGATCAGATTGACCCTGATGATCTTGAAGAGATGGATTTGCAATGGCAAATGGCCATGATTTCTAGGCGTGTGAAAAGGTTCATGAACAGAACAGGAAGAAAGTTTGTGGGAAGGAGCGTTGGTTTCGACAAGACCAAAGTGAGGTGCTTTAATTGTCAAAGTTATGGGCACTTTGCTAGGGAATGTCAGAAACAAAAGCAAGATAATTCGAGCCAGAGTTCAAACAACAGGAATGCATCAAACAACTCTAGCTCAAAGGCGTTGATCTCTACTGCAAGAGAGGGTTCATATGATTGGAGCATTCACTTAGAAAATGATGGGGATGTCTCTCAAGCATTCATGGCAGAGATTACTCCAATCGATGATGGTGAAGCTAAAGTAGATGATGCTGATGTGAAGGTGAATGCTGATGTGAAGGTGGATGCTGATGTGAAGGTGGATGCTGAAGTGAAAGTGGATGCTGAGGTAAAGGTAGATCAGACAACAGGTGCTGAAGATGAAAAACAAAAGTCAGAATATGAAAGAGAAGCTGAGGAAAAGGATGCTAAGTATAAACAATTGCAAGCTCAGCTTGCTGCTCTAATGGCCAACCTTGACAAACAAACAGGAGAGGTAAAATCTAATTCTGTGTGTTTAAAATGTCGTGAACTGCAGGGTGAGGTTGACAGGTTGTCTGCACAAAACAAAAGTTTGGTAAGCGAAATGTCTAACATTAAAGAATCAAACTTTTTTGCTAAAAGAAACGAAACGTCATACTTGAAGAAAATAAAAGGTTATGAAAGTGAACTTGAAGCCGTAACCTGCAAATTAAATGAAAAACTTCAAGTCATTGACTTAGCTCATGACATGATGGCTGAAAAAACAAAAGAGATTTCTGATAAAAACAAAGAGTTGTCAGATGCTCAACTCAGAATTGTTGAACTTGAAAAGAAATTGGGTCAATTCAGGGATTCTACTTTTGTTATGAAACATATGATGGGTGGGTTAAAAAAGAGTAATGACAAGACTAGTGTGGGATTCCAAGGCTATAATGAAGTCCCACCTCCTCTTAGTCATGATTATTCATTCCTACCTGATGAAGATGAGCTAACAAAGTTTATGTCAACAGCACCAAGTAGTTCCACAGCAAGTCGAGGAGAGGAGTCTGAGAGAGATGAGGCCAAGAAGGATAATAACAGCAAACCTGTTTTGAAAACGAAAACCTCACAACCTAGGAATAAAAACTCAACTTCTGTTAAAAAGATTAGTTTTGTTCAAGGAAGTGACATGCAAAACGAAACAGCTGTTATTGAAAATGAATCGAACGTAGAGTTTGCTAAAAATAAAAACAATGAAAATTCTGAAATTAAGCAAACTAAACCAAATCCTTCTGTGCCATCATCATCAAAACCTGAATCTAGTTCAAAGGCTTCAGATAAGAAGTCTTCGAAAAGGATGTCATGCTTCAAATGTCACACCAAAGGACATGTAGCTAGCTGCTGTCCTAACAAAACGAATGAAGCACAGGTGAATGAGAGGAAGAGAGAGAAGTCACCAGAGAAGAATGGTGATAAGCAGGAGAGAGAGTCCAACTCTCCTAAGAAATCTGCTCCTAAGCAACCAGAGCCAGTTGCTGTTGGTGAGGATAAGGATGAAAAAGGAACTCCACAAGTTCCTCGTTTTCAAAGAAATCAACCTAGATTTCAGCCTAGATCTCCACCAGGCAGATTTGAGAGACCTAGAAGCAGTTCACCGAGAATGAACAACCAAAATACAAATAATTTCAGAAGTCCAGGTCAATATCAAAATCGATACCAAAATAATGGTAGTCGAAATTTTTATAACAATGGCTTTAGAAATTATAACTATAATGCTTCTTGGAATCAAAATCCAAATTTTCAAAGGTCAAATAGTCCAAACACACATAGGAACCCTCATGACCAAAGACCTAGTGGAAGTCAAAATCAATTTCCAACAGGTCTACGATCCAAGACTCCAGCTAGGAGTAATGGATATTGGATGGATGTTCCGGTGGTTGGTGAATTTGGACGACCCAAGACCATTAAGGCTTGGGTCCCCCAATCTAACTAATCTTTTGGTTGGTGTGTGCAGGAGCTGCTAAGGAGGATTATCAACTTGTGGTATGTTGATAGTGGCTGCTCCAGGCACATGACGGGGGATGCGAGATTGTTGACTGAATTTGAAGATTATGATGGAGGACATGTGAATTTTGCGGGTGCGAAAGGTGGTAGAATTACTGGACGAGGAAAGGTGACCAATGGGAAGATCACACTGGACAAAGTGAACTATGTTGAGCAGCTTAAACACAATCTTATGAGCGTGTCACAAGTCTGCGACAAGGGTCACTTGGTCCATTTTACCAAGAATGAAGCTTTAGTGTTGAAACCAGGTTTGAAGATACCGGACGATTGGATAGTGATGCGAGCGCCAAGGAGAAATGACACTTATGTCATGGACATGGGTGCAAAGGATCCAACTGCAGTGGTGGCGTGTTTACTATCAAAAGCATCTGAAGCTGAATCGATGTTGTGGCACAGACGCATGGCCCATATTCACTATCGCAAAATGAACTATCTTGTTAAAAATGAGCTAGTGAGAGGGGTTCCATTGCGGAGGTTTCAAGTGGAAGACAAATGTCTTCCATGTCAAAAGGGAAAACAACACAAGAAACCTCATAAATCTAAAACAGTAAATTCCATAGATGCCCCTTACGAACTACTTCACATGGACTTATTCGGTCCAGTGAACGTAAGAAGCATAGGTGGAAAGTACTATTGTTTAGTGGTCACTGATGATTACTCACGTTATTCATGGGTTTTCTTTTTCGGTACAAAAGATGAGACGGCAGAGATGCTGATAGATCTTTTTACAAAACTGGAAAACGTCCATGATGCAAAGATCAAGAGGATAAGGAGTGATAATGGCACGGAGTTCAAGAATCGTATTCTGGATCTCTACTGTCTTCGCAAGGGAATTGAACATCAATATTCTGCTCCTTATACGCCTCAACAGAATGGAGTTGCTGAGAGGAAAAACAGGACGTTGATTGAAGCCGCTAGGACGATGCTTTCAGATTCTAAGCTACCAGTTCTTTTCTGGGGAGAAGCTGTGAATACAGCTTGCTACGTCCTAAACAAAGTGTTGACTGTTAAACGTTTTAACAAGACTTGTCATGAATTAATGTTTAACAAGAAACCAAACTTAGAAGGCTTTGAACCATTTGGATTACCCTGCACCATTGTGCGAAATAAAGATAAACAAAAATTCGGTGAGGTGGCTGACGAGGGCTACTTTCTAGGTTACGTACCTGGCGCACCGAATAAAAGGGTTTTTAATCTAAAAACTGGTAAAATTGAGGTTGTGTTTAATGTTGAAATCACTTCTTACAAACCTCAACAGTCAACGAGTGGACCAGCTATATTATATGATTATGAAAGTGTCTTTAAATCATTTAATATTCCTGAGTTTTCCAATGCAGATGAGTCTCAGCTGATTCAAACAGTGATTGGTGATGATGAAGGCGAGTTCATGCCTAGATCAAATGTTGATACAACAGATGCTCCGGGACCTTCTCAAGATGCTGCTGATACTGATTCAAGTGACGATGAACCCGAACCCAATCAGGGGGAGGATTTCATTAATCCGTTTGCGGATCAGCATATTCAGGGGGAGGTTGGCTCAAACCTTGGTGACAATTTGGAAGTTGATGCTGTTGCTACTACACGAGCAAATAGAGATCATCCAGTTGACATGATACTGGGAGATCCTGCTGCAGGTGTTCAGACAAGAAGAAGCATAGCAGCGAATACTGGTTTATTTGTGTCGATTGAGAAGACTGGGATTGTGAACGAATGCTTGTATAGTTGCTTTATTTCCCAAGAGGAGCCGAAGAACATTCATATGGCTCTTAAAGACAATTCATGGGTTGAAGCTATGCAAGAGGAATTGGCCCAGTTTGCTAAGTTGAAGGTTTGGGAGTTGGTTGATCTTCCTAAAGGTGAAAGAGAGATTGGCACCAAATGGGTATTTAGGTGCAAGAAGGATGAAAGAGGTATAGTCACGCGAAACAAGGCTCGATTGGTGGTCAAAGGTTTCAATCAGCAAGAAGGGATAGATTACAATGAGGTGTTTGCACCAGTGGCGAGGTTGGAGGCAATTCGTTTGTTTCTAGCTTTTGCTTCTTTCAAGGGCTTCAAAGTTTTCCAACTAGACGTGAAGAGTGCGTTTCTTTACGGGAAAGTCCAAGAAGTGGTGTATGTCTCACAACCAGATGGGTTCGTTGATCCAGATTATCCAGATCGAGTGTACAAACTTGATAAGGCTTTGTATGGGTTACATCAAGCTCCCAGGGCGTGGTACGAGACACTGTCTACACATCTGATAAAGAATGGTTTTGAAAGAGGTCAGATTGACAGTACACTGTTCATCAAGAGGAAGAATGAAGATTTTCTGCTGGTACAGGTGTACGTGGATGACATCATCTTTGGGTCATCTGATGAAAGCATGTGTAAAGAGTTCGAGCAGGTGATGAAGAGCAAGTTCGAAATGAGTGCTATGGGTGAGCTGTCTTACTTTCTGGGATTACAAGTTGAACAGAAGGCGGATGGGTTGTTTATTCATCAAACAAAGTATGTGTATGACATTTTGAGTCGGTTCAAAATGAATGATTGCACTACTGCCAACACACCCATATGTGAAAATCACAATCTTGGCCCAGATCATGAAAGCACTGAAGATGTTGATCCTACTCAATACAGGGCAATGATTGGTTCTCTAATGTACTTGACTGCTTCAAGACCCGACATCATGTTTGCCGTATGCTTGTGTGCCAGATATCAGGCGAATCCTAGAGAGTCACACATGAAAGCAGTGAAGCGCATTATTCGTTACTTGAAGGGGAAACCTAAACTTGGGTTATGGTATCCAGCTGATAGTGATTTGACATTTGTTGCTTACACTGACTCAGACTTTGGAGGATGCAAATCGAACAGGAAGTCTACAACAGGTGGTTGTCAGTTCTTAGGAGGCAGGATCGTGTCTTGGCAATGCAAGAAGCAATCCTGTGTGTCTACCTCTACGTGTGAAGCTGAATATATTGCTGCTGGAAGCTGCTGCTCTCAGGTTCTCTGGATTCAACAGCAGATGCGCGATTACGGTTTGGATTTCACTCGTACTCCTATTATGATAGACAATAATGCCACTATTTCAATAACTAATAATCCCGTGAACCACAGTCGCACAAAACATATTGACATACGTCATCATTTTATACGGGATTGTGCTGAAAAGAGACTAATTGAATTACATCGAGTCGACACAGAGGATAACCTGGCAGATCTTTATACTAAAGCATTTGACAGGGCTCGCTTTGAACACTTAGTCGAACTCAACGGGATGAGGAATCCTGAATAACTGGTTTTTCATAAGAATTTTTGTAAATAGTTTACTGCTTTTCTTAAAAAATCAAAAACACAAAAAAAAATTGAAAAATCAAAAACATAAAAAAAAATAGAAAATCAAAAATGAGTTATCACTGTGTGAAAAGAAGAAATGATAGTACATCAGCAAGTTAGACTGTCACACTGAACTTGAAATTACATTGCTTAAGTGTGATAGCAGCTTCATTATATGATGTACCAGTAGGCAAAAGCATGAAATAATCAACTTACCAATGTGATATAAACTTAAATGAACTGAATATGAGTGGGGAACATATCAGTGATGTATGGTTTAATGACCTTAATTCTTGCGTTGATAGATTGCCAAAATCTGAAGTTTTGGGTCTTTATACTGTTGTTTCAACTAGGGATATCTTGTCTGTCTGTCTGTTAGAACAAAAAATTGTACATGACCCCAGGAAAGATAGTCACTTGGAATTAGCTCATTTCTATTTGAATGTCTGTATATTTCCCGATACACACAATTTTGATCTGATTTTGAAATCTTCTCTGAAAAAAGTCGTGTACCTCCTCTGCTGCATCCAGATATATGCTGACCTGGAGGTGCTAGGCAACGACAGCTTCTGCTGCATCCAGATACATGCTGATCTAGCTGTACGTTGTCGCGCTATAGATCTAATACACCCGAAAGAGGCCCTCTAGTGCCCAAAAGAAACCCAATAAACCTATATCAAACTGAGAAAATCTCATTTGATTTGTATATTATACCATCTCTACTAAGATCTATTCTTTTCTCTTCTCAACCTAATCCCAGTTAAGATTTCAGAACTCAGGATTGGACTTGTGAAATATGTGGTAGGGAAGATACTTGCATGATAGAGTGTGCTGTTTATATTTCCAGGATTTGATTTATATTTAATTGGGTGTTCATGGTTACGAAATTAAAACATGATAAAACAGTTTATATGCAGAACTAGACACAGACAGGATATCTTAAAGTATGAATTCAGTATACTCACCTACTACGATGAATCTTTGTGCATACCTTGATCGTGGGGGTATATCCTGAAGTGGGACACGCTCGTATTTCAGAAAATAAAATTACCTTAACGTATCATATGGTAATGGTACTTGAAATGTTCATGCATTTTGTTTAAGAGGACAAACATACTGGTAATCGTCTTGAACTGCTTTTCACGAAAAATTGAATAAAGAATTATCTAATTGTGTGAAACAGTTTGCCTGTGCTGATATGATCTTCTTACCAGTGATTCTCACAAAAATAGAGTGTTTATTGCTTTTGTATTTACTTGCTTTCAGAAAATATAAAAATCCAAAAATAGTGTCTTTTTCTGTTTAAAATTCTTAATGTACGGAAAACTGTTATTCTTGGAGGAATTGTTACTAATAGGGGGAGACGGTAGTGAGCTCAAAATTTTCAATCAGGCAGGTTCTTGTGTGTTGAAAAGTTTTGCGTGTTGGTGATAAGTTGAAAAAGCTTAATCTGTGATACAGTTTAACTATCTCTTCAAAAATAATAATTTATTTAACCTTGTTGAAAAATTCTTATGGTTTCTCGAGATGTTTGTTTTATAGTATACAGATTGAAGCCGTTTGTTGCTGAGAAGTTGCTGTGAAGTGTGAAGATGAGAGTTTGATTGGATGCATGGTAGAACCTCCTTTCTATATTGCAGACAAGATTGAAGAGTTTGAAGATTGCTGTGCAAATGCTAAACTGGAGTTTACTCAAGTGCTAACGTGTTGAAGATTTGGTGATTGGATGCATCAGCTTAGGGGGAGTCTGTTGCTGACAGAAGCTATTGAAGCTGAAGCTATCCAAAGACCAAAGACAGTGCAAGACTACTTTGAAGATTGCAAGAAGACTGAAGACAAAGTTTTGACTCAAGACAAAGTTTTTATGAAGCTATTGTCAAGGGGGAGTTTGTTGGTGCATGTTTGTGACAACAGCTTAGATTTGGTCTTTGGATATCTTGTAATTAGTTAAACGATAAACAGTTAGCGGGTTTAGCTTTGTAATAGTTAGTTGTAAATGTTTGGGCTAACTAAACCCAAAGAATTGGGTGATGGGGGGCGAATTGGGCCTGTCCAATTCGCAGCCCAGGAGTCTTTAACCTAGCCCACTTGTAAACCTTGTGTTATATAAACAAGGTTAGACATTAGGGTTTAGGTTAATCAGCCAAAACAGTGTTTGAGAGAGCAATTTCGTGAGGGACTAGGTCTTGGACGAAATTTAGGGTTGTTAGGGTTTTGGATTGATTGTAATTCGTGAGATTGATAATCAATAGAAAACCCGGTTTGAAAGTGATTGCTGATTTCTGTTTCTACACTTTTCTGCTACAATCTGATCTAGAGGATTCCGCACTCTAGGTTAGATAAACGATTATCGCCGCTATTTGTTGAGCGATCATAGCCACCATTTCGGCGTTTTGGGTAGTGTCGCGACGAGGAGGAATTCTAAAAGAGAATGAAATATGAGTGAAAAACGAGTGAGATTGATGTAGGATAGTTAGAAAGAAATGTTAAAATATTGATGAAACATGAGGATTGTAATCATCTATTCGTTACATAAAACGAATAAACGACACAATGAATTATCAAAGTAAATGGGTGTTTATAATGTAGCGCGAAGACATACTTTAGCCTCTAAATGGACACTCACCCCAAGAGTTCCCAGGTAAGAATGACTGGTCCGATTATGTGGATTTGTACGAACACTCTAGGCTTAGACAGAAAACTCGGAGTACATGCGTCCACCCTTCTAGATTGCATGTGTTCACATTATTAGAACCTAAGATTTTGATGAGATTTTTGGAAAACATTTTGAGGCTAAAAGTCTAGAGATTTAAAATAAACCATCTAAGACTAGATAATTTGGAAGTTATAGAATAGTTTCGGTAAGGATAAATATGAGGATGGGGATTAGGATAGAGATCCTAATGATAACTCATGTTTGGTTCCCTAGGATGGTTATAGTCTAGATCAAAAGCATTCTAATAACCTAATTCCCTATAACCAGTGCTCTGATACCAATCTGTAACACCCCGACCGCGTAAAAACAACCTGCAACGAAAATGTCGGGGAGTCACGTTACAAATTGCTCATAACACATGGTACTAAATTTCATTTTATTACATTGTTTCTCAATACAAAGATTTCAAGTAATTGTTTTTAAATTAAAGAAGACTAAGGCCCGAGTCAATTCCTATGTGTAGCATACTTGAATAATCATCGCACATATTAACACCTGAAACATATGTGAAAATAACGTTAATAATGAATGCAGGTGAGTAACATAGGGTTTGTGGTCAAATTCATGGCTACAAGTTTTGTGTTGAAAAAGGGTTACCTAACTACACGACTTGATTTTATAAGTAAATCTTTGTAGCCTTGAACCTTTACAAAAATGTTTGTTTTGTAAAATTGTGTAAGTAATCGGAAAACTTTGTATGGTTTGTATAAAATCAAATTGTCTTGTCTTATCTAAAACCAAATTGTCGAGTCCAGTATAAAACTAAAATATGGGTTGTTGGCAAGTAAAATCAAGCCTGTGTGGACTGACGGATAATCCCTAAAAAGGGTATATCAATTTGGATTTCTCGGATTTGGTCATTCCCAAAGGAACTTCTAAACATACCTAGGAAGTGGGAATGGGAATGTCAATTCTATAGCGCTATAACCTATTATCGGTCTGCCTGATCAAAGTTAATGAATGTACCATTGTCGAGTTCAACGCACCACCAAGTTTCATACGAATTGAAAATCGTTTTGTGTGTGTGTCTGTGTGTGTGTATATATATATATATAAATATAGGGTAAGGTTCATTTGAGAACCACATTTATTGTGAGAACCAATGTGAACACACCAAAAAAACCTAACCCCCCACCCCCACCACCCCCCACCCAAGCTAAAATGTTAAAAACTAAATCCCCAAAAAAACCTAAAAAAATCTTAAAAAATCTAAAAAAGACAAACTAAAAAAAATTTTAATATTTTTTATGTAAAAATCGCTACTTTTAGTAGCCAAATTTTTTTTAAAAACAAAATATAGCGATTTTAATTTAAAAAATACTAAAAAAAAATTGTGTGTTTTTTAGGTATTTTTGGTTGTGTTCACATTGGTTCTCGCGGTCTCGCAATAAAGGCTGGTTCCTAACGGATCCTTCTCCTATATATATATATATAGGAAGAAGATAATGCGAAGCCAAAAAAAAAATTTTTAATATTTTTTATATAAAAATCGCTACTTTTCGAAGCCAAAAAAAAATTTTTTTTTGGCCACTAAAAGTAGCGATTTGAGCAAAAAAAAATATTAAAAAAAAAATTAGATTTTTTTTAGATATTTTTTAGGTTTTTTGGGGGTTTAGTTTTTAGTATTTTAGCTTGGGGGGTGGGGGGGTTTAGGTTTTTTTTAGGTTTTTTGGGGGTTTAAGTTTTTAGCATTTAGCTTTGGGGGGGGGGGAGGGGGGGTTAGGTTTTTTTTGGGGGGGGGGGGGGGGGTTTAGGTTTTTTTTTTGGGGGGGGGGGAGGGTGGGGGTTAGGTTTTTTTAAGGTTTTTTAGCTATTTTAGGTTGTGTTCACATTGGTTCTCAATGTTCTCATAATAAGGGTGGTTCTCGCATGAGCCCCTCCATATATATATATATACAGAAACTATATTTGTATATTGTTTTTTAAATCTTGAAAATAATATTAAGAGGCACATATGAATTACCCCAAAACATTTAAAAATGTAAAAGAGGGAAACTATGTACTTACAGGTTTGCGTAGATGTCTTGCCTAATCGTGTCTAGCAAAGCTCAAGTGATTCAAGTGTTTCCTTATAATTCGGGTAATTAGTATGTTAGTGTGTAATGTGGCTTATACGGAAGAACATATAGAATGAGGTTTATTAACCAAATGAGTGAAGGATCTCGTATAATGTGGTTCATAATACCTTACATTCTGATTTGGAAAGTGTCTTTAGGTGTTTTGACCCGTTACGACTTGTTAAAGTGGTTTGCGCCACTTTAACGGGTTGTATGCGTAAATACGGGTTCAGATGGTTGAATGAGTCCTATGACGAGTCCGATATGTCAAAACATATTTAATAATATTGTATGATCAGTTTAGATGTCAAAAATATTGCTCATATAGGTTTAAAACTATTTTACACAAAAAGGGTATTTTTGACCTTTTTAAAAGTATTTAAAGTTGACTCTTCATTTGACTAACCAAATGACATGACCATAAGATATAACCTCAGAGGGTCGTTCCCTATATTACTGTGGTCATACAAATGGGCTTGGTCGGATCCTAAACTTGACCAAACAGGTTAGATTCAAAAGTCAAAGCAGAAGTCAAAATACTCGACTTTCGACTAGCAATGAAATACTAAACTATATATGACGAGCTAGACATGTTAGTACATGTCCAATAATGTTATAAAACTAATTTTGGTGTTAAAACTTTAAGTTTTAATACCCGGAAACTCATTCGTCGTAAAAGTGCATTTTTATGCATTTTTTACTTTTATTTCGTAAAATTTTGAATCATCATTTCGCCTACTAAACGTGATGATCAGAGGGTGTAATCGCAAGAGATTAACACCTTCATTATTACGATTATTTCTCAAAGTTCATTTTGAACTTTGAATTGACCAAAATGGTAAGAACCGAAAGTCAAAGCAAAAGTCAATTTGCTTAACTTTTGGCTCATAACTAGCTAGAAGAAATGAAATAGACTAGAATAAGCACTTACTTGTGCTTAGAAGAAGGATTAGAACTACGGAATGGAGGCCTCAAATGCAAAAGCAAGCTCCAAGAGTGTGTAAGGGAGAAAGAAAAAATGGTGTGAAGAAAATGGAAGAAAATAAAGCCTATTTATACTAATATTGGATCAAGGAGGTGTTGCCAAGTTTGTTTTGATGTTGATTAGTGTCCTAACATGTGTCCTAACCAGAATGAAGGTGGCAAGATTCGTGCAAGGTGTCAAGAGTTGATGATAGGTAGCAATGCTTGGTGAATAAGCAATTTTTTTAGCTTCTAGGCATTCCATACGGACCATATGGCTTCAGGTCTTACGGTCCGTACTTCTGATGGGAAAAATTTTCATTTTTGATAGTTTTGACCCCTGGACTTGTATTATCATGTTTTTTTTCCATTTTTAACCCTTCTAACCTAATAGTTGGGTTATATAAGGGCATTAGGGCATGTGTAACTTTGACTTTGTTCCGGAAATGTCGTGAATATCATTTAGCTTGATCACATGATTACATATTTTGTAAATAAAATGATCGAATGTGTACAACGGTTGAAATTATTTTTTCAAATGTTACACTATATCATCCAAGGTGGATTTGTTTTTAAAACCTTTGATTAGGGTTTTTGAGATAGATATGGAGGGGGAGAGATAGAAAATGAAGGAGGAAGACATTGTTTGAATTTTGAAATATGTTTAAAGAGCTGCGTGATGTGGTGTTTAGGGTTTTAGTTGTAAGACTCATTCAACAGAGTTTGTACCATATTACTATATAGTAGGATTTGAGCTATTCGAAGTTCGAACCAAACAACCAGCCTTTATATCATAGTAATCACTTGTACACTAAGGCGTCATCTACTTGTATTTTTTTAATCCGCACATCAATATTGACCGAGAAAAATATCGAAACGTCAAAAAGAATTGGTAGTTCATCATGGTACCTTCAAATGTTTTAATAACATTTTAGTTTGAAATATATGACGAGAATACAAAAAAGGATTATACGTGGAGGGGACAAAGTATATCTATAACGTAATTGTACATAATTTTGTTTAAACTGAGGGATTAAAGTGTACTGAGATGATAGGATTAAAATGAAATTTGTAACACCCCGATCGCGTAATACAACAAACCGCGGCGGAAACATCGGGGAGTCACGTTATAGGAAATTGTTTCACAACATATGGTATTTAAAGTTTTGTTTTTGTTGAATTAATGTGTTACATTGTTTTGATGAAATTAAACAAATATAAACAATTGTCTTTCAAGTTTTAAGGCAAGTTAAGGCCCGAGTCAATCCTATGTGTAGCATGCGTTAACAATCATCACTTAATAGTACCTGAAACATATGTGAATAGAAAACGTCAGCATACAAATGCTTGTGAGTAACATAGGTTTTGTGATTTAGATTTATGTCTTTGGATATAAAAGGAAAAAAAATTATACGATTTCAAAAATGGCCATGAATCCTTGATAAAAGTTTGGTATCTAAAATGCTTTGCTTTTTGATAAAAAGGATTTGTAGTATATGCAAAATATACTTTGGTTTTGCAATAATAGGATAGGTAGTATATCAAAATATACTTTGGTTTTGAAATAACAGGATAGGTATTATATCAAAATAGACTTTGGTTTATGAAATAATTGGATATGTAGTATATAAAAATATACTTTGGTTTATGAAATAACAGAATCAGTAGTATATCAAGCTGTATTTTGGTTTATAAATATCAAGTGGGTTATAGTTTGTAAAATCCCATAGCCATGCTTCTTAACCCAAAAATATTTGTTTTAGAAAACCAACTTGTAGAACATCTTGTAAAAACTTGTTAAAAACTCGTATGGTTTATATCTTTTAGAAAACATCGTTGTGTGACATCGTTTCAAAATCGTTTACCCAAGTGAACTAAATAACGCCACGGTATGAAATATGTTGAAAACACTTATATATAGGAAGTACCAGCGGCGTATCCACCATGCTTTCATCACATTACACCCATCCCGTTATCTAAACACTAACCAAAAACCAATCGCTTACCCAAATCGTTTAACTTGTTAAAATCGTTTCAAAATCGTTTACCCAAGTGAACTAAATAACGCCACGGTATGTAATATGATGAAAACACTTATATATAGGAAGTACCATGGTATCCACCATGCTTTCATCACATTACACCCGTCCCGTTATCTAAACACTAACCAAAAACCAATCGTTTATCCAATTCGTTTAACTTGTTCAAAATCGTTTTCAAAATCGTTAACTCGTTTAAAATCGTTTAAATCATCCTCGTTTTAATTTGTGAAAAACTATTTATGGTCGTCTCGCTAACAACATTCAAACCTTCGTGACTCGATCACCTCGCTTCTCGCTTCTCGAATTAACAAACTACCAAAGGGTAAGTTAACAAACATCAGATTCAGTCGCTACCCACAACCCCTACACATAACCATGGGTGTAGTAAAGTAACGGGATTTGTCATATCCTACGGTACCATAACCTAATACTGGTCGGTTGGGCCAAAATTAATGAATTTCATTCGTTATGTAACTACAACCATCACGTTTGTTCACATTATTGAAATCGTTATTAGTTTAGTAAAAATTGTTTTAATCGTTTTTGAAATCATTGTTTAAACCTTGAAAACATTTCGTACATATGAATCACCCCAAAACAATTGAAAACAGTAAAAAAGGGAAACTATGTACTCACATGAAGTGCAAAGTATCCTCAATCAATAGAACTTCAATCAAACTCAAGCAAACCAGAGAAATCAAGTAGCACCTAGTAATCGAACCACTAGTCAAACAATAGACGCCTAAATCGGACGATCGGACAGAATGAGGTCTTGTAAACCAAATGAGTGTTGGAACTCATGTGATATGGTTTAACAAAGCGTACATCCTAAATTGAAACCTAACCTAAGTGCTTTTGACCCATCGTGACCCATTAAGGTAGCTTACGCTACTTTAACGCATCGTGCGCGCAAATGCACGTTCGAGACGTCTACTAGTCCTATGACAAGTATTATATGCCAAGACATGTTTAAATATGTTACATAATCAGTTACATGATAAAAGTTTAGGTTACATATGCTTAATTACCAATTATGTATGAAAAGGGCATTTTGGTAATTTACCAAAGGCATATAAACTACCTATCATGCAACTAATCAAACCTAAGTGACCATAAGGTATAACCTCGGAAGGTTATTCCCTACGCTACTATGGTCACTAAACATGTTTGGTCGGATCCTAATGATCGACCAAATGGGTCGTGTTCGAAGGTCTAAGCGGGTGTTTAGTACGCTTGACTTTCGACTCTACACAAGCACTAATCTAAAAAGTGACGAGCTAAACATGCTAGAACATGTTTAGTTAAGTTAGAAGACAGGTTTTGATATCAAAACAAACGGTTTTGATACCCTAAAGTAGTTTGGTTACAAAATACGTGAGAAAACGCATTTTGGCCGAAACTACGACTTGTCACTGACCCTAGATAACGTGGTAATCAGTAGGTATAGTCACTAGGGACTATAACCATCGTGATTACGCTCACGTTATGAAGTTCAAACGAACTTCGCGTTGACCATAAACTGGTCAAAGCAGAAAGTCAAACGCAGTTTGACTTTAACGATAGAAACGAATGAAAAGAACGAAAGAATACTTACAGAAGGTCCCCGCAAGCTCTTGATCCGATTTACTCTCAGGTATGAAGCATAAACTTCAACTTAGAGAGCCAAAATCAGATCAAGTGTGCTTTGAGAATGAAATGAGGGTGGGTATTTATAGATTTCCTTGAACCGTTAAGATCGTTTATCGAAAACCGAGCTTCAATCTCAACCATCCATGTGGGCACATGGTTTACAAATACAAGGGGCACTTGAAAACCATCAAAATTGGCCCATAGAATCAAGGAAACCATGTGCAAAACAATGGGGAACAGCTGGGTTAATAAAAATGAAGTCTGCTGTGCTGGAGAGGGCTTACGGACCGTAAGCACCTCCATACGGTCCGTAAGGACCTTGTGTGCTGGCAGCAAGTTTCAGCAATTGGCGGAACAGGCCCCTGCACCTCCAAACTTGATTTTTGATGCGTTTTGGCACGTTTAAGCCCCGTTAACCTCATTTCAAGGCTCTAAAATGAAGTTAAAATATAGGGAACTTGAAATGTGCTAAAAAATATCACGGATGTCGGCTCGTTTGGTCGTACAGTTGCGTTCTTCGGTTAATTACGATGGGAGTCGTAACGAACGCAAAAACGATCAAAATTGCGCGACGAATGGACTTTTATTATGCCAAACACTAAAATAAAATATTTTAATGCTTACATAAATTTTTGGATGTCCGGATGTATTCAGAACGTAAAATATGCGTGAAAATGCAAACTTGTGCACTTTTTGACGCTTTTAGTCCCTATTGATCAATAAAGTTTATTTTAGCATACCGAACCCCTCAAAGCCCATTTCTAAGCTATGTAAAGGATATTTAGGGTATGTTTAACTTATGATCAAGTTTCGGAATGTTCGTTACTATACAAATCGGTATAGTTTCACAGTTTGACACAAATAGTCCCAGCGATCGAACAAACTTGATTTCAACACACCAAACCTTCCAAAACTTATTTCTAAGTTATGTGGAGGTTATTTAAGGTATGTTAAGCCTATTTCACTATTCCGGAGTGTTTGTTGCATTAAACTGGTTATATTTACGCATCCGTGCGCGTATAACCTTCCAGAAAGCGATTTAGAGCTTGAAATTGGAATCTAATCAAATTGTAAAATCACCAAACATAAATATACACATAATAACACCAAAACACATATAATAACACCAAAGCACATGTTTTATTGATAACCAACATTGTTTTATATTGAACCACGACTACAGAACACAGTTGTCACAGTCTCCCCTACTTCAGAAAATTTCATCCCGAAATTTTAACTTGAGGAAGCTTGTGAAAACAAATGCGGATATTTCGCCTTCATCTGGTCCTCACGTTCCCAAGTAAACTCTGGGCCACGTTTGGATTCCCAGCGAACTTTTACCAATCATATTCGTATGTTCTTCAACTGTTTGAAAGTACGGTCCACGATCTCCACGGGTTTCTCGACAAAGTGCATCGTTTCAACGATTCGGATCTCGTCGAGAGAAATGTGAAGATCAGCGTCAGCTAAATACTTTCGCAAATTCGACATGTGAAAATTCGGGTGAATATCCCAAGCTCTGGAGGTAGCTCTAATCATATCCTCCAAAGTTTGAATTGTTCGCTCAGCTTGACCATCTGTTTGGAGATGATAAGTAGTGCTTAGATTCAGTTGGGTTCCCAAAGCAGATTGCATGGTCTTCCAGAAATGAGATGATAATCATGCATCATGATCAGAAATGATATCCAAAGGAACACCATGTCGTGATAAAATCTCATCAACATAAATCTTTGCAAGTTTATCAACAGATAGATCCTCGCGAATTGGAATAAAATGAGCTGATTTCGTTAATCAATCAAGCATCATGACCTTTAGACGTACGCGGTAACTTAGTGATGAGATCCATCGCAAGGCTCCCCCACTTCCAAATCGGTATCTCTGGTTGCACAAGCAAACCAGAAGGTCGTTGATGTTCAGCCTGGACTTTGAGATAAGTCAGGTATTTTGATACATACAAGGCAACATCCTTCTTCATACCAGGCCACCAGAACTTAGTATGAAGACCCTTATACATTTTATCAGCACCAGGATGGATAGAATATCGAGACTTGCGAGATTCGTCCATTACCAAGGTGCGAAGATCGTCTTGTTTTGGAATCCACAAACGATCCTTGAAATAGAGCAACCCAATCGTCCTTCGCTTCGAGCATAAGCTCAAGTTGACGTGGCAATTACTTACCTATCAAATTTTGTGAAACACAAAATTGCTGAGCTTGAAGAACACGAGTTTGAAGATCAGATAGCGTTTGGAATGCTTCTTCTTTTTTGGGTCCCCACTCAAAAGGCTTATTCTTCTGAGTCAAAGCAGTGAGTGGAACCGCGATCTTTGAGAAGTTTGAAATGAATCGACGATAATATCCAGCAAGACCAAGAGAAGATCGAATCTCTGTAGGTGTTGTTGGTGTATTCTAGTCTTTAATAGCAACAATCTTGGATGGATCCACATGAATACCCTGCTCATTGACTATATGACCCAAGAATTGAACTTCTTTAAGCCGGAATTCACACTTGGAGAATTTAGCAAAAGTTGTTCCTTCTTCAGGAGTTCCAATGTTAAGCAAAGGTGTTGCTCGTGCTTGGCTCGAGACTTCGAATAGACAAGAATATCGTCGATGAACACAATGATGAACTTGTCTAAATAAGGTTTATAGACCCTATTCATTAAGTCCATAAAGATAGCTGGAACATTCGTCAAACCAAAAGGCATGATAGTGAACTCATAATGCCCATATCTTGTGCGGAAAGAAGTTTTGGGAATATCTTCTTCGAGAACACGAAGTTGATGATACCCAAAACGCAGGTCGATCTTGGAAAAGCATGAAGCACCTTGCAGCTGGTCGAAGAGATCATCAATTCGAGGTAGGGGATATCGATTCTTGACGGTGAGCTTATTAAGCTCACGATAATCGATACACATTCGAAAAGATCCATCTTTCTTTTTCACGAAGAGGACAGGAGCTCCCTAGGGTGAAAAGCTCGGACGGATAAATCCCTTATCAGATTACTCTTGAAGCTGTTTTGATAACTCTTGCATCTCTGACGGTGCAAGTCGATAAGGCATTTTTGCAATTGGGTTTGCATTGGGTACAAGGTAAATATGAAACTGGACTTGACGAACTGGAGGCAAACCAGGCAGTTCATCAGGAAACACCTCTGGATAATCCCGAACAATCGGAATATCCTAAATACTCTTGCGCTTGTCTTTCTTCTTGGTGACAGGTGCTAGGAAAGCAACATATCTTTTTCTTCAAACAACTTTGGGCTTTTGTTTCTTAAAAGAAACGAGCGTTTAAGGTTCTTGGGGAGATCACAAGTGATCATAAAAAAAAACAAAACCACACGAGTGGTTTATTTTTGTATTGACATCACAAGGTTGCATCAAACATTCATACAATTGCATTGGTTCACAAAAAAATAAAAACCATAAATTTTTATTTATATAACAACCGCATTGTCTTTAAATGTTAAAAGATAACAACCAGAAGAAATACAAAATACTAATCGTTCACTGCTGCATCATTGATTGCCTCATTGATGTTATACACTCGTCCACGTGCTGGATTCATGTTGACGTTCGCATTCGGGTTTGCATTAGCATTCGCGTTTACATTCACCAGTCTCAGACAGTTGTTTCTGAAGTGACCATACTCTCCACAGTTGAAACATGAACCCGTTGGGAATCTCGCAGCATTCCCTTGAACCGGAGCTTGAACCGGAGCTTGAACCTGAGCAGCCTGATTTTGTCCTAAACGACAAATATTGGCCAAATGCCCAAGCTTACCACACATCGTACATTGCTTACAAGCTTGCTATGCAACATGATGACCGTTGCAGCGAGCACAATGAGGTGCGGTACCAGCATATGCCTTTTTCGCATGTGGCTGAGCCGGTGGGTTCTGATCAGTCTGTGCCGTAACAGCAAAATTCTGAGCATCCTTCCGCTTCCTCGAATTCTTTGACGACTCACCTTCCTTACCCTTGCCCTTTTTCTTGTTCTTCTCAGAATCAGCCGACTTCTTCTTGTCACCCTTGCGGGTGAGTTTACCCTTCCTGACTTGCGACTCAGTCAGGGTAGCAGACAATTCGTTTGCATGACGGACGGTAGTAGGGTTAACGCCGGTCACAATATCCTGAATGAATCGGGCAAACCATCAATATATCTCTCAATTGCCTTCTCCAGAGGGGTAACCATAGTGGGACACAACAGACTGAGTTCCTCAAAACGATCCGTATAGGCACGGTGTTCAGCCCCATCTTGCTTTAGATCGTCAAACTCTCGCTCCAAAGCCCGAATTTCGTGACGGAGGCAAAACTCTTTCATCATGAGAGCCCGAAGCTCATCCCACGTTTGTGCCAAAGCCACTTCGGCACCCCTGTCACGCATAACACCATTCCACCAGGTAAGTGCTCGCTTCTCAAACACACTAGAAGCAAATTCAACCTTCCGCGCATTCGAACACTGCACATGTCTGAATATGCTCTCGATACTCTCAAATCACTGCAGGAGCGCAGTTGCTCCTTGTGACCCAGAAAACTTTAGAGGCTTAGCAGAATTGAAGCTCTTGAAATTACACGGCGCATTGTTGTTGTTATTGTTGTTGAATATCTCGTGGACTTGGGTCATAACGCCTGGAAGCACAGCAGCCACTTGCTGAGAAACCAAGGCTGCGATTTCTTCAATAGTGAAAGATTGTGCTTCACGTCGAGGAGGCATTGTCTAATAAGGAAATCAGAGAAATGGGTGAGGTTGAAAAGCAAAAGAGGTATTGAAAACACCATCAAAACACCACAAAGGTGATCATTTGTTTGTTACCTCGAACAAACAAACGATACAGAGTGACTAATCAAAGTAAATGGGTCAATATAATGTATCGCCGAAGACATGCTCGCCTATAAGTGAACACTCACCCCAAGAGTTCCCAGGTAAGAGTGACTGGTCCGATTATGTGGATTTATACGAGCACTCTAGCCTTAGACAGAAAACTCAGGGTACAGGCACTCCCTCTTCCAGTTTGCACATGTTCACACTATTTAAACCCAAACTTCGACGAGATTTGAAAACTTAAAGGGTTCAAAACCTTATAACAAGGGGTTCAAAACCTAGTAATCAATCATCCTAGAACAGATGATTAGTTTTTAAAGCGGATTCGAACTTATTGTGGTTATCACCTAATGATAGGTGACGGTATTGTTTTAAAATCTAAACGCAAAGTTAATTGCATTGGGGTCCTAAAATTTATAGTCTAGGTCAAAGAATTACTAATAACCTAATTCCCTATAACCATTGGCTCTGATACCAACTTCTTCTGTCACACCCCGACCACGTAGGACAACAAACCATGGCGGAAACGTCGGGGAGTGTTGTAACAGAAGCTATCGTTTCATAACCATGGATACAAAAAGTGTTTCGTTTTATTGATAATATTAAACATTACATTGTCTTAACATAGAACAAACAAGTTTTATATCGTCTATCATAGTTATTATGTCACTAACGCCTTATCCAGATCCTACGTGACGCATACATCCTAGAAATCAATCAAGCATCAACACCTGAAACATGTGTAAAAACTTAGTCAGCAAAGAAATGCTGGCGAGTACATAGGTTTTATAAGAGTATCGGAATCATGGCTTGTTTATATGTTGCAGTACTTTATTAGACTACAAGAGTCAAAATACAAACCTTGTTTTGAAAAGTGTATTGCAACATAGTTAACCAACTCAAATCAAGTGGGTTATAGTTTGTAAAATCCCATAGCCATGCTTCTTAACCCAAAAACATTTGTTTTAGAAAACCAACTTGTAAAACATCTTGTAAAAACTTGTTAAAAACTCGTATGGTTTATATCTTTTAGAAAACATCGTTGTGTGACATCGTTTCAAAATCATTTACCCAAGTGAACTAAATAATGCCACGGTATGAAATATGTTGAAAACACTTATATATAGGAAGTACCAGCGGCGTATCCACCATGCTTTCATCACATTACACCCATCCCGTTATCTAAACACTAACCAACCCCCACACATAACCATGGGTGTAGTAAAGTAACGGGATTTGTCAGATCCTATGGTACCATAACCTAATACTGGTCGGTTGGGCCAAAATTAATGAATGTCATTCGTTATGTAACTACAACCATCAAGTTTGTTCACATTATTGAAATCGTTATTAGTTTAGTAAAAATTGTTCTAATCGTTTTTGAAATCATCGTTTAAACCTTGAAAACATTTCGTACATATGAATCACCCCAAAACAATTGAAAACAGTAAATTAGGGGAACTATGTACTCACATGAAGTGCAAAGTATCCTCAATCAATAGAACTTCAATCAAACTCAAGCAAACCAAAGAAATCAAGTAGCACCTAGTAATTGAACCACTAGTCAAACAATAGACGCCTAAATCGGACGATCGGACAGAATGAAGTCTTGTAAACCAAATAAGTGTTGGAACTCATGTGATATGGTTTAACAAAGCGTACATAAACAGGTTTTGATATCAAAACAAACGGTTTTGATACCCTAGAGTAGTTTGGTTACAAAATATGCGAGGAAACGCATTTTGGCCGAAACTACGACTCGTCACTGACCCTAGATAACGTGGTAATCAGTAGGTATAGTCACTAGGGACTATAACCATCGTGATTACGCTCACGTTATGAAGTTCAAACGAACTTCGCGTTGACCATAAACTGGTCAAAGCAGAAAGTCAAACGCAGTTTGACTTTAACGATAGAAACGAATGAAAAGAACGAAAGAATACTTACAGAAGGTCTGTCACACCCTAACCGATGGCGGAATCATCGGGGCATGGCACTGAGCGAAACAGATTGTTCAGAAGTTTCCATAACAACTATCTATATATTCCAGTTAAAGATACGTCTCATACCGTATCCCGAATAAACAAATACATTATTACAGATAACATCCAAACAAGTAGTTCTGTTCCGACAACTCAGATTTAAGTTAATACAAAACATAAATATCGTTCAAATGCTCCTAAAGACCCAGCCTGACAAGATCTACAGACAACTATGCCCTAGTTGCTTGTTCCTGACAGACAACTATTTGTTGGGGGCCTCTAAAGCTTTATTCTAGCTTCACTTCCCTAGCAAGCAAATATCTTAAACACCTGTCACATACGTTAAAATAAAGTCAATACATAAAATGTAAAGGTGAGCATACAAGTTTAATAATAGCATATAGAGTTCGAATAGTTTACGCATAACCAGCACGTACACAGAGGGAAATGATGCATGTTAATTAGTTAATTATCGACATGGACCTATCGATACCAACGACTGCGGGTTGACTGTCCGAGACAGTTCGCAATACATGATTACCACCGTAATCCATGCAAGTAATTGTCCTTAACAACCCCCGTAAGAACGGGTGCTGAGTCCAAACTATAGTACTACGTTGCTAAGGTAGGTAGACAGCATTCCACGTGTAAACATAACAACAAGCATTCATTTAGTCACGTAATACATGCAATCGGTTAGCGTTCAAGTAGTTTGAATAGTGTGTTCGATTGTGATTTTGAAAAGTAACGTATGTAACACCCAAAAGTGCTAAAGCAAAAAGGGATTCGCGTATACTCACAGTGATTGATTATGGATTGAAGGGAGCGCTGAGAGTAGGGTTAGCCTGAATAGTTCGATAGCATAGCGATGAGTAACGCGGAAATGCACACAAGTTTAGATGGATCGAATAGCCTGGTCGATCGAACAGTAGGTTCGATCGAACGGGCTGTTCGTTCGGTTTTAAAGTCCGTTTGAACAGTCCTGTTCATTCGGCCAGTAGGCTCGATCGGCTGGACCATTCGAGTGGATAGTTTCTTCCTCTGAGAATGATGTGTTTGTGTATGATGGTTTGAACTTTTGAAGTTTTTGTTGTAGCATTTGAGGACACTGAAGTGTTCTGACCTTTCAGGTCGATCGATCGAACGGTCTGTTCGATCGGCCGGCTTAACCGATCGGTTAGGAACTTCAAAAGTGATCCTCAGCAGGATGTCACTCGATCGAACAGCATGCTCGATTGGGTGGCACTCCATACTACGAACGAGTTGTAAAATCGATTAAGTGTTGAAGCATAGTATCTCATGATCCGAAGAGTAATGTTTACCAATCGAGTAGCATATTCGATCGAACATCACCTCGTCAATAGCATACTTCATGAAGTTTGAAAGTGGGGACCATGTGCTAGCCGATCGGCTGGCCCGGTCGATCGGCTGGTATGTCCGATCGGCTGGGCTGTTCGTTCGAACAGCCTAGCCGTTCGGCCAGCAATTCTGACCTGGTCGGCCTTTCGTCTACCACTTGGCTGTTTTGATTGTTTAGATATGATTTCAAGGTATTTTGACAGCGAGTTAAACCATAGAACGTGGGTTCTTACTTGCTTTACCGGTTCGGACAGAAATCACCCAAGCCTGGCCGGTGAATTGTTCGGAACGGTAGTTTGATGTTTAACCCGAAAATGTTAAGATTCTTACAAATCTTAGTTTGTTTATGTGGAAATCGGTTAGATATAATGGTTGAATGAGGCCAAGGTATGATGTTCTTCAAGAACACCATGATGACATCATCCAACACTTAGATCTTGGTGATTTCACGGTTAGAATTCAAGTTTTGAAAGATGGAAAGGTGTAGAATCGTGTAATGATAAAAAACGGACAAGAATTAGAGTGAAAACTTACCGGAGTTGAGAGAAATCTGAGAAAAGGTGAAGAACAAGGCTGGTTCGGTCAGAGCTTTCCAAAAGTAGGAGTGACAATGACAGGGCTATTTATAGGCCTCCCAAAGAGGAAAGTGCCAACCGATTGGCCAGGACCTCCGATCGAATGGCCTGCTCGATCGAACAGCCTGTTCGATCAGGATACTTCCTGTTCGATCAGCAACCCTTTTCGAATGTTTCGCGATGGTTTTCGATATTTCGATTTGGATGGACGTTGATACGAATACGGTAGAGTTCATAGTCAAATTACTTTCAGTCCCAACTACTATATCTAATATACAATCATCTATAATTCACATTTTGATGTCGGTTTCGATTTGAGTTTGATTCCTTTTCGAGTTTCGATTCGAGTTTCGATTGATCACCACACAAATCATAAAGTAAGCATGCACAGGTAACACATAAGGCACACACACACGTATAACCATACCAAAATCCGCGTCATTCGAGTTTCGAGTTCGATGATAGTTAGATCGGTTTGATTACTGATTAGTTAACTTTATCGCATTGTTACTTCCTACTATTCACAATCGTAAATCGGTTGCTTTGGTTAAACATTCGATCATTTCATTTAGACAACACTTACTCCACATAAGACAAAAGCAAAAGAAACATTAATAGTCAAAGATGTCAAGGTTGACTTGGACTTTGACTTTGACTTTGACATTCGAAAACATGGGGTGTTACAGCCTCCCCTTGTTTAGGGAATTTCGTCCCGAAATTAGGCTGAGAGCTGTGCATCACTGTGATTTACCAATTTGATGCTTTAGATCTATTTAAACAACTGCGGGTACTTAGCCTTCATGTCACTTTCGAGTTCCCAAGTGAACTCCGCGCCGCGTTTGCCTTCCCATCGGACTTTCACGATAGGGATGCGTGAGCGCCTGAGTTGCTTGGTTTGGCGATCCATGATTTCGACAGGCTTTTCCACAAAGTGTAAGGTTTCGTTGACCTGAAGATCATCGAGTGGTACGATTAGATCATGATCAGCAAGGCATTTTCGGAGGTTGGACATATGGAAAGTCGGGTGGACGTTACTGAGTTCCTCCGGTAGTTCGAGTCTGTAGGCGACTTTTCTGATCCTTTCCAGAATCTTAAAATGTCCAACATATCGAGGCGCTAGTTTCCCTTTCTTGCCGAATCTGACTACACCCTTCCAAGGGGATACCTTTAGGAGTACGTAGTCGCCAACGTCAAATTCAAGGGGCTTGCGTCTCCTATCGGCGTAACTTTTCTGCCTACTTCGAGCTTTTACCAAGTTGTCTCTAATCTGGAGGATTTTGTCAGTCGTTTCTTGTAGTATCTCGGGACCGGTTAATTGCGAATGACCGATCTCGTGCCACACAATAGGCGAACGGCATCTCCTTCCATATAAGGCCTCGAAGGGTGCCATTTGGATGCTGGAATGATAGCTGTTATTATACGAGAATTCGACCAGTGGCAGGTGTTTGTTCCAACTACCACCAAAATCTATGACACACGCCCGGAGCATGTCTTCAAGAGTACGGATTATTCTTTCAGTCTGTCCGTCGGTTTGTGGATGGAATGTAGTACTCAGATTAAGCGACGTACCAAGAGCCGCTTGAAAAGTTTCCCACAATCGAGAAGTAAACCGAGCATCACGGTCAGAGATGATGTCGCGAGGCGTATCATGATTGCAAATGATCTCGTCGGTGTAGATTTGGGCTAGTCGTTCCACCTTGTAGTCTTCTCGTATTGGCAAGAAGTGGGCTGATTTGGTCAGACGATCTACTATAACCCAAATACTGTCGTGACCTGATGGCGTGGGTGGGAGTTTCGTTATGAAATCCATAGCTATACTCTCCCACTTCCATATAGGTATCGGCGGCTGTTCGAGTAAGCCAGAAGGTCTTTGATGTTCAGCCTTGACTCTTGCGCAGGTTAAGCAACTTCCAACGTAAAGAGCAATATCCCGTTTCATGCCCGACCACCAGTACTTATAGCGCAGGTCCTGGTACATCTTATCAGCACTGGGATGAATAGAATATCGGGATTTGTGGGCTTCATTCATGATAATCTTTCACAGATCAGTTTGTTTAGGAATCCAGATTTGATCCAGGTAATAGAATATCCCATCTACCTTGCTTACAAGCTGAGCTCCATCATGGTAGATCCTTTCTTTCTTCAAGGTGCGTTCATTAAAACACGCATGCTGGGCTTCCCGGATGAGGGCTTCGAGATTATGCTGGGCTTGAACGTTTCGGATACTGAGCACATAACACTTTCTGCTGAGCGCGTCGGCAAGCACATTCGCCTTGCCTGGGTGGTAACGAATCTCACAGTCGTAATCGTTGAAGAGTTCTACCCATCGGCGTTGACGCATATTAAGTTCCCTCTGATTGAAGATGTGTTGTAAACTCCTGTGATCAGTGTAGATTGTACACTTAGTGCCATACAGGGAGTGTCGCCAAATCTTCAATGCAAAGTCAACCGTGCCTAGCTTGAGGTCATGGGTTGTATAGTTCTTCTCGTGGATCTTGAGCTGACGAGATGCGTAAGCTATAACCTTGTCTCGTTGCATAAGAACACAACCAAGGCCAAGGTTGGAAGCATCACAATAGACAACGAAGTCGTCGCTTCCGTCGGGCAGTGTAAGAATTGGAGCGTTGCACAGCATGTGCTTGAGGGTTTGAAAGGCAGTCTCTTGTGCGTTTCCCCACACAAAAGGCTTGTCTTTATAAGTAAGAGTGGTAAGCGGCACAGCGATCTTGGAAATTCCTTCAATTAATTGTCGATAATTGCCCGCTAGCCCGAGAAAAGAACGAACTTCAGACGGGTTCTTAGGTGTAATCCAACTTTTGACGGCTTCAATCTTCGCGGGGTCGACGTGTATTCCCTGACTATTCACGATGTGACCCAGAAACTGAACCTCCTTTAACTAGAATTCACACTTGGAGAACTTGGCATAGAGTTGGTTCCCCAGAAGTAGCTCGAGAACCAAACGTAGATGTTGCGCGTGTTCGGTCTTCGATTTGGAATAGATCAGGACATCGTCAATGAACACGATGACGAAACGGTCTAAGAAGGGCTTACACACGCGATTCATCAGATCCATAAAGACCGCGGGTGCGTTAGTTAGACCAAAAGGCATAACAACGAATTCATAATGGCCATATCGGGTTCGAAAAGCGGTTTTGGGGATGTCTTCCTCTTGAATCCGCAATTGATGGTAGCCTGAACGCAGATCGATCTTCGAGAAATATTGGGCACCTTGCAGCTGATCAAATAGGTCATCGATTCGAGGCAAAGGGTATCGGTTCTTAATGATTAGCTTATTCAACTCCCTATAGTCGATGCACATTCGGAACGATCCATCCTTCTTTTTGACAAAAAGGACTGGCGCGTCCCACGGAGAGGTGCTCGGGCGAATAAAGCCTTTTTCAAGCAATTCCTGGAGTTGATTCGAGAGTTCCCGCATTTCGGATGGAGCGAGTCGATACGGAGCTTTGGCAACGGGGTTAGCTCCAGGAATAAGGTCAATACGAAAGTCGATATCACGACTTGGCGGTAGTCCAGGAAGATCATCAGGGAACACCTGAGGAAAGTCACAAACCACTGGAACGTCTTTGACTTCAACCTTCTTTTTCTTTTCCTTCTCCGCTACTACAATGTTGGCCAAGAAGGCTCGGTATTCCTTGCGGAGATACTTCCTGGCTTGGACGCATGACATGAGCTTGAGACCTTTCGACGCAGTTTCACCGTACACACATAACAAATCACCATTCGCGAGCGAGAATCGAATCATCTTTTCAAAGCACACAACTTCAGCATGGTTTTCGCGAAGAAAGTCCATGCCTACTATGACGTCGAAACTTCCGAGTTGCATCGGAATAAGGTCGATTGGAAAGATGTGATTGTTAAACTCTAGAGTACAATCACGGAGAACCGAGTTAATGGTGACAGTTCTTCCAGTAGCGACTTCGACTTCGAATGACGAGGACAGATAAAAGCGCTTACGACTAATTAGCTTCTCGAATTCAAACGACACAAAGCAGTTATCGGCTCCAGTATCAAACAAACACGATGCATAAATACCATTCACAAGGAACGTACCATTAACCACGTTGTTATCCGCCTGAGCCTGACGGGCATTGATGTTGAAGGTTCGAGCATGGGCTGCTTGCTGTTGTTGCTGAGGCTGATGTTGTTGCTGCTGGGGCTGCTGGGGCTCTTGCTTAACCACCCTGTTCGGGCACCTGTTTGCAAAGTGGTTAGGATCACCACATGCAAAGCAGACTCGAGCATTGACTGCAGGTGCTTGAGCTGCTTGTTGGCCTTGAGGGGCGGGGAGTAGAGCTTGGTTGACAGTAGCTTGCACTGGGGCTTGACGGGGACCAAAACGACAGTTCGTAGTGAAATGACCGTAAAGGTTGCAGTGAGCGCAAAAACGACAGGCTAGACCCACTGGATGATGATACGAGCATGTCGGGCAGAGCGGGTGAGGGCCTGTGTATGCACGCTTCGCTGGCGGTGCATTGATCACTGGAGCTGAGCGGTGGTGCTGAGCTGGTACAGCTTGTAGAGGAGCAGCAGTTGTTGCGGCAGCGCAGCTCTTGTTGCTGGAGCTGTTGTTGTTGTGCTTCTTCTTTCTTCTTGATGACTTGGAGGATTGAGCAGTGGCGGTGTCGGTGGATGCTGTTGCGGTGGCTTGGTGTAGAGACTTGGTTTGCTTATCCCAAAAGCCAGACTTCACTCGCTTGTCATTGATCTCAGCGGCGAGTAGGTAAGTCTCTTCAATCGTTGCGGGCTTGGCGGCGTGAACAAAGTCGGCTACACAGTCGGGCAGAGCTCGGATGTACTTCTTGATGGTTTGGTCTGGGTTTTGACCTGATCGGGACATATGATGCTAAGCTGCTTGAAGCGAGCAGTGAGAGCAGCGTTGTCTCCATCCTTCTGCTTGATGGTCCAAAACTCGTCCTCCAGCTTTTGGCGTTCATGAGGAGGGCAGAATTCGTCGATCATAATTGCCTTCAACTCCTCCCATGTTAGCTCGTAAGCTGCATCATTTCCGCGCTTGTTCCGTTCGGCTGTCCACCAGTCTAGAGCACGGGACTGGAAGACGCCTGTAGCATTGAGAGTGCGAAGATTTTCAGGACATCCGCTTTGGTGCAGAGTGACTTCGACTGAGTCGAACCAATGGAACATGGCAGTAGGGCCATCTTCTCCGGTGAACTCTTTGGGTCCGCATGCTTTGAACTGCTTGAAACTGAAAGCAGCCTTGTTGGCATCCTTGGGAGCGTCTGTTCGCGATTCTTCAGACGACTTGCTGGCGTTCTCATAAACGTTGCTCACAGCCTTTGCTACGCTTTTGGCGATGATGGCGGCGAGACGCTTGTCTCTCTTCTCCTGACGAGTCAGGTGGTGTTGGGATCCAGACGACGACATGGTCTGCAACAGACATCGTCACGGGACTCAACACAACGAAATCGAATCTCACCTCACACGTCTAGACTACTAAAGCTTAGGAACACGTCGAACACATACCACATAAACACATAGGCACATAACCATAGATACACGTAATCATAGAGCACAGAAGCACGTAGAGCACATAGATCACGGAAACACACAAGCACGTAGAGCACGGAAACATATAAACACAGAACACATTCCTATTTAGTCGCAGAGGTAGATAATGTCACGTAATTCTCCTATCATCACATAGTAGCACATACAGTATCCTGACTACCTCTAAGTCTTGCGAGTACTCGAGTATAGCGGTCGCGCATAGCGTATCGAATAGTATCACGTAATCGTATAGCATGTCGAGTATAGTATAGTATAACTGTATTTCGTAGCATAGTATCGTCTAGAACTATAGCAACTTGTTACCATTTTGAGATAGGATGGCGATACAAGTCGTGTGTGTTAATCGGAGTGATAGCAAAAATCGAGCGATCATCAAAATCGAACATTTAAACAGGCAAACACACTCAAAACACATAAAATCGACTAGTCATCAGAGTTGCATCTACCAACTCATAACACAAAATTCGGAATTGGATTGTCTGCGGCTACTAGACATTGACTACCCAAAGTGATTCGACTATTCGCAGTAGACCCGTCGTCACTTTCCAACTTTCGGGATCGCGTTTCTGCCTCGATTCTTGGGCATCCAACGCATATTCCCTAGGTCTTACTTGTGAGTTCAGGTCGTTGGATTCCGTCGAGGCTTTGGCGAGATGAGTAAAAGTTGGAATAAGTTGCCAAGATTCGGGTTTCACCCCTGGCTTAGCAATTTCTTCCTTGTTTTAGCAAAATTTGAGGAAGTTGAGCAGATAATTCGGTCGACAGTTTGCGGTTTCCACACCTATTCCCAATGAATAATCTCCTCATTGTGAATAAATTGCAGCCGGAACAAATAATTTAGTCGAGAGTTTTGAGGCTTTCACACCTAATCTTGACCAAATTACTCGTTCGGCGTCAGATGGTGAGGTGATAGCTGGGTAGTGCAAAGCAAGAAATATGAGGCATACAGGCTTGGTCTGTTGGTTCCTAACTATAGTCTAGGTCTCTAAGACAGCGACCCGAACTAGGTCGTGTCTAGCCTAATTCCCTATAGTTATGGCTCTGATACCAATCTGTCACACCCCAACCGATGGCGGAATCATCGGGGCATGGCACTGAGCGAAACAAATTGTTCAGAAGTTTCCATAACAACTATCTATATAATCCAGTTAAAGATACGTCCCATACCGTATCCCGAATAAACAAATACATTATTACAGATAACATCCAAACAAGTAGTTCTGTTCTGACAACTCAGATTTAAGTTAATACAAAACATAAATATCGTTCAAATGCTCCTAAAGACCAAGCCTGACAAGATCTACAGACAACTATGCCCTAGTTGCTTGTTCCTGATAGACAACTATTAGTTGGGGGCCTCTAAAGCTTTATTCTAGCTTCACTTCCCTAGCAAGCAAATATCTTAAACACCTGTCACATACGTTAAAATAAAGTCAATACATAAAATGTAAAGGTGAGCATACAAGTTTAATAATAGCATATAGAGTTCGATAGTTTACGCATAACCAGCACGTACACAGAGGGAAATGATGCATGTTAATTATCGACATGGACCTATCGATACCAACGACTGCGGGTTGACTGTCCGAGACAGTTCGCAATACATGATTACCACCGTAATCCATGCAAGTAATTGTCCTTAACAACCCCCGTAAGAACGGGTGCTGAGTCCAAACTATAGTACTACGTTGCTAAGGCAGGTAGACAGCATTTCACGTGTAAACATAACAACAAGCATTCATTTAGTACGTAATACATGCAATCGGTTAGTGTTCAAGTAGTTTGAATAGTGTGTTCGATTGTGATTTTGATAAGTAACGTATGTAACACCCAAAAGTGCTAAAGTAAAAAGGGATTCGAGTATACTCATAGTGATTGATTATGGATTGAAGGGAGCGCTGAGAGTAGGGTTAGCCTGAATAGTTCGATAGCATAGCGATGAGTAACGCGGAAATGCAAACAAGTGTAGATGGATCGAATAGCCTGGTCGATCGAACAGTAGGTTCGATCGAACGGGCTATTCGTTCGGTTTGAAAGTCCGTTTGAACAGTCCTGTTCGATCGGTCGGTAGGCTCGATCGGCTGCACCATTCGAGTGGATTGTTTCTTCCTCTGAGAAGGATGTGTTTGTGTATGATGGTTTGAACTTTTGAAGTTTTTGTTGTAGCATTTGAGGACACTGAAGTGTTCTTACCTTTCAGGTCGATCGATCGGACGGTCTGTTCGATCGGCTGGCTTAACCGATCGGTTAGGAACTTCAGAAGTGATCCTCAGCAGGATGTCACTCGATCGAACAGCATGCTCGATCGGGTGGCACTCCATACTACGAACGAGTTGTAAAATCGATTAAGTGTTGAAGCATAGTATCTCATGATCCGAAGAGTAAAGTTTACCAATCGAGTAGCATATTCGATCGAACATCACCTCGTTAATAGCATACTTCATGAAGTTTGAAAGTGTGGGACCATGTGCTAGCCGATCAGCTGGCCCGGTCGATCGACTGGTATGTCCGATCGGCTGGGCTGTTCGTTCGAACAGCCTAGCCGTTCGGCCAGCACTTCTGACCTGGTCGGCCTTTCGTCTACCACTTAGCTGTTTTGATTGTTTAGATATGATTTCAATGTATTTTGACAGGGAGTTAAACCATAGAACGTGGGTTCTTACTTGCTTTACCGGTTCAGACAGGAATCACCCAAGCCTGGCCGGTGAATTGTTCGGAACGGTAGTTTGATGTTTAACCCGAAAATGTTAAGATTCTTGCAAATCTTAGTTTGTTTATGTGGAAATCGGTTAGATATAAGCTATTCATGGTTGAATGAGGCCAAGGTATGATGTTCTTCAAGAACACCATGATGACATCATCCAAGAACACTTAGATCTTGGTGATTTCACGGTTAGAATTCAAGTTTTGAAAGATCGAAAGGTGTAGAATCGTGTAATGATAAAAAAACGTACAAGAATTAGAGTGAAAACTTACCGGAGTTGAGAGAAATCTGAGAAAAGGTGAAGAACAAGGCTGGTTAGGTCAGAGCTTTCCAAAAGTAGAAGGAGTGACAATGACAGGGCTATTTATAGGCCTCCCAAAGAGGAAAATGCCAACCGATCGGCTGGCCTGTTCGATCAGGATACTTCCTGTTCGATCAGCAACCCTTTTCGAATGTTTTGCGACGGTTTTCGATATTTCGATTTCGATGGACGTTGATACGAATACGGTTGTGGCAACCCTCACTAAACCAGGTATCCGTACGACTTAATTAATGACTAATTACTGTATAATTACTGTGCTTGCTTGAAATTACTGATGAACTGCTACTTGATTTCTGATACTTGTACATACCTGCATCATACTTTAATTACCGTCACTACATTATTTACATACTGAACTCTAGTGACAAACATGATGCACAAAAAGCACAGTAGCACTATGAATGGATAACCTATTGAACATGCTGATAAAGCCAGCATCAGGCAGATATTGCCTCTAAGGCCTGTATGAGCCAGAAATGATTACTACACTAGTGGTGAGTGTAGGGATACAAGGGTTGTAGAACTGCGTCTCTAGGAATAAGATACAATGACAGGATGTGCCTAGGACATACACTAAGCACAAAACTCAGCACTTTAATTAACAATTCAGCTTTTAGCTAACTAATAAAGTGCCAAAACATGAGAAAAATATTACTAGACACTTTCCAAAGTGTCGGGAATAAGTTGTGTCACTAAAAGGGTATTAACGACACTTAAAAGCTTTGTTAAGCGCTTTAACGGATTACTATCCAACCGAACAACCGGACTATACCCGGAACATGAAAATATTGTCATTAACATTATTTGTCTTTTCCTAAGCCAGTTAGGGTCCCTGAATACCCTAACACCCACCATAAAGCACAACACACAACTAACCGGGTTAATTACTTAACTAACCTAACTATTATCTAACTAATAGTTACAAATGAACTAGAACCCCCCCCCCCTTTAGAAACCGTCCCCATCTAGGGGACATACTTGGTACACTTTTGATTATTTTATTCTTGGATGTTTAATATCTAAGAAACACAAAAACCATTGGATCTTAATCTCACAATTGTCTATAAGTACTAGAGTTTGCACCATGATCTTCACATTTCACCATTCAACACAAACAACTCTCTCTCTCTCTTTGCTCAAGGCTTCGGCCGAACACTCCCCTATACATCTATCCATTATTCGATTTCCTTCTTCACATTCCAACATCACACAAGCATTAAGGATCACGTATAAGGAGTCTCGGTGCACTCGGAGCTTGAAGGACCTCATTCTCTTGCTTTTATCCACCCTATTTGCGTCTAGATTCTTCCCTAGCCTCGAGCTAGTGGTAAGTTACTTAAAACACCTTCTTGAACTATCTTAAAGTGGTTAAAAGGATTTGTAACGGTTAAAACTCGTAGTCTTACAAGTTGATGCATTAAAGTCTACTAAAAACACTAATAATGATGGTTAAAAGCTCATATGATGTGTAAATGTTGTAGTAATTGATTTGTGTGGTTATTCGGACCCGATCTATGTTGTGGTAGCTCAGATCATCATTTAACCCGGGTTGGTCATGATCATGGATCATGACATAAGGTTGTTTTGAATGTAACAAGGGTTAAAGGGTGAAACTCTACCACACACGAATCATGAACTTGTGTAAAAGCATTTTTACTTGTGAAATAGTGTTTAAAACTAGCAGATCTATGTATCTACAAGTGGTATTTTTAAAGGACCGAGTGTCAAGAAAATCATGTTTTCTAAAGACGGGTCGTATGGTAACTAGAATGATTTTTAGAGCACACAAGTATGTAAGCACTTGTGTAGCACAAAAGTTTCGACAAAATAACAATTTTTGTAAAATTTACAAGAAGATGTAAGACGAGATTTCTTTAAAAGCAAGGTTTATACGAAACCGGACTAATTTATATAAAGATCCGCTAAAAGTAATGGGATTTACATCATAATTTTAGAAAACTACAAGTTCATGAGATTTTTGCGATTTACATATTTATTAACTAGTTGGTTGTGTTGGACGTTGTTTTGATTGAATAAGAAAATTGTTGAATTGATTTGTAAAAGAAAATGATACGCTTGAAAGCGTGGCCACCTCCAGTTACAGAGGAAACTCTGGCGAAATTTTTCTAAAAACCTAACACTTAGAATTATTTTCACTACAAGTGTTAGAAATACTTTTCGACATGTTTTCAAAATATAAGTTTCGCCACAACTTTATTTACAAATATCGGAGGTGGGATTTTCACAAAATTAAACGTGATAAATATATATTTGGTAAATATATTTTTCACAACAACACTTGTCAACTATTTTGTGAAGTGAATAAATATTATTTTTAGGGTAAAAATAATATTATCGAACGTTAACGAATCCAAAGTAATATGAACGCTTTCACGATAAATATATAAGTTACACCGGTAATTATTATTACCACTCGATCGTTAAAACGTAACTTACGCATTTTATGGAAATATTTATGAACGCGTATTTTTGTTAAAGTATTATTTTGGGAAAATTATGTGAAATAAAAATATAATATTTTTGAGAAAAATAATTATATTTTGGAGTTAGGAATAAATATATACTAAGTTAGACTTAATAATATATTTCAAAGATATACGAACGCACATGTATTAAATTCCGCATCCTTGGGAAGGAAAATAACTACCAAGTATATACAGAAAGTAAACACGAAATAGTTGTCTAACTATTTCCCAAAGAATTAAACCATAAAGCTAAAGCACGGTCGTCCGTCTAATAGAGTTAGTACATGTAGGTCATCGCACAGTCGCTTGATTTGGAGGTATACTTGGTAGAGACGCACCACTGTGAGTTCATGTCCCCCTTTTCTCTTAACTGTTTTCAGTTTTCTAAACTGCGGGGGTGAAATACATGTTACTTTGATTACGAATACTTATTACATGGTATGGTTAGCGTAAGGAGGGTTATTACCTAGATCATGTGAATGGGTAGGCTATTATCGTAAGACCATTAATCCTTGTATAAGGACCGAGAGGCATGAGTGATAGATCTATCGGGTGTTGTGAGCCCCACGCATGAGCCAGCGTGTGGCTGCATGTGGTGACTATGTCGTTCCGCCGGAAGGACCGGTATGAAATACGCGTTACAGGTTTGAGTGCTTCCTAGGCCATTTCACTTATTAATGTATTAGCTACACATTAATTGATCTCTTTTTCCTTATTGCTACATACCAGGAATTTTCGTACATACAGACATTTTACAAAGGTTTTACTTACTCACTACACATGAACTCGCTCAACAATTTTTGTTGATTTTTCCAACTTACATGTATTTCAGGGAGCTAAGGATTCTGGCACGGTATGCTATGTTTTCCGCTGCATAAGAGTTTCGAGGTCATCCAAGTTTAGGGGATGTGACTTTTACCTGGACGAGTCACAGTCCTTAAACTGCGTTTATTTCATGTTGGTGTTGTGACTTTCAAACAATGTTTTATGTTATCAGGTTGTAGTGTCCGTTGCATGAGTCAACGCCTTAAGACAATGTGGAGTTACTTATGTTTTAAAACTTAAATCAATGGATGATCTTGCATGGTTTTATTTTCATATAGCTTGTTATGATTAAGCTATGGTATTAAGAAGTCACACCAAATTAACCACGCTTCCGCAAAGCCAGGGTGTGACAACGGTAGAGTTCCTAGTCAAATTACTTTCAGTCCCAACTACTATATCTAACATACAATCATCTATAATTCGCGTTTTGATGTCGGTTTCGATTTGAGTTTGATTGCTTTTCGAGTTTCGATTCGAGTTTCGATTGATCACCACACAAATCATAAAGTAAGCATGCACAGGTAACACATAAGGCACACACACACGTATAACCATACCAAAATCCGCGTCATTCGAGTTTCGAGTTCGATGATAGTTAGATCGGTTTGATTACTAATTAGTTAACTTTATCGCATTGTTACTTCCTACTATTCACAGTCGTAAATCGGTCGCTTTGGTTAAACATTCGATCATTTCATTTAGACAACACTTACTCCACATAAGACAAAAGCAAAAGAAACATTAATAGTCAAAGATGTCAAGGTTGACTTGGACTTTGACTTTGACTTTGCCATTCGAAAACACGGGGTGTTATAAGGTCCCCGCAAGCTCTTGATCCGATTTACTCTCAGGTATGAAGCATAAACTTCAACTTAGAGAGCCAAAATCAGATCAAGTGTGCTTTGGGAATGAAATGAGGGTGGGTATTTATAGATTTCCTTGAACCGTTAAGATCGTTTATCGAAAACCGAGCTTCAATCTCAACCATCCATGTGGGCACATGGTTTACAAATACAAGGGGCACTTGAAAACCATCAAAATTGGCCCATAGAATCAAGGAAACCATGTGCAAAACAATGGGGAACAGCTGGGTTAATAAAAATGAAGTCTGCTGTGCTGGAGAGGGCTTACAGACCGTAAGCACTTCCATACGGTCTGTAAGGACCTTGTGTGTTGGCAGCAAGTTTCAGCAACTAGCAGAACAGGCCCCTACACCTCCAAACTTGATTTCTAATGCGTTTTGGCACGTTTAAGCCCCGTTAACCTCATTTCAAGGCTCTAAAATGAAGTTAAAGTTTGGGGAACTTGAAATGTGCTTAAAAATATAACGGATGTCGGCTCGTTTGGTCGTACGGTTGCGTTGTTCGGTTAATTACGACGGGAGTCGTAACGAACGCAAAAACGATCCAAATTGCGCGACAAATTGTTCGGTTAATTAGGACCGGTATGAAATACGCGTTACAGGTTTGAGTGCTTCCTAGGCCATTTCACTTATTAATGTATTAGCTACACATTAATTGATCTCTTTTTCCTTATTGCTACATACCAGGAATTTTCGTACATACAGACATTTTACAAAGGTTTTACTTACTCACTACACATGAACTCGCTCAACAATTTTTGTTGATTTTTCCAACTTACATGTATTTCAGGGAGCTAAGGATTCTGGCACGGTATGCTATGTTTTCCGCTGCATAAGAGTTTCAAGGTCATCCAAGTTTAGGGGATGTGACTTTTACCTGGACGAGTCACAGTCCTTAAACTGCGTTTATTTCATGTTGGTGTTGTGACTTTCAAACAATGTTTTATGTTATCAGGTTGTAGTGTCCGTTGCATGAGTCAACGCCTTAAGACAATGTGGAGTTACTTATGTTTTAAAACTTAAATCAATGGATGATCTTGCATGGTTTTATTTTCATATAGCTTGTTATGATTAAGCTATGGTATTAAGAAGTCACACCAAATTAACCACGCTTCCGCAAAGCCAGGGTGTGACAGCTTGGTATCAGAGCTCTGATCATAGCGAACTAGGATTCCTTCTCGAGTCTAGACTATGATCACTAGGGCTCTCACGAAAACATTTTTACTGCATACCACTTAAGTCCAGATCCAAAACGTTTTTACAAACAAATGTTGAGCACATTTTATTTATTATTTTTAGGCTCAGTCTTGGAGGCTGAGGCTCGGTCTTGGAGACCGAGGCTCGATCTAAGAGATCGAGGTAGATGGCTAGTAAGACTAGGAAGAGTAGGCTCAGTCTTGGAGGCTGAGGCTCGGTCTTGGAGACCGAGGCTCGATCTAAGAGATCGAGGTAGATGGCTAGTGAGGCTAGGAAGAGTAGGCTTAGTCTTGGAGGCTGAGGCTCGGTCTTGGAGGCCGAGGCTCGATCTAAGAGATCGAGGTAGATGATAGAGCAGTCTTAGAGGCTGGGAGAATTTGGCTAGTGGGACTAGGAATGTCAGTCTAGGAGACTGGGAGGCTAGTGGGACTAGGAGAATTGTTTGATTGTTTATTGTTGACTAACATGTTTATATGATTATATGATTGATTGTTATACGTATATGTGTTTGTGTTACAAACGTCATGCTTTCATCATGTACTAGAAAGATGGACACTACGAATCCCATGGCCATAGTATCAGACGACATAGTTTTATCGAAGCACGAGGTGTACATTTCCGATACTACCGGCACAGACAATGACGACTTTCAGCCCTTTTGCGCTGCCTGAAGTCGTAGCAGAGCCTACTGATGGCCATCTTGTTGGGAATTTGCCACTCGCGTTGATCCCTGCTCCTGTGCCCCTTGCCGCTTATCCTGTTGTTGATATGCCCCCCCCCCCCCCCGACGTGGCCTCTGACGACGATAACGATCTACTAGGGGAGGACCCATTCGAGGGTGAGGCCCTATTGCTGCTGGTATTAGCCTACTGCTTGCGGACGCTCCTGCAGGGGAAACTCATGCCCATTTGTTGGTGCACTACATCTGTTGATTTCGTCTTAGATCGAGTTTTTCATTGTATTGTATAGATTAGGGCGCGTTTTACGAGAAAACTGGAGAGTTTAGGTGTTTTAGAGTCCTGGACCGCTTATACGGACATGCCGAATAAGAGGTCCACATCACACCTACCTGGACCGCTTATACGGACATGCCGAGTAAGAGGTCCACCTCACCTATAAATACCATATGAGAGGTCCACATTTGTAACTTTGAGATTTCCACACCGAGATGCTGCCGGTGTGAGAATTGCGTGTAAAAAGTGTTAAATCAATCTGTAAAGAGAATTAAGTGAAGATCTAGCTGTTTCTTCGTCAGGTACTTGTTTTCCGCACCTGTATCTGATCAAACTCCTCTGATTGACTCGTTCGGGTCAGAATCCGATCCTACAAGTGGTATCAGAGCTTCAGGAGGAGGAGTTTTATTGAGATTTGCTGGATTTCATCATTTTTCTTCTTCTACACCTTCTTTCTTACGTCAGACCAAGATTTCACGGTCCGTTTTGGCTGATTTTTGGATATGTGGTGCGCGTATACCTGATCTAAAACCCTACCAAGTTTCAGCTCGAAACTCCAAGTCGTTTAGGAGTAATCGCAGTTTTTCGGTTTGGTTTTTCGTCAAAAAGTGTGGATCGCTTATTTGGACATATGTGAACCGCTCCAAAATTTGTTGTTTAGATCGCTTTTATGGTCACATGTGAATCGCTCATAAGTCAATTCTTGAACCGCTTTTTTGGTCAAAGTTTCTGGACCGCTCAAAAATCAGTTGAGGATCGCCTTTATGAGCCGCTTATGTGATCAGTATGAACCGCTCATAGGGAACCTTTATGAACCGCTCATTGGGTAACAATAGGTCCGCTCTTTGTGATTTTTCTGGACCGCTCATATACATCACCATAACAGTCGAGGCTCGCTTATAGGACATTATCAGTTCGCTTTTTGAGACATCATAATGAAACTTTAAAAGGGGTTGTCGGAGTGTGCACGTGATTTCAATAGATAATTGGACAAAATCAACCGCCCCCTTTAATGTCATTGGCCCAAGCCTCTTTAATGTCATTTATATAAAAAGCACCAACAGATGAGAAAATGTCATTATCATTCATTTGCAAATATGTCACCGCCCAACTGAAGAAATAAGGTCCTATCATTTAAAGTCTTTTGGCGGCTATTTTAAAAAAAAGAATTTTATTAAACATCAATCTTACAGTAAATGTGGTCGGTCCAATCCCCACCCAAATAGCCACCGCCCCACTTAAACAAAAGGCCCAATGAGATTTTAGAAGTAAAATATTTGTTGGACATATCAATCAGTTTGAATGAGATCACATTAATTGAAATTGACAGGTCAAATAAATAGTTGTTGAATATCTAATTTGTCAGCCATTATATCATTCATGATTTTTTGTTTTAAAAGCCTGATAGTTCACGAGAAATATTGAGGCCCAATCAAACAAAAGTGATTTAGTGGCTCAATCAAAATTGCACCGCATATTAGTTTGATTCGGCCCAAATCCCAGTTTCTTGTCTGCCATGTTACCGCCCTTTAATAATATTTGACCCAATCCCCACCCACCAACCCACTAGTTTGTAGACAATTTAATATTGCGGCCCATTACTTACAATTGTAACCCATAAGCCCATAAGCCCTCTTATTGCCCCATGTGAGGTGCCACCCATTGAAGAGATACCATAATTGTAAAGTAATCGGCCCTTTTAAATTGTTTTGTGTAGTGAATATTGTTTTTAGAATATGGTGTTTTAGAGATACCCATGTGAATGATGTTTTAGTATGTGTTTTCAGAATATTGTGAAAATGGTCAAAACAGTTCAGGTCGCGTGAAATTGTGTGGAAGGTTACATTCGCTTGAACGTCGATTCTATTTCGTACAGTTTGGAGTTCAAAAGTCTCAAAAGGCTCAGTTCATTTGAAAGTTCGTCAGTTTGTACGAAAAAGTGTCAAGTCATCTGTATTTGATCCGAGTCATCGTTGTCCGCTCTGTGTGTCAACCCTCAATCCGCACAGAATTGATCATCAGTTCGAGTACCAGTTCGCTTCTATTAATTGATAATACTTTAAACTGATTGTTGTTTTATTTGTGTACATCAGGTATTTCCCGAAGTATCATCTGTTTCTTGAAGCATGGATTCTGAGTTTTACAATGCGTTCGCTACAACTCCTGCTAGTCCATCCGATATTGCTAAGAATTTCAACATGGAGAATGAAACCGGAACAATGCAAAAGCCCCCGAAACTCATGGGAATTGAAGATTATCACGGATGGAAGAAACGGTTTGAGAATTGGGTGCAGGCAAATCATCTAAAAGCTTGGGAGAGCATAGAAACTGAATATGTTAGACCACAAAATGCAATGAGAGTTGATAAAATAATTTCTGAATTCAGTGAGGAAGAGAAAGAGTGTTATAAAGGTGAAAAAATGATGATTAATTTGTTACAACAAGCAGTAAAGGAAGATATCTTTGTATTGCTTCAACATGATGACAATGCTTACTCTATCTGGGAAGCTCTTAAGAAGAAGTTTGAGGGAAGTACTGAGATGCTTCAAAGTAAAGCAGCTTTACTAAAGAAAGAGTTTGAATTGTTTGCGTGTATGCCTGGTGAAACGACCAAGACTCTTATTGAAAGATACTGTCATTTGGTTCGCACTATGTCATAGTTGAAAATTACAAAAACTCCAGCTGAATGGGTTGAAAAGCTTGCTGATGCGTTACCGCAAAAAGAATGGGGCACGTATCTGATGATATTGAAGAATTCCGGACAGTTTAGCAGGTTGTCGATTGTAGGATCGGATTTCGACCTAAACGAGTCGTTCGGAAGAGCTCAACTCCGTTTCAGAGGCGGAAACAAAGAAACGGATGTGTACACAGCTAGATTCACACTTTAAACCTCTTGTAGATTGATTTTACAATGTTTACATTCACAAGGAAAACCGGCAATACCTCGGCACCTGATCTGAAAAACCGTTACAAATGAAATGACAAACTACCTATTTATACTAGTTATGAACCGCTCATAATACATTGACATAAAGGCGGTTCATGTAAAAACCGAATAAGCGATTCCAACTGTTGCCGTAAAAGCGGTTCCCCTCTCTTGATCATATCAGCAATTCCAATTAGTTGACCATTCAAGAGTTTGTCTTTTTGTGAACTTTCATCTCATTGGACCTAGAAGCTCATTGGACTGTCACACCCCGGCCGCGTATAACATGCAACCGCGGCGGAAACGCCGGGGAGTGTTGTGGACAGAATTAAATTGTTTCATAACCATGGCATACAAGTTGTATTTTATTTATAAACAAAGGTGTTACATTGTCTTGGAAAGAG
Source organism: Helianthus annuus (assembly GCF_002127325.2). Taxonomy (NCBI): domain Eukaryota; kingdom Viridiplantae; phylum Streptophyta; class Magnoliopsida; order Asterales; family Asteraceae; genus Helianthus; species Helianthus annuus. The sequence continues at coordinate 26,848,042 of NC_035433.2, forward strand.
AGTACGGATATTCAAAACATAATTAAGCTAGTTCAAACTTCATTTTTAGGCTCTACGGCACAGGTCCGCCCTAGAATCATGATCATCGTCCTATGGAATAGCTCCTGAAAACACATGTGAAAGTAGGTACGTCAGCATAAAAATGCCTGTGAGATACATAGGTTTTGTGAAAATGGGATTCATGACTTGAGTTTTAAAGAATGTTTAATAACAGTCAGTCATGAACCTTGTAATTTGTTTTGCTTTGTAAATCATTTGAAAAACGATAACATCAAACGATATGTATAGATAAGTGCAAGGTTAAACGAATAACCAAGTAAAATGAGTTGAATAAGATAAGTTGTTTGTGAAAATAATGTCTTGTGAAGAATATGTTACTTATGTAAAGTGTAATGTGTCTAAACTGAAATGACTTAGATAACGCCACGATATGTAATATTATATAAACATTTATATATAGGAAGTACCAGCGGCGTATCCACCATGTTTGTATCATATTACATACGCCCCGTTACTTGAATCATTTACCCAAACCAATCCACCATGTAAATTGTTCATGTGTAAACCAAATGTCAAGTGTTATTGTAATCCATGTCAAGTGTTTATGTTCAAGTGTAAACCACCAAATGTATATGTCAATGTCGACGTGTTTATGTTCAATGTAAATCATGTAATGTGTAATCCCAAAATGTATCATGTATGGTAAGCGAAATGTATCAACTTAAACCATATGCACAAAACAAGTCGTTGAAGTAAAACGTGGTTTAAATCAGCGTTATGTTCTGCGGGAAATGCATGCTCTATTGATATTAACATTTATGTGGTATTGTAAACTATGCATACATCCAAGCCTTGAGACTGCGGCGATAAACCCTTAAACAAATTAAAGGTTTATCTAAGTTATGTATATCGAATTCGGTCATTCCTTCCAGTCCTATCAAACCCAGGACTTCAGGAATGGGAGTTGTCAATTCCTATGGTACCACTACCTACTAACGAACGGCGTAGCTAGTGTTAATGAATGTATTGTCCCATGTTAAACAAACCAAATGTCATAACAAAATGAAGGCATGTGATGTAAACAATTGTACTAAGTATGCTAAGTAAACATACCAAGCAGAAATGTTTATGTAAATCAATGTGCCCATATGCTGAGTAAACATATGCAGCAGAAATGTTCATGTAAATCAATGTGTCCATATGCTGAGTAAACATATGCAACAGAAATGTTCATGTAAATCAATGTGTCCATATGCTGAGTAAACATATGCAACAGAAATGTTCATGTAAATCAATGTGTCCATATGCTGAGTAAACATATGCAACAGAAATGTTCATGTAAATCAATGTGTCCATATGCTGGGTAAACATATGCAACAGAAATGTTCATGTAAATCAATGTGTCCATATGCTGAGTTAACATATGCAACAGAAATATTCATGTAAATCAATGTACTAAGTACGCACACAATGGGCATACATAGCATAAAATGTAATGAAATCGTGTACTATAATGTACTAACAACATAGCAGGCATATGATGTGAAAACATGGAAAGCATGAATGTAACAGATAGGCACATGTGTTTCACCCCAAAACAGTTTGGAAACAGTAAAAGATGGGGTTCTATGTACTCACCTGAGATTGCTTTGGAGTTCTTGTATAATAACCAGATAATGCTAAAGATCACGGGATATCAAACGGCACCTAATAGGTAGCTTATGTTAATATACCGGACCAAATCGGAAGGATCGGACAGTACGCGGGTTCGAAAACCAAACGAGTATGGAGACTCGTGTAATATGGTTTAACAAAGCCTACATACTAAAATGAAACTTAACCTAAGTGCTTACGGTCCATCACGACCCGTTTAGGTAGCTTATGCCACCTTAAGCGTCGTTCGCGTAGAACGCGTCTGGAACGCCTAACATCGTGACCACAAGGTATAACCTCGGAAGGTTATAGCTATGGTCACCTAATGTGTTTGGTCAGGTCCTAATGACCGACAAAATGGGTCGGGTTCGAAAGCATAAGCGATGGTTTAGATCGCTTACCTTACGACCCTATATAAGCACTAAACTAAAAGTGACGAGCTAAGCATGTTAGAACATGCTTAACTAAGTTTGAAAACAGGTTTGACATCAAAACAAACGGCTCGTCACTAAGCGTAGATAACGGGGTAATCAGTAGGTATGGTCACTACGGACCATGACCATCGTGATCACGCTCACGTTATGAAGTTCCATGAACTTCGCATCGACCATAAGCTGGTCAATGCAGAAAGTCAACTAAACGTTGACTTTCGGACTCGAAAAGCGAATAAAAGAGCGAAAGAAGACTTACGGAGGGTCCCCGAGTGCAAATCAAGACCAAACAGCTCAGGTATGAAACAATGGTTTCAACTTAGAGCTTTAGGATCTGATTTTGTGATTTTTACACTAAAGGGGGGGGGGTATTTATAGGAAAAGTGGAACCGTTAGGATCGTTTTATCGAATATCGTGCCTTGATCTCGTGCGTACATGTGTCCTGTGGATAAGTTCAGTGAACTTGACCCTTGGCCCTTCATTTGGGTGAAAAGGCATCGCCCTTTGATCGAACGAAAGGCCAGATTCTGCATTAAATGCAAAATCTTTCTGTCAGACATCCCCACGCGGCCCGCCTCACATTTGGGCAAAACTCACGCGGGCCGCCTGGCCCTCTCTGATCTGCACCACTTGCAGAATTTACACTTTTGGTCCCTGTTGCGTGTTTAAGCTATTTCCAGCCCTTCTAAGACCTGTAAAGCCATCTTTAAGGCCCTAAAATGATGCCTAAACATTGTGGACATGAAACATGCCCAAAAATATGTCGGATGTCGGTTCGTTTGGCCGTACGATCGCGATGTTCGCTTAATTACGACGGAATGCGCATAAGCGTGAAAGACGATCCAAATGACGCGACGAATGGATTTTTCTCATGCCAAACACTAAGGCATAATATAAGGATGCTTACATAAATTTTTGGATGTCCGGATGTATTCAGAACGCAAGTTATGCGCGAAAGTGCAAACTTGTGCACTTTTTGACACTTTTAGTCCCTGAATGATCCAAAAGTTTGTTTTAGCATACCAAACACCTCAAAGCCTATTTCTAAGCTATGTAAAGGATATTTATGGTATGTTTAACTTATGGAAATGTTCCGGAATGTTCGTTACAGTTCAAATTGGCATACTTTCACAGTTTGTCAAGTTTAGTCCCTGTAAGCGAATAAACTTGTTTTTGCTATACCAAAGCCTTCAAAACTTATTTCTAAGTTATGTAAAGGTTATTTAAGGTATGTTGAGTATATGTTGATGTTCCGGAGTATTTGTCGCATTAAACTGAGTACGTTTACGCACCAGTTTGCGTATAATTCTCCAGAAAGCGATGTAGAGTTTGAATTTGAACAAAAGTCAAAACATGAAAAATGCAAAACACAACCAAATAAACATTGGGATCAAATAACATTATTTTATTGATAATTGAACTGTTCATGATGATTACAGGCACAATTGTTACAGTCTCCCCTACTTGTGGAAATTTCGTCCCGAAATTTATTTAGAGGAAACTGATGGAAAAAGATGCGGATATTTTGCCTTCATTTGGTCTTCACGTTCCCAAGTAAACTCGGGTCCACGTTTAGATTCCCAACGAACCTTGACCAAAGGAATGCGCTTGCGTTTGAGCCACTTGACTTCACGTTCCATGATTTCTACCGGTTTCTCAACAAATTTCAGTGTTTTATCAACACGAATTTCATCAAGCGGTATGTGGAGGTTCTCATCGGCTAAACACCTCTTGAGATTGGATACGTGAAAGGTTGGATGAACATTTCCAAGTTCAGGAGGTAACTCAAGTCTGTAGGCTACCTTACCGATTCTTTCGACGATCTTGAATGGTCCAACATATCTAGGTGCAAGTTTTCCTTTCTTTCCAAATCTGATCACACCTTTCCAAGGTGAGACCTTAAGTAATACACGATCACCGACTTGAAAATCCAAGGGTTTGCGTTTTAGGTCCGCGTAACTCTTCTGACGGTTTCTAGCTGTCTGAAGGTTATCACGAACTTTCTTTACCTTTTCTGTTGTCTCTAGAATGATGGCAGGTCCAGTAAGCTGAGCCTCGCCAATCTCATTCCAGCAGACTGGTGAACGACATTTTCGACCATACAGAGCCTCGAAAGGAGCCATGTTGATGCTGGAGTGATAACTGTTGTTGTAGGAGAATTCAATCAACGGAAGATGTGAATCCCAACTACCACCAAAGTCGATCACACAAGCTCTAAGCATATCCTCCAGTGTCTGGATTGTTCTTTCAGATTGACCATCCGTTTGCGGATGATAAGCTGTGCTCAAATTAAGTTGGGACCCCATAGCGGATTGCATGGTTCTCCAAAAATGAGAAGTGAAACGAGCATCTCTGTCAGAAATGATGCTCAAAGGAACACCATGTCTAGCTACAATTTCATCTACGTAGATTTGAGCAAGTCTGTCAGCTGAATAATCCTCACGGATTGGCAAGAAATGTGCTGACTTGGTAAGACGATCCACGACTACCCAGATGGCATCGTGACCTTTCTTTGTGCGCGGAAGTTTAGTAATGAGATCCATAGTAATGTTTTCCCATTTCCAAACTGGGATCTCCGGTTGCTCTAATAATCCGGAAGGACGCTGATGTTCAGCCTTAACCTTGAGACAAGTAAGGCATTTGGATACGTATAAGGCAATGTCTTTCTTCATACCAGGCCACCAATACTGAATACGAAGATCCTTATACATCTTATCTGAGCCAGGATGAATGGAATAACGAGACTTATGGGCTTCATCCATAAGCAAGGTACGAAGATCATCTTGGCTTGGGACCCACAAACGGTCCATGAAATAGTACGATCCATTGTCTTTCAGTTCAAGAGCAGGTGTTATGTGATAAGGAAATTCCTTATCCATCAAACCTTGTGAAACACAAGATTGTTGAGCCTGAGAAATACGGGCTTGGATATCGGTTTGAATAACAGATTGGACACGTACACAATGAAGCTTAGTACGTTCCTTGCGACTCAATGCATCGGCTACGACATTCGCCTTACCAGGATGGTAGCGAATCTCGCAATCGTAGTCGTTTAGAAGTTCAACCCAACGTCGTTGTCTCATGTTGAGCTCTTTTTGATTGAAGATATGCTGAAGACTTTTGTGGTCTGTGAAAACCACACATTTTGTACCATACAAGTAGTGTCTCCAGATTTTGAGAGCGAAGACAACTGCACCCAACTCAAGATCATGAGTGGTGTAGTTCTTCTCATGTATCTTCAACTGCCTTGATGCGTATGCTATGACTTTGTTTCTTTGCATCAGGACGCAGCCAAGTCCTAATTTAGATGCGTCGCAATAAACGACGAAATCATCGTTGCCCTCAGGCAATGTTAGGACAGGCGCGTCGCAAAGCTTTTGTTTCAAAGTCTGAAACGCTTCCTCTTGTTTGACTCCCCAATCAAATGGCTTGTTCTTCTGAGTTAGAGCAGTTAGAGGAACTGCAATCTTCGAGAAATTTTCTATGAAGCGGCGGTAATAACCCGCTAGACCAAGAAAAGAACGAACTTCAGTAGGGGTAGTAGGTGTATCCCAATCCTTAATCGCACTGATCTTGGAGGGATCTACATGAATACCTTGTTCGTTGACAATATGTCCTAAGAATTGGACCTCTTTAAGCCAGACTCACACTTGGAGAATTTGGCGAAAAGTTGTTCTTTCTTTAGGAGTTCCAATGTAAGACGAAGATGTTGCTCATGATCAGCTCGCGTCTTAGAATATATCAAAATGTCGTCAATGAAAACGATGATGAACTTATCTAAATAAGGCTTGCAGACCCTATTCATTAAGTCCATGAAAACAGCAGGAGCATTAGTCAAACCGAATGGCATGACTGTGAACTCATAATGTCCATAACGAGTACGGAACGCTGTCTTGGGAATGTCTTCTTCATGTACACGAAGCTGATGATATCCAGATCGTAGATCAATCTTTGAAAAGTAAGATGCGCCTTGTAATTGATCGAAGAGATCATCAATGCGAGGTAGGGGATATCGATTTTTGATGGTAAGCTTGTTAAGCTCACGATAATCGATACACATCCTAAAAGATCCATCCTTCTTCTTTACAAAGAGAACGGGAGCACCCCAAGGTGAAAAGCTAGGACGGATAAAACCTTTGTCGGAGAGTTCCTGCAGCTGTTTAGACAACTCTTGCATCTCGGACGGTGCAAGACGATATGGGGCTCTGGCAACGGGATTTGCACCAGGTACGAGATCAATACGGAACTCGACTTGGCGTGCTGGAGGTAGACCAGGTAAGTCTTCAGGGAATACTTCGGAATAATCCCGAACGACAGGAATATCTGAAATAGACTTACCCTTGCCTTTATCTGCTGTAACATGTGCTAAGAAAGCCACATAGTGCTTTCGCAGATACTTCCGTGCTTTAAAACAGGACATGAGTTTGAGACCACCGGCAGGCTTCTCACCACGAACCTGTAGGATCTCGCCTGACGACAGCGGTATACGAACAATCTTCTCAGAACATACTATCTCTGCGCGATGCTTAGATAACCAATCCATTCCCACAATAACATCGAAGCTTCCAAGTTGCATTGGCGTGAGGTCAATAGGAAAAATATGGTCGTTAAGGTTCAACTGGCAGTTGCGCAGAACAGAATTTAGAACAATGGGTTCACCACTGGCAACCTCTACTGTCAAAGGTTTACCTAGTTTCGTTCTAGACACGCGAAGCATTGTCTCAAAAAACAATGACACAAAGCTCTTGTCGGCACCCGAATCAAAAAGAACAGATGCTGGCTGATTATTAATAAAGAACGTACCGTTCACCACCTCGTTGTCTGCTTGTGCTTCTTGTGCATTCATGTTGAAGACTCGTCCTCGAGCCTGTGGCTGATTTTGGTTTGCATTCTGGTTCTGGTTGGCTAGTCTCGGACACCGATTTCTGTAGTGGGTCAGATCCCCACAGTTATAACAAGCACCTGGTGGGTAGTTTGGTCGTGCAGCCTGACCCTGTTGTTGAGCAACTTGTGGAGCAGGGTTCTGGACTGCGTGATTTTGAGCAAACCGACAAACATCGGCAAGATGACCCGACTTCCCACAGTTAGTACAGAAACGGCACTGATATTGTGGCTGGTGGTGACTGTTGCATCGATTGCACAAAGGTGCACTTCCTGAATAGGGTTTCTTCGCTGGAGGCTGTGCGGCTTGGTTGGGAGCTGCCTGGTTAGCTTGGGCAGTCACAGCAAAATTTTGGGAAGCCTTACGCTTCCTTGACCCCTTGAGGAACCAGAGTCCTTTCCCTTCTTGTTTTGACCTTTCTTGCTATCTTCCTTGTCAGCCGACTGCTTCTTGCCCTTGTCACCCTTCCTGTGCAATTTATTCTTTCGAATTTGCGACTCAGTCAACGTCGCTGATAACTCGATCGCCTGACGAAGTGTGGTAGGGTTGCTACCAGTAAGGATATCTTGTACTGAGTCAGGTAGGTCGTCGATGTATCTTTCGATGGCCTTATCGAGTGGGGTAACCATAGTCGGGCAAAGAAGACTCAGCTCCTCAAACCTATCTGTATAAGCCCTGTGCTCGCCACTATCTTGCTTCAACACATCAAATTCTTTCTCCAACGCTCGTTGCTCATGACGAGGACAAAACTCCCTCATCATAAGAGCTCTCAGTTCAGCCCATGTTTGAGCTAGAGCAACTTCTGCACCTTGATCTCTCATAACCCCATTCCACCATGTAAGAGCCCTCTTCTGAAACACGCTTGAAGAAAACTCGACTTTGCGATTGTCAGGACACTGCACATGACGGAAAGTGTTCTCGATGCTCTCGAACCACTGAAGAAGCCCAGTTGCTCCCTCAGAACCACTAAACTTGAGTGGCTTAGCCGAGCTAAAATCCTTGTATTTGCATGTACCATTGTTGTTGTTGGCCTGGTTCCATTGAGCAAAGAGATTCAGAAATTGAGCAGCCATCTGCTGCGCAATAATCTCCGCCAGCTCGGCAGTAGCTATCTGGTTGTCGCGTCGAGGAGGCATTCTAGAAGAGAAAAACATGAAATGAAACGAGTGAGATGATTGGATGAAGAGAATGAGATGAAGCAAAAGCAATCAAAAGCAAAGATGGCGGTTATGCATCGCAAAGCAAATAAGCGACGTGAAATGTCTAGTCAAAGTAAATGGGTTAGAATTAGTGTATCGCGAAGACATGCTCGCCTATAAGTGAACACTCTGTAGGTCCCTCGGAGGTTGAGGTTTAACCTATTCCTTGTTATGTTTAACCCACTAGCGAGTGCGGAATCCAAGCTAGCAAGCAAACTGTAGTTTAGATGAAAGTAAGGCAACAAGAGAAAGAGTAGACAAGCAAAGTATCAAAGTTTTCTCTTGTATTTCAGTGGACACGGTTACAGACCTTGACCAAACTGAAAATACTCTCTTACAAGACTTGGGTTCACACACAAAAGCTCTCAATACTTTGAACAAAACTTACAGGAACTTATGTGAAATGAAACCCTCATGGGATATATATACCCATAACAGACAACCATGCACGAAGGATCATGCATTCTGGTCAAAGGATCATCTATCGACCAGAAATGCCATCGAAAGATCTCGAAGGATCTAGACATACCTCGAAGGATGGTATATCCTTCGAGGTCCATAAAGATCCATCGAAACATCATCTTTCGAGGTCATCGAAGGATACAATCTATCCTTCGATGACATCCTTCGAAGCAGATTATCTTTCAAACACTAAGTGTTGATGTTTGGCCAAGTCAAACCAGGAGGATGGTTGACTTGGTCAAACACACATTCCAACACATAAACAACATAACAAAGACGTAAACACAACAGACAAAAGACATCGTTTTATACATTACAAAATACAGACAAAGTACAGACACAAAGTGCACCAACACACTCACCCCAAGAGTTCCCAGGTAAGAGTGACTGGTCCGATTATGTGGATTTGTACGAACACTCTAGCCTTAGACAGAAAACTCAGGGTACAGGCATTCACCCTTCCAGTTCGCACGTGTTCACACTATTAACCCAACACTTTGACGGGATTTTTTTTTGAAAATCCAAAGGGGTTCAAAACCTTATAATAGAGGGTTCAAAACCTTATAAACAGAGGGTTCAAAACCTTATAATAGAGGGTTCAAAACCTAGTAATCAATCATCCTAGAACAGATGATTAATTTTCAAAGCGGATTCGGAACCGAAGTTCCCGTTGTGGTTATCACCTAAGGATAGGTGATGTGCATGTTTTAAACTCTAAACACAAGATAACTTGTGTTAGGGTCCTAGAAAGTTATAGTCTAGGTCAAAGCATTACTAATAACCTAATTCCCTATAACCAATGGCTCTGATACCAACTCTTCTGTCACACCCCGGCCGCGTATAACATGCAACCGCGGCGGAAACGCCGGGGAGTGTTGTGGACAGAATTAAATTGTTTCATGACCATGGCATACAAGTTGTATTTTATTTATAAACAAAGGTGTTACATTGTCTTGGAAAGAGAGTACGGATATTCAAAACATAATTAAGCTAGTTCAAACTTCATTTTTAGGCTCTACGGCACAGGTCCGCCCTAGAATCATGATCATCGTCCTATGGAATAGCTCCTGAAAACCCATGTGAAAGTAGGTACGTCAGCATAAAAATGCCTGTGAGATACATAGGTTTTGTGAAAATGGGATTCATGACTTGAGTTTTAAAGAATGTTTAATAACAGTCAGTCATGAACCTTGTAATTTGTTTTGCTTTGTAAATCATTTGAAAAACGATAACATCAAACGATATGTATAGATAAGTGCAAGGTTAAACGAATAACCAAGTAAAATGAGTTGAATAAGATAAGTTGTTTGTGAAAATAATGTCTTGTGAAGAATATGTTACTTATGTAAAGTGTAATGTGTCTAAACTGAAATGACTTAGATAACGCCACGATATGTAATATTATATAAACATTTATATATAGGAAGTACCAGCGGCGTATCCACCATGTTTGTATCATATTACATACGCCCCGTTACTTGAATCATTTACCCAAACCAATCCACCATGTAAATTGTTCATGTGTAAACCAAATGTCAAGTGTTATTGTAATCCATGTCAAGTGTTTATGTTCAAGTGTAAACCACCAAATGTATATGTCAATGTCGACGTGTTTATGTTCAATGTAAATCATGTAATGTGTAATCCCAAAATGTATCATGTATGGTAAGCGAAATGTATCAACTTAAACCATATGCACAAAACAAGTCGTTGAAGTAAAACGTGGTTTAAATCAGCGTTATGTTCTGCGGTGTAACATTTGTGCTTGTAATCATTATGAACAGTTCAATTATCAATAAAATAATGTTATTTGATCCCAATGTTTGTTTCATTGTGTTTTACATTTTTCATGTTTTGACTTTCGTTCAATTTCAAACTCTACATCGCTTTCTGGAGCATTATACGCAAACTGGTGCGTAAACATACTCAGTTTAATGCGACAAATACTCCGGAACATCAACATATACTCAACATACCTTAAATAACCTTTACATAACTTAGAAATAAGTTTTGAAGGCTTTGGTATAGCAAAAACAAGTTAATTCGATTACAGGGACTAAACTTGACAAACTGCGAAAGTATGCCAATTTGAACTGTAACGAACATTCCGGAACATGTCCATAAGTTAAACATACCATAAATATCCTTTACATAGCTTAGAAATAGGCTTTGAGGGGTTTGGTATGCTAAAACAAACTTTTGGGTCATTCAGGGACTAAAAGTGTCAAAAAGTGCATAAGTTTGCACTTTCGCGCATAACTTACGTTCTGAATACATCCGGACATCCAAAAATTTATGTAAGCATCCTTATATTATGCCTTAGTGTTTGGCATGAGAAAAATCCATTCGTCGCGTCATTTGGATCGTCTTTCACGCTTATGCGCATTTCGTCGTAATTAAGCGAACATCGCGATCGTACGGCCAAACGAACCGACATCCGACATATTTTTGGGCATGTTTCATGTCCCCAATGTTTAGGCATCATTTTAGGGCCTTAAAGATGGCTTTACAGGTCTTAGAAGGGCTGGAAATAGCTTAAACACGCAACAGGGACCAAATGTGTAAATTCTGCAAGTGGTGCAGATCAGAGGGGCCAGGCGGCCCGCGTAAGGATTGCCCAAAACATGAGGCGGGCCGCGTGAACATGTCTGACAGAAGATTTTGCATTTAATGCAGAATCTGGCCTTTCGTTCGATCAAAGGGCGATGCCTTTTCACCCAAATGAAGGGCCAAGGGTCAAGTTCACTGAATCTAACCCCTGGACACATGTACGCACGAGATCAAGGCACGATATTCGATAAAACGATCCTAACGGTTCCACCTTTCCTATAAATACCCCCCCCCCCTTTAGTGTAAAATTCACAAAATCAGATCTTAGAGCTCTAAGTTGAAACCATTGTTTCATACCTGAGCTATTTGGTCTTGATTAGCACTCGGGGACCCTCCGTAAGTCTTCTTTCGCTCTTTTATTCGCTTTTCGAGTCCGAAAGTCAACGTTTTGTTGACTTTCTGCATTGACCAGCTTATGGTCGATGCGAAGTTCATGGAACTTCATAACGTGAGCGTGATCACGATGGTTATGGTCCATAGTGACCATACCTACTGATCACCACGTTATCTAGGCTCGGTGACGAGTCGTAGTTTCGGCCAAAATGTGCATTCTTGCATATTTTGTAACCAAACTACTCGTGGGCATCAAAGCCGTTTGTTTTGATGTCAAACCTGTTTCTAAACTTAGTTAAGCATGTTCTAACATGCTTAGCTCGTCACTTTTAGTTTAGTGCTTATATAGGGTCGTAAGGTAAGCGATCTAAACCATCGCTTATGCTTTCGAACCCGACCCATTTGGTCGGTCATTAGGACCTGACCAAACACATTAGGTGACCATAGCTATAACCTTCCGAGGTTATACCTTGTGGTCACGATGTTAGGCGTTCCGAACGCGTTCTACGCAAACGACGCGTAAGGTGGCATAAGCTACCTAAACGGGTCGTGATGGACCGTAAGCACTTAGGTTAAGTTTCATTTTAGTATGTAGGCTTTGTTGAACCATATTACACGAGTCTCCATACTCGTTTGGTTTACGAACCCGCGTACTATCCGATCTTCCGATTTGGTCCGGTATATTAACATAGCTACCTATTAGGTGCCGTTGATATTCCGTGACCTCTCGCATTACCTGGTTATTATACAAGAACTCAAAGCAATCTCAGGTGAGTACATAGAACCCCATCTTTTACTGTTTTCCAAACTGTTTTGGGGTGAAACACATGTGCCTATCTGTTACTTTCATGCTTTCCATGTTTTCACATCATATGCCTGCTATGTAGTTAGTACATTATAGTACATGATTTCATTACATTTTATGCTATGTATGCCCATTGTGTGCGTACTTAGTACATTGATTTACATTACATTTTCTGTTGCATATGTTTACTCAGCATATGGACACATTGATTTACATAAACATTTCTGTTGCATATGTTTACTCAGCATATGGACACATTGATTTACATGAACTTTTCTGTTGCATATGTTTACTCAGCATATGGACACATTGATTTACATGAACATTTCTGTTGCATATGTTTACTCAGCATATGGACACATTGATTTACATAAACATTTCTGTTGCATATGTTTACTCAGCATATGGACACATTGATTTACATGAACATTTCTGTTGCATATGTTTACTCAGCATATGGACACATTGATTTACATGAACATTTCTGCTGCATATGTTTACTCAGCATATGGGCACATGCCTTCATTTTGTTATGACATTTGGTTTGTTTAACATGGGACAATACATTCATTAACACTAGCTACGCCGTTCGTTAGTAGGTAGTGGTACCAGAGGAATTGACAACTCCCATTCCTGAAGTCCTGGGTTTGATAGGACTGGAAGGAATGACCGAATTCGATATACATAACTTAGATAAACCTTTAATTTGTTTAAGGGTTTATCGCCGCAGTCTCAAGGCTTGGATGTATGCATAGTTTACAATACCGCATAAATGTTAATATCAATAGAGCATGCATTTTCCGCAGAACATAGCGTTGATTTAAACCACATTTTACTTCAACGACTTGTTTTGTGCATATGGTTTAAGTTGATACATTTCGCTTACCATACATGATACATTTTGGGATGCACAATACATGATTTACATTGAACATAAACACGTCGACATTGACATACACATTTGGTGGCTTACATTTGAACATAAACATTTGACATGATTTACAATAACACTTGACATTTGGTTTACACATGAACAATTTACATGGTGGATTGGTTGGGTAAATGATTTAAGTAACGTGGCGTATGTAATATGATACAAACATGGTGGATACGCCGCTGGTACTTCCTATATATAAATGTTTGTATAATATTACATATCGTGGCGTTATCTAAGTCATTTCAGTTTAGACACATTACACTTTACATAAGTAACATATTCTTCACAAGACATTATTTTCACAAACAACTTATCTTATTCAACTCATTTCACTTGGTTATTCGTTTAACCTTGCACTTATCTATACATATCGTTTGATGTTATCGTTTTTCAAATGATTTACAAAGCAAAACAAATTACAAGGTTCATGACTGACTGTTATTAAACATTCTTTAAAACTCAAGTCATGAACCCCATTTTCACAAAACCTATGTATCTCACAGGCATTTTTATGCTGACGTACCTACTTTCACATGTGTTTTCAGGAGCTATTCCATAGGACGATGGTCATGATTCTAGGGCGGACCTGTGCCTTAGAGCCTAAAAATGAAGTTTGAACTAGCTTAATTATGTTTTGATTTCCGTACTTTCTTTCTAAGACAATGTAACACCTTTGTTTATAAATAAAATACAACTTGTATGCCATGGTTATGAAACAATTTAATTCTGTCCACGACACTCCCCGGCGTTTCCGCCGCGGTTGCATGTTACACGCGGCCGGGGTGTGACATGCGGGAAATGCATGCTCTATTGATATTAACATTTATGTGGTATTGTAAACTATGCATACATCCAAGCCTTGAGACTGCGGCGATAAACCCTTAAACAAATTAAAGGTTTATCTAAGTTATGTATATCGAATTCGGTCATTCCTTCCAGTCCTATCAAACCCAGGACTTCAGGAATGGGAGTTGTCAATTCCTATGGTACCACTACCTACTAACGAACGGCGTAGCTAGTGTTAATGAATGTATTGTCCCATGTTAAACAAACCAAATGTCATAACAAAATGAAGGCATGTGATGTAAACAATTGTACTAAGTATGCTAAGTAAACATACCAAGCAGAAATGTTTATGTAAATCAATGTGCCCATATGCTGAGTAAACATATGCAGCAGAAATGTTCATGTAAATCAATGTGTCCATATGCTGAGTAAACATATGCAACAGAAATGTTCATGTAAATCAATGTGTCCATATGCTGAGTAAACATATGCAACAGAAATGTTCATGTAAATCAATGTGTCCATATGCTGAGTAAACATATGCAACAGAAATGTTCATGTAAATCAATGTGTCCATATGCTGGGTAAACATATGCAACAGAAATGTTCATGTAAATCAATGTGTCCATATGCTGAGTTAACATATGCAACAGAAATAATCATGTAAATCAATGTACTAAGTACGCACACAATGGGCATACATAGCATAAAATGTAATGAAATCGTGTACTATAATGTACTAACAACATAGCAGGCATATGATGTGAAAACATGGAAAGCATGAATGTAACAGATAGGCACATGTGTTTCACCCCAAAACAGTTTGGAAACAGTAAAAGATGGGGTTCTATGTACTCACCTGAGATTGCTTTGGAGTTCTTGTATAATAACCAGATAATGCTAAAGATCACGGGATATCAAACGGCACCTAATAGGTAGCTTATGTTAATATACCGGACCAAATCGGAAGGATCAGACAGTACGCGGGTTCGAAAACCAAACGAGTATGGAGACTCGTGTAATATGGTTTAACAAAGCCTACATACTAAAATGAAACTTAACCTAAGTGCTTACGGTCCATCACGACCCGTTTAGGTAGCTTATGCCACCTTAAGCGTCGTTCGCGTAGAACGCGTCTGGAACGCCTAACATCGTGACCACAAGGTATAACCTCGGAAGGTTATAGCTATGGTCACCTAATGTGTTTGGTCAGGTCCTAATGACCGACAAAATGGGTCGGGTTCGAAAGCATAAGCGATGGTTTAGATCGCTTACCTTACGACCCTATATAAGCACTAAATTAAAAGTGACGAGCTAAGCATGTTAGAACATGCTTAACTAAGTTGGAAAACAGGTTTGACATCAAAACAAACGGCTTTGATGCTCACGAGTAGTTTGGTTACAAAATATGCAAGAATGCACATCTTGGCCGAAACTACGACTCGTCACTAAGCCTAGATAACGGGGTAATCAGTAGGGATGGTCACTACGGACCATGACCATCGTGATCACGCTCACGTTATGAAGTTCCATGAACTTCGCATCGACCATAAGCTGGTCAATGCAGAAAGTCAACTAAACGTTGACTTTCGGACTCGAAAAGCGAATAAAAGAGCGAAAGAAGACTTACGGAGGGTCCCCGAGTGCAAATCAAGACCAAACAGCTCAGGTATGAAACAATGGTTTCAACTTAGAGCTTTAGGATCTGATTTTGTGATTTTTACACTAAAGGGGGGGGGGTATTTATAGGAAAAGTGGAACCGTTAGGATCGTTTTATCGAATATCGTGCCTTGATCTCGTGCGTACATGTGTCCTGTGGATAAGTTCAGTGAACTTGACCCTTGGCCCTTCATTTGGGTGAAAAGGCATCGCCCTTTGATCGAACGAAAGGCCAGATTCTGCATTAAATGCAAAATCTTTCTGTCAGACATCCCCACGCGGCCCGCCTCACATTTGGGCAAAACTCACGCGGGCCGCCTGGCCCTCTCTGATCTGCACCACTTGCAGAATTTACACTTTTGGTCCCTGTTGCGTGTTTAAGCTATTTCCAGCCCTTCTAAGACCTGTAAAGCCATCTTTAAGGCCCTAAAATGATGCCTAAACATTGTGGACATGAAACATGCCCAAAAATATGTCGGATGTCGGTTCGTTTGGCCGTACGATCGCGATGTTCGCTTAATTACGACGGAATGCGCATAAGCGTGAAAGACGATCCAAATGACGCGACGAATGGATTTTTCTCATGCCAAACACTAAGGCATAATATAAGGATGCTTACATAAATTTTTGGATGTCCGGATGTATTCAGAACGCAAGTTATGCGCGAAAGTGCAAACTTGTGCACTTTTTTACACTTTTAGTCCCTGAATGATCCAAAAGTTTGTTTTAGCATACCAAACACCTCAAAGCCTATTTCTAAGCTATGTAAAGGATATTTATGGTATGTTTAACTTATGGAAATGTTCCGGAATGTTCGTTACAGTTCAAATTGGCATACTTTCGCAGTTTGTCAAGTTTAGTCCCTGTAAGCGAATAAACTTGTTTTTGCTATACCAAAGCCTTCAAAACTTATTTCTAAGTTATGTAAAGGTTATTTAAGGTATGTTGAGTATATGTTGATGTTCCGGAGTATTTGTCGCATTAAACTGAGTACGTTTACGCACCAGTTTGCGTATAATTCTCCAGAAAGCGATGTAGAGTTTGAATTTGAACAAAAGTCAAAACATGAAAAATGCAAAACACAACCAAACAAACATTGGGATCAAATAACATTATTTTATTGATAATTGAACTGTTCATGATTATTACAGGCACAATTGTTACATGGACCATCATATGATGATATATCATTGGCTCTTGTGATAGTGATCCCTCATTGGACCATCAATTGGTCCTATCATAACAAAGAACACAATTCACATTTATTAACCTTTGTCGTTTACTTGTAGCTTTAATATGTAGAAGGCATGTGATGACATCACATGTGATGTCATCAAGATGATGTCACATGTGATGTTATGCCTGACCGGATCTGCAACGAGAACGAGACTCGACATTAGACGTAGTCGACAGATGACTGCACCAACAGACTCCCCCTCAGATGTTGACGAGTCTAAAGTGTCGAGTCTTCAACGACTTCAGTCTTTCTTACAGTGAAAGCATCCTCAAATCTTACTCTTCTCTTCTCATCATCATCAACAGACTCTTCACGCACAATCTTTACTTGAATGTCTTCAGACTCCCCCTTTCGATATGCTGGGATCGCAGTCTGGCTTGTTGTAATCACAAGATCTTCAGGTATCGGAACCTGGTTCTCTATCTTTTAGAAACATGCACATCCTCTACCCAAAAATAAATCTCCCGATGATAATATGAAAATATCTAATGAATCATTCGCAGAAATTATACAATCACAGAATGATTTTACAATTTGAAGAACCACTTGGAGATATATATTAATTTTGTTTTCAAAAACCAACACACTCTCCCAAACCATTTGTTCATCATGTTTAGCACTCGGAATTTTGAACATCAACTTTTCAATATCAGTTGTCGAAAATATTTTTGAATTTTTCAAAAAATTTATTCTAAAACACACTCAAAATCTTTTTGGATTTTTGACACAAGAGAAATAAAATGCAGTAAAGAAATATTTACATACAATATTTTTGTGAGTTTGTGTAAGAGGATCATATCAGCTAATGAGACAAATCACCAACACCGTTAAGCTTTGATATCATTGTAAGTTTTAAACAATTTACCTAGATTGTCAGTATATTTGTCCACTTAAATTTTCACACAAACTTCAACTGATCCGAGATACGATATTAATGTCTTAAGAACTTAAACTTATCCGTGTCTCCCACTACTTGAATATACTCCCGTATCCAGATCCCAATATTCAGTCTTACAGGTGAGTATACCACAGATGATATCTGTTCAGGGGTTAAATGCGAGGGCCGTGAGAGCTCAGGTCGATACTTCCGTATACGCAGAGAGATGACGGCTTCGACTTTTCGGTGTGTCCCCTTTAGAGGATCTTTTGGTTTCAACAGCAGCGACTATCAATTTTATTGTTTCATCAGCTTGCTGAGGGCGAAGCTATGTTTCAAGCATTTGCGGAAAGCATTATCCGGGGACTAGGTCAGTACTTCCATACAGCAGAAGTCCCGGGATAATACCCCAGATATCACTGAGCATAAAGACCTAGTATCTCAGAATAAGGGACCTTTCAAACAAGATTTCAAGGGTTACCTATATATCCAAGTTTGCGTTAACCCACAGAACAAGCAAGTTTGAATTTTAAGTTTATATCTCGTCACAATCTACTAAATGTGTAAAAACCTACTGGCACATCCTCAGTGAGATTGTTTATCACTTTTAATCTTTCCAATTCTTTAGCATGTTGTGATAATCCGCTGATGTACTATCATTTCCTCTTTTTCACAACAAACTCATTTTTGTTTTTATCATGTTTTTGTCTTTTTCAAATTTTCTAATGTTTTTGGATTTTCTGAAATTTCCCTACTCCCCCTAAAATGCAAACACATTTCAAAGGAAATTTGAAAATAACTAGATTCTTGACCCACTTGAAAACATAGAAAACAACACAAACTGTACAAAAACTTGACAACTAATATCAAATCGCCTCAATTCGCCATTCACTAGGCATAAACAATCTGAACTCCCCCTTTCACAAACCATTTTCTCATTTAGATTTCAAAACACTGAAGTTTGTTTTAATCAAAATGATTTTTCCGGAAAATGAGTTTGTTAAGATAAAACCACGTGTAGGTTTATCACTTGTTAAAATTAGGGATATGGTTCATCATCTTGTTCTTTGAATATAGTTAATAAATCAAGTACAACTTAATGTCCTTGATTCACTATTTTGCAATTAAGCAACCTGTACCACTTGTAAAATAACCATACAATACCACTAGTATGTATATACAAAATGCTGATTCCTGCTTCACACTTACCAACCTGGAAGCTCCGGCGTAGTCATTCAACCTGTAAAGTTTTACAATTTTGAGAATTTTTCATACAAACTTAAAATACATGAATGATGCCGATTCCTGATCCACTATTACAAACTTGGGATCTTCGGCAAGTCAGGTTTTTCAAGCAAAGAAAATGTCCACCCAAGCCTGACCAGCCTTGGATGATTTCAATTCAGATTTTGTTGGGGTGTAAGTTGCTTTCTTTGTAGCGTAAAAGTCTTTTACCCCTTTCACCTTCCTATCAACCATTTTACCGAAAATTTTCTTTACATTCCCATTAAAAGCTTTCTCAACATCAAAATTATCCTTTTCAGAATAATCCTGATTTGAGACTTCAGTCTTTCCAACTTTTCTTTTAAAATTCTCAGTCCTCAATGGTGGAAAGTTCTCGTCATCCATTGAAGGAACGGAGTTTTGATCACTCTCATCAAACTGTGGTTCCTCTGATTTTGTGGAATCAGATTCATCGCCAGATTTTACCTCAGATTTCTTAACAACCCATTTTTGGTTGTCAAGTTTCACACTTCGCCTGTAAAATCTCTTCGAACATTCACCAACTTCAAATGTTGAATTTTTGAAAATTTTAAATTGTTCAGTTGGTGGTTCAGTTTTATCAACTACAACTTGTTTCAATTTTCCTGAAACTCCCTGTTTTGTATTCGTCGCTTTTGGACAGTTCCATGCAATGTGACCGGCTTCATTGCATCGGAAACAGGTTCTGGTTTCTTTCTTCACGTAAGCTCCATTCTTTCTCTTCTCGGTTAGAAACTCTTGGTTAGATTGTTTCCAGAATGAGCACTTCTTCTCCTCTTCTGAGCTTGTACCTGAAACGAATTTTGTATTTGTTTTAGAAAATTTTTCATTTTTATAATTTTCTGGTGGAGTAAAACCAAGACCTTTCTTTTGTAGCTACGATTTTGGTTTGGTTTCTTTTGAAAACTCGAACCAGAATTGTAACCTTTTTTCTTGTTTAGCCTTTGTTGAACTCTTGAAGTGTAAAATTTAGGTTTTACAATAAGATTTTCATCTTTTATTTCAGAAATATTGATTTCTGTTTGTTTGAAAACCTGTTTAATCATTTCTGGTTTAACACCTCTTATTGGAAACTCTTTATCAAAATATAATTTGTCAGAACCATTCAAAGTATATGCAACTTCAAACGTTTCGTCATTCAAATTAGATTTTGACAATAAAAACTCTTTATTGTAAACCCGTTTCCCGATGATTTAGAACTCTTTTCAGACGAACTCGAACTCCTGACTGACTGACACGAACTTTCGGACTCGGACTTTGACTCTGACTCTGACTCCTCATCCTTATCCAACACCTGATCAACCACTCGTTTTATCAGTTCGGACTCATGATCTGTGTCGGACGCTGTGAACGTGACGTCAATATTGTCTGGTAAAACATCGGTTATCTCGGATTCTAACTTAATATTGACCGCCTGTTTTAGTTCTTCCTCGTTAGGTTTTCTAGGCGAGTACCCTTCCCAAATCGGAGGTGGACACCTATTATAACAGACACCCTGTTTCTTACCAGTATCCGTTTTCTTCTTTGATTTTGTTTCTTCGTCTTTAAACGCCTCGAAACCTTCAACTGTTGGATAAATTCTATCCATTACGTAGTCACAACCTTTGTAACTTTGCAGCAATCTTCTGATTCTTTCATTCTCAGCTGCTTCATTCTCCAACTCTTTCTTCAACTTTGCACATTCTTCTATGTACATGTTGATCTCTTTTTGCTTTGTCATCATTGTTGCATTTAGCATCTTCAAAGCTTTTTCTCTTTCCGAGTTAGTCTTTTCCAGACCATTCACATGCTTATTCAATACATCATACGACTTTTTCAAGTTTTTTACATCAAATAACAATTGTTCTTTCAACTTTTCTAACTCACTAAACCTCTCGTCTTTCTCTATACATCGTTTACAAGACTCTAAACATGTAAGACAAGGTTTTGTGACTTCAACGATCTTCTCGACTTCAACTCTCTTTTCAACCTCCACAATCTTCTCAATCACTTTGACTTCTTTTATCTCCTTTGCAGCTTTCTTCTCTTTCAGTCTCTTCAGTTTTTCTGCAAAATAAAATTCAAAACTATCAGAAGATAAGTGAGCTTTGCCAATACTAATCTGTTCAATCTCTTCATCACTATCACTTGTTTCTGATGAACTATTTTCAGAAGATACAGATCTTTCATCTTCACTCTTCTCTTCATCAGATAACACTTCCATCCATTCCTTCAGCATTTCTGGCTTTTGAATAATGTGTGCAATGAACGCTTTAACATTTGAATCAGCTGGGATATATTTGTCCCAGCTAAATCCTTCAGCCATTTTCTCATCATCTTGATCAGCAATACCAAAATAAGCTTTCTTGTTTGCATCCTCGATCATTCTTCCATGTGCCGTTTGAGGTTCTCTTTGTTGATGCGGTTGATGAGTGATTTGCTGATAAATGGTCTTCCTATAATAATCATCTTTCCCAGACGATTCCTTTTCTCCTCTTGGCTGCTGATTCTTGCACTCTCTTTTAAAGTGACCTTTCTCCCTGCAACGAAAACAAACAACTTTAGATTTATCAAATCCTAAGTTAGAAAGGTTTGCATCCAAGAAATCATTTCTCCCTGTAACCAATCTAAACTTTTCAGCTCTCCTCAAAACACTCGCCAAGGCCCACTTGATGTCCATCAATTCTAGCTCCTCTGCATCAATCTGGTCATAGTCTTCTTTTGTCAGCATTGGATTGCCAATTCTTCCGGCAATCAACCCTTCATAAGCTTCCAATGCAGTGACCAGCAATCCCATATGACTCTTTACAACTTCTTCAGAATAATTCTGTCCGTTTTGAAGATGTAGAGCCACATTGCATTGTAACAGATGCCCATTTCCGAAAAATGTATTTTGAGCACTTGGAGGATTCACCGTTGAAAACCCACTAGTGTTTACGGATCCTTGACTGCTTGGTTCAGATTGATTTCCAGCACTAAAAGCGGTTTGTATCTTTGGACTGGCTTCAGCAGTTTGAACATTTCCTTTATAGTACAATTTGATATCCTGCTGATGAGTAGAACTGTTCATTCTGGCTATTTTCTGCTGCTCCAGATCCTGTGCCTCCAACTTTTCTATAAACTGTGCAACAGATAGCCTGCTAAACTGTCCGGAATTCTTCAATATCATCAGATATGTGCCCCATTCCTTTTGCGGTAATGCATCAGCAAGCTTCTCAACCCATTCAGCTGGAGTCTTTGAAATCTTTAATTGTGTCATAGTGCGAACCAAATGACAATATCTTTCAATAAGAGTTTTTGTCGTTTCACCAGGCATACACGTAAATAATTCAAACTCTTTCTTCAACAAAGCTGCTTTACTTTGTAGCATTTCCGTACTTCCCTCAAACTTCTTCTTAAGAGCTTCCCAGATAGAGTACGCATTGTCATCATGTTGGAGCAATACAAAGATATCTTCCTTTACAGCTTGTTGTAACAAGTTGATCATCATTTTCTCTCCTTTATAACTCTCTTTCTCTTGATCCGTAAGCTCTGAAATGATTTTATCAAGACCCACTGAATTCTTTGGCCTCTCATATTCAGTTTCGATGCTTTCCCAGGCTTTTAGATGATTCGCCTGCACCCAATTCTCGAAACGTTTCTTCCATCCGTGATAATATTCAATCCCCATCAATTTCGGGGGTTTTTGCATCGTTCCGGTTTCATTCTCCATTGTCATGTTCTTAGCAATGTCGGTCGGGCTAGCAGGAGTTGTAGCGAACGCGTTGTAAAACTCCGAATCCATGCTTCAAGAATCAGATAATACTTCGGGCAATACCTGAACAACACACAAACAAAAACACAATCAGTTTAAAGACTTATCAATTCAATAGAAACAAGCAGGTACTCGAACTGATGATTTTTCTGTGTGGACTGAACGTTGACCAACTGTGCGGACTTCTAGAACCCGAATCAATTGACTTGACCCTTTGAAACCTTTGAACTCCGAACCGTACAAACTGACAATTTCACTCTAACTGACCACACTAAACAAACTGACTGTTCAAACAATCTTGATCAATCCGTGCAAACTTGAATTGTCTTTTGTGTGAACTGATAGACACCAAAAACTCAAACCACTCGACCTGACAACTTTACAATACAACTATCAAGCAAATAACATAGAAATACACGGATTTAATGACTCAAACACATAAGATGACCAAACTTCAAGTATATATGTAAAAAAATATCAATTGGTTTAATATTCAAAAAAAATCTGATTTGACTAAACCCTTATATGAACTTTAACACATTATTAGACCTCAGTGGACGGTGGCTTTTCTTTTTATTATAAAAGGGCGGTGATGGGCGGTGGAAACTTGGGTCAAATAAAGAAAAGTGGGGCGGTCATAAGGATATGAGCTGTGACGTATGGGCCGATGATTGGCTAATGGGGCGGTGCTTTATTCTAATGATTGCCAACTAAAAGGTAGTGGGTCATACAACAATTTCCATTGGGCCGTTTTTTTTCTAAATGGGTCGGTGTTGTTTTAATGTCTGAAGAATATATTTTTTTAAAAAAAACAATTCTAATGGGGCGGCACACTTTAAATGGACGGCACAAATTCTATTGATTGGCCAGATAGGGAGGTTAATGGCAGTTCCATTTTTAAATGTGTAACAGTTTTACAGTGACATATTGGGCAGCCAACTCTCCGTTGATTGGGCCTCCAATTTTAATATGGGTTATGCAATTACTTATCAACATAATTAAATGCAACACACAACTCTATGCATTATCACATGAAATATTGACTTAGATAATGACGGTCACAAAAGCGAGCCAGATGGATGACCTATAAGCGGGGCACGACTGACTCAATAAGCGGTTCACAGATTAACTTTTTCGAGCGGTTCACATGTATTACTATGAACGACCCACAGTTGTTTTAGAGCGATTCAAAGAATTAACTTTGGAGCGGTTCATGCAAAGTCTATATGAGCGATCCACAACAGTATTTTGGAGCGATCCTAAGTGAAAGTTTGGAGCGGTCCTAGATGTGATGTCAGCAAACACGAACCGCTTTTGAGCGAAAATTCAATTTTAATCAATTTTAAGCTGAATTAAGGTCTGAAAACTTCCAGGTTTTGTTAAATCATGATTTCGCACACAATATGTAAATTTGAAGTGATTTTGACCGTAAAAAGTTGCGTTTTTCGGAAAAGAAAGGTGTAGAAGCAGAAAAATGATGAAAAACGAGCTGTATATGCGAGATCTCCTCCTCCTTGGCTCTGATACCAATTGTAGGATCGGATTTCGACCTAAACGAGTCGTTCGGAAGAGCTCAACTCCGTTTCAGAGGCGGAAACAAAGAAACGGATGTGTACACAGCTAGATTCACACTTTAAACCTCTTGTAGATTGATTTTACAATGTTTACATTCACAAGGAAAACCGGCAATACCTCGGCACCTGATCTGAAAAACCGTTACAAATGAAATGACAAACTACCTATTTATACTAGTTATGAACCGCTCATAATACATTGACATAAAGGCGGTTCATGTAAAAACCGAATAAGCGATTCCAACTGTTGCCGTAAAAGCGGTTCCCCTCTCTTGATCATATCAGCGATTCCAATTAGTTGACCATTCAAGAGTTTGTCTTTTTGTGAACTTTCATCTCATTGGACCTTACAAATCAAGAAGCTCATTGGACCATCATATGATGATATATCATTGGCTCTTGTGATAGTGATCCCTCATTGGACCATCAATTGGTCCTATCATAACAAAGAACACAATTCACATTTATTAACCTTTGTCGTTTACTTGTAGCTTTAATATGTAGAAGGCATGTGATGACATCACATATGATGTCATCAAGATGATGTCACATGTGATGTCATGCCTGACCGGATCTGCAACGAGAACGAGACTCGACATTAGACGTAGTCGACAGATGACTGCACCAACATCGATTGCACAGTTCATCGAGAAGCTAGAGGCACAGGATTTGGAACAGCAGAAAATTGCAAGAATGAACAGTTCTAATCATCAACAAGATATTAAACTTTACTATAAAGGAAATGTTCAAACTGTTGAAGCCAGTCCAAAGATACAAACTGCATTCAGTGCTGGAAATCAGTCTTCGTCTAGCAGTCAAGGATCAGTTAACACTAGTGGGTTCTCAACAGTAAATCCTCCAAGTGTTCAAAGTGCATCTGCTGGAAATGGACATTCGATTCAGTGCAATGTAGCTCTACATCTTCAAAATGGTCAAAATTATTCTGAAGAAGTCGTAAAGCATCATATGGGATTATTGGTCACTGCATTGGAAGCTTATGAAGGGTTGATTGCCGGAAGAATTGGCAATCCAATGCTGACAAAAGAAGATTATGATCAAATCGATGCAGAAGAGCTAGAATTGATGGACATCAAGTGGGCTTTAGCGAGTGTTTTGAGGAGAGCTGAAAAGTTTAGATTGGTTACAGGGAGAACTGATTTCTTGGATGCAAACCTTTCTAACTTAGGATTTGATAAATCTAAAGTTGTTTGTTTTCGTTGCAGGGAGAAAGGTCACTTCAAAAGAGAGTGCAAGAATCAGCAGCCGAGAGGAGAAAAAGAATCGTCTGGGAAAGATGATTATTACAGGAAAACCATTTATCAGCAAATCACTCATCAACCGCATCAACAAAAGGAACCTCAAACGGCACATGGAAGAATGATCGAGGATGCAAACAGGAAAGCTTATTTTGGCATCGCTGATCAAGATAATGAGAAAGTGGCTAAAGGATTTAGCTAGGACAAATATATTCCAGCTGATTCAAATGTTAAAGCGTTCATTGCACATATCATTCAAAAGCCAGAAATGCTGAAGGAATGGATGGAAGTGTTATCTGATGAAGAGAAGAGTGAAGATGAAGGATCTGTTTCTTCTGAAAACAGTTCATCAGAAACAAGTGATAGTGATGAAGAAATTGAACAGATTAATATTGGAAAAACTCACTTATCTTCTGATAGTTTTGAATTTTATTTTGCAGAAAAGCTAAAGAAATTGAAAGAGAAGAAAGCTGCAAAGGAAATGAAAGAAGTCAAAGTGATTGAGAAGATAGTGGAGATTGAAAAGAGAGTTGAAGTCGAGAAAATCGTTGAAGTCACAAAACCCTGTCTTACATGTTTAGAGTCTTGTAAACAATGTATAGAGAAAGACGAGAGGTTTAGTGAGTTAGAAAAGTTGAAAGAACAGTTGTTATTTGATGTAAAAAACTTGAAAAAGTCGTATGATGTATTGAATAGGCATGTGAATGGTCTGGAGAAAACTAACTCTGAACGAGAGAAAGCTTTGAAGATGTTGAATGCTACCATGATGACAAAGCAAAAAGAGATCAACATGTACATCGAAGAATGTGCAAAGTTGAAGAAAGAGTTGGAGAATGAAGCAGCTGAGAATGAAAGAATCCGAAGATTGCTGCAAAGTTACAAAGGTTGTGACTACGTAATGGATAGAATTTATCCAACAGTTGAAGGTTTTGAGGCATTTAAAGATGAACAACCAAAGAAGAAAACGGATACTGGTAAGAAACAGGGTGTCTGTTATAATAAGTGTCCGCCTCCGATTTGGGAAGGGTACTCGCCTAGAAAACCTAACGAGGAAGAACTAAAAAAGGCGGTCAATATTAAGCTAGAATCCGAGATAACCGATGTTTTACCGGACAATATTGACGTCACGTTCACAGCGTCCGACACAGATCATGAGTCTGAACTGATAAAACGAGTGGTTGATCAGGTGTTGGATAAGGATGAGGAGTCAGAGTCAAAGTCCGAGTCCGAAAGTGCGTGTCAGTCAGTCGGGAGTTCAAGTTTGTCCGAAAAGAGTTCAAAATCGTCGGAAAAACGGGTTTATAGTATAGAATTTTTGTTGTCAAAATCTAATTTGAATGATGAAAAGTTTGAAGTAGTATATACTTTGAATGATTCTGACAAATTATATTTTGATAAAGATTTTCCAATAAGAGGTGTTAAACTAGAAATGATTAAAAAGGTTTTCAAACTAACAGAAATTAATATTTCTGAAATAAAAGATGAAAATCTTATTGTAAAACCTGAATTTTACACCTCAAGAGTTCAACAACGACTTAACAAGAAAAAAGGTTACAATTCTGGTTCGGGTTTCCAAAAGAAACCAAACCAAAATCGTAATTACAAAAAGAAAGGACTTGGTTTTACTCCACCAGAAAATCATAAAAATGAAAAATTTTCTAAAAATACAAAATTTGTTTCAGGAACAAGCTCGGAAGAGGAAGCAAAAAGCCCATTCTGGAAACAATCTAACCAAGCATTTCTTGCCGAAAAAAGAAAGAATGGAGCTTACGTGAAGAGAGAAACCAGAACCTGTTTCCGATGCAATG
The DNA here is from genome assembly GCF_002127325.2 of Helianthus annuus. NCBI lineage: Eukaryota > Viridiplantae > Streptophyta > Magnoliopsida > Asterales > Asteraceae > Helianthus > Helianthus annuus. The sequence continues at coordinate 26,875,549 of NC_035433.2, forward strand.
AAGCTGGTCACATTGCATGGAACTGTCCGAAAGCGACTAACACAAAACAGGGAGTTTCTGAAAAAATGAAAGATGTGGTTGTTGATAAAACCGAACCACCAACTGAACAATCTAAAGTTTTCAAAAATTCAACATTTGAAGTTGGTGAATGTTCGAAGAGATTTTACAGGCGAAGTGTAAAACTTGACAACCAAAAATGGGTTGTTAAGAAATCTGAAGTAAAATATGGCGATGAATCTGATTCCACAAAATCAGAGGAGCCACAGTTTGTTGAAAGTGATGAAAACTCAGTTCCTTCAATGGATGATGAGAACTTTCCACCATTGAAGACTGAGAATTATAAACGAAAAGTTGGAAAAGTTGAAATCTCAAATCAATTTTATTCTGAAAAAAATGATTTTGATATTGAGAAGGCATTTAATGGAAAGATTAACAAAATGTTTGGGAAAATGGTGGATGGGAAGGTGAAAGGGGTAAAGGATTTCTATGCTAAGAAGAAAGCAACTTACACCCCAACAAAATCCGAATTGAAATTACCCAAGGCTGGTCAGGCTTGGGTGGACATTTTCTTTGCTTGAAAAACCTGACTTGCCGGAGATCCCAAGTTTGTAATCGTGGATCAGGAATCGGCATCATTCTTGTATTATGAATTTGTATGGAAAAGTCTTAAAATTGTTAAAATTTTACAGGTTGAATGACTACGCCGGAGCTTCCAGGTTGGTAAGTGCGAAGCAGGGATCGGCATTTTGTATATACATACAAGTGGTATTGTATGGTTATTTTACAAGTGGTACAGGTTGCTTAATTGCAAAATAGTGAATCAGGGACATTAAGTTGTACTTGATTTACTAGCTCATGATATTACAAAGAACAAGATGATGAACCATATCCCCGATTTTAACAAAGTGATAAACCTACACGTGGTTTTATCTTAACAAACTAATTTTCCGGAAAAATCATTTTGATTAAAACAAACTTAAGTGTTTTGAAATCTAAATGAGAAAATGGTTTGTGAAAGGGGGAGTTCAGATTGTTTATGCCTAATGAATGGCGAATTGAGGCGATTTGATGTTAGTTGTCAAGTTTCTGTACAGTTTGTGTTGTTTTCTATATTTTCAAGTAGGTCAAGAGTCTAGAAGTTTTCAAATTTCCTTTGAAATGTGTTTGCATTTTAGGGGGAGTAGGGAAATTTCAGAAAATCCAAAAACATTAGAAAATTTGAAAAAGAGAAAAACATGATAAAATTCAAAAATGAGTTTCCTTGTGAAAAGAGGAAATGATAGTACATCAGTAGGCTGTCACAACATGCTAAAGAATTGGAAAGTTAAAATGTGATAAACAATCTCACTGAGGATGTGCCAGTAGGTTTTTACACATTTAGTAGATTGTGACGAGATATAAACCTAAAATTCAAACTTGCTTATTCTGTGGGTTAACAAAACTGCTTGGATATATAGGTAACCCCTGAAATCTTGTTTGAAAGGTCCCTTATTCTGAGATACTAGGTCTTTATGCTCAGTGATATCTGGGGTATTATCCTGGGACTTCTGCTGTATGGAAGTACTGACCTAGTCCCCGGATAATACTTTCTGCAAATGCTTGAAAAAGCGCCGCCCTCAGCAAATCGATGAAACAATAAAATTGATAGTCGCTGCTGTTGAAATCAAAAGATCCTCTAAAGGGGACACACCAAAAGTCGAGCCGTCATCTCTCTGCTGAACGGAAGTTCTGACCTGAGCTCTCACGGCCTCGCATTTAACCCCTATACAGATATCAGCTGTGGTATACTCACCTGTAAGACTGAATATTGGGATCTGGATACGGGAGTATATTCAAGTATGGGACACACGGATAAGTTTAAGTTCTTAAGACATTAATATCGTATCTCGGATCAGTTGAAACTTGTGTGAAAATTTAAGTGGACAAACATACTGACAATCTAGGTGAATTGTTTAGAACTTAAAATGAAATGAAGCTTAACGGTGTTGGTGACATGTCTCATAAACTGATATGATCCTCTTACACGAACTCACAAAAATATCGTTTGTAAATATTTCTTTACTGCATTACATATTTCTCTATTCCAAAATTCAAAAAGATTTTCAGTGTGTTTTAGCATAAAATTTTGAAAAAGTCAAAAAGATTTCCGACAACTGATATTGGAAAGCTGATTTTCAAAATTCCGAGTGCTAAACATGATGAGCAATATTTGAGGGGGAGTGTATGTTTGAAATCAAATGTTTTCATAATTTAACCTTTCAGGGGGTTCATCAAGATTGTCACTGATAAAGTTTCAGTTTGGTTTGAGGAAGAGTTGGTTTTAGTGCATACATCTTTATTCTAAAATTGTAAAACTTATGTTTTGGGTAGAGAATTTGCAGGATAAGATGAGAAGCTGTTAGATGAAAAGACAGACAACGATCCTGAAGATGTTACTGAAGAACAAAGGAATGCCAGTAAATCGAGAAGGGGAGTCTGAAGATAAAGAGAAAGAAAGCCCAGAGACTGATCAAGACTGAAGATGTGAAGACACAGCATTGTTGTGACTCGATAGTCGACTCCATCAACATCTGAGGGGGAGTCTGTTGGTGCACTACATCTGTTGATTTCGTCTTAGATCGAGTTTTTCATTGTATTGTATAGATTAGGGCGCGTTTTACGAGAAAACTGGAGAGTTTAGGTGTTTTAGAGTCCTGGACCGCTTATACGGACATGCCGAATAAGAGGTCCACCTCACCTATAAATACCATATGAGAGGTCCACATTTGTAACTTTGAGATTTCCACACCGAGGTGCTGCCGGTGTGAGAATTGCGTGTAAAAAGTGTTAAATCAATCTGTAAAGAGAATTAAGTGAAGATCTAGCTGTTTCTTCGTCAGGTACTTGTTTTCCGCACCTGTATCTGATCAAACTCCTCTGATTGACTCGTTCGGGTCAGAATCCGATCCTACACCATTCCCCTGTCCCAGACTCATTTGAGTTTCTGACATCCGCATTTTCGGATATACAGGGAGTGCAGCACCATTCACACAACGCCGACCCTGATACGGCATCATCGGCTGCACCGGTTCCCGCACACAGCTTTGAGTTTGATCACAGTATTGAGGGTGATCCTGTTCTTCCATCTGGTTTTGATCCAGACCATGACCTTGAGTTCATACACTTAGACCAGCCCTTGGAGGATCCTGTAACCCCCTGTGATGGTAGATCCAACTGATTTTGAGATGGAGTTTGTTGATCCGGAGCCAGCCGTGGCCCCTGAGCCAAACGTTGCTCCTAACACCGCATTGGAGCATGACCCTGTTCATGCCGATGCACCTGCTGTTGCTCCTTGATTGATCATCTGCTTGGACAAGAGAAAATTTGGGGTAACTGTGCAAGACAATTTATTATTACGGGGGCCCACGTAATAACGACTCGTAGTGCACAGAAATCCTGGTGGACTCTGCGGGTCAAGCTAATGAAAACCAATGTGGCAGGAAATAACTCGAACACGAATGACCAAGGCGATGAAGCCTCGAGTTCATTCTATTTCAAGCAACAAGCCAAATTGGCAAGCCTATGTGAAGGCTCAGAAATTTATTTCCCCACCCATACATTGAGTATATCTACGTGTAAAATTAGGTGAGTACATGATGGCTTATGGTGCTATGTATCTCATAGACAATTGGAAAGTTGTCTAACCCACTTCATGCCATTTCGGCAGAAGAGAATGCCACCCAGGCGTGACACAAACACCAGTATGTTGCCAAGGATAGAAACCGAGCTGCGAAAACGCAACTCACAGGCAATTGCATGACATGAAGCACTCCGCTCTAAGCACAGCGATGGCACTACTGGAAATAACCCCCCCCCCCAACTGACCGCACCGCTTGCTACATTCTTCTCTACAACGCTCGATAAGCCGATTTGATGGTCCCGATAAACGTATTATGCTAGCTATAAACCCTTACCATTCCTCGCATTATGAAAAACACACACAGGATAAGTTGCTCCTATAACATCAACTGCAGTTGAGGATATGAGTCGCGGAACGTTGAAGCTTGAGCTGACACCACAAAGGGCAACTTCAAATACAAAACATTACATAACCGAAGACATGAGTTAAGTGTCTACATCACAAGACAGCATATTGTCTGAAGACTTTAAGTAAAACACCACGTCCTCCACCAGCATGCTTTGATCCGCCGCATACATCAAGACTCCTTTGTGCTCTTAACCTTTGTTCTTTCACCATTCCCGGGATTCTGATGTTCATGTCTAAACTAACAAGCGATAGAGCAAATGACTCACGCACGTTAACAGTATACTTTTCTTTCCTCCCCCACCTCAGTCACCAGTATAGTTGCTTTCTGGATTAAGCGGATTGCATTACTCTTGGGAAAAGATGCTAATGATAAGCGGGGATTTCGGAGACTTTTGAGGATCACTTCTGACCACGTAATTGTGATGCACTGATATACTTGTTGGAAAAGGGTAGGGTGACCCTATGTCCCTTCTAATGTGATGCATTTTGGTAAGACACATTGATTGTGGCCGGAGGATAATGAAAGCCCGATCATCTTTAAACATGCGACAATACTTATCACTAATGATTGACGAAAAATATCGACGCTATGCTCTCACTAAGCACGTTGATGATTTACATATCTGTGCTATAACTTTAATACCACATGTTTACTTGCTACGTTCCTATTTGCAAGCTGTGCTATAACCGTGATGATATGTGATTAATTGTTAAACAACTGCGTATTTACGTAAATGTAATATACCTCTGAGGTCTTATTCGTTAAACAGAGACTTATGTGCTCGTGTCCTTACTAAGACCCGACCTAACCGACCTCCTTCTAGGAAGATGTCGACTCGAGGGAACACCGATACCAACAACCCTTTGCCGACGACAGAGGCGGAATTTCAAGAACGCCTCTTACAGTTCATCGCACAGTACGAGGCCTTTCGCCCCGGAAACAAACCACCCAACGGCTGCACCTACAAGCAGTTCTTAGGCTGCCAGCCCCTGCATTTCGACGGCGCTGGGGGTGTCGTAGCCTTCGTGCGCTGGGTTGAGAAGACGGACACTGTTTTGCGTGCGAGCAAATGCGCCCCAGAGGATCAGGTCACGTACATTTCCGGGCTGTTCCGAGATGGGGCTCTGTCATGGTGGAAACTACAGGTTCAGACAATGGGCGAGGCTGTTGCGTATGCTTTATCATGGGACGAGCTAAAAGAGCAAATGTATAAAAAGTACTGTTCGAGAACAGAAAGCCAGAAGGTGGAGACTGAGTTCTGGAACATGAAGATGGAAGGTCCAAAAATAGCTGAGTATGTGGAGAAGTTCCAAGTTCTGTCGCGTATTGTTCCTTACATGGTAGATCCGGAGTTTAAGAGGATTGAGCGTTTCATTTGGGGATTGGCACCCCAAATCATGAGCATGGTGACGACATCTAAGCCTGCAACGATCACTGAGGCCATCAATCTAAGTGTGGCCTTGACTGAAGAGGCAATCAGGATGAACAAATTTTCAACCTTTGAGGAGAAGAAGGAGACTCATGTAGAGTCTGTCACACCCCCAAAATCCACACGCGGAGTATCACCGCTTGGGAGCGTGACTGACCAGGATCAAGCCACCAATCATATCGAACATAGCATTTAATAATAAAAGTAGATAATGTAATTCATCACGACATGATTGATGTTCAAAACCAAACATTGTTTAAGTAGCGGAAGCATGTAAGTAAACCCAGCATAAATAATAATGTATGAAAAGTCATAAGTGTTTAATTAAGCATTCATGATCCATGCTCCACAACGACCTGCTCCTCCCTGTGCAAGCTCCATGTATCTAACGACCTGCAAGGCATGTAACAGAGGATCAACAACTAGTTGAGCGAGTTCACAGTTTATAGTTCAGTATTTGTAATAGTATAGTAAGCATTGTGTTCGTTCATTAAGTCATGTATCGTAGTAGTTCGTATCGCGGCCCTTCAGGCATGTATGCGAAGATTAGGGAAAGTTCTCAAGTATTCTAGACTAGGTATATTTGTATCGCGGCCACCCGGCACCTGTGCGAAGGTTTAGTGAATAGTTCGCAGCCTTTCTAGGCATGTGTGCGAAGATCCGTCATAATATCGCGGCCAACCCTGGCGTGTATGCGAAGATCAGTTCAATTAGTATCACTAGTCTAGCAAGATCTTAACCAATCACCTTCCTCACCCGAGGATCATATCACTACGTTCCATTATAGATAAGTACCAGTAAATAATCAAATCCCATTCCCGCCCTGGGAACCCCATGCCTTGGCTGTGTGAACTCACCTTGATTTGCTCGGTATGCTATGCTCTAGGGTTTTATCAAACGTCCAAGTCCGTTACACACGACCTAGGATATGTTGCATATGATACGATGTAAGTGTTTGCATCAAATTAGGGTTTACAAGTCTATGATATCAAGCAATTGTGATCCGTGTGATATAAATTGATATGACAATGGTTGTTCGTACATACGGTATCATTCAGTATAGTATCATATAGTTCCTCATACAGGTTACTGAACTTGACATCACAAACACACAGTCTTTTCTAGTATGAGCAGAACTCAGGGCATGTAACGTCGCTATAATTCATATCATATATATCCAATCAACAATTCAAACAGTTCATCAACAAACGTCGGATCTTGCGTGCATATTAAACTCAGACATCATGTATTAATAAAGGTCGGATCCCTTATGTGATGTGTATATAAAAGTCAGGCATGATTATGTAGTTCAAAGCTCGGCCAAGGGTAAAGTTCGGACAAGAATCATATAACACAAACAAACTCGGACACACACAACCACAAAGCTCGGACCCTTGAGTCCACTTGTAAAACTCGGACAGTGGCAAGATGCCTACAAACTCGGATAGGGGCTTGGGGGGGTTAAAGTTCGGACCAAGGGGTGTGGGGATTGGAAACTCGGATCACATGGTTGGGGATGGTAAAAAAAAGTCGGACATGAGGGGGTTTCCTCATGAAACTCGGACTAGGGCTGCCATTAAACTCGGACATACATGTGTGAGAAAACTCGGACAAGAGTAACATCTTGTGAAACTCGGACAAGAAGCATTCATTTAAGAACTTCGGACTTTGCTTATTTCAAGTACTCGGACTAGTTTACATATCTTTAAAAGTCGGACTACATCACATACAAATTAAGGTCGGACATGTGTTTAATTTACAAAAGTCGGATCCTTGTTAACCTCTTTAAAATTCGGACAATGTATGATAACATAAAACTCAGACAAGTGTTTAGGGTTTCAAACTCTGACATACGAATGTTCATATTCAATTGTGATTACAGCAGTTACGTTTTATGTTCAACAGTTTCATTCATCGTTCTAATAACCCTAGTTTCATAGACTGGCAACCATTTTAATCCAATTATCAATCACCATTGTAGCATAACATGTATCTTGACAACAAACAAACCATTACACAACTAATCACCATCACATTACAATAATCAGAATCAATTCAAACACACAACCATCAAATCAAGGCTAGGGTTTACAACTATTACAAGAATCAAGCATTGCTAATCATCAAACAATCAACAATTAATCACAAACAATGATTAAACAATTACCTTGATTCGATTCTAGATGGATTAGTAATCAAACTTGATGCAAAAGAACTTGAGAATCCAAGAATGATGAGAAGATGGTTGTAGAGAGGATTAGAGAGTGCAGTGCTTTGGTTTTTGTGAAAATGATTAGTGAAAAGGGATTAGGGTTAACAATGATTAGAGTTTCACTAATTACTCCCTGCATCCCTAAGTATCATAATTTACAATAGCACACCATCTCAAAATAGTTTCGCAGTTTCACCACCAAGTTTATGCATTTAACAAATCTATCATAATTAACACATAATCATGCATAATCACACAATACACATCATTGTATTAAAACGTTACAGTTCCATAGCCAATTATTTGTGCAAACAAACAACTAAACTGTCACACCCCCAAAATCCACACGCGGAGTACCACCGCTTGGGAGCGTGACGTGACCAGGATCAAGCCATTAATCATATCAAACATAGCATTCAATAATAAAAGTCATTAAAGTAATTCATCAAGACATGATCGATGTTTCAAAACCAAGCATTGTTTAAGTAGCGGAAGCATTATTGTAAACCCAAGTTAAAAGTACTGAAATGTCATAAGTGTCTAACAAAGTAATAACGATCCTTGTCCACAACGACCGGCTCCTCCTTGTGCAAACTCCATGTACCTAACGATCTGCAAGGCATGTAATAGAATGATCAACAAACTAGTTGAGCGAGTTCACAGTAAGTAAATGCGTAACAGTAAGTAACGGGTGGCTCTACTGGGCCGATAGTAAGTTATATAGGTGGGGGCTTCCCATGTTATGTGACCACTAGACTATTCGTATCAACTACTCGTATCATCCCTGTTCTTCTTCCGAGAACAGTAGCGCGTATGGGGTGTACGTAGGTTTTACGTACGTATCCTTCATAACCGAGGATAGGAGACGCGGGGGTGTACGTGGGTTTCACGTACGTATCCTTTGTACCGAGGATAGAAGTAAGTAATGCGTACACGTAGGTTTTACGTGCGTGCCTGACATCCGAGGCAGTGATTGGCATATGACCACGTAGGTGTTATCCTAACCTACGGAACCGTCCTGACATCCGAGGATCATGGTAGGTGATAGTCTAGGAAAGCATATGTACGTTCTTAGTCAATTGTAACCTTTATCCCATTCCCACGACCCGGGAATCCCATGCCTTAGTAGAAGTGTGAACTCACCTGGGTTTGCTCGGCAGACAGTATAATGCTCAAGTATACAAGTAAGGAATCAACCACGTCCTATCATGGTTACTATGCAAGTTAGGTTCGTATGTAGCACGTTTGTATCACGTATGGTATCAAGTATGATCATGGCAAATCACATAGCCGTAACAGCAGTTCATATCAAGTAACGAGTCCAAGTAGTCGGCCCAATTAACATAAGCAGTCCAATTAGCAACTATGTAAACAAGTCCAATAACATAACAGTCATAAGGTTGGGCCCGTGACAGTGTAGGCCCAAAACAGTGTACGTGCAAAGGAGGTCTCGAGTCGCAACCAACGATCTCGAGTCGCAACCGGTGGTTACGAGTCGCAACAGGTGGTCTCGGTTCATCATGGCCCGGTTACGAGTCACGGCCGGAGATTACGAGTCGCAACAGGAGGTTGCGAGTCGCAACTGGTGATTTCGGCTCATCATGGTCTGGTTACGAGTCGCAACGGGACTCGCAACCATGGTCTCGGCTTGTGCTGTTGTGGTCTCGAGTGGGGTTCCGACTCGCAATGAGTGGTTCCGAGTCGCAACCGTGTGTGTAACTGGTTTCCATAATTCCTGTAACAATCTTTCCGTGATTCTAGCAAACAACTTAGGCAGTTTCGGAAATCAGATCAAACAATGATTATTCAACATTCAATCATATTCATAATATCTTCAAATCATCACCATTTAGCATGATCATAACAGCATCAAATCAAAAATCGGATTATCACACAAATCTAAACCGGGTCATAAACATATCATCGAACTAGCATGCAACCTATCCGATTATCATTCATACAGAACCTGATTATATCTATCATCGTGAAATCAATCCGAAGACCAATCATAAACAACATAATCTAACCGGCCCTAGTTCATAATCATGCGGATTCTAATCGGTTTCATCTAAACATGAAATCATAACATCACTTATCACAAAAACATAAACAAAACACTAACCGATTACGAGTAAAGAAGGGTGATCCGAACAAGAGAATGATCGGATGTTCTTGTGCCTTCGGTTTCCAAGCAACGAGAGAGAGAGAGAGAGAGTTTGTGTGTGTTTCTTGGTTGCAATGTTGTAAAACTAGAACCCTAAGGTGTGTGTGTGTATAAATACGTAGAGGGGATGTGGGCCGAAAACCCCACATGGGCTGTGTCATGGTCTCGAGTCCACTAAATGGACCGAGTGGGTTTGTGTTCGATGTGGTTCGGTAATTATAACATTAAATCACATAATTCACGTAATACGTATCATTCAAACAATCACTTAATCACAATAATTCACATAGTTACACGTAACATCATAACATTCGTTAACTCAAAGTGTCGTATCAGCACGTAACGTTACATCCAAGTAAGTCTAAAGTCCGAGTTGGTCATATAAAATGAATAATAGAAACGCATGTTTAACCAAAGTTTGGAGTGTCCCAAAACGGAACTTTGACTAACCAAAGTGGTCGAAAAGTCTTTTGAATTTGAGGAGCATGCTTTGGCCTAATAGGTAAAATACTCTCGCCGACAAGTCAGTTAACGGTATTTACCCTTCCGGTTACTACATGTCCCAAATCAATCGAAATTTCGAGACTTGGCGGGATTAAAAAAATATCAAGGAGTGGAACTAGTCGACAAGGTGCGGGTTTCACCCCTAACTTGGCGATTTCGTATCCTAAGTGTGGTTGGTACTCGTCGGATCAAAATTTAATTTCAACACTTGACGAGGGTCCACTAGAATTTGAAATTTGAACTTCTCCATCAAGGTAAGGATTTCACTCCTAACTTGATGGTGAATTTCGTGTAAAAAGAAAGGAAAGTGGATGAATTGAGGGTTGTTCACCAAATTATGGGTTTCACGCCTATTTTGGTGAACTCGTCTCGTTTGTGTAATATGTGTGTTGTTGGATTTAGAATAATCGAGTAGAACGCGTGAGGAAAAGTGTATATTAAAGATTAAACAAACAAGTATAACATGTCAAGAATATCACAATAAAAGTGAAATGATGAAACGAATATTAACGCATAAAAAGTATGTCAAGAACACACATAAAGGATAAAATGATGAAACAAGTATTAACACATAATAAAAACAAGTATAGCATGTTAAGTGTTAACACATAAGTGACACATATGCTTACAAGATCAAAAGAGAATAAATAAAAGCAAATAAGATAGCATGCTAGTAATTTTCAAGTAAAACATACGAATAAATCTCTAGAACTATAGACTAGGTTAAAGCATTCCTACTTTTCCTAATTCCCTATAGTTATGGCTCTGATACCAATCTGTCACACCCCAACCAATGGCGGAAACATCGGGATGAGACGAAGTGTGAAGATTGCTAGAGTCATCATAACGCTATTTGTGACAATATTTAATAAACCGATTTCATTTCATAATTCTTTTGTCAATATTACAAAGAAATCAAATAACATCAAGTTCAAAGGAAATACAATACAACATAATCAACATTGATACAACGATTAAACCTAAACGTCTATATGTGTATCTAGGCATCAACGCTACTTCATTTCATAGCATCATCGTCCTCAACCTGTAACATGTTTAAAATAAAGTTCAATGCAAAAGCAAAGGCGAGTATACAAGTTTGATACGTACATAGCAAAAGATAAGTTTGAACAATTCCTCATAGCAAGCATGTGATTCAAGATAAACATTTAAACATGGCATGTGTCTAACATATCAAACCAAGAAAACGCAATATGCTCATGACATAACCGATGATAAAGGGCAGGTCGTTAATCCTATAGCGCTACATATGTCACGGTTTGGCTCGTACGAAGTTAATGATAAGTTCAACACATAAGAATCACCCAAGTTTAAAGTATCAAGCCATCACGTATACAAGCATGTTATAGGAATGTTCATGTGTTAAGCAAAATGTTCATGTGTAAGTTTGTTGGTAGATAAAACATGTTACACCCCAAAAGTGATAAAAGTAAAAGGGGAATACGAGTATACTCACAAAGTTTGCATATGTTTTCCGATTATCCAATGTGACAAAGTTGACGAGGTTGGAAGGTTGAATGCGTAAGGGTTTAAGTTCAAGCATGTTTAGAGTCGAGATTCGGAATGAAAGTGACATGAAAATATTATATCAAAATATTCATCTTCACACATAACACTTGTATGACACTTGGTAACCACAAGGGTTATAATGATTTCATGAGTTGAACACCCATAAGAATCATAACAAGGTTTAGGTCCTTAGATGATAACCCACTACTTTGACAAATGAATATGATTTCAACATCAATGATTCGAGTGTACATAGATAGTATTTAGGTTGTATAATATACACATATTATTAAGTCCAAATGTTCAAGTATTCAAGTAAGAGGTAGAAGATTACATCTTCATTTAGGTACCTCAAGTTGAGTCATGGGTGTCATGGATGGGGTAGGAAGACAAGGCTTCCATTTAGGTACCCCTTTGATGTTCACCACTACACTTGATGTAAAAACAACCAAGGAGGGTCATGAACTAAGGTCTTTACATGTATGTAAAGTAAACTAACTAATAGAAATCATCAAATCATGTGAGGATTGTATGTTTAGACAACCCAAGTTGTTCCATAATCACTCATGTATCAAAGACTATGTTTGACATGATTTGTGGGTTGAAACCCTAGACAAAACACCAAGTTTATGAGGTTTAATCCTCTGATTTCAAATGTCTCAACCTTGTTTTTAAGCTTAACCAACCATGGGATAAGTTGTAAGCATTAGGACATAGGCATGAGATGTGTTAGACACAAGTTGCATAGGTTTAAACAAGTTTTGAAGAACATAAAAATCAAACAGAAAGTTTATGGACTATTTCGGGGCATTTCCAGGTCTTATTTCTCCAAGGAGAAGTCTAGGAATCGAACCCCATGATTATCCAAGCAAGTAGGAAAAAGAATCAAGTGAATCGGATAAGAATTGAGTGAGTTATGCTCATTTTCGTGAAGGGGTGTCAATCTGCTCGAACCTTTGCTTTCAGCTACGGTTTGGAGGATGTTTTGAGAGTTTTTAGTGTTGCAAAAGTGGTAGGGAGGCTGGTTATAAGTGGTATTTATAGGGGGAAGGATTAGGGTTTCAATGGGTTGGGCTTTGGAAGTGTTTAGAAGGGGTTACACCTTGAAACTAGCCCACAAAACCCAACTATATGGGGCTGAATTTTGCTGAATTGGGGCTGCCATATTTCTTTATTTTTTTTATTTTTTTTAAAACATTATAATGAGTAATTTTGTTAATTAAGTTGTGTAATAATATGCAACAATGTTTCCCCTAACTTGTAACAAGGTGAAATATGAAATAAAACATGATTTAACTAGGTAAAAAGTGTAATGTACAAGTATGTAACATGTTTGTAAGTGACAAGTATATGTCACATATTAGATGATTAACCGTTGTATAAATAAGCATATTATTAGGGGTTTTTAGGTATCAACAATATAAGGACAAGCATGGACATGCATCGTGAATAAGTATAAGTATGAATTACAAATAAGGATTCGATGTACAATGAATTCGAACGTATGAACATGTATGAATTTGTAGATGGTGAATTTAAAGAAATACGAATTTTATTTATGATCCAAGTCTCGGATTTTACAACGAAAAGACGACTACAATAATACAAGATTTCCAAAAATAGCATTACAAGGCGAGCTTTCTAATTATGGAAAGTATGAAAAAGCAGGGCGTTACAGTCTCCCCTCCTTTAGGAAATTTCGTCCTGAAATTTATTCAAGAGGAAGACCTTGGAGAAAAAGCATTTTGGCTAAAAGAATCGAGACTTGGGAGTTTTGAAACGTTTAGAAAAGTACGAAATTTTGAAGAACGATAGGATAGGAATTTGTTTGACTAAAATGGGTTGAGGCGTTTAAGCATAGGTAAAGCGGGTATGCGTGCGCATAGGCAAAGGAGTTTAAATAAGTTTGAATGTGAACGGGGTTCATATGAAAGAAAGGATAATGGAGAATAATAGGAGTATGGGGTGAACAGTTGACACTAAATGAATGCAAGTATATGAATGATATAAGTATTAGATAGACGAAAGTAGCGTGTTAAAGATGAAGTCTCGGCATGGATAATCGGATATGATGCGTTTGTGAGTTGTTTAAAGCTTGTATTAGGTCCAAAAGGTCTGTAAAACACTGAATTTCTCATGGCACGTTTTACGAAAGTTTGGTAACATGGTGAAAACACTTATATATAGGAAGTACCAGCGGCGTATCCACCATGTTTTGACCATGTTACGTCCGTTTCGTCTTCGGTGTCATGTTACGTTCCGTGTATTACCATACGCAGTAGCACACTCTATGGTTCTCATACGCCTATCACTATAATCCCGTGTACACCCGTGATTATTTTGATCGTCGCATGATCCGCATAGCTTGTACTAGTTGTGTATGAATCGGGGTATACATAAAAAAAATTTAGAATGTGTACGTACAAGAATGTAGTATATAAGCAAGTCCATGTTTAAGTATGTGTGGGACCCACGCAAGCGAATCCCTCAGGTTGCGCTCGCGTATAGGTACGAATGTATGAATCATGAGTAAGGATGAAAGTATGAGCATAAGTTTAAGTATGAATACGCATGTATGTATGAGCATAAACATAAAACGTGTAAGTAGTATGTGTACAAGTAGAAGCGTAAAACGTATAAGTAGTATGCGTATAAGTACAAGCATAAGACGTATGAACATAGGTGTAGGTATGAAAAATAAATATTGCGTAAATAGTGTTTGTTGGGACACCACGGATCTAAGTGTATAAAACATTCAAAAGGTCGAGTATGTAAATACGAATGATATAAATGATGTTATCGCGAGTTATCGACCAAAATGTGTACGATGATATGCATGTATAGTTGTTTAAATGAAACATTGAGTTTATCGAATCAAAATTAGGTTGACCTTGGTTGAACGGGTAGAATATAGTTGTGTATGTAAGAGGATATAAAGTACTAATTGGTTAAGCATAATGTATTTTTGTAATGATTGAAATGCTACTTTTGTTAAAAAAAAAAATTTCATGTAAGTCAAAGATTGTCGGTTCCCATGAAGACTTCTTGCCCGCGTGTTTTGTAAATTGGTGTAGGAAAAAGGTTTTCGTTAAAAAGTAAGTTCGTTTCATCAAATAAGAAATTATGAATTTAGGAGGTCCTTGTGAAAACTAGGATCTTTAGAAGGGAAATTTAGCAAAAGGACTTAGAAATAAAAATAAAATAACAATTGATTTGTTGGTGTTGGAAAGGGTATTTGGTAAAACAATCATATAACTTCTATGATCCTATAAGTATTCGGGAAAGGTTGGTTGGATTTTGATTAAAAGTAGAAGGTGGGCGTGTTTTAGTGATTAAGTCGAATATGAAGTTCATGGGCAAGAGTTTCATTGAACCGATTAAATTGATAGGTAGCATTTCGTAAGGTTTTGAAGTTCGAGCAATAAAACGTTTTAAGACATAATTATGAATTTCGCGTATATGAGTTGAGTGAAAATAGATTGTAGAATAAAAAGTACGTTTGATAAAACAATGTATTTCGAAATCTGTATGAGTGGGTATTTTTAAATAACATTAAACAATTTGGGTATAAAGTATGATCGAGTTTGCATAATAAGATATTTCGAAAGAGAAGTTTTGGTAACGGTCACCTAAGTAAGGGAATCACCCCTAACTCGTTGGTGAGGTCGTTTTAAGGAAAAGGGAGTGGAGCTAATCGTCAAGGTAAGGAAGTCACTCCCATCTCGATGATATTTCTCCACTTGTCGTTACAAGGAAAACGAATTTAAATTATATGAAATCATGCATACGTATAAATGTATGGAAAAGGTTCAATATGTTGTGTGTGTGAAAAGAGAAATCGAAAGTAAACTCGAGTTTGAAAGATCGTATCGTATAAAATGAATAATAGAAACGCATGTTTAACCAAAGTTTGGAGTGTCCCAAAACGGAACTTTGACTAACCAAAGTGGTCGAAAAGTCTTTTGAATTTGAGGAGCATGCTTTGGCCTAATAGGTAAAATACTCTCGCCGACAAGTCAGTTAACGGTATTTACCCTTCCGGTTACTACATGTCCCAAATCAATCGAAATTTCGAGACTTGGCGGGATTAAAAAAATATCAAGGAGTGGAACTAGTCGACAAGGTGCGGGTTTCACCCCTAACTTGGCGATTTCGTATCCTAAGTGTGGTTGGTACTCGTCGGGTCAAAATTTAATTTCAACACTTGACGAGGGTCCACTAGAATTTGAAATTTGAACTTCTCCATCAAGGTAAGGATTTCACTCCTAACTTGATGGTGAATTTCGTGTAAAAAGAAAGGAAAGTGGATGAATTGAGGGTTGTTCACCAAATTATGGGTTTCACGCCTATTTTGGTGAACTCGTCTCGTTTGTGTAATATGTGTGTTGTTGGATTTAGAATAATCGAGTAGAACGCGTGAGGAAAAGTGTATATTAAAGATTAAACAAACAAGTATAACATGTCAAGAATATCACAATAAAAGTGAAATGATGAAACGAATATTAACGCATAAAAAGTATGTCAAGAACACACATAAAGGATAAAATGATGAAACAAGTATTAACACATAATAAAAACAAGTATAGCATGTTAAGTGTTAACACATAAGTGACACATATGCTTACAAGATCAAAAGAGAATAAATAAAAGCAAATAAGATAGCATGCTAGTAATTTTCAAGTAAAACATACGAATAAATCTCTAGAACTATAGACTAGGTTAAAGCATTCCTACTTTTCCTAATTCCCTATAGTTATGGCTCTGATACCAATCTGTCACACCCCAACCAATGGCGGAAACATCGGGATGAGACGAAGTGTGAAGATTGCTAGAGTCATCATAACGCTATTTGTGACAATATTTAATAAACCGATTTCATTTCATAATTCTTTTGTCAATATTACAAAGAAATCAAATAACATCAAGTTCAAAGGAAATACAATACAACATAATCAACATTGATACAACGATTAAACCTAAACGTCTATATGTGTATCTAGGCATCAACGCTACTTCATTTCATAGCATCATCGTCCTCAACCTGTAACATGTTTAAAATAAAGTTCAATGCAAAAGCAAAGGCGAGTATACAAGTTTGATACGTACATAGCAAAAGATAAGTTTGAACAATTCCTCATAGCAAGCATGTGATTCAAGATAAACATTTAAACATGGCATGTGTCTAACATATCAAACCAAGAAAACGCAATATGCTCATGACATAACCGATGATAAAGGGCAGGTCGTTAATCCTATAGCGCTACATATGTCACGGTTTGGCTCGTACGAAGTTAATGATAAGTTCAACACATAAGAATCACCCAAGTTTAAAGTATCAAGCCATCACGTATACAAGCATGT
Organism: Helianthus annuus; assembly: GCF_002127325.2. Lineage (NCBI taxonomy): Eukaryota > Viridiplantae > Streptophyta > Magnoliopsida > Asterales > Asteraceae > Helianthus > Helianthus annuus. The sequence goes on from NC_035433.2 coordinate 26,892,777, forward strand.
TATAGGAATGTTCATGTGTTAAGCAAAATGTTCATGTGTAAGTTTGTTGGTAGATAAAACATGTTACACCCCAAAAGTGATAAAAGTAAAAGGGGAATACGAGTATACTCACAAAGTTTGCATATGTTTTCCGATTATCCAATGTGACAAAGTTGACGAGGTTGGAAGGTTGAATGCGTAAGGGTTTAAGTTCAAGCATGTTTAGAGTCGAGATTCGGAATGAAAGTGACATGAAAATATTATATCAAAATATTCATCTTCACACATAACACTTGTATGACACTTGGTAACCACAAGGGTTATAATGATTTCATGAGTTGAACACCCATAAGAATCATAACAAGGTTTAGGTCCTTAGATGATAACCCACTACTTTGACAAATGAATATGATTTCAACATCAATGATTCGAGTGTACATAGATAGTATTTAGGTTGTATAATATACACATATTATTAAGTCCAAATGTTCAAGTATTCAAGTAAGAGGTAGAAGATTACATCTTCATTTAGGTACCTCAAGTTGAGTCATGGGTGTCATGGATGGGGTAGGAAGACAAGGCTTCCATTTAGGTACCCCTTTGATGTTCACCACTACACTTGATGTAAAAACAACCAAGGAGGGTCATGAACTAAGGTCTTTACATGTATGTAAAGTAAACTAACTAATAGAAATCATCAAATCATGTGAGGATTGTATGTTTGGACAACCCAAGTTGTTCCATAATCACTCATGTATCAAAGACTATGTTTGACATGATTTGTGGGTTGAAACCCTAGACAAAACACCAAGTTTATGAGGTTTAATCCTCTGATTTCAAATGTCTCAACCTTGTTTTTAAGCTTAACCAACCATGGGATAAGTTGTAAGCATTAGGACATAGGCATGAGATGTGTTAGACACAAGTTGCATAGGTTTAAACAAGTTTTGAAGAACATAAAAATCAAACAGAAAGTTTATGGACTATTTCGGGGCATTTCCAGGTCTTATTTCTCCAAGGAGAAGTCTAGGAATCGAACCCCATGATTATCCAAGCAAGTAGGAAAAAGAATCAAGTGAATCGGATAAGAATTGAGTGAGTTATGCTCATTTTCGTGAAGGGGTGTCAATCTGCTCGAACCTTTGCTTTCAGCTACGGTTTGGAGGATGTTTTGAGAGTTTTTAGTGTTGCAAAAGTGGTAGGGAGGCTGGTTATAAGTGGTATTTATAGGGGGAAGGATTAGGGTTTCAATGGGTTGGGCTTTGGAAGTGTTTAGAAGGGGTTACACCTTGAAACTAGCCCACAAAACCCAACTATATGGGGCTGAATTTTGCTGAATTGGGGCTGCCATATTTCTTTATTTTTTTTTATTTTTTTTAAAACATTATAATGAGTAATTTTGTTAATTAAGTTGTGTAATAATATGCAACAATGTTTCCCCTAACTTGTAACAAGGTGAAATATGAAATAAAACATGATTTAACTAGGTAAAAAGTGTAATGTACAAGTATGTAACATGTTTGTAAGTGACAAGTATATGTCACATATTAGATGATTAACCGTTGTATAAATAAGCATATTATTAGGGGTTTTTAGGTATCAACAATATAAGGACAAGCATGGACATGCATCGTGAATAAGTATAAGTATGAATTACAAATAAGGATTCGATGTACAATGAATTCGAACGTATGAACATGTATGAATTTGTAGATGGTGAATTTAAAGAAATACGAATTTTATTTATGATCCAAGTCTCGGATTTTACAACGAAAAGACGACTACAATAATACAAGATTTCCAAAAATAGCATTACAAGGCGAGCTTTCTAATTATGGAAAGTATGAAAAAGCAGGGCGTTACAGTCTCCCCTCCTTTAGGAAATTTCGTCCTGAAATTTATTCAAGAGGAAGACCTTGGAGAAAAAGCATTTTGGCTAAAAGAATCGAGACTTGGGAGTTTTGAAACGTTTAGAAAAGTACGAAATTTTGAAGAACGATAGGATAGGAATTTGTTTGACTAAAATGGGTTGAGGCGTTTAAGCATAGGTAAAGCGGGTATGCGTGCGCATAGGCAAAGGAGTTTAAATAAGTTTGAATGTGAACGGGGTTCATATGAGAAAGGATAATGGAGAATAATAGGAGTATGGGGTGAACAGTTGACACTAAATGAATGCAAGTATATGAATGATATAAGTATTAGATAGACGAAAGTAGCGTGTTAAAGATGAAGTCTCGGCATGGATAATCGGATATGATGCGTTTGTGAGTTGTTTAAAGCTTGTATTAGGTCCAAAAGGTCTGTAAAACACTGAATTTCTCATGGCACGTTTTACGAAAGTTTGGTAACATGGTGAAAACACTTATATATAGGAAGTACCAGCGGCGTATCCACCATGTTTTGACCATGTTACGTCCGTTTCGTCTTCGGTGTCATGTTACGTTCCGTGTATTACCATACGCAGTAGCACACTCTATGGTTCTCATATGCCTATCACTATAATCCCGTGTACACCCGTGATTATTTTGATCGTCGCATGATCCGCATAGCTTGTACTAGTTGTGTATGAATCGGGGTATACATAAAAAAAATTTAGAATGTGTACGTACAAGAATGTAGTATATAAGCAAGTCCATGTTTAAGTATGTGTGGGACCCACGCAAGCGAATCCCTCAGGTTGCGCTCGCGTATAGGTACGAATGTATGAATCATGAGTAAGGATGAAAGTATGAGCATAAGTTTAAGTATGAATACGCATGTATGTATGAGCATAAACATAAAACGTGTAAGTAGTATGTGTACAAGTAGAAGCGTAAAACGTATAAGTAGTATGCGTATAAGTACAAGCATAAGACGTATGAACATAGGTGTAGGTATGAAAAATAAATATTGCGTAAATAGTGTTTGTTGGGACACCACGGATCTAAGTGTATAAAACATTCAAAAGGTCGAGTATGTAAATACGAATGATATAAATGATGTTATCGCGAGTTATCGACCAAAATGTGTACGATGATATGCATGTATAGTTGTTTAAATGAAACATTGAGTTTATCGAATCAAAATTAGGTTGACCTTGGTTGAACGGGTAGAATATAGTTGTGTATGTAAGAGGATATAAAGTACTAATTGGTTAAGCATAATGTATTTTTGTAATGATTGAAATGCTACTTTTGTTAAAAAAAAAATTTCATGTAAGTCAAAGATTGTCGGTTCCCATGAAGACTTCTTGCCCGCGTGTTTTGTAAATTGGTGTAGGAAAAAGGTTTTCGTTAAAAAGTAAGTTCGTTTCATCAAATAAGAAATTATGAATTTAGGAGGTCCTTGTGAAAACTAGGATCTTTAGAAGGGAAATTTAGCAAAAGGACTTAGAAATAAAAATAAAATAACAATTGATTTGTTGGTGTTGGAAAGGGTATTTGGTAAAACAATCATATAACTTCTATGATCCTATAAGTATTCGGGAAAGGTTGGTTGGATTTTGATTAAAAGTAGAAGGTGGGCGTGTTTTAGTGATTAAGTCGAATATGAAGTTCATGGGCAAGAGTTTCATTGAACCGATTAAATTGATAGGTAGCATTTCGTAAGGTTTTGAAGTTCGAGCAATAAAACGTTTTAAGACATAATTATGAATTTCGCGTATATGAGTTGAGTGAAAATAGATTGTAGAATAAAAAGTACGTTTGATAAAACAATGTATTTCGAAATCTGTATGAGTGGGTATTTTTAAATAACATTAAACAATTTGGGTATAAAGTATGATCGAGTTTGCATAATAAGATATTTCGAAAGAGAAGTTTTGGTAACGGTCACCTAAGTAAGGGAATCACCCCTAACTCATTGGTGAGGTCGTTTTAAGGAAAAGGGAGTGGAGCTAATCGTCAAGGTAAGGAAGTCACTCCCATCTCGATGATATTTCTCCACTTGTCGTTACAAGGAAAACGAATTTAAATTATATGAAATCATGCATACGTATAAATGTATGGAAAAGGTTCAATATGTTGTGTGTGTGAAAAGAGAAATCGAAAGTAAACTCGAGTTTGAAAGATCGTATCGTATAAAATGAATAATAGAAACGCATGTTTAACCAAAGTTTGGAGTGTCCCAAAACGGAACTTTGACTAACCAAAGTGGTCGAAAAGTCTTTTGAATTTGAGGAGCATGCTTTGGCCTAATAGGTAAAATACTCTCGCCGACAAGTCAGTTAACGGTATTTACCCTTCCGGTTACTACATGTCCCAAATCAATCGAAATTTCGAGACTTGGCGGGATTAAAAAAATATCAAGGAGTGGAACTAGTCGACAAGGTGCGGGTTTCACCCCTAACTTGGCGATTTCGTATCCTAAGTGTGGTTGGTACTCGTCGGGTCAAAATTTAATTTCAACACTTGACGAGGGTCCACTAGAATTTGAAATTTGAACTTCTCCATCAAGGTAAGGATTTCACTCCTAACTTGATGGTGAATTTCGTGTAAAAAGAAAGGAAAGTGGATGAATTGAGGGTTGTTCACCAAATTATGGGTTTCACGCCTATTTTGGTGAACTCGTCTCGTTTGTGTAATATGTGTGTTGTTGGATTTAGAATAATCGAGTAGAACGCGTGAGGAAAAGTGTATATTAAAGATTAAACAAACAAGTATAACATGTCAAGAATATCACAATAAAAGTGAAATGATGAAACGAATATTAACGCATAAAAAGTATGTCAAGAACACACATAAAGGATAAAATGATGAAACAAGTATTAACACATAATAAAAACAAGTATAGCATGTTAAGTGTTAACACATAAGTGACACATATGCTTACAAGATCAAAAGAGAATAAATAAAAGCAAATAAGATAGCATGCTAGTAATTTTCAAGTAAAACATACGAATAAATCTCTAGAACTATAGACTAGGTTAAAGCATTCCTACTTTTCCTAATTCCCTATAGTTATGGCTCTGATACCAATCTGTCACACCCCAACCAATGGCGGAAACATCGGGATGAGACGAAGTGTGAAGATTGCTAGAGTCATCATAACGCTATTTGTGACAATATTTAATAAACCGATTTCATTTCATAATTCTTTTGTCAATATTACAAAGAAATCAAATAACATCAAGTTCAAAGGAAATACAATACAACATAATCAACATTGATACAACGATTAAACCTAAACGTCTATATGTGTATCTAGGCATCAACGCTACTTCATTTCATAGCATCATCGTCCTCAACCTGTAACATGTTTAAAATAAAGTTCAATGCAAAAGCAAAGGCGAGTATACAAGTTTGATACGTACATAGCAAAAGATAAGTTTGAACAATTCCTCATAGCAAGCATGTGATTCAAGATAAACATTTAAACATGGCATGTGTCTAACATATCAAACCAAGAAAACGCAATATGCTCATGACATAACCGATGATAAAGGGCAGGTCGTTAATCCTATAGCGCTACATATGTCACGGTTTGGCTCGTACGAAGTTAATGATAAGTTCAACACATAAGAATCACCCAAGTTTAAAGTATCAAGCCATCACGTATACAAGCATGTTATAGGAATGTTCATGTGTTAAGCAAAATGTTCATGTGTAAGTTTGTTGGTAGATAAAACATGTTACACCCCAAAAGTGATAAAAGTAAAAGGGGAATACGAGTATACTCACAAAGTTTGCATATGTTTTCCGATTATCCAATGTGACAAAGTTGACGAGGTTGGAAGGTTGAATGCGTAAGGGTTTAAGTTCAAGCATGTTTAGAGTCGAGATTCGGAATGAAAGTGACATGAAAATATTATATCAAAATATTCATCTTCACACATAACACTTGTATGACACTTGGTAACCACAAGGGTTATAATGATTTCATGAGTTGAACACCCATAAGAATCATAACAAGGTTTAGGTCCTTAGATGATAACCCACTACTTTGACAAATGAATATGATTTCAACATCAATGATTCGAGTGTACATAGATAGTATTTAGGTTGTATAATATACACATATTATTAAGTCCAAATGTTCAAGTATTCAAGTAAGAGGTAGAAGATTACATCTTCATTTAGGTACCTCAAGTTGAGTCATGGGTGTCATGGATGGGGTAGGAAGACAAGGCTTCCATTTAGGTACCCCTTTGATGTTCACCACTACACTTGATGTAAAAACAACCAAGGAGGGTCATGAACTAAGGTCTTTACATGTATGTAAAGTAAACTAACTAATAGAAATCATCAAATCATGTGAGGATTGTATGTTTGGACAACCCAAGTTGTTCCATAATCACTCATGTATCAAAGACTATGTTTGACATGATTTGTGGGTTGAAACCCTAGACAAAACACCAAGTTTATGAGGTTTAATCCTCTGATTTCAAATGTCTCAACCTTGTTTTTAAGCTTAACCAACCATGGGATAAGTTGTAAGCATTAGGACATAGGCATGAGATGTGTTAGACACAAGTTGCATAGGTTTAAACAAGTTTTGAAGAACATAAAAATCAAACAGAAAGTTTATGGACTATTTCGGGGCATTTCCAGGTCTTATTTCTCCAAGGAGAAGTCTAGGAATCGAACCCCATGATTATCCAAGCAAGTAGGAAAAAGAATCAAGTGAATCGGATAAGAATTGAGTGAGTTATGCTCATTTTCGTGAAGGGGTGTCAATCTGCTCGAACCTTTGCTTTCAGCTACGGTTTGGAGGATGTTTTGAGAGTTTTTAGTGTTGCAAAAGTGGTAGGGAGGCTGGTTATAAGTGGTATTTATAGGGGGAAGGATTAGGGTTTCAATGGGTTGGGCTTTGGAAGTGTTTAGAAGGGGTTACACCTTGAAACTAGCCCACAAAACCCAACTATATGGGGCTGAATTTTGCTGAATTGGGGCTGCCATATTTCTTTATTTTTTTTTATTTTTTTTAAAACATTATAATGAGTAATTTTGTTAATTAAGTTGTGTAATAATATGCAACAATGTTTCCCCTAACTTGTAACAAGGTGAAATATGAAATAAAACATGATTTAACTAGGTAAAAAGTGTAATGTACAAGTATGTAACATGTTTGTAAGTGACAAGTATATGTCACATATTAGATGATTAACCGTTGTATAAATAAGCATATTATTAGGGGTTTTTAGGTATCAACAATATAAGGACAAGCATGGACATGCATCGTGAATAAGTATAAGTATGAATTACAAATAAGGATTCGATGTACAATGAATTCGAACGTATGAACATGTATGAATTTGTAGATGGTGAATTTAAAGAAATACGAATTTTATTTATGATCCAAGTCTCGGATTTTACAACGAAAAGACGACTACAATAATACAAGATTTCCAAAAATAGCATTACAAGGCGAGCTTTCTAATTATGGAAAGTATGAAAAAGCAGGGCGTTACAATGTAAAGGATATTTAGGGTATGTTTAACTTATAATCAAGTTCCGGAATATTCGTTACTATACAAATCGGTATAGTTTCACAGTTTGACACAAATAGTCCCTGCGATCGAACAAACTTGATTTCAACACACCAAACCATCCAAAACTTATTTCTAAGTTATGTGGAGGTTATTTAAGGTATGTTAAGCCTATTTCACTATTCCAGAGTATTTGTTGCATTAAACTGGTTATATTTACGCATCCGTGCGCGTATAACCTTCCAGAAAGCGATTTAGAGCTTGAAATTGGAATCTAATCAAATTGTAAAATCACGAAACATAAATACACACATAATAACACCAAAACACATATAATAACACCAAAGCACATTGTTTTATTGATAACCAACATTGTTTTATATTGAACCACGACTACAGAACACAGTTGTCACAATTAACAACCATGTGGTTTAGTGAATATATAGATTTTTTGTCGGTAGCTATCTAAATAACACCGTAGCATGTATTCCTATTCAGTTACGAATCCTTAGGTCAACACGGTCGTCTTCCTTAGTTTTACAGTTACCCTTGTATCTAAACATTTATTAGCTATGTCTATGTGGCTTTAAATTAGGGAAGTTAACTTGGTTATACATTGTGCTTCGAAAACCTAAAACCCAAGTGTGGTCGCCTTTTTAATTATTGTTTTCCAATTCAATCAGTTTCAGTTTATAGTTGTTTTTAATTAATTATTGTTTTATATTTTGCTCGACATTGTGTTATATTTTGCAGGTCATTATGTTTTTTACACTTCCTGTATTAAAAGAGACTTTATAAAAATAACTTTACCCTTGTGCATGAAGTATAATGTACAGAATATAACTTTTATTGCGAAAGAAAAACAAGAAACTATAATATTACACGTTCAACATAAAATACATACCCAACATCCAATACAAAGTACATGAAATTATTATAATATTTTAATACATAAAGCACAAACATCTTCAACAATACTGGTACAACTTTAAATGCATAGAATACAAACAAGACTCATGTTTGTGAATCGGATCCAACAAGTTGATGTGATCGTCATCTTGGATCCATCCATCTTATTGTGAGTACATTGATGAAAACCACAATTGTATATATATTTTCTTCCTTAACTGTAAAAGAAACACAAAAAGAATCACCAAAAACCAAAGATGCCACTCAATTGATATTTAAAAGGGAAAATTGAAAATATGCATTTTTATCAAACCATTTAACTAAACATTCTTGGACAAAAACTTAAAAAGAAAATCGTGCAATCTAATGATGACACGTGTTGAATTTATGTCACGTACTTCATATTCTTGAATCATTTTTCTTTTTAAATATTTGAAAACTTAGAGTTATTGAAACCAATTTTTTTAAATATGTAAGAATATAAATTGGTAAAAACTAAATTTTCTTAAAAGTATTTAATAGCATGTTATTTAAACATAACTTTTAATCTTTGTAATATACCTATTACTTTAATTAACAAACAAACCAAAATTTAGGTGCACGCATGCTAGAACTTCAATTTTAAAAATATTTATAAACATAAAGTTATCAAAACTTAATTTTTATAAACAAAAAAAAAACCAATTTTAAAAATGTTTATATACAGAAAGTTATTAAAACTTAATTTTTATAAACAAAAAAAACCAAAATGTAGATGCATATGTTTCAATCTTACAAACTTAAATTTAATCAATTTTAAATATTTAAAATCTAAGAATTAACTTGATTTATACCTGAGGCCATGATGTATGTGTGAGTCAATCTAGTCAACAATGGGTTCCACATTTGGGCATTCGACAACAGACGGTTTTACTGTTGGTGGGACAAAAGCACCAATTTGTTTCAACACCGGCAGCTCTTCAAGATGCAGTTTCTTCAAGTTTTCCCACGTCGTTTTGCTATCGATATCCGTACACAAATTCTTCATCCTCTCACATGACCGGATGTCGATCATATTGATGTATGCTAATATTGAACTCGAAGACATAATGTGTTCCAAATTCGAACAGTTTTCCACTTTTAGGGTTTCAAGTTTAATGGGTTCGTTATTTGTTGTCACGAAGTTTTTCAAACTATTCGCACCCGAGATCGATAAAGTCTTCAAACCTTCTGGGATCTTGAATTCGGCCTCGAGTTGCTTTACTTTAGGGCACTCCCAGATTTTAAGAGCTTGTAAAGATTGTGGAAGTTCACCTCCAAAATCAAGTATCTTGTCACAATATTTGATTTCAAGAACTTCAAGATTCTTTGGTAGACATGATGATGAAAATACACTGGTTAGTTCTCGACAACTGTCTATATACAAACTCTTTAAAGAATCAAAGCCTTTAAACGGTTGTTTCCCACTATATATAGTTTTTAATTTCTTGTTATTACGGAGTGACAAATCCTCCAAGGGAATATTGAACTCGGGCTTGTCGCTGTTTGGTTCTTTCTCGGGATTTTCGTTGTTTGGTTCTTTCTCAGGCTTGTCATTGTTTAATTCTTTCTCGGGCTTGTCGGTGTTTGGTTGTTTCTCGGGCTTGTTGGTGTTTGGTTCTTTTTCAGACTTGTCGTTGTTTGGTTCTTTCTCAGGCTTGTCATTGTTTGGTTCTTTCTCGGGCTTGTCGGTGTTTGGTTGTTTCTCGGGCTTGTTGGTGTTTGGTTCTTTTTCGGACTTGTCGTTGTTTGGTTCTTTCTTAGGCTTGTCGTTGTTTGGTTCTTTCTCTTGGAAAACGGTGACCATTTCACTGCATTTTTCGATCCAACATCCCTTTAAGTTGGGGAGCATTGACACATCGAAATCAGATGGAATGCCCTTGAGCTTATAATCAATCAAAAGTACCAAGTCAATACCTTTGATGATGTTCTTGAATTCGATACCCTTTGGGAATTGGCTGAATCCGCGAATCTGCAATGACTTTTTGTTCTTGTATCGAGTGAACCGAGCAGTTTGAAGGTAGACATCTCGGAAGACAAGTTCGTGTCTTTGAGGATATATGCTCGAGGTTTCACCTTCCACCTTGTTTGGAACTGCACATAACTGGTACGATCCATTTGCCAACTGATTTATCTTAAGAAACTGGGTGGGATTATGGAATACCGGAGATTTATCATCTTGGGATAGCTCGCAGATGTTCCAGCAATCTTGATCATTCACCTCTTGTGGTGTAGATGTTACATTGACATTTGGAAACTCGATATACTCAAGATGAGTGGATGTGGAGATCTCATGAGGTAATTGGAAACTCGTTGTTAAACATTCTTTGAGCATGAGCTTTTTAAGGTTTGTGTGATCTTTGAGGTTTGTTAGGCTTTTGATTGATGATCGTGAAAGATCCAAGACTTCAATCTTAGAAGGTGGATAATCAAGTTTAGGTTCAGATGAGAACTTACAACCCGCAAGAGAAAGATGAGTTAGCTTTGTGAGATTTAACAAGGATGGCAACTGTGTGATAGATGTGTAAGAAAGATCAAGGATTCTAAGGCTGCTCACTTCCTCCACAAATTTGGCTCCGTTTGGTTTTAATGATTTGACACCCGAAAGATTTAGTTCCTCTAGATTCGGAAACCGACCATCTTTTTTTTCTAACTGCGGAAACTGGCCATCCTTTTTTTCTAACGGCAGATATTGACCATCTAATACAAGATTCTCTAACTTGTTACAGTTCTTCAGTAAAAGCCGAGAGAGATTACATGGATTAGGAAGAGATGGGAATGACTTTATTTTTGTGTTGGAAAAGTCAATCTTTTGAAGACGAGTCATTTTCTGAAAAGATTTACTATCCATCACTTGTAAATTGCTGCAATTTGATGCATCAAGGACCTCTAACTTTTCAGCGGATTCGATCCATGGAAAAGTTTCTAGTTCGCGACAGTTCGATAGATCAAATTCACGAAGATTGGGAAGATTTAAAGGCGATGGGAGATTTGAAATCTTAGTTTCCGAAAGTTTAAGCACTCGAAGATGATCCATTTTCTCGAACAACTTATCCTCAATTTCAACAAGATTACTAGAACCCGAAAGCTGAAGAACCTCGAGGTTTTCAAAGGAGTTAACGCCCTTGAGTTGTCGTAAGTTAGGGCAACGCTCGAGGTAAAGATAATGAGGCTTTGAAATATTAGAAGGCAAGCGATCAATGGCGGTTTCGGATAGTTTAAGGGTTATAAGGGAAGTTAGGCTTTGTAAAGACGAATCATGAAATTCTTCGAATTTGTCAGAACCTGAGAGATCAATGGTTTGGAGGCTTTTTAATGATGTCAAGCCTCGTAACCGACCTAAATCTGAACAATCCCTACACAATAAGTGAGTGAGTTCTTCTCGGTTTTTCAACAATGGTGTTGTGGACAAAAGGGTTTTGGAAAGATTAAGGCTCTGGAGTTTTACAAATTTCAAAAAGTTTTTATCAAGAGTATCCAAAGAGGTGTTACCAGAGAGATCAACAACAATAAGATTCACAAGCTTTGAAATACTCTCAAGCTTCTTCAAACGAGGACAATCTTTGACAATAAGCCACTTGATGTTTTCAAGATTGTAAATGGCTTGAGGTATAGATTGGATTTGCAATCCAGAAAGATGAAGGCTTTTGAGCTTCAACAGGTTTTTAAAGAAGCTCGATGTGAGCCGTTTGAGATTTCGGCCACCGGATATTTCGAGAACCTCCAAAGCTTCTAAACTCACCTTTGCCTTAGTCAAAAACTCGCAATCTCTAAGCACGAGAACACGAAGCCATTTCATCTTTTGCATATCCGTTGGTAACTCTGTGATCGTCAGATAAAACAAACCAAAAGCTTTGCAGTTAGTTTCTTTTTTAACGATACCTTCGATTTCTGGCATAGTAAAACGCGTTCCGTCTAGCAACAAAGTTTCATTTGTTGGTAGATCTTGAACGCGTTCTTCTGACGCCAGTTTCTTCTTTGGTCTCTTGGGAGTTGTCTTCAACATTCCATCACTGTGTGTAATTCTTCCCAACCCTTCTTCCTTAGAACTAATCACAGTTGCTAACCCAAGATTAGGGTTTTGCTCAACACGCTGGTACAAATCATGCGCCTCTATAAGTTCGTTTTCCATGAAAACATAACCACCCTCTTGCAATTTAATCACCCCACAACCAATAAGCTCCATTAGCACACCATGACCCTTTTGGTACAACTTGGTCATGCTACCACCACCAAGATACCCTTCTAATATCCAGTAAGTAATCAACTCACTGTAATGAACACTTCCAGATTTACGAAAGAAATGATCACCCTTCCACCGTAGATCTTTCAACACACCAATTGGTAACACATCATGCATATGCTCACTACAAAAAAACTTGCTTAAACTCTTGATTTCTGTTTCTTCCTTCAGTTCTTTCTCAATAAACGACACTCTCGATTCATCCGCGCAATAGTGATTCAAAATTTTTGCAATCAAGATTACATTTCTAGCTGTCCAACCACCTATGAACTTATCAACAAATTGTTGCCTGAAAGATTCTTTTTTTATGGGGAATTCAGTTGTTTCAAGATTTTTTTTGAACAAGTCGTCGCGATCTTCTGCAGTCAAAGCTGGAATCTCGAACACATTTTCAGGTGAAATCTCTTCATCACCTTCCCTCTTCTTTATCGAGATTAAAACCGATGCAAACCTTATATCATCAACTGGTAACATTTCGTTCCACACTCTCCAAAACGTTGTTTCTTGATTAGTTATGGTGCTTTTGCCATCTAGAACATCATCAAGAACCACAAGAGTTGCGGGCACCTCATCCCCATCCTTTTTAATCACCTTCCTTAGAAGTTTTTCTTTTATCTTTTTAATCAACTCGTCTGTGTCAGGCACCTCATCCCAATCCTGATCTTGTACCTTATTGTTGTCATCGTCAACCTCCCACTCCTCGTTCGCGGGGATTAAGAATAATTGTCGGGCAATGCTCATGCAGAGGGAGTCTTTGGTGTACTCCCTGCACATAAACACCCAGATTGTGAAATCAAACACGTTTTCTTTTATGGCACGTGCACTTACTTTCTTTGCCACTCGTGTTTTGCCCACCCCTATATGCCCAAAAATGTTTATTTTCTCGTGTTTTTTTGGGCTTTCGGATGGTTTCTTCTTGGCTTCTGAAGGCTCAGAAAGGTTCATATTGTCTGGTTTTTGTGGGCTATCGGATGCTTTTTCTTGGACTTCTGGAGGCCCAGAAGTATTTGTTTTGGCTTGTTTTTGTGGACTTTCAGATGGCGTTTCCTGGACTTTTGAAGTCCCAGAAATATTGGTTTTCTCTTGTTTTTTTGGGAGTTGAGATGGTGTTTTATTTGCGGCCTCCAGTTTTCGTAATCGTTCATATATTTTTGTCAGTAGGGAAGTTGGTTTCTGGTTAGTTGATTTCTTGTCAGTTTTCTTGTCTTCATTCACCATAGTGGAACTCTACAAGTGTGATAATTGAAATAAATAAGAATTTACACTACAATAATGGGTAAGTGTCAAAACAATAGAACACGTATTATATATATACAGGGAAAGTTTCAAATGAAAACCACTAGTTATCATGAAAACTTAAAAACTAACTAAAAAAGCCTAAAAACATACAAAAAAAATGTTTTTTTTTTGCATACCAATTTTCGCTATTTAAATTATATAAAAAAAAACTTTTTGTTCAAAAAATTTTTTTTTATAGTTCACATGTGTAATACACATGTGCACTACAATTTTTTTTTTTTTTGAAAATTTTTTTTTATATATAAAAAAACTAGCGATTTCTATAAAAAAAAATTGAAAACAAAAAATTTTGTGTGTTTTTTAGGATTTTTTAGTTAGTTTTTGAGTTTCGCAGTAAAAGTGGTTTTCATTTGAACCTTCCCCTATATATATACTGTGAGTTTCATTGGAGAACACTAAAAAGGTAGAGAAACGAGAAACAATGCATATAACATGTAAAACATATCTTAAAAATTCAACTTAACATGTTAAAAATAATTTTTTTTAATTTTTCGGGGCTTTTTCTTATAAAAATGTGTATAAGTTATTCTAATAAAAAACATTTTTGTAAAAAAAGAATTAACCTTTTTTAACGGTTTTTTAAATATTTTTTATAATTTTTTGTTTTTAAATTTTGTATTAAAAATGGTTCTACATGTATTTATAAGGAAAAGCGTCAAAAAGTGTTAAAATTTTGATTTTTAACATGTTAAATTCATGGTTCTCAGTTCCCACTTTTTTAGTGTTTCCTAATTAACCATCCCCTATATATATAGGATCTGTTCACTCAGTTCACAAATACACTAGTGTTCACACTAGAACCTCACCTTATATATATATATATATAGATAGTTTTACATTAATAAAAATCTTTATTTTATATATAGCTTTCTAGGGTTCGGTTCGGCTACAAAGTCAATTCTTCCTACAAAGTGTACAAAGTCATAAAACACCACAATTTCAGTCGTAAAACACACTCAACACCCACAAATAACAGAATGAAGATCAATAAAACACAATATCCTAACCCTAGTCGTCCATAAAAACTTCAATCACACTATCGTAGAACTATGAATATAAAACACTACATGATAATCAACATAAAACACACTAATGTTAGTAATTCGATAATCAAAGCCTTATCATCCAAAACACAACACAAAACCAACAGATATAGCGTTTTAATAATCTTCACTTTGTTATTTTTGGGTTTTGAATGTGTTTTATAGTTGCCGTTATGGTGTTTTATAATTTTTTACACTTTGTAGGAAAAATGGACTTTGTAGCTAACTCACACCCTAGTTTTCTATAGCATAAAAAACTGAGTTGTTATCAAAAATATTTTTTCTTCATAGCACTACTAGAAACTAGGCAATTGTGATGAAAATTTGCGACCAACATCATGCAGTCGCAAAGTTAGCAACGGGTTTGCGATCAAAACCAAAACAGTCGCAAATAAAAAGAACAACCCGGATTCGGTCACAAAACGGTCGCAAATTTTGTGACCACATTTTGCAGTCGCAAAAGAGTTGAATAGTGGTTGGAAAACGTTCACAAATATGAGAAAAATGAAAAAAAAAACAAAAGTGGTGACCGTCTAAAGCGTTCGCAAATACGGGAAATATATAAAAAACAAAAGTTACGACCGTCTAAAGCAGTCACAAATACGAGATATATATGAAAAACAAAAGTTACGACCGTCTAAATCGGTCGCAAATTCGAGAATATCAATTTGGAGTAGTACCATTTATATGAAGTCTGTCTTGCTATGTAAATTTGGAGTAGTACTATTTATATAAAGTTTGTATTGCTATATAATATTTAATTTAATTTAATTTTATCTCGAGAATATATAAAGGACCTGCTTATTATATTAAATTCTCACAACGACCCATCTGGTTTCTCTCTCTCCGACACTTCGCTATCATCACCACATTCTATCACCACTTTCTGAAACCTTAGATCTCTCAAACACATCTCAATCGCCACTCAACGATCACGGCGTTCAAATCGATTAGTTAGGGGAGCTGAAATGACTTCGATTAACCTTGAACTGAAACGAATTTGATGAACACGAATTTTGATTTTCAATCGATTGGAAGAACAATTACTAGAAATTTGGAGGATAATTGAAGATTATGTGCGACTGGAACGAACTATTTAGGAAGAAATCGCAACCGGAATCGTTTACAAAGATTATGTCCATCGGCTTCTCTCTATCTTACAATCTGCCTTTCATCTGGTTAGTTTTTTTTTTTCTATTTTCTAAAAATATTCAAGATGTAAAACCTAAATTTGTTCATGGTGAAGTGATCTGTTGGATTCTAGTGTTAATGTTTGACGATTTTAAAGGAATTGAATCTAAATTTGATCTGTTGAAAGTTTGGTGAACTTTTGTCTTGTCCTGGAACGTGTTAATTTTGATTAGTGACTGTATTTTGAAATGTTATCCTAATACGGTGAGTTAGATCCCTAAATGATATGAAGTTCTTAGAGTATTTGGTAATGGAAGTACATGAAATTCTGAAATGTCAGAAAGGTGGATTTACTGATTTAGATCCATAATTGATAGAATTTTTACTTGTTTAATGATTGAGGAATGCAAGGTCATGCTTAGGTTAGGTAGTTTAATCCAAACTTGAATCAGTTTTTGGGAGAACTTGACTTACACTGCCACCTCTATCTGGATTAGTAGATGTATGGATTGAAAGTAGCATTACATGTTGTGGTTGATCAACCTTTATGTATGTGCAAGTTCCGACACTTCTTTTTAAGACATCGAATCTTTTAGTTTTGTGCTGCGAGGAGAGTTGGCGCATTCTAGCAGTAAACCTAACAGTCGTAAACATGATGATTCCGCTTCAATGGTTGTTAATTGATCATCATTCACTCATTTGTATCAACGTTAGCGTTTGCAGCTGCGAGAAGGAGAGTCGTCACATTCGCCGGCACTGGATAATTCATTGTTATCTCTGGCAAAGTTTTTATTGCTGATGTTCATGATTGATGAGGTGTTTGTGGTGGTTGGAGGTTGAAGGAGAAGAGACTGAAGCATGATTGTTGTGGGGATATTACGGTTGAAGAGGAAATTGGCAAGAGAAGGATTTGGAAAGGACAAGAATTCTGGTCTAGAAAAAAGGTGAAGAAGGATGAGGATGAAGTTGATGTCTGTGTCAGTCAGATGAAGATGTTCACGAAGATCATAATGGTGGATATTATGAAAAAGATGATGATAATTGAGGAAGAAGATCAAGTGGAGTGGGGAAAAGGTTGTTGGCTTTTTGATGATATGGATGTTTGCATCTCTTTATGATTTAGTAAGTCCTTGGTCCTTTCTACTTTGTTTACAAGCTTTATTTAATATCCGATTTCTATTATACTAAAATCGTGTTTTAGTTTAGGGATGTTCAAATGGAAGCCTCTGTAAATTGTGATGTTCAAATGGCATCCTGGTGCCATGAATGGCTACAAATGATTCATTATTTATTCATAAGTTCTATTTTTTGTACTACCTCAACTCACATTATAGATTTAATGGTTTGCTGACCTCCTCAGTCTAGAAGATAATTTCGTACAAGTTTTAATTAATCGTAAAATTTTAAATGGTTGAAGCTTTGGTTTTTTTTATTTTGTTTATTATAAAGGGCCTTAAAGTTGTTTATTTTGCTATTCTTTGTTGATTTAGATGGAGATATATTGTATGGGCATGCACATGATCTCCACAAAGGATAATGCTCTCAGTTCAAGTGGTAATTTGTTCCTTCTTGAGCATATATTAACTGAAAGAATGAATTTGTGATCCAAATGGGGTTATTGACATATATTAGATTTATGTACCAAATCGTGTAGGGCATTATCCTACAATTATTTACCTGTAATGTTGATCGCAAAAGTCTATTCTACCTGGATGTTAATTTTAGAAGGCTAAGGTACCAAGGTCTTACTATATAAACCTAAAATCACGCTGATTGCCTTTCTTATCCATTGGGCTAGTGTTATTGGTAAAACCATATCAAATTTTTACCTATATATTGTCATTGGTCTAATGTAAACCTTTGCATCCATCTTACAGGGTATGTTTATTCTTTTATGTATATGGATTAAGCAATGTTAAGAATGATTTTAACGTTCAACATCAAGGCAAACAAGACCAAGAGTATTTTTAATTTTTTTAAGTTGTTTGGTTCAAGGCTAATGTTGATTTGAAATTGATCTAATGTTTTGGTCAAACATGTTTAAACTCAAATATTGACCTCATTTTTTCATGCAATCACTTCTCTACCAATAATATGTTAACTTTTGTATGGATAATATTGAAAATAAGCGATTTGACCTTAGAAGTCAAATTGACTTTTTTCTTTATTCTAGAATTGTATAAGCAGCTAATTAGTTTCATAAATTGTGATTAGGCTGGCCATTAATATTTCACTTTGCATTGGTTTTATTAGATCGAAAGGTTGGACGTGATTATCCAAGATATAGTGAAAGAAAAAGAAAAAGAAAAAGAAAAAGAAAAAGAAAGGTTGAATGATATTATTGCGGGAATGGTGGTGGAAAAAGAGAAAGACAAGGCGGAGAAAGAGGCTATGAATGAAAGAATGGCAACCATTGAAGCAATGCCAAAAGCTAGGTTTCAAAACGTATAATCAGCGACTTAGGTTTCAAAACGTATAAACACTTTGTTTTGAATATGTATTTTGTTATGCTAACTTTGGTATTTGATGTTTCAAGTGGAATGTTTTATATAAATGTGAAAGTTAGATAATATGTAAATTTTAAAATTGACATTATATACAGCTTAAAATAGAAAATGGCTAAAATTAATTAATAAAAAATAAATAAAAATTGCGATCGCAATAACGGTCGCAATTTTTCAAAAGGCAAGTAGTTGCAAAACGGTCGCAGTTTGTAAAAGGCATGCGGTCGGAGAACGATCGCAGTTTGTAAAAGGCATGCGGTCTGAACACGGACACATCAAGACTGTCGCAACCGAAGTCCCACAAAACCAGGAGCAGTCGCAATAGTTGTGACCATTATTAAAGTCGCAAAACCCAGGTCGCAAACGATAGTAGTAGTCGCAATTTAGTCTGAATAGAACAATTGCGACGGGTGTTTTTCCGATGCAGTGTGGTCAGAAAACGGTCGCTACAAGGCAATTGTGACTGGTTTACGACCAAAATTGCGGTCGGAAAAACCTAGTTTTCAAGTAGTGTAGTTTGTCATTTTATTTACAAGAAAACCCACTCACACTCTTCTCACCACCACTTCATCCGCTCCTACCGTCTTCTATTTGTATCCTTCTGTTTTGTTCTATTTGTACATTTGTTCAATTTTAATGTTTTAAATATGTATCTGTATTTGAATATTCTAATTTATATCGGTGCGTGTTATGTATATGTGCTTTCTTTTATAAGGGATGGATTTGATTTTATGTTCACATTTTTTGTTGAAAGACGAATTTCTTGTGTTTGGTCACTGCACTCTGCGAATTAGAGAGCTCCGTTGCCTCAATCCGGTCAGACTATGTTATCTTAACCAGGTCCACGTTGGCTTTAGAGTTTGGTTTGAGCGTTTCACCGGGAAACCATATCGGCGGCTGCCATTTGACAGCCGTTGTGCCACCACAAGAGTAGAACTCTCTGGCATAACACACAGAGAGACGAAAACTTAGATGAACTCGGGATTCGAACCGACAACCTCGCACATTTCTTAGCTCAAATCCTTCATTGCCTTAATCCATTAAAAGTGACACAAATAGGGATTAAATCACGAATTTTTTTATGTTCACGTCTTGTTTAGCAACCATCTCTCTATCTCTCACTGTAATGCAAGGAGGTGTTTATTAAATGAATTTTGAGTTACTTGAATTATTTGAATTGATTTCTTCAAATAAGAATAACCTCTACCAAAAATTAATGAAAAAACATAAATTTTATTACAAGTTTTGTCCTTTATGTTTTAATTATTTTACATGTGATATCCTTTAGGGTAAAAACTTTGCAAATTTTATGCTTTATGTTTTAAAATCTTGCACGTTTTAATTTTTAGACCGAACGTAAATTGTTTTAACTATTATAATTTTACATGTTTAATTCTCTTTCTCTCACACATAAACCCAACAACTCTCTCTCTCTCTCTCAAAACTCTTTCTGTCTCTAAGGCCGTGAGGTATGGTGGGGCTTGGGTTGGGGCATTTGTTGACACGTGGAATGGGAGCCCCCCACCACTCAAATCCACGCCCATGGGGTATGGTGGGGCTTGGGTTGGGGGCTTGGGTTGGGGCATGAGTTTGGCTTGGCCATTGAGAGCCTGCCATATCACTTACTAGCCCGCCCCACGTCCGGCTTCAAACCCACGCCAATAGGGCCACGCCCAAACCCACGCCCAAACCCAAACCCCAGGTGGTGACTTAGACGTTTTCAGCCAACCCAAGCCCCCTACCCCACAGCCTAAGTTCTCTCTCTCACACAAGAACCATCAAAAACCTCATCACAACTTGCATCTTCATTAGATTCAACACACCCATTAGCACTCAGCAATTCAAGAGCTCATTGGCATTGATCAAGAACCGCTTCAAGGGTTTTCCACTTCACACGCACCTGATCTATCTCCGAACTCACCCATTCAACATCGATCATGGGTTTCACCTCAACAACCTCCATGTAAAAGAAAATCTAGATCAATAAAGCGTCTGGGTGTGTACAAGTTGTGAAATTGGTATCTGAAAGAGGGTCTTTTGGTAAAAAGATTGGAGATTGAGGAGTTACCGTAGTGGAATTAGGTGGGTTTCGTGTTAAGATTGGTGATTTGGGGTGTTTTCCTCCACTGCCATCACATGCTAAGGCGGCGCAAGGGTTTCACCCCAAGGCTAGCCGACGACGGTAATCAACGATGGTGGGTTTTGTGGAAATCTTGAAATTGAACTTAGAAGTTATAATTTAATTAATCTAAATCTGTTTTTTAGTTAGCAATAATGACATTCAATTTTATATGGAGCTGAAAATCTGGCACTCATAAGAGGAAAAGTTGCTGCAAATGGGTTTAATGGGTCAGAATTGAATGGGAGTTGGTGACGAGATTTGATTGAAGGTGGGTGGTTGTGGTGTTAGGTTTGGCGGTGGAAGTAGGTGGTTGCAAGAGATGGTGGTGGATGGGTGGTTAATGGTGTTAGGGGCGGCTGTGCAGGTGGCTGTTTGTGGTGTTAGGGGCGGCTATGCAAGTGGGTGGTCGGGTGGCTGAGGTGGTGGTTGTGGTGGGAGGTGGTGTTGGTGGTGGGATTTTGGAAGATAATAATAATTATAATAATAAATGGGTAAAAAGACTAAAATACTCTTGAGAGATCACATTTAACCAAAAAATTTAACTGGGTTTGACCGAAAGATTAAAACGTTCAAGATTTTAAAACATAAAGCACTGTCTAGCTAGGCTTGCGCTAAAGGACACCAAATGCAAAATGGTGTAAACATAAATGACAAAACTCGTAATTTACTCTAAATTTGCGTATAAAAATATAAGTAAATACAAAACACTAATTATAGCGAGAACAAAAAGAAAACTCTAAATCACTAAATTTTGGGATTTAAGATTCATATTTTTAAATTTGTATGTTTCTTACATTCGTATTTGTATTATATATACATAAAAATCCATATATGTTAACCTACGCATAGCCTACATACATGGAGTTAATTTAAACTACACATTATTTAAATATGTGTAGTTTATATAAAAAAATGTTTTTTGTTTGAATTTTAGTGTGAGAAACAATAAATCTTATATTTGTAACCTTTAAGGGTGGCAATGGGTTGGGTATGACTAATCCCATACCCATACCTATACCTGGTTGTAAAATCGTGTTCAATATCTGACCCATTACCCATCGGGTATCAGGAATACCTACAGGTATCAGGTATACCGGTTTTAAAATCTTGTTCTCATGTGATATGCATCATTTAACATAAAAAAAAAATTAATTGGGATATTTTGAATTTGCTTTGAGTACATATTGTATTATGAAAGTTTTTAGAGACATTAAATTCTTTGTATTTTTAGAGATATATATTAAATTCTTTGTATTTAAGAAATGCATCATAGGGGTTCGTCTGTAGTCTATAAAATGTAAATTTCCATCTAAAAGCACACGTAAGATAATAAAATAGACAGTTATATAGATGATCAACTCAGATGCTATTAATAGATACACAAATAAATACATCGTCCCTATAAGATCAAGCAGATGCGACATTGCTAGCATATATAAAGATTTAAAAGAGAAGAAAACCTGGGCTTTCGAGGCTTCTGGTAGTGGTTCCCCCATTTGAATCTTCAAAACACAAAGCTACAAAATTGCATAAATGTTAAGTCAGAAGCTAGTATACACCTGATATTCAAATATTACAAAAAAACAAAACCCTTTCTGTTTACATTTAAAGATGAATGATGACGAAACTACAACTTTTCAATTGAGATACAATATAACTTTTTTATGATTATTTCAATTATACTGTGGATTATATGAGGGTTAAACTATAAAAAGGCCCTACGTTTAATAGCATTAGTAACATTATAAGCACTTACTAGAAAATACCTCTGATTTTAAAGTTTGAGTCGTCAGTGTACATAGAGAATGCAGTTTTGGAAGTATTTATAGGGCAAAGTTATTATGCCAAAGTGACCAGAAGACAACCTTTATGTGAAGAGTATACATCAAGTGTGAGGGAATAACTTCTTTGCTTCCAGGAAAAAAGTAAGTAAAATAAATTAATGCCATTCGAAAAAGTAAAATAAATTAATCATTTGTTGTCCAGCGTGAATCATATGTTGTATTACATGCATCAACATTGGTACCTTGTGTTGACACCAATTTTTACTTTATGGAAAAGCTAGGGATAACTTGCAATGCAGATAAATTGAACAATACTACAAGTACTTTATATCTGCTTGGAAGTTGTACCTTGTGGAATAGTCAATGTACCTTTTGTGGGGATCACCTGAGCTTTGTAAAAAGAATGAATAATTTAGGTACTAGGAAGTAAGGAATACTTTTATTTGTTAAACTAGTTTATACGGGTTGAATAATAAGATTGGTTGTATTCGAAAAACATAATAATTACAAACTTTGAATTATTTTTGATATTGCACATGTTAAATATAAATTTTGATGCAAACACATATTACACCAAATGAACTATCTATACCAAGTTAAAGAGAATATAACATTACTCGCTATAAATGACGCATTTAAGCAACTACTTTATATTTATTTGTTACTTTAGTAATAATAATTAGATATACATAAGATATATAACTTCATATAATAATAAAATTTATATATATTATGTTATGATACGTAAAGAATGTCAAGTAGATTCTTAAATCTCATCCTTATCTTGGGCAATGAGACGAAGTAGAAAAAAACTGATGAACACATAAATGTTTCTTTAAAATTTTGGGATGATAATGAGAATACTCTTAAATCTTAATTGAAATGGAGTTGGTGGCGATGGAGATGGATTGTGGTAGGTATATCTAATTGTAATAAGATTTCAGTTAAAGTCATATAATATTCTTTCTTTCAATTCTTTAATAATATTATTATCTATTAATTAAATTTTGCTTGAGTTAATAGATATAGTAGATAAATTCATCCATTTAGTTGAAATAATCACTTCACTTCACTATTTTTAATATATAAACTCAAATGCAAGTGTTATTATTATACATATTTTTTGTGATGTTGACATGAAATATTAATGCATATAATTAAAAAATATAAGTTTTAACAACGTAACACTATGTTTCTTAGATAATAACAAATAATTTTTTTTCAAATGTAAATATATCATTTAATTATATTTATACTTGATTTACGTAAAACATATAAAGTAAATCAAAGTGTATCCTTATCCCTTTTAAGAAACAATAAAATCATAGATAATTTATATATTATTTAATCATAAATTAGAATTAGATATTAATGATTTAAAAATATCATTAACGAATTAAAGAAAAGAATGTCATGTGTTATTATTTAAAGTCTTTTATTAGAATTAGATATTTATATTTATTTATTATTATATGTTTAGAAATATTAGATTATTAGATATTTATTAATATTATTATTAAATTGATGGAGAAAATGTCATGTGTTATTAGATGAACTCATA
Organism: Helianthus annuus; assembly: GCF_002127325.2. NCBI lineage: Eukaryota > Viridiplantae > Streptophyta > Magnoliopsida > Asterales > Asteraceae > Helianthus > Helianthus annuus. The sequence continues at coordinate 26,916,775 of NC_035433.2, forward strand.
TATCATAATTAGATGATATGTGACATTAGAAAGACTTTTTTTATTATAATTAGATTGAAAAATCCTAGAAAGTTGGATTCTAGTTGTAATTAACATAATTAAAATATTACTAGATTCTTTGTATTTTGATGATGTTCACTATTTGAGTTTAATTTTTTATTAATTTTTTATTTTTTAATTATCAGGGCAACTGATTTTTTCAATTGTATTAATTTGGGTTCAATTGACTAACTTTCTTTGATTTTTTTAATTATTTTTTATGAAATAATCAAAATATCCTTACCATTAAAAATAAAATAAAATATAATAGTTTACTATTGTAAGTCCCAATCCACTGGATCAAAATTGATAGTGATCGATTTCACACAAACACCAATTGATACGGTGTTTGTAAGTGAACAATCAATAAACCGAAAGATAACAGATGAAATAGAAAATCGACATATAAGAATCCACAATTAGATGATTTCCAAACATAATCAATAACACAAAAGCACCTAGAATTGCTATTAAGAGTACTAGGATTTGCACCTTTGAATACATACACTTAAAACAACTACCATTAAAGGAACACACACACTACGTATTTATAGGTTCACAAAAGAGGTGTCCAGGGTATTTAACGAATACGTCGGAGCATCTAAAGTATGTCGTGTCCAAACATCACTTTAACCTCATTACAAAATAATTCCCTGACTTGTATTTTCCCACTTTAACATCTTTGGCCCTCTGTTTTTATTATCTGGTACTAACGCTCTCAAACTGCTCAACATTTATTAAATATAATAAAAATCAAATATAATAGTTGACTGATGTTGACTCGAGTTGACTTTTGTTAACTGACACCAAACAATACCACCTCAACCTTTGGAACCCAACTCAACCGTCACCATCCCCATTTGGTACTGTTCAGACATCCATCACTAACCGTCGCTGATCACCACCTCAAATCATAGAGTATGCTTGAATAATTGGACGAATATGAACCGCATAATAGAGTATTTTTGAATAATTAGACGAATATGAACCGCATAATCTGATGCGTCAAAACTCATGAACCATTTCACCCCCTCATTCGCCCCCGTCGCAACCTATAACTCCACCACCATCAACCTCTACCAAAAACCCTAACCACCATACCACTGCAATTTGCGCGTGTTTCAGATCTGGTAAAACAGATATGTGTGTGTTTTAAATCTGATCCAGTGATGGTGGCGGGTGGATTTGTGCGTGTTTCAAATCTGGTACCACATATTTGTGCGCGTTTCAGATCTAGTAGAGTGGTTGTGGTTCATAGTAATGATGGTGGTAGAGGCATGTGACAGTGGTAATCGTGGTGGTGGTGGTGGCAGGTGAAGGTGGCTGGTGGTGGCAGGTAATGGTGGTAATGGTCGTGGTGGTAGGCTATAGAGAGATTGTAGAGAATGTGTATGGGTAAATTGATATCAGTGTTAAATATATATATAGGGTTAGGTTCATTTGTGAACCTCACCCTTGTTTGTGAACTTAGTGAACTTATCCTAGCCCTTGATTTAGTTTAAGATGAAAAGGATAGGATTGTAATTATATATATATATATATATATATATAAACCTAATATTATTTCATTTAATTAAATTCCATTTTTAATAGGGAGCTATCAAAATCAATTACATAATCCTATTTTAATGTGATTTCAAAAATATTTTTCAAACTTTAATAAGATTTCAAATCAGTGTTAATCCAAAATAACTAGTTCGACAGTTTTTCTTTCAATCACCTCCTATATTCCAGAATCGCATACTCTTCAATTTTATCAGTTGCTTCATCGTTTTTTTCTCATAAACCAAGCCATGAATCAATAAAAAACAAATGACGAAGAAGGTTACAGTTGGAGACTGATATGTTGAGGATGACAAAGATGAGTGGAATATGAAGAAGTTCGTCATCTGCCTCCAACTCTCACGTTTGGAATTTCGGGTTTAGAAAGTTAGGTGGTTTCTCTGATGTTGAATCTCTTTCACTTAATGATAGAGTATATAAAAAATCTTAGATTATATGTAATAATGTGTCTTTTTCCTTTTTTCATATTTTGTTCAATACATTTCATTCATAGTGTTGTTATACATTTTTTCTTGAGAGTGAACTGTGTTAACTAATCTTGACCCTTGATCATTTTTTAGATTAAAAGAGTAAGATTGACATTAACCAAGTATGTTTAATTAAAATCCCTTATTTTTCTCCTCTTTTAACTCTCTCTCTCTCTCTCTCTCTCTCTCTATCTCTCATTTCTAATTATTTCTCTATCATTTCTTTATCCATGGATTTTGTTTTAATTTTAGCTTTAATATTGTTTTTCTTTTATTATCTATATATATAGATATCATAATATATTGTTTTTAACTTTTTATAATTTTCAATAAATATTAAATATTGAAAATTTTCTCTGAGATTAAAATTGTAATTATTTTTGGGCATTAACTCTTTTTTTGAATATGTGATGAAGTTATTTATTTTTGTATACATGTGATATGTTTCGTTTTCATTAATTTCATACTTTTTATATGAATCTACTCGTGCGCATGCATAATATACTATATTTTTTAATATACACATATGAAACCATTTTTGAATATAATAAACAGATGTATTAAAGACTGTACACATGTGTATAAACTAACAGCTGTGTATCTTATATAACCTGATAGTTAGCGAGACTGTACACATGTGTATAAACTAACAGTTGTGTATCTTGTATAAATTGATAGTTAGCGAGACTGTACACATGTGTATAAACTAAAATCTGTATATCTTGTATAAACTAATACTAGCGAGACTGTACACATGTGTATACACTAACAGCTGTGTATCTTGTATATACGGAAACTAGCGAGATTTTAGGGATTTTGATTATATTGTTTAATTAATGCAATTTACAAAAGACGCAAATACCCTTATGTCAATTAATTTAAAGGGAGGTTACAAAATTATAATTACAATCTTGCCATTGTTTAAAAATCTTTAGATGATGTAATCCAATGGCCCAGATTAGTTAACACAGTTCACTCTCAACCTGGTGTTCACTCTAGAACCCTACCCAGATCAATGTCCGGTTCGTTTTGTGAACCTCACCCTTGTTTGTGAACTTAGTGAATTTATCCTGGCCCTTGATTTAGTTTAAGATGAAAAGGAATGGATTGTAATTATATATATAGACCTAATATTATTTCATTTAATTAAATTCCATTTTTAATAGGGAGTTACCAAAATCAATTACCTAATCCTATTTTAATGTGATTTCAAAAATATTTTTCAAACTTTAATAAGATTTCAAATCAATATTCATTCAAAATAACTAGTTAGACAGTTTTTTTCTTTCAATCACCTCATATATTCCAGAATCGCATACTCTTCAATTTTATCAGTTGCTTCATCGTTTTTTCTCATAAACCAAGCCATGAATCAATAAAAAAACAAATGACGAAGAAGGTTACAGTTGGAGACTGATGTGTTGAGGATGACAAAGATGAGTGGAATATGAAGAAGTTCGTCCTCTACCTCCAACTCTCGCGGCACCGTCGTCCAACGGCAGCGCCGACATGATCTAGTGGTTTAGCTTGTAAGTCGATCTATATCGCAGATGTTGTTTCCATTTGAACATGTTTAGCAATTTACGAACAAAAGATATCCAGAAGCATAATTTATTTATATTTTTCATGTGTTTTACTAGTTTTAGAAGAAGCATAATTTGTTAATTTTTTTCATGTGTTTTACTAGTTTTAGAACAAAAGATATCCAGAGCTTGTTTTACTTTTCGAGAAGACGAATATATGATACATTGTTAAGCCTTCATATATCTTTTCAATTTTTAAAAATTATATTTATTTTGTTTCATTTTTAATTAAATCAAGTTTCAACGGGATGTGATTTTTTTTACTTTGATTTGAATGTGTGATATTTTTATTTTAATTTATTTGTAGTTTCCGTCAAAGTTTTTGTTGTTAGAAATAGTAAAATTAGAATTTGAAGGTGACATTATTTGGAGATCCAGATTAGTCATTTTTTTAAATTAATGTTACTTAATTATTGAAGATGTTAAACATTCAGAGATGATACTTTTGTTCAGGTAATCGTTGAAAGTGTTGCAATCGATGTTGTACACCGACGGCACATGTGGTGGCAAAGAACCAAGGGGTAATTGAGACAAAAGTACCAAGATGACATCGAGTATGAAGATAATGATCACATCGATGTACATACGTGTATAGAACAATCACGCCGTAAAGCTTGCATAGAATATATATATATATATATATATATATATACTTTTTTTACTTTTCTTTTTAATTTTGTGAGGTTTAGATCGGTGGTTACCTTTTGATTTGTCATTATGTTTTATTTAATTGTAGTCATATATCCAAGTTGAAAGGATTTGTAAGGAGTTTAAAGATTTTCTTGAAACTTACATTTGGTATTTTGGGTTTCCAAAGTTAGGTGGTTTCTCTGATGTTGAATCTTTTTCACTTAATGATAGATATATAAAAAATCTTAGATTATGTGTAATAATGTGTCTTTTTCCTTTTTTCATATTTTGTTCAATACATTTCATTCATAGTGTTGTTATACATTTTTTTTAATTTACATGTATATGTATGTGTATAAAACTGATATACGTATGTGTATAAAGTAGTTTGACTAAATAGTAATTGCGTATAAAACATACACAAACAGAACTAATAAATGGTTTATACACGTATGTACTTGTATTGAATACTCAAAGTACACATACGTATTATTCAAATTACATATGTACGCATGTGTATAAAATAGTTTGGCTGAATTGTAACTATATATATTCTTAAATTAACAAATTAGTTAATTAGTGAGAGAAATGAAGAGAGGGAAAGTAATCAAATATTTAATTAGAAAGAGAATTAATTAACAATTTACCCTTATACTATTTAGATTAATTTTCTACACATAAATAATTAGAATATTACCATTATTATAAATCTTAAGATATCCTAAATCAATGGACAAGATTTGTTCATTTTGTTCACAAAAACACTATGGTTCACTCTTGAACCCTACCCTATATATATATATATATATATATATATATATATATATATATATATATAGGGGAAGGTTCATTGGGGAAAACTAAAAAAGTGGGGAACAGCGGGGAACCGAGTCAAACGAACTCCGATTGGACTCATTCCAGTGGCGTTGGAACCGGCTCGCCGAACCCTAACTAAGATCTCTTAACCCTAAACCCTAAATCCTAACTCCTAAACTCTAAACCCTAAAGGTAAAAAATAAGGTTAAAACCTAAGCTAAACCGTAAAATCTAAACTATAAACCCTAAAAGCTAAACCCTAAATGTCACACCCCGACCACGTAAAACATCAAATCGTGGCGGAAACGTCGGGGAGTGTTGTAACAGAATTATTGTTCCACAACCATGGTAATTAAAATAATATTTTATTCATCACCCAAGGTTGGAATACATTGTTTCAAACGAGAACCCACAAGTCACATTGTCTTAAGATAGAAGAAAACAAAAGTACATCACATAATTAAACTAAGTCTAGCTCCATTTTATATCACTAAGGCCCAAGTCCACCCTAGCGTGTCACGAACGTCCTATGCATTAGCTCCTGAAACACATGTGAAAATAGGTACGTGAGCATAAAAATGCCTGTGAGATACATAGGTTTTGTGAAAATAGGATTCATGACTTAGGTTTAAGAAAATGTTTAATGAAAACTTGTCATGAATCCATTTTGCTTATAAAATGTTTGAAAAGTGATAACAAATCAGTTAATATGTATGTATATAAAAGAATGATGTATGGTTAAAATAATAACCAAGTAAAAACAAGTTGTATGAAATAAATTGTTTTGAAAAACGAAGTCTTGTGAAAAATATGTTATTTGCAAAAATGTATAAGTCCAAAATCGAATGATTTAAATAACGGTATGTCATGTAATACAATACAAGCACTTATATATAGGAAGTACCAGCGGCGTATCCACCATGCTTGTAGCATACTACACACATATCGTTACTTAAGTCACTTAAACAAACCCCCAAAGTATATAGTTCATGCTCAAACCAATCATCAAATGTTCTTGTCTAAACCATTGTCAATGTTTAAAACCCAAAATGTAGTCATGTAGTTAAGTATGTGTAAACAAAAGTTATGTATGGTAAGTAACAAAATGAGAATACTTAACCATAAGTAAAAAGGAACAAAACAAAGTATTTTGAATAAATCAAAAAGTTATGTTTTGCCAAGTAAAAGCTTGTTTTATTGATACAAACATTTATGTAGTAAGTTAACGCATTACATTCAAGCCTTGAGACAGCAGGATAACCTTAGAGTAAAGGTTATCAAAGTAAAATGTTTTCGGATTCAGTCATTCCTTTCATCCAAACCAACCCAGGATGTTAGGAACGGGATTTGTCAAGTCCTATGGTACCATTACTTACTACCGAGCGGCGTAGCTAATGTTAATGAATGTAGTAAAGAACCGTTTATGCAAACCAAATGTTATACCAAATGTAAACAAGTTATGTGAAAACAATGTACTAAGTATGCTAAGTAAACATACAAAGCAGAAAAGTCATGAAAAATAATGTGCCAATATGCCATGTAAACATATATTGCAAAGTAATGTAATGTAAATCAATGTGCTAGCATGTTAAGTAAACATACATAGCAAAACATAATGAAATCATGTACTAATAGTGTACTAATGAACATAGCAAGTATAAGTTGTGAAAACATGGAAAACATGAAAGTAACAAGCAGGCACATGTGTTTCACCCCAAAATGTTTGAAAAACAGTAAAAGAGGGGTCTATGTACTCACTTGAGATTGCTTAGAAGTCGTAGGATAACCACCAAGCAATGCTAGAAGATCACGGAATCAAACGACACCTATATAGGTATCTACATTAATAAACGGACCTATCGGTGGATCGGGTAGTACGAGGGTTCGTAAACCAAATAAGTATGGGAACTTATGTAATATGGTTTGACAAAGCCTACATACTAAAACGAAACTTATCCTAAGTGCTTTTGACCCGTTACGACCCGTTTAAGTAGCTTATGCTACTTTAACGCGTCGTTTGCGTAAAACGCGTTCGGAAAGCCTAACTAGTCCTATGACAAGTAAGATATGCCTTAACATGCTTAATATTGTTGTTAAATCAGTTTAAATACCAAAAATTATGTTACATAGGTTTAAAATGAATTTTTGGCGCAAAAATGGTATTTTGGTAATTTACCTAAGGCATAAGAACTACTTATCATACAACTACTTAAACGTCGTGACCATAGGGTATAACCTCGGAAGGTTATTCCCTATACAACTATGGTCACCTAAAATGTTTGGTCGGATCCTAAAGATCGACCAAATGGGTCGGGTTCGTAAGCATAAGCGATTGATTAGATCGCTTACCTTTACGACCCTAAACAAGCACAAATCTAAAAGCGACGAGCTAAACATGCTAGAACATGTTTAGTAATGTTAGAAAACAGGTTTGGTATTAAAACAAACGGTTTTAATACCCTAGAGTAGTTTGGTTACAAAATACGCGAGAAAACGCATTTTGGCCGAAACTACGTCTCGTCACTGAGCCTAGATAACGTGGTAATCAGTAGGTATAGTTACTAGGGACTATAACCATCGTGATTACGCTCACGTTATGAAGTTCAAACGAACTTCGCGTTGACCAAAAACTGGTCAATGCAGAAAGTCAAACACAGTTTGACTTTAACGCTAAAACGAACGAAAAACGCGAAAGAATACTTACAGAAGGTCCCCGCAAGATTGATATTCTAAGTATTTCTCAGGTATGAAGTGTTCAACACTTCAACTTAGAGAAAATCTCAGAATTCAAGTGGGTTTTGAGCAAGACATGGTGGGGGTATTTATAGATGTAGTAGAACCGTTAGGATCGTTCGTTGAATAACGTGCTTCGATCTAGGCCGTACACATCAAGCCCATTGTTTTACAAAACCAGGGGAGCCCCCAAACCAGCCCATAGATTGCCCAAAACCATTTGCACAAGTGAGGAACAACTGGATCAAGCTGGATTGCATTTTCTGGTATCTGGCACCTGCTTACGGACCGTATGGAGTAGGTCTTACGGTCCATAAGGACACTGCAGGTCAGAAAGATTGAATTTGGCAGAACAGGCCCCTGTACCTCCAAACTTGATTTTTGATGCGTTTTGGCACGTTTAAACCCCGTTAACCCCATTTTAAGGATCTAAAATGAAGTTAAAGTATAGGGAACTTGAAACATGCTCAAAAAATACGCCGGATGTCGGTTCCTTTGGCCGTACGATTGCGTTGTTCGGTTAATTACGACGGAAGTCGTAACGGACGCAAAAATGGTCCAAATTGCGCGACGATTGGATTTTTGACAAGCTAATCACTAAAACATAATATTTTAATGATTACATAAATTTTTGGATGTTCGGATGAATTCAGAACGTAAGTTATGCGTGAAAATGCAAACTTATGCACTTTTTGACGCTTTTAGTCCCTGAATGAGCATTAAGTTTATTTTAGCACACCGAACCCCTCAAAGCCTATTTCTAAGCTATGTAAAGGATATTTAGGGTGTGTTTAACTTATGGGCATGTTCCGGAATGTTCGTTACAGTTCAAATCGGCATACTTTCACAGTTTGTCAATTTTAGTCCCTGTAAGCGAATTAACTTGATTTTGCCATACCAAAGCCTCCAAAACTTATTTCTAAGTTATGTAAAGGTTATTTAAGGTATGTTAAGCATAAATTGATGTTCCGGAGTATTTGTTGCATATAACTGATTACGTTTTCGCACCAGTTTGCGCATAATTCTCCAGAAAGCGATATAGAGTTTGAAATCGAATAAAAGTCAAAACATGAAAAACATCAAACATAAACAAACAAACATAGGGATCAAATAACTTTATTTCATTGATAACTGAATTGTTTACAATGATCACAAGCATAGATGTCACAGTCTCCCCTACTTGTGAAAATTTCGTCCCGAAATTTGTTTAGAGGAAACTCGTGGGAATAGATGTGGATATTTCGCCTTCATTTGATCTTCACGTTCCCAAGTAAACTCAGGTCCACGTTTAGATTCCCAGCGAACTTTAACCAACGGAATGCGCTTGCGTTTAAGCCATTTGACTTCACGATCCATAATTTCCACAGGTTTCTCAACGAAATAAAGTGTATTATCAACACGAATTTCGTCAAGCGGTATGTGGAGGTTCTCATCAGCTAGACACTTTTTGAGATTGGATACGTGAAAAGTCGGATGAATATTTCCAAGTTCGGGAGGTAATTCAAGTCTGTAGGCTACCTTACCGATTCTTTCGACGATCTTGAATGGTCCAACGTATCTAGGTGCAAGTTTTCCTGTTTTTCCAAATCTGATCACACCTTTCCAAGGTGAGACCTTAAGTAATACACGATCACCGACCTGGAATTCCAAGGGCTTGCGTCGTCGGTCCGCGTACCTCTTTTGACGGCTTCGAGCTGTCTGTAAGTTATCACGAACTTTCTTAACCTTATCAGCTGTCTTTAGAATGAGGTCAGGTCCAGTAAGCTGAGCCTCAACGATCTCATTCTAGCAGACTGGTGAACGACATTTTCGACCATAGAGAGCCTCGAAAGGAGCCATGTTGATGCTGGAGTGATAACTATTGTTGTAGGAGAATTCAATCAATGGAAGATGTGAATCCCAACTACCACCAAAATCGATCACACAAGCTCTAAGCATATCCTCCAAAGTCTGGATTGTTCTTTCAGTTTGGCCATCTGTTTGTGGATGATATGCTGTGCTTAGATTTAGTTGGGTCCCCATAGCAGATTGCATGGTTCTCCAAAAACGAGAAGAGAAGCGAGCATCTCTATCAGAAATAATGTTCAAAGGAACACCATGTCGAGATACAATTTCATCCACATAGATTTTGGCCAGATCTTCAGTAGATAGATTCTCACGGATCGGCAGGAAATGCGCTGACTTTGTAAGACGATCAACAACTACCCAGATGGCATCATGACCTTTCTTAGTGCGCGGGAGTTTAGTAATGAGATCCATAGCAATGTTTTCCCATTTCCAAACTGGGATCTCTGGTTGCTCCAAAAGACCATAAGGATGTTGGTGTTCAGCCTTAACCTTGAGACAAGTAAGGCATTTAGAAACGTATAAGGCAATGTCTTTCTTCATACCAGGCCACCAATACAGAGTACGAAGATCTTTATACATTTTGTCTGAGCCGGGATGAACAGAATAACGAGACTTATGGGTCTCATCCATAAGCAGAGTGCGAAGATCATCTAGGCTTGGGACCCACAAATGGTCCATGAAATAACAGGATCCATCTTCCTTCAAAACAAGATCAGGCTTAATGTGACAGGGTAATTCCTTACCCATTAAGTCTTGTGAAACACAAGCCTGTTGAGCCTGAGCAATGCGTGCTTGGATATCGGATCGTGCTTGAATAGCAGATTGAACACGAACACAATGAAGCATAGTACGTTCCTTTCGACTCAATGCGTTAGCCACAACATTCGCTTTACCAGGATGGTAGCGAATTTCGCAATCATAGTCGTTTAGGAGTTTGACCCAACGTCTTTGCCTCATGTTGAGTTCTTTCTGATTGAAGATGTGCTGAAGACTTTTGTGGTCAGTGAAAACCAAGCATTTTGTGCCGTACAAATAGTGTCTCCAGATTTTGAGAGCAAAGACAACTGCACCCAACTCAAGATTGTGAGTGGTGTAGTTTCTCTCATGTACCTTCAATTGTCTAGATGCGTAGGCTATGACTTTGTTCCTTTGCATCAGAACACAGCCAAGACCCAATTTCGATGCATCACAGTAAACAACAAAATCATCATTGCCCTCTGGCAAAGTCAGAATAGGTGCATTACAAAGCTTCTGCTTCAAGGTCTGAAACGCTTCTTCTTGTTTGGAACCCCATTCAAAGGGTTTATTCTTCTGAGTTAGAGCAGTTAGAGGAACTGCAATTTTTGAGAAGTTCTCGATGAAGCGGCGGTAATAACCCGCAAGACCAAGAAAAGAACGAACCTCAGTAGGAGTAGTAGGCGTATCCCAATCCTTAATCGCACTGATCTTGGAGGGATCTACATGAATACCTTGTTCGTTGACAATATGTCCCAAAAATTGAACTTCCTTAAGCCAAAATTCACACTTGGAGAACTTGGCAAAAAGTTGCTCTTTCTTTAGGAGTTCCAGAGTAAGACGAAGATGGTGCTCGTGATCAGCTCGCGTCTTAGAATAAATCAAGATATCGTCAATAAAAACGATGATGAACTTATCTAAATAAGGCTTGCAGACCCTATTCATTAAGTCCATGAAAATAGCAGGAGCATTGGTCAAACCGAATGGCATGACTGTGAACTCATAATGCCCATATCGAGTGCGGAATGCTGTCTTGGGAATATCCTCTTCATGCACACGAAGTTGATGATACCCAGAACGAAGGTCGATCTTCGAAAAGCAAGTAGCACCCTGTAATTGGTCAAAGAGGTCATCAATGCGAGGTAGGGGATATCGATTCTTGATGGTAAGCTTATTCAGCTCACGATAATCGATACACATTCTGAAGGATCCATCCTTTTTCTTGACAAAGAGAACGGGAGCACCCCAAGGTGAAAAGCTAGGACGGATAAAACCTTTGTCAGAAAGCTCCTGAAGCTGCTTAGATAGCTCTTGCATCTCAGACGGTGCAAGACGATATGGGGCTCTGGCAATAGGATTTGCACCAGGTACGAGATCGATACGGAACTCGACTTGGCGTGCTGGAGGTAGACCAGGTAACTCTTCAGGAAATAGCTCCGGATAATCCCGAACAACAGGGATATCTTGCATAGACTTACCTTTGTCTTTATCTGCTGTAACATGTGCCAAGAAGGCCACATAGTTTTTTCGCAGATACTTCCGAGCTTGAAAACAAGACAAAAGCTTGAGGCTACTAGCAGGTTTCTCACCACGAACCTGTAGTATCTCACCTGACGAAAGTGGCACACGAACAATCTTCTCAAAACAAACTCCCTCTGCGCGATGCTTGGCTAACCAATCCATGCCCACAATAATGTCAAAGCTTCCAAGTTGCATGGGCGTGAGGTCAGTAGGAAAGAGGTGGTCGTTAAGGTTCAACTGGCAGTTGCGAAGAACAGAATCAAGAACAACGGGTTCACCACTCGCAACTTCTACTGTCAAAGGCTTACCTAGTTTCGTTCTAGACACGCGAAGCAAGGGCTCAAAAGATAACGACACAAAACTCTTATCGGCCCCTGAATCAAAAAGAACAGACGCAGGTTGATTATTGATAAAGAACGTACCGTTCCCCACCTCGTTGTCTGCTTGCGCCTCAATAGCATTCATGTTAAAAGCTCATCCACGAGCCTGAGCTTGAACCGGGTTTGCATTTACCAATCTTGGACACTGATTACAGTAGTGGGTCAGATCCCCACAGTTGTAACAGGAACCTGGTGGGAAGTGAGGTCGTGCTGCTTGACCTTGTCGCTGAGCAAGAGGCTGAGCAACTTGTTGAGCCGGGTTCTGAGCTGCCCGATTCTGATTGACAGGAATGCGGCATGTAGCAGCAAGATGACCAGACCTTCCGCAGTTGGTACATTGACGGCACTGGTGGTGCGGTTGATGATGTCCGTTACACTTATTGCACAAAGGTGCATTGCCAAAGTATGGTTTCTTGGCAAGAGGTTGCGTAGGCTGATTTGTTTGCGTAGTAACGGCAAAATTTTGGGAAGCCTTCCGCTTCCTAGAACCCTTTGAGGAACCTGCATTACTCCCCTTCTTGCTTTTACCTTTCTTGCTATCCTTCTTATCAGACTCCTGCTTCTTACCCTTCTTGTCACCCTTCCTGTGCAACTTACCCTTTCGAATCTGCGACTCAGTCAACATTGCAGATAGTTCGATTGCCTGACGAACAATGGTAGGCTTACTACCAGTAACGATGTCTTGCACAGAGTCAGGTAGACCATCGATGTATCTCTCGATAGCCTTGTCGAGTGGGGTGACCATTGTTGGGCATAATAAACTCAACTCTTCGTACCTGTCAGTATATGCCCGGTGCTCGCCACTAAACTGCTTTAGATCGTCAAACTCCCTTTCCAGCGCTCGTAGTTCATGACGAGGACAAAACTCACTCATCATGAGAGTCCTTAACTCAGCCCATGTTTGTGCTAAAGCAACTTCAGCACCACGATCTCTCATAACCCCGTTCCACCATGTCAACGCCCTCTTTTGAAAAACACTAGAAGCAAACTCGACTTTGCGATTATCAGGACACTGAACATGACGAAAAGTATTCTCAATGCTCTCAAACCATTGAAGGAGCCCAGTTGCCCCCTCAGTACCACTGAACTTGAGTGGTTTAGCCGAATTGAAGCTCTTGAAGTTACAAGGAGCGTTCTGATTGATGTTGGCTTGGTTAAACTGAGCAATAAGATTCGGGAACGCAGCAGCCATATGCTGTACGATGATTTCTGCCAGTTCGGCATTAGGTAGCTGATTTTCGCGTCGAGGAGGCATGCTAAAAAGAGGAAAACATGAGAGGAAACGAGTGAGATGATTAGATGAAAAGAACGAGATGAAACAAAATCAACAAAGCAAGGATGGTGGTCATTCGTCTGTATCACAAAGCAAACAAATGACACACAATGACTAATCAAAGTAAATGGGTCCATAAATAATGCTTAGCGAAGACATGCTCGCCTATAAGTGAACACTCACCCCAGGAGTTCCCAGGTAAGAGTGACTGGTCCGATTATGTGGATTTGTACGAACACTCTAGCCTTAGACAGAAAACCTAGGGTACAGGCATTCACTCTTCCAGTTTGCACGTGTTCACACTATTTAGAACCCAAAACTTTGACGAGATTTTGAAAACTTGGAAGGCACAAGGCCAAAAATCAAACTGGAAGGGTTCAAAATCATATAATAAATCGTTTGAAAACAGAGGATTGTTTTTCAAAAATCGTTTTAGAAAACTGGGTTCTTGTTTTAGCGATCACCTAAGGATAGGTGAAGTGCATGTTTTAAGATCTAAACACAAGACAACTTGTGTTGGGGTCCTAGAAAGGTTATAGTCTAGGTCAAAGCATTACTAATAACCTAATTCCCTATAACCATTGGCACTGATACCAACTCTTCTGTCACACCCCGACCACGTAAAACATCAAATCGTGGCGGAAACGTCGGGGAGTGTTGTAACAAAATTATTGTTCCACAACCATGGTAATTAAAATAATATTTTATTCATCACCCAAGGGTGGAATACATTGTTTCAAACGAGAACCCACAAGTCACATTGTCTTAAGATAGAAGAAAACAAAAGTACATCACATAATTAAACTAAGTCTAGCTCCATTTTATATCACGAAGGCTCAAGTCCACCCTAGCGTGTCACGAACGTCCTATGCATTAGCTCCTGAAACACATGTGAAAATAGGTACGTCAGCATAAAAATGCCTGTGAGATACATAGGTTTTGTGAAAATAGGATTCATGACTTAGGTTTAAGAAAATGTTTAATGAAAACTTGTCATGAATCCATTTTGCTTATAAAATGTTTGAAAAGTGATAACTAATCAGTTAATATGTATGTATATAAAAGAATGATGTATGGTTAAAAGAATAACCAAATAAGTTGTATGAAATAAATTGTTTTGAAAAACGAAGTCTTGTGAAAAATATGTTATTTGCAAAAATGTATAAGTCCAAAATCGAATGATTTAAATAACGGTATGTCATGTAATGTAATACAATACAAGCACTTATATATAGGAAGTACCAGCGGCGTATCCACCATGCTTGTAGCATACTACACACATATCGTTACTTAAGTCACTTAAACAAACCCCCAAAGTATATAGTTCATGCTCAAACCAATCATCAAATGTTCTTGTCTAAACCATTGTCAATGTTTAAAACCCAAAATGTAGTCATGTAGTTAAGTATGTGTAAACAAAAGTTATGTATGGTAAGTAACAAAATGAGAATACTTAACCATAAGTAAAAAGGAACAAAACAAAGTATTTTGAATAAATCAAAAAGTTATGTTTTTCCAAGTAAAAGCTTGTTTTATTGATACAAACATTTATGTGGTAAGTTAACGCATTACATTCAAGCCTTGAAACAGCAGGATAACCTTAGAGTAAAGGTTATCAAAGTAAAATGTTTTCGGATTCAGTCATTCCTTTCATCCAAACCAACCCAGGATGTTAGGAACGGGATTTGTCAAGTCCTATGGTACCATTACTTTCTACCGAGCGGCGTAGCTAATGTTAATGAATGTAGTAAAGAACCGTTTATGCAAACCAAATGTAATACCAAATGTAAACAAGTTATGTGAAAACAATGTACTAAGTATGCTAAGTAAACATACAAAGCAGAAAAGTCATGAAAAACAATGTGCTAATATGCCATGTAAACATATATCGCAAAGTAATGTAATGTAAATCAATGTGCTAGCATGTTAAGTAAACATACATAGCAAAACATAATGAAATCATGTACTAATAGTGTACTAATGAACATAGCAAGTATAAGTTGTGAAAACATGGAAAGCATGAAAGTAACAAGTAGGCACATGTGTTTCACCCCAAAATGTTTGAAAAACAGTAAAAGAGGGGTCTATGTACTCACTTGAGATTGCTTAGAAGTCGTAGGATAACCACCAAGCAATGCTAGAAGATCACGGAATCAAACGGCACCTATATAGGTATCTACATTAATAAACGGACCTATCGGTGGATCGGGTAGTACGAGGGTTCGTAAACCAAATAAGTATGGGAACTTATGTAATATGGTTTGACAAAGCCTACATACTAAAACGAAACTTATCCTAAGTGCTTTTGACCCGTTACGACCCGTTTAGGTAGCTTATGCTACTTTAACGCGTCATTTGCGTAAAACGCGTTCGGAAAGCCTAACTAGTCCTATGACAAGTAAGATATGCCTTAACATGCTTAATATTGTTGTTAAATCAGTTTAGATACCAAAAATTATGTTACATAGGTTTAAAATGAATTTTTGGCGCAAAAAGGGTATTTTGGTAATTTACCTAAGGCATAAGAACTACTTATCATACAACTACTTAAACGTCGTGACCATAAGGTATAACCTCGGAAGGTTATTCCCTATACAACTATGGTCACCTAAAATGTTTGGTCGGATCCTAAAGATCGACCAAATGGGTCGGGTTCGTAAGCATAAGCGATTGATTAGATCGCTTACCTTTACGACCCTAAACAAGCACAAATCTAAAAGCGACGAGCTAAACATGCTAGAACATGTTTAGTAATGTTAGAAAACAGGTTTGGTATTAAAACAAACGGTTTTAATACCCTAGAGTAGTTTGGTTACAAAATACGCGAGAAAACGCATTTTGGCCGAAACTACGACTCGTCACTGAGCCTAGATAACGTGGTAATCAGTAGGTATAGTTACTAGGGACTATAACCATCGTGATTACGCTCACGTTATGAAGTTCAAACGAACTTCGCGTTGACCAAAAACTGGTCAATGCATAAAGTCAAACATAGTTTGACTTTAACGCTAAAACGAACGAAAAACGCGAAAAAATACTTACAGAAGGTCCCCGCAAGATTGATATTCCAAGTATTTCTCAGGTATGAAGTGTTCAACACTTCAACTTAGAGAAAATCTCAGAATTCAAGTGGGTTTTGAGCAAGACATGGTGGGGGTATTTATAGATGTAGTAGAACCGTTAGGATCGTTTGTTGAATAACGTGCTTCGATCTAGGCCGTACATATCAAGCCCATTGTTTTACAAAACCAGGGGAGCCCCCAAACCAGCCCATAGATTGCCCAAAACCATTTGCACAAGTGAGGAACAGCTGGATCAAGTTGGATTGCATTTTCTGGTATCTGGCACCTGCTTACGGACCGTATGGAGTAGGTCTTACGGTCCGTAAGGACCCTACAGGTCAGAAAGATTGAATTTGGCAGAACAGGCCCCTGTACCTCCAAACTTGATTTTTGATGCGTTTTGGCACGTTTAAACCCCGTTAACCCCATTTTAAGGGTCTAAAATGAAGTTAAAGTATAGGGAACTTGAAACATGCTCAAAAATATGCCGGATGTCGGTTCGTTTGGCCGTACGATTGCGTTGTTCGGTTAATTACGACGGAAGTCGTAACGGACGCAAAAATGGTCCAAATTGCGCGACGATTGGATTTTTGACAAGCTAATCACTAAAACATAATATTTTAATGATTACATAAATTTTTGGATGTCCGGATGAATTCAGAACGTAAGTTATGCATGAAAATGCAAACTTATGCACTTTTTGACGCTTTTAGTCCCTGAATGAGCATAAAGTTTATTTTAGCACACCGAACCCCTCAAAGCCTATTTCTAAGCTATGTAAAGGATATTTAGGGTGTGTTTAACTTATGGGCATGTTCCGGAATGTTCGTTACAGTTCAAATCGGCATACTTTCGCAGTTTGTCAATTTTAGTCCCTGTAAGCGAATTAACTTGATTTTGCCATACCAAAGCCTTCAAAACTTATTTCTAAGTTATGTAAAGGTTATTTAAGGTATGTTAAGCATAAATTGATGTTCTGGAGTATTTGTTTCATATAACTGATTACATTTTCGCACCAGTTTGCGCATAATTCTCCAGAAAGCGATATAGAGTTTGAAATCGAATAAAAGTCAAAACATGAAAAACATCAAACATAAACAAACAAACATAGGGATCAAATAACTTTATTTCATTGATAACTGAACTGTTTACAATGATCACAAGCACAGATGTCACACTAAATGTGACAACTCGAGTTTCCAAGATTTCACCTTCGCATTAACTGCACGATTTATTTGTTTAGTTGTTCGTTTTCACGACTTGTTGCTTTGTAACTGTACACTGGATTATATGTTGAGATGGTTGTTTGATATGTTATCTGTTTATGTGATCAAGGTGTTTATCATGTATGGTGTTTGAAAAACTTAACTATTTAAACCTTGAAAAGGTCCGACGAAACATAAGTGTTTCGCCATAACCCACATGACGAAACAAGTAGTGTTTCGCCATAAGCCATTCCGACAAAAAAAGTGTGTTTCGTCACACACACCTCGACGAAACAGGCGTTTCGCCAGCCCACCGTTTCTCCAAAGCTTAGTTACGGCCCAACAGTTACGGTTTATGTATTTAAGGGTCATAGGCTACGTGAGTTGATATTTTTGCAACCCTAGAGTCTCTCCCTATCCTCTGTGTGACGGCAGCCTTCCCTTGGAAGCTAGATCCTTCCTGTTCGATCAATTCTCACTCGAAATCCTTAACTTGGTTAGTATCACGCACCTGGTTGGTTTGAGTCTTATATATATATATATATATCTGATTTTGTTCATGGTTATGGTGTTTTAATAAGATTTTCGAATGCGGTATGAATTGGATATGTATGATTAATTGGTTACATGACTGTGTGTGAATCATGATGTTAACCTAGGGTTTTAATAATCAGTGTGTGTGCTTGAATCGGATGATATTAAACATGTAACTGGTTAATTAAACGGCAGAAGTAAGGTTAGCACTCGGGATATAATAATAAGATCCCGGATTGATGTGTATTAGGGATTGGTAGAACTGGATTTAATAATGTTCATGTCTGTTTGATATTTTGCAAATCATGTTGTCGTCTGCCTTTGATCGATTAAATGAATATGTGTTATTCTTGTATATGCCAGTGATCTGGTAGAAATCGGTGGCTAGGTTTGATGATGATGATAATTTGTTACGATGAAAGTTAGGGTTTTCCAGGATTGAAACTGTTACGCGACGTAACAGTTGTCTGTCGACGAAATGCATGTCGACGAAACAGGGGATGTTTCGTCGAAGGGATTTACGACAAAACGGGTGTGTTTCGCCGAAGATGATCACGACGAAAGGGATGGGTTTCGTCAAAGGGAAATCATGACGAAACAAGGGTGTTTCGTCAGATGGATAAACTGCTCAGTAACTTAGTTTAATTCTGTTAAGAGTTAACCGGATTAATTAACTGCTGTTAAATGATAAGCATGACTTGTATGAGTTTGAATACGTGCTTTGTGCTATTCGGTGATAATTGATTCAATATCCACTGTGATTATACTTATACGTGAACTTCGTGAATATAAACTGATTATGTACACGTGCATACTTTAGGACTTGACTGATTAACTGTGAGCACATACTTTAGCATACCAAGCAAACCAAGGTGAGTTCACACTCTTTCCAAGGCATGGGATTCCCAAGGGTTGGGAATGGGTAAATAAACTATACAGTAATTACGACCATCCTCCGGGTAGGATGCCAAGATTTCACACTGGACCAAATCTCTATCACTGAAGTCCCTCATTATATCGACTTAATCGCCGAGGCCTATGGCGAGCGGGTCATTAGTTAATAGCGCTATTAGGTTTAACAAACCTCACACCGTGTCGTTCGAACGGGCGTGTACTAATGGAATATGGGCAAAGGGTCAATGCTGATAGACATTGACTTAGGGCACCTCTTACTTTTCCGTAGCAGTCGATACTCACGGTCTAGTAACACATGGGAAGCACCCACTAATCTTCGCACACATGTCTGGGAGACCGCGATACGAATTAATACGATACATGGTTTACAAAACGAACGTACGATTTATGAAACGAATACTATAACTAAACAACCAACTGTGAACTCGCTCAACTTTGTTGTTGACTCATTGTTACATGCCTTGCAGGTCATTAGGTACTCATGGAGCTTGCACAGGGAGGCGCGGTCGTTGTGGGACACGGCAGTGTGTGCCATGCTAAAAACATTACTTTATTTCGTATTTAACACTTACATTGGGATTTACAATTATGCTTCCGCTAAACACTTAACTATGCTTTTGATTTGAAACACCTTTCATATTGTGTTGTTGAATTTTTCTTGTTACTTGTTATGTTCAATATGATTGGTGGCTTGATCCTGGTCAGTCACGCCTCCAGGCGGTGGTACTCCGCGTGTGGATTTTGGGGGTGTGACAGATTGGTATCAGGGCCATTGGTTATAGTGAACTTGGTTTTAATAAGGGGAAAATGTTTTTATTAAAACCAGACTATAACCTGTACAGTGCTCAACGATCCACAACGACGCTTCACTCCACGTGCAAGACTTAACACTATAGGTGATACTATTCATGTTTACATTTCCTACTTGTAAGATACATACTACATTGCTCATGGTATGCTTAGATAACGTAGCAACTACTATTTGAAAACCTTGTTTGCTCACACACTTCTGTCATTCCACACTTGCGTATTGATACGACGCACTTCTCACTTGTGTTCTCTTACTTGTGAAGATCATGAGTGGACGCGTTAACATGACACAAGCCCAGCTGACGGCTCTGATTAACCAACAAGTTGCTGCGGCACTTGCAGCCGCACAAGCAGGAGGTATACCCTGCAGTCGTAACTCACTCTAGGATCCTTAGATCCTACACTACTAAACCAACTCTTGTGTTTAACCTTGTCCTGTTCTTATACACAACAGGTCAACACGCTCAGCCACCTGTATGCACCTTCAAGACTTTCATGGACTGTCGTCCTAGCACATTCAGTGGCACTGAAGGAGCTGTTGGACTCCTCCATTGGTTTGAGAAGCTCGAGTCCGTCTTTGAGATGTGTGAATGCCCTGAGGCTCGCAGGGTGAAGTATGCCACTGGTACTCTCGAAGGCATTGCGCTGACTTGGTCGAATGCGCCAGTTCAGATGTTAGGGCTGGCAGCTGCCAATGCCACCCCGTGGAACGACTTTAAGGAACTGATCAAGCGGGAATACTGTAGTCGTGATGACATCCACAAGTTGGAAGTGGAGTTCTTTAACCTGAAGATGACAGGGTCAGAAATAGAGGCGTATACGAAAAGGTCAAACGAGCTGGCCATCTTGTGTCCAACTATGGTGGATCCTCCCATCAAGCGTATCGAGCTGTATCTCAGGGGTCTTGTACCAGAAATTCAAAGCCATGTGACTTCAGCTAACCTTGCTACCATCCAGGATGTTACTCGTCTTGCTCATCGTCTCACAGACCAGGCAGTGGAACAGAACAGGCTGCCTAAGCGTATCGGTGCTACTACTGCTACTTCTGCTACTCCCAGTGACAACAAGCGAAAATGGGATGGGGATTCCAGCAAGGGTTCGACTACAGTTCAGTCCCAGGCACAGCAGCGAAAGACTGATAACTACCAGAGCCCTGGTCAGCAATCTTCTGGTAGTCAAAGGTAGGGTGGATATCGAGGAAACCTTCCGAAGGCACCACAATGGTCAGTGCAACAAGGGTCGTTGTCAGAGATGCCTCAAGATGGGTCATGAAGCTAAGGATTGCTGGAGCTCACGACCTGCGAATCAGAATCAGCAACAACAACCACCAGCTCCACAGAACCAGCAGCAGCAACAACAGTGAGGCAATAGGGGATGCTTTCAGTGTGGTGCTGAAGGCCACTTCAAGCGGGACTGCCCCCAGTTAAACCAAAATCAGAACAACAACAACAATAATCAGGGCAATGGGAACAACAATGGGGGAAACAATAATGACAACGGCGCTAGGGGTCGCGCGTTCGTGCTGGGACAGGGTGAAGCAAGGAATGATCCTAATGTGGTGATGGGTAAGTTCCTTCTCGATGACTTTTATGTTACTGTTTTATTTGATTCGGGTGCGGATACCAGTTATATGTCTCTGAAAGTTGGTCAAATGCTTAAACGTACACCAATTCCTTTAAACACCAAACATGTCGTAGAGTTAGCCAATGGTAAAAGTTTAGAGGCCACACACGTATTCAAGGGTTGTAATCTTATCTTAGCTGGTCAAACCTTCTCTATCGATCTCATTCCTATAGTTCTGGGTAGTTTCGACATCGTCATTGAGATGGATTGGTTATCCCAACAACAAGCAGAGATCCTATGCAAAGAGAAGATTGTTCGTATTCCCCGTTCTTGTAAAGAACCTCTCGAAGTTCAAGGCGACAAGAGTGGTGCCGTGGTGGGTATCATCACCTCTCTTAAGGCCCAAAAGTGTTTACGAAAGGGCCACACCGCTATTTTAGCACTTGTCACTGACGCGTCAAAGAAAGAGAAGAAGATCGAGGATATTCCAGTAGTATGCGACTTCCCTCAAGTGTTTCCTGAGGATTTACCTGGGCTACCGCCTCATCGCCAGGTCGAATTTCAAATCGAACTAGCCCCTGGAGCAGCCCCCATAGCTCGAGCACCTTATCACTTAGCTCCAACCGAACTAGAAGAACTGTCCAAACAATTGCAAGAACTTTTGGATAAAGGTTTTATTCGTCCTAGCTCTTCGCCCTGGGGAGCTCCAGTGTTGTTTGTTAAGAAGAAATTTTCCGCATGTGCATAGATTACCACGAACTAAACAAGGTGACCGTGAAGAATCGTTATCCTCTTCCACGCATCGATGACTTATTCGACCAGTTGCAAGGGTCGAGCTACTACTCGAAGATTAATCTAAGGTCAGGTTACCATCAACTGAGAGTCCGGGACGAGGACGTCTCCAAAACAGCATTCAGAACTAGCTACGGCCACTACGAGTTTTTGGTCATGCCATTCGGATTAACAAACACGCATGCAGTCTTTATGGATCTTATGAACAGGGTATGCAAGCCCTACCTAGACAAATTTGTTATTGTATTCATCGACGACATCCTGATCTATTCTAAGAGTCAGTAGGAACACGAGCAACATTTACGACTTATTTTGAAACTCCTTCGAGCAGAACAGCTGTACGCCAAGTTTTCAAAATGCGACTTCTGGCTTCGTGAAGTTCACTTTCTAGGCCACGTGGTAAACAAGGATGGGATTCATGTTGATCCATCCAAGGTAGACTCGATCAAGAACTGGCCTGCACCGTGTACACCAACAGAAATTCGCCAATTCTTGGGTTTGGCAGGTTACTACAGGAGGTTCATCAAAGACTTCTCAAAGATTGCGCAGCTGCTTACACTACTGACATAGAAGGGTATTACCTATCGTTGGGGTAATGTGCAGGAATCAGCATTTCAGCACTTAAAGGATAGACTTTGCAGTGCACCTATTCTTTCATTGCCAGAGGGCACAGACGACTTTGTGGTTTACTGCGACGCATCGATTCAGGGTCTTGGTTGTGTGTTGATGCAACGGGATAAAGTCATTGCTTACGCCTCACGCCAACTTAAGATTCACGAAAGGAATTACACTACACACGATTTAGAGCTGGGAGCTGTTGTTTTCGTGCTTAAGATATGGAGACATTACCTGTACGGTACCAAGTGCACCATCTACACCGATCACAGGAGTCTTGAGCATATCTTCAAGCAGAAGGAATTAAACATGCGTCAACGTCGATGGGTCGAGCTTTTGAACGATTACGAATGCGCAATCAAGTACCATCCTGGCAAAGCAAATGTTGTGGCCGACGCCCTCAGTCGAAAGGATACTACACCTAGGCGTGTACGAGCGTTGCAACTCACTATTCAGTCTAGTCTTCCTTCTCAGATACGAGATGCTCAGGTAGAAGCATTGAAACCAGAAAACGTCAGGGCTGAAGCCCTACGCGGCTCAAGGCAACTGTTAGAACAAAAGGAAGACAGCGCCTACTATGTAACACGACGCGTTTGGGTCCCACATTATGGAAACTTACGCGAGCTAGTGATGGATGAAGCACATAAGTCTCGCTACTCAGTACATCCAGGTTCGGATTAGATGTACCATGATCTCAGAACTACGTATTGGTGGCCTAGCATGAAGGCCCATATAGCAACTTACGTCAACAAATGTTTGAATTGTGCGAGAGTCAAGACGGAATATCAGAAACCATCAGGCCTACTCCAATAACCAAAGATACCACAATGGAAATGGGAGGAAATTTCCATGGATTTTGTTACTGGCCTGCCTAGATCTCAACATGGGAATGATACTAGTTGGGTGATCGTGGATTGACTCACTAAGTCTGCACACTTCTTGGCTATCAAGGAAACAGACAAGTTCTCTACATTAGCAGACATTTACTTGAAAGAAGTGGTTTCGAGGCATGGGGTGCCAACCTCTATTATTTCCGATCGTGATGCACGTTTTACTTCAGAACTTTGGCAAGCGATGCACAAATCTTTTGGCTCACGATTAGACATTGGCACAGCTTATCACCCTCAGACGGATGGGCAGTCTGAGCGCACCATTCAAACCCTTGAAGACATGCTTAGAGCGTGCGTAATCGACTTCGGAAACGGCTGGGAAAAACCTCTCCCGTTAGTGGAATTCTCGTATAACAACAGTTACCACACCAACATTCAAGCCGCTCCATTTGAGGCATTGTACGGGCGTAAATGCCGATCACCTCTTTGTTGGGTAGAGGTGGGTGATAGTCAGATCACGGGTCGAGAACTTGTAGTAGACGCAACGGAAAGAATTGCTCAGATACGACAGCGAATGGTGGCAGCTCGTGACCGTCAGAAAAGCTATGCCGACAAGCGCAGGAAACCACTCGAGTTCCAAGTTGGGGATCGAGTACTACTCAAAGTCTCACCTTGGAAAGGTGTAGTTCATTTTGGTAAACGAGGCAAGCTCAATCCGCGGTACGTCAGACCGTTCGAAATCATAGAGAAAATAGGCAAAGTGGCCTACAATCTGGACCTACCAGCAGAACTTGGTGGAATTCACAACGTTTTTCACGTGTCAAATCTGAAGAAGTGTCTGTCAGATGAGGCCCTCATAGTTCATTTGAAGGAGATCACTATCGACGATCAGTTGCGATTTGTCAAGGAACCAGTTGAAATCACGGACCAGGATGTTAAGGTCCTCAAGCACACCACAATACCGCTTGTTCGAGTTCGTTGGAACTCCCGTCATGGCCCAGAGTTCACCTAGGAATGCAAAGATCAAATGAAACTCAAATATCCCCAGTTGTTCGAGAACAATGCAACCACTACTGAGGCTGAAGATACTACAGAATTTCGGGACAAAATTCCAAATCAACGGGGGGATGATGTGACACCCCAGGAAAACCAGTAAACCACACAACACAACTAGCTTCCTCAGTAACCGCATGCTAAATTTCGGGACGAAATTTCTTTCAAGTTGGGGATAATGTGACAACTCGAGTTTCCAAGATTTCACCTTTGCATTAATTGCACGATTTATTTGTTTAGTTATTCGTTTTCACGACTTGTTGCTTTGTAACTGTACACTGGATTATATGTTGAGATGGTTGTTTGATATGTTATCTGTTTATGTGATCAAGGTGTTTATCATGTATGCTGTTTGAAAAACTTAACTATTTAAACCTTGAAAAGGTCCGACGAAACACAAGTGTTTCGCCATAACCCACACGACGAAACAAGGAGTGTTTCGCCATAAGCCATTCCGACAAAGCAAGTGTGTTTCGTCACACACACCTCGAGAAAAGGCGTTTCGCCGGCCCACTGTTTCTCCGAAGCCCAGTTACGGGCCAACAGTTATGGTTTATGTATTTAAGGGTCATAGGCTACGTGAGTTGATACTTTTACAACCCTAGAGTCTCTCCCTATCCTCTGTGTGACGGCAGCCTTCCCTTGGAAGCTAGATCCTTCCTGTTCGATCAATTCTCACTCGAAATCCTTAACTTGGTTAGTATCACGCACCTGGTTGGTTTGAGTCTTATATATATATATATATCTGATTTTGTTCAAGGTTATGGTGTTTTAATCAGATTTTTGAATGCGGTATGAATTGGATATGTATGATTAATTGGTTACATGACTGTGTGTGAATCATGATGTTAACCTAGGGTTTTAATAATCAGTGTGTGTGCTTGAATCGGATGATATTAAACATGTAACTGGTTAATCAAACGGTAGAAGTAAGGTTAGCACTCGGGATATAATAATAAGATCCGGATTGATGTATATTAGGGATTGGTAGAACTGGATTTAATAATGTTCATGTCTGTTTGATATTTTGCAAATCATGTTGTCGTCTGCCTTTGATCGATTAAATGAATATGTGTTAGTCTTGTATATGCCAATGATCTGGTAGAAATCGGTGGCTCGGTTTGATGATGATGATAATCTGTTACGATGAAAGTTAGGGTTTTCCAGGATTGAAACTGTTACGCGACGTAATAGTTGTCTGTCGACGAAATGCATGTCGACGAAATAGGGGATGTTTCGTCGAAGGGATTTACGACGAAACGGGTGTGTTTCGCCGAAGATGATCACGACGAAAGGGATAAGTTTCGTCGAAGGGAAATCATGACGAAACAAGGGTGTTTCGTCAGATGGATAAACTGCTCAGTAACTTAGTTTAATTCTGTTAAGAGTTAACCGGATTAATTAACTGCTGTTAAATGATAAGCATGACTTGTATGAGTTTGAATATGTGCTTTGTGCTATTCGGTGATAATTGATTCAATATCCACTGTGATTATACTTATACGTGAACTTCGTGAATATAAACTGTTTATGTACACGTGCGTACTTTAGGACTTGACTGATTAATGGTGAGCACATACTTTAGCATACCGAGCAAACCAAGGTGAGTTCACACTCTTTCTAAGGCATGGGATTCCCAAGGTTTGGGAATTGGTAAATGAACTATACGGTAATTACGACCATCCTCCGTGGGTAGGATGCCAAGATTTCACACTGGACCAAATCTCTATCATTGAAGTCCCTCATTATATCGACTTAATCGCCGAGGCCTATGGCGAGCGGGTCTTTAGTTAATAGCGCTATTAGGTTTAACAAACCTCACACCGTGTCATTTGTATGGGCGTGTACTAATGGAATATGGGCAAAGGGTCAATGCTGATAGACATTGACTTAGGGCACCTCTTACTTTTTCGTAGCAGTCGATACTCACGGTCTAGTAACACATGGGAAGCCCCCACTAATCTTCGCACACATGTCTGGGAGACCGCGATACGAATTAATACGATACATGGTTTACAAAATGAACATACGATTTATGAAACGAATACTATAACTAAACAACCAACTGTGAACTCGCTCAACTTTGTTGTTGACTCGTTGTTACATGCCTTGCAGGTCGTTAGGTACTCATGGAGCTTGCACAAGGAGGCGCGGTCGTTGTGGGACATGGCAGTGTGTTCCATGCTAAAAACATTACTTTATTTCTTACTTAATACTTACATTGGGATTTACAATTATGCTTCCGCTAAACACTTAACTATGCTTTTGATTTGAAACACCTTTCATACTGTGTGGTTGAATTTTTCTTATTACATGTTATGTTCAATATGATTGGTGGCTTGATCCTGGTCAGTCACGCCTCCAAGCGGTGGTACTCCGCGTGTGGATTTTGGGGGTTTGACACTAAAGGCTAAACCTAGAGCTAAACCCTAAAGCTAAACCCTAAAGCTAAAACCCTAAAGCTAAACCCTAAAAGCCAAACCCTAATATATTTAGGGTTTAGGGGATTTAGGGTTTAGGGTTAAAATATCCTAGTTAGGGTTCGACGAGCCAGTTCCAACGCCGGTGGAATGAGTCCAATCGGAGTTCGTTTGAGTCGGTTCCCCACTATTCCCCACTTTTTTTAGTGTTCCCCAATGAACCTCACACACACTATATATATATATATATATACACACACACACATAGGGTCAGGATTTAGAGAAAACGCCCAAAAGTGTGAGAAAGGTGAGAACGCTTATGGATCGTCAGATCAAAACAATCTATGGACTAGATGAAGCGGTGGCGTTTTCGTAAATAAAATCACTTTTATTAATCTGGCGCGCTTCATTAAGGGTAAAAGTGTCTTTTGACTTAACATAAAACGCCAAACTCACGCTATTAAAATCCCGCCTTAACACACATAGCACACTTCATCATAATATAACGTCATAGATATAAAACACCAAACTTTGTTTTTAACCGATAAAGCTGAACAAACGCCAAAACATACAAAAACCACAAAACTTAAAAAACGCCATTTCATGGGGATTCAGTTTTTGTTCTCAATAAAGTTTAGGTAAACGGGATGGATAACATTGTTACACATCTTTCTTGACTGAGGATTAACAATGTTATCCATCTCATTCAGCAAAACATTATTGAGTTTAGCACGACCAAAATTAGAAGTTTATGGTAGTTTTATTTAGTGGCGTTATTGTTTTTTTTTTTTTTTGGCGTTTGATTTCCTTGTCCGATCTTATATTGTTTGTTATGTAACTTCGAAGTAGCATGTTATGAACACATAGGTAGAAAAAAAAGATGCAAAAAACAAAATGATGTAAAACGTCAAACTAAGATCTGTCTGTGTTCTATAGGATTGAAATATACAAAACGCCAAACTACTCTACACTGGCTCTCGAAGACCATCTGTGTATGTTCTGTAAGAATGAAAAATACAAAATGCCAAACGACTCTTCACTGGCTCTCGAAGACCTTGTCGATCTTCTTTTAATTACGGCCTGTTTGCATGTCGATGCATAGTGTCCATAGCCTTTGCAGTTCTGACACTGTCTTTCTTTGGCCCCGGGTTTCGAATTTGATTTCTTTTTGTCGATTGCTATCTCCTGTTTAGATTTTAGGCGCTTCCGAGAACCAGAACCTTTGGATTTATACCCAACAGGGACTCTTATCGGATTCTTGTCGTTTTTATATTGACCGGTTATCTCGGCAAATCTATCCCTAGAACTAGCGGGAGGAGCAACAATCTGCATATCTTGAACCTTCTTCATATAAGATTGAACATGATCCTTGTATAAGGATAGCTCCTCTTTATTACCAGATAAACTGTTCAAAGTATATTCGGTTGAAAAAATAATATCTCGCATCATACCTTGCACATCAGGATCAAGCTCAGTCATATATTCACGACTAATTAAGTATTAAGGAGAGCAGTTTGGAGAAGCCTTTTTGCGCCATCTATTCAGAATGTATTGTTTTGGAAATTCCCTAATGTCCATAATTCTCGAAACATAGAATACATGTCTACATAGCAAACCAAACTGTTCAACAGGCCTGCATGAGCAACTGCATGTGCAATCAGACTTACGGAACATTACCTGAAAAACGCCAAAAACAATATCTCTATAACGCCATGCATAGAATGTTTGTCTAAAAAGTAAAAAAAAACACATTGCATATGATAAAACGCCATTAACAGAAAACGCCATAAAAACCAAAACGCCATTATTTACCTCAAATAAGGATGTACAAGGCTGTTGGAAGTCATTTACATAAAACTTAACAAACCCATCAGGCTGATCTTCGTAACGTTGATTTATGCAATCCGCAACTCCAATAAGCTCAGCTTGAACGTCACAAAAAAAACTTTTTGTGTATATGTCAACAGCTTGCCCTTCCAATAATTTGTAACTACTATTCAACTGGGGTCTTTTGTATCGAGATTCATGGTCATTTTTTCGATGTGTGCGACGCTGAGCTTCTATTGCAGTCTCGTAATGCATCATGAACTCAACAAGAGTAGCTTTCGAATTGCACACTTGACCAAAAAAATGATTCTCACTCTCCGACCTGGATGTCGTTCGCATAAGACAAGACATCTCCTCCATTCTATAGTATGCAGGGATCCAAGATTCCCTAAGTGCAAAAATATCAGATAGCCAGTCATTATCTTCTAAATTGAACTCTGCGATAACCGCTTCCCATTCTGATTCAAACTCTTTAGGTGTGAGAATATCCGTCCACACAACACCGCAAATACGTTCTTTAAAATTGGTGGAATTCCATAGCCTAACACCAACCTATGTATAACACGAAAACACCATGCATAAAAAAGACACAAAGACAAAACTTAATTTAAAAACCACTAACAAGGTAAAGAACGCCATGTATTTTAAAACGCAGTGTATCCTGAAACGCCAAAGGTAAAAAAGAATAACAACCTTCAGAGAAAGTTTATGCATCACATGCCACATGCATAACCGATGCCTCGTGTCAACAAATACAACAGAAATAGCATTCTTTATTGATGGATCTTGGTTAGTGACAACAACTTTTGGTTGAGAACCAACAGCTTCTAGAAAAACTCTCAACAACCAAATATACGTATCAGCAGTTTCCGACGCCAATAATGCTGCACCAAATGTAACATTGCAGTGATGATTGTCGATACCAGTGAACGGTACAAACACCATAGAGTATCTGCATATGAAAACGCCATGAGAACTGAAACAATAATAAAACGCCATTGCATGTAAACTAATAAAACACCATTGCATGTAAAGTAATAAAACGCCATTGCATGTAAACTAATAAAACGCCATTGCGTGTAAAATAATAAAACGCCATTGCATGTAAACTAATAAAACGCCAAAACCAGAAGAAGTTAAATTATGAAATATTACTTGTTGGAACGATACGTGGCGTTAAACGAAATCACATCACCAAACATGTGGTAATTACGTTTGGCTTGATCGTCACACCAAAAAAGCCCCTTCAAACGATTCTCTTCACCTGTGATGTAATCATACGAGAAATTAGGCTGGGAATGTTTTTTTTCATTCAAATGCCTCACAACCATATCGGCGTCATATTCCCCTATAAACAAGTTAATTTACCTCTTATAGTTCTTAAATTCAACTTTACTTGCACCGACGTCTTCAAAACCGCCAAAGCAAGTCTTCATAACATTAAACGCCTTGACGGGACCCAAATTCAGCTTAGACATGCTGTGTATATATCATGCTTCTGGAACTGAGTGAAGTGTCGTTCAGTTGGAAGAAAATGCTTATCGGGACGTTCAACAAGTTCATGATTGTGCTCCTCGACAAACTTATACACCTTCCATGATCCAGCCTCAAAAAGTACACATAAAAGTGCACCACAATCAGTCTTCTTCGAAAAGTTCGATCGCACTACTCGCTCCTTTTGATTGGGATCCAACGTATCAACCTTCTTGTCCTTGTATAACCTAGATCTCGTACACAAGTAATACTTAATATGTAAGACACCTCTAGAGTTTGTCTTTGTAGTCCCTTTCCTGACTGGAAACCCACTGTCACACCCCCAAAATACCACATGCGGACACGCCGCGGGACGTGTGACGTACCAGGATCCAAGCCACCAATCACATTGAACTATAGCATATATTTAAATGAGTAAATTACAAGTTTTGTCCTTTATGTTTACACCATATTACAGGCGCCGTCCTTTAGCGCAAAAGTTGACAAGTTTTGTACTTTATGTTTCAAAATTTTGCATGTTTTGTCATTTGAGCTTAACTCAGTCAGATTTTTTGGTTAAATATGGACATGTGCCTTGCACATGAGGGCACACTTGCCTTTTCACCTTTTCAGGGGTTATTGTGTAAATAACTTAAATACAAGGACTATTTATAAAAGTAAAAAAAATATTTAGTTAAAATAAACCCTTCTCTCTCTCCTAGTCTTCTCTCTCTCTCTCTCAAAAAACTATACACCTTTCTTTCTTTCTCCCAAGATCTAAGTACAACAGTAACCAAAGAGACAGTTTATGTAATAACTCTACTTCGATTATAGGACGATTTTGTAAATATTTCAAAATAATATAAATTAACAGATGCCATACCCAATCCACTAAATCGTTCCCCATGGTCATCTTTATTGTTCTACCCCTAAAAAGTATGTGACACCACCATAAAAATTTGAAAAAAAACTAAACCAATACTTCTGGAATTAAACCCATCAACTCCTCCCCATCACCGTTCATCTTTGTTAACTCTCATAAACTATTCTTTAAGTGGGTTACCTCATCTCCTTGATGTTATATTTGCAAGTCATATATGTAACCATAATCCATCCATGCCTCTTTGTTTCATACTCTTAGAATGGGAAATTGACGGATTATTCAACCCGTGTAATCCACCGCCACCACCCACTAAGCCCATCCGGTTCACCACCAGACCTTCACCATCGTAACGCCCCACACCACCAATAACCACCTTCACAAACCACCACAGCCACAACCGCCACCACCGGCAACCACCTGCCACCACTTGTCTCAACACAAAGGAAGTAGAGGGGGTTTTGGTGTGGTGGGTTTTAGTGACACTTTGGATGAGATTTAGGAGAAATTTGGGGGTTTTCGCATATAATTTACCGTGTAACCACCGGACGAATAACCGGCCAGTGGAAAACCAGCCGGAGAATAAGGATATTCAACTGGAGGATAACCAGTCGTCGGATAAGGATAAACTGCCGGAATATACGAATCCTGTTCATCGGAGTAACTAAAATTACCGTACCGGAGATGAATCGCCGGCGACGAGCCACCTTTCTCGGAGTGCAAATGAAGCGATTCATCATCGGAATCCGAATCGGAGTTAAGTGAAGATGAGAGGAGCCGGAATTCGAATGCCGGTGCGTAATAGTGGACATTGATTGAAGTGAAGTGGTGGAATGTTAAAGAGTATTTGTGGGGAAGACGAAGGTGTCTGCTGCAAGTATCAATCAAATAAGGGTTGTTTTGTTTTGCTACTGTAAGTTGAAGTTGGCTGTTTTGTTTTTTGTTTTTTGGGTGGGTGATTTGGGTTTGGTTGTGATTGTTGTTGTTGTTGTTGTGAAAAACTGAAGATGATTGGATGGATTATCGTCTTCCATTGTTACCAAGCTTCAGTTGTTTCCAGAGAGAAAGTGTTGAGGGAGAGAGAAAGGTACTGGCTTTGTATATGCAATTTTTATTTTTTATTTTTTTAAATTAAATAGGTGAAATTACAATACTACCCTAATGTGCATTGCACATGACAAGAATTAACTGAGATTTCTAACCAGGTTTGGCCTAAAGGACAAAACGTGCAAGATTTTGGAAGGTTAAGGACACCGCCTGTAAACTTTTGGCCAAAAGGACAGCGCCTGTAATTTGATATAAACATAAAGGACAAAACTTGTAATTTACTCTATTTAAATAAAAAACTTTCATTCATTATCATAAAGTGTTACAAAACATTAAACGTAATTCATTGTATACAGCGGAAGCATAAATCATTTGTTAAGCGTTTCATAAACCACATGTACAAAACCGTTAGACTTGTCTTGCGATTCCCAAGTATCTCGACCCATGTCCCCTCTAGCATCCCAAACAGCAAGTTCCAAATGATATAACCTATAGACCTGCAAGCATGCAGACAAGTGTGTCAGACGACGCTGGTGAGTTCAAAGTTTTGTTAACGTGTTTAGATAACAGTTACCAGATTAAAACGTTTCACAGATTCGACGTTGTTAATCACACGCTTACCGCCGATGGCTCCAGATTATTTGCCCTAAACCCCAATGCCTCTATCAAAGCAATGGTCAAAATGGGGTCATTAGTTCACTCCCGACCTCCTCGGTGTGGTGTGAGGGTACCAAACCTAAATAGCGCTATTAACAAACACCCCATTGCCCTACAAGCAACAATTGGTAGGAGGGACTTGAGTGATAGATATAGACGTGTATTAACCAACAACCCAGGTTTAACATTCAAGTCAAACCCATTACCCGACATTCCTCCCCGGAACGTTTACCAGATGTCCCTCCCCGGGACGCATGCTTGGAAAAAGAGAAGTGAACTCACCTTAAGTTGCTCGGTATGTTACATCACGTTACCCGTACCAAGTTGGTCAACCATACCCTACTGTGGTTACCAAGAATAGTCAGTTTCATATGTACATGTATCACGTATTCCACATTCACATTACACAAGCAGTATACACACATCATCATATGGATTATAACAGTCTTTCATGAGATCCAGCAGTAACATATGTTATACTATCACATAATTATCAGATTGCACTCCATGCAACTCATCCAGTAACACATATCAGATGTTTAGCATGTTCACAGGTTCATGTCACAAGCTTCACCATTTTACGACATACAAACTAACATGCAGGTTCACATACCCATATCACATAATAGTCCAAACGTCAAGTACACAAGTGTGCTGCCTAGACATTTAGGCCCACATGCTTTATGCGACCCGAATAGCCTTGTGCGACTCAATTGGGTTGTGCGATCCACAACACATTCGGCCCATATGTCTTGTGCGATTGGGCCGAGATGTGTGACCAGTGCTTGTGGGACTAGGCTGCATATTGTGCGACTACTCTACTGTTGTGCGACTGGGATCCCTTGTGCGACGGGGTTATGGTCTGGCCCAAGCAGGACTGGCCCAGTAATTGGTTATGCGGCCCACTTCCCAATCGCACAACTTGTGCAATCAGAATGGGGTTGTGCAATTACCCATTCTTGTGCGATTCTCATGATCAGTTACACATCAACAGTTATTGTTCCCTTAAATTTCGATCAATCAGTTATCTTTCCCTAATTTCCATTCGATTACCAGTCAACAATTGTTCAATAATTGAGATTACTATATCATCATATAAATATCATAAATCACACGAACTCTTATCATCAACATGATCAAGAACACTTTTATGACTTGTTAGGATCCTAACCCTCAATAGTTTCATCTCAATTAACGTAATCATCATCATCTAGTCGATCCTTCCATGATCAAAACATTACCATTCAATCATGTAAGACACAATCCAACACAATCACCTCAATCATTGTTAATCTAATCAGTTAGAGCACCGGTTGGTCTCATAGTAGCTAACCGAATTCTAATCATGCTTGTAACCTAGATCATCGATCATCAATCATCAATTGTGCTTCGAAATTAACTCAATAGTTGATTAATACTATATGTATAATAAGAACCATACTATCATGTATATCCTATATGTGAAACACTTACTGATAACAACCACAAACAATACATCATATCATCATATAATCAATGAAACAAGAAATCAAATCGGCAAAAGTGATTATATACTTACTAACCGAGGGGAACAGGATGATAAACGAGGATTACTTGGAATGATAAGACTTCGAGAGAAATGGAGGATTGCCGTCGGATTTGCAAGGGAAGGAGAGAGAAGTTTAGGGTTTGGTGCTATTTGTGATTAGCAAAAATTATGAAGGCTACACCTCCCATTATGTGTGTTTACGCATCAAAGGGTGAGTCGGTCTCACTAGTTTGGGTCGTAGGCCACTGTACGAGTTTGGGCCGAGGATTATTGTTCACAAGATGAAGTATGTGGTTGAGAGTCAGGTGTGCGATCCAAAAGTGTTGTGCGACCATGATAAATATTATACACACATCACATATAAACAACTCAAATCATTCAATCACAATTAATACATCAGTCATTCAAGTAGCATTCAACCAAGTTATATCAGAACACAGGAAGGCTTGGAATACGAGTTGTTACACCCACACTCCTTGGCATACTCAACATACATTGAATAACAATCATCGAGGCTTGAGAATACCATGTCCATTGTGGGCTTTAATTCTTCACTAACGTCAGGAATGATAAATGGTAATCTAGTTTTGGGGCAAAGCCTTTGACTCGAGGAAGAAACTTCGTCTAAGAAAACACAGTGAGGAACAGAAAAATCAGAAAAACAGATTGATGTCTCGTAATAACAACATATATTAAAATGCCATTAATTGAATAATAAACAAGACATAATAAACACATAATTTAAAAACGACATGATAAAAAAGCCATGAGATGAATAATTAAAAACACTTAACAACATAAATAATTAACAAAATATAACATCATAATGAAAACGCCATAATTAACAAAACTAATATTTACACAAATTAACAAAATAGTAATAATTGATGTTCACAAATACTACTAAATAAAATTCAAAACTAAACAAATAGATGTAAAACACCAATGATCGTAAAAACATAAGAAATATACCAGGACGTAAATGATAATTAAAATTAATATTGAAAAACTCCAACTGCAATTCTTAATAATTGCTTAAATACCATTTAAAACGCGATTAAATTGCATAATTGAATAACTCCAGGTTGTTTGCTAGAGAGAAACTCCAGGTTGTTTGCGAATACTCAACGGTCGACTAGATAAGTTGCTGATGCGATTAATGCCTCTGTTCGTTTGAAGCTGGTTACATTGAAGTTCAAGGACTCGAGACAAGTGGACAAAATTCTTAGAGATTGGAAGCTGCCCAAAGGGCTTGTCATCTATGAAGAAATCGGCTAAAGAGTTCAGATGAGAGTTCACCCAGAGTAGCTATGTAGTTGCTAGTCTGTTTTGTTTGTGTTTTGGTTCGTTTGTTTATGGTTGGTGTTTTTTTCTTGGCTGAACATATTCCCGGCATGTCGGGCATATGAATTGGTGGGCGTTTTTGTCTACCACTTGTTCTTCATTGGTTTTGTTGTGATACAAAAATTTACCAGGGTGAAACTTTTACCCAAAAAAATTGCATAATTGAATAACGCTATTGAAAATCATACAACACATTATAAAAATAATAATACAAAAAAAAAACGCCATAGAAAAATGATAAAAGAACAAAACGCCATATCTGTTGCATGATTTGTTGGAACGAAAAAAGAAAAACGCTAACGAATTTTACTTTGTCAAACAGAATCCACGTTAAACGCTATAGATCTGAGAAAGCTTGCAAAGGAGGTAACAGCTAACAATAAATCTTTGTAGTTTTAATTTAAAAGAGATTTATAACGCGAATAAGTAAGGAACGTATAAAAGGACAATCGTACCCCCGCATAACAATTAGGGGCCCCTGCCACGCGTTGGGCCAGGATCCGTTCTCACACTTTTCATCATTCTCTCCTGAACCTGTTTATATATATATATATATATATATATATATATATATATATATATATATATATATATAGGGGACCGCTAAAATGAAAACTACCTCCAGTTGTAAGAACCATGAGAACTTCAAAAATTTTTTCATAAACGTAGATGCGTGTATTATAAACACATTTATAAAAAAAAAATAAAAAAAATGTCGTTTGTGTAGTTTTGAGCACCACAAGTTTGTGTTTACGGGTACCGTAAAATTTAAATAAAATTTACAGTACCCGTATAAACAAACTTGTGGTGCTCAAAACTACACTCATGACATTTTTTTTTGAATTTTTTTTACAAATGTGGTTATAATACACGTATCTACGTTTATGAAAAAAAATTTGGTCCAACTCGCCCCGGATCAAAAAGTTCTCATGGTTCTTACAACTGAAGGTGGTTTTCATTTTAGCGGTCCCATATATATATATAGGGGATGATTCAAATGAAAAGCACTTTTAACGCGAAAACTAACTAAAAAAACCTAAAAAAACTCACCAATTTTTTTTACAATTGTTTTTTATTAAAAATCGCTAGTTTTTGTATATACAAAAAAATTTTGTAGTGCACATGTATAATAATACACATGTGTAGTACACATACACATGTGTACTGTTACACATGTGCACAACAAATTATTATTTTTTTTGAAAAAAAGTTTATTTTTATATACCTAAAATAGCGAAAATTGGTATAAAAAATTGGGTATGTTTTTTAGGCTTTTATAGTTAGTTTTTGAGTTTTCGCGTTAAGTAGTAGTTTTCATTTGAACCTTCTCCTATATATATATATATATATATATATATATATATAGGAGAAGGATTCGTTAGGAACCACCCTTTATTACGAGAACCGCGAGAACCAAGTGTGAACACAACCAAAAAATACCTAAAAAAAACACTCAAAAAAAAATTTTTTTTTATAAAAAAAATCGCTATATTTCATCACCAAAAAAAAAAAAAAAAAATTAGAGTAACAATTATCCATGCACATGTGCATATGCATCATTTCTTTGACAAATTCCGTAATACATTACTAATATCAGACAATTGCACTTTCATTTAAACTACCATTCATAATACACTACTTTTTACATTAACAATATTAGAAATGCACATGTGCATCTATATGTATGAACTTGTTATAACATTAACAACACTAGAAATGCACACGTGCATATATATGTATGAACATGTTATAACGTGTTTTGGTACACTAATTTGAATACACATTCCCTTTCATCTATCATACCATCCATAATACACTACCATTACCTCCTACCATCCATAATACAATACCATTGCCTCCTACCATCCATAATACAATACTATTACCAATATTTCACTTTCTTACATGTACATCAACACCCTTTATAGCATCCAAACAACATATTACATCATAAAGTGAAAAATATAATCAAACCATCAACCACTAGATATAACTAACCAAAACACATGTATATGGGCCTACTTCATCATTTAAAAGCACAAATTTTTTGTAACAAAACACGTTATATGATGGTTATACATAATGATACACATGTGCATTCTTAATATTGGTAATGTAAAAAATTGTGTATTTAGGATTGTAATGTCAATGAAAGTGTATTTTTCTACTAATGGTAATATATTATGGAATTTGTCAAAGAAATGAGGCAAATGCACATGTGCATCCATAACTGTTACTCGAAAAAAAAAAGTTTTTTTTTAATTTTTTTTTGGTAATGAAATAAAGCAATTTTTATTAGAAAAATATTTAAAAGAAAATTTTTTTTGTGTGTTTTTTGATTTTTGTTAGGTATTTTTTTGTGTTAACATTGGTTCTCGCGGTTCTTGCAATAAGGGTGGTTCTCAAATGAACCTTACCCTATATATATATATATATATATATATGTATATATATAGGGGAAAGTTCTATGCAGAACACTAAATATTGCGAGAACACGCAGAACAAAATGAATCACTCATTTTTCAATCCTAAAAACCTAAAAAGTAAATTAAAATATTATAAATGTAAGATTTACTGTTTCTCACACTAGAATTTAAAACAAAATATGAAAAATCTTCAGTTTTTAAATAACCTACGCACATGTAGGTTATGTGTAGGCTAAATTACCTACATGTATGTAAACTATGTGTAGGGAAAAATATATGATTTTTTTATGTATATATAATACACATATGAATGTAAGAAACATAAAATTTATGAAATGTGAACCTTAAATTCCAAAATTTAGTGATTTAAAGTTGTTCTTTTTGTTCTCGCAATAATTAGTGTTCTGTAATGATCCTTATCCTATATATATATATATATATATATATATATATATATATATAGGGTAAGGTTCATTTGAGAACCACCCGTATTGCGAGAACCAATGTGAACACAAAATAAAATCTAAAAAAAGTCAAAAAAGCACTCAAATTTTTTTTAATATTAAAAAAAAATCGCTATATTTAGTTAGTAAAAAAACACTTTTTTTTTCGAGTAACAGTTATCCATGCACATGTGCATATGTATCATTACTTCGACAAATTCCATAATACGTTATCAGTAATAGACAATTGCACTTTAATTTACAATACCATTCGTAATACACTACTTTTTACATTACCAGTATTCAAAATGCATATGTGCATCATTATGTATAACCATGATATAACATGTTTTGGTAAAAAAGTTTGTGATTTTGAATGGAGAAGTAGGCCCATATACATTTTTTTGGTTAGTTATATCTAGTGGTTGATGGTTTAGTTATAGTTGTCAATTTATGATATAATATGTTGATTGGATCGTATTAATGGTGTTGATATACATCTAATAAAGTGAAAATATTGGTAATGGTATTGTATTATGGATGGTAGGAGGTGATGGTATTGTATTATGGATGGTAGAAGGTAATGGTAGTGTATTATGGATGGTATGATAGATGAAAGGGAAAGTGTATTCAAATTAGTGCACCAAAACACCTTATTTCATGTTGATACATATAGATGCACATGTGCATTTCTAATATTGGTAATGTAAAAAGTAGTGTATTACATATGGTAGTGTAAATGAAAGTGCAATTGTCTAATATTTGTAATGAATTACGGAATTTGTCAAAGAAATGATAAAAATGCACATGTGCATATTTGTGTATTATGGATGGAATGATAGATGAAAGAGAAAATAGTGTACCAACACACCTTATTTCATGTTGATACATATAGATGCACATGTGCATTTCTAATATTGTTAACGTAAAAAGTAGTATATTACACGTGGTAGTGTAATTGTATAATATTTGTAATGAATTACGGAATTTGTCAAAGAAATGATACAAATGCACATGTGAATGGATAATTGTTACTCGAATTTTATGTTTTAAATTAAAAAAAAATTTGCTACTAAAAGTAGCATTTTTTGATAAAAATATTAAAAAAGAAGTTTTTGTGTGTTTTGTAGCTATTTTTAGGTATTTTTGGTTGTGTTCAAATTGGTTCTCGCAATAAAGGGTGGTTCCTAACGGATCCTTCGCCTATATATGTATATATATAGGGGAGGTTCATTTGATATATATATATATATATATATATATATATATATATATATATATATAAAGTGTAACGTACAACTAAGGCTTATCGTACGCTCGTACGATATTGTAAAATCGCATGTTATAAAAAAGCATGTTGGAAATCATATGTTGGTATTTTTGATGAAATCGCATTTTCAAGAGTGAATTCGCACCAGATCGTACGACTGAGATGACTGCGTACATATTGTACGATAAAGCCATTGTACGTTAATCTAACCCTATATATATATATATATATATATATATATATATATATATATATATATATATATATATATATATATATATATATATATATATATATATATATAGGGGACCGCTAGAATGAGAACCACCTCGAGTTGTAAGAACCGCGAGAACTACTTGATCCGGGGCGAGGTGGACCAGTTTTTTTTTTTCAAAAACGTAGATGCATGTATTATAAACACATTCGTAAAAAAAATTTAAAAAAAAATGCCGTGCGTGTAGTTTTTTACACCACAACTTTGTGGTTTACGAGTTCCGTAAATTTACGGAACTAGTAAACCACAAACTTGTGGTGCAAAAAACTACACGCACGACATTTTTTTAAAATTTTTTTTACGAATGTGTTTATAATACATGCATCTACGTTTTTGAAAAAAAATTTGGTCCACCTCGCCCCGTACGGTGTGGTTCTCGCGGTTCTTACAACTCGAGGTGGTTCTCATTCTAGCAGCCCCTTATATATATATATATATATATATATATATATAATATTATATTTATGTAAGAGTGTTTAGTCATTTGACAAAAAATAACTTAGAAAATCTAACAAAGTTGATAATTTGGACTTAAATAGTTACAGAATGAAAAAAAACACCAAAACGCGTGGACTCAAAAAGAAATTTATTCTTAATTTTGTTATTTCAGTTTTCGTATTGTCATACAAGATAAAATTAAGAACACCATATATGTATATGTCTGA
The DNA here is from genome assembly GCF_002127325.2 of Helianthus annuus. Lineage (NCBI taxonomy): Eukaryota > Viridiplantae > Streptophyta > Magnoliopsida > Asterales > Asteraceae > Helianthus > Helianthus annuus. The sequence goes on from NC_035433.2 coordinate 26,957,996, forward strand.
TGTAATTTTTTCTAAACTCCAAACTCACACATCCACTAATTATATCAATAGGGAAGAGTGTTACGCTGTTCTAATATAATACCTAGAGTTATCTATGTCAGTATCATCGTTACATATGCTATAGAAAGCAGTATTATACAGCCACATTAATTATGTCATTGTATTTTAAATATTGCAACAGTAAATTTAAAAATCATTTATGTGGAGTGCGTAATTTTGTAATCTGTCTTTTATGTATACTAGGTTTTCTTAACGTCGCGCGTTGCCACGAAACAGAGCAAATGATAATGTAAAACAAACGTTATTTGAAAATGTAGCATATTGTTTAGAAAGCCTAACCGTTAGAATCGGTTCAGATGATATCATCATACCATATTACCATACCAAATAAATACATTTTTTGAAATATAAATTTGTTTTTAATAAAACTTACACTGATCGAGGGTAAAAATTAAACAAAACTACGTACTTCAACTTTAAAAAATTAATGAACATAAGTTATTAACGAAATATCAAACTAGTTCAGAAAGCAAAGATGAATTAAAAAAAAAGAACTATTAAAACAAAAATAAATGATAAAGGAAATATGGTTTTAGAAAAGGAAAATAATGAAAATGCATTAAAAGCTAAAAGTAAATATAATAATAAAAGAAAAAACTGAAAATATGTTAAAGTTAAAAGTAATTATATAAAATAATATATTGATATAATAAAATATCAAAAAGTTACATATTATTTTAAAATTAAAATTACTATTCATGAGACTTCGTATAAAATATGTATAAAATTTGTTTGTATGTCTAGTAGAAATGCCTGCGTTTTATTTATTGTTATTTTAATTGCTATAACGGTTAATTTGAAAATCATTTATGTGGAGTGCGTAATTTTGTAATCCATCTTTTACGTATATTTGTATGTATGACTAATAGAAATGTATGTGCGTTGCCACGAATACTTGTATTTTTTTGGCATGCGTTAGACGGGTTTGATGTATACACGTTAATTGTAACCCACTGAACACATTTGACCTGTTTCATTGAATCACACATTACCCATTAAAGTAGTCTATTTAAAATACTCAAGCATCAACGAAACAATATATACTGACAAATTATTATTCGAGCTCAAGTTAATCTCCTTGATAGTACTTGTAGTTTATGTGATTTCCTAAAGGTATGAAACAATCTGTTTATAAGCTTGTGTTGTTTAAAATTATACCGCCCCGCTTGCGGTATGCGCATATAATGTATATACGTGTGGGTGTTCGTGGGGCAAAAGTGAAAGTGCACTAATTTTAACGTTATTTTACTATTTTCGTGAAAATAACGTTAAAAGAGGGGATGGTTAATCATGCATCATGTGATGGCGTTGATAGCCGAAAGACAATGGGGGTACATGCACTAATCGGCATTTGTCCCAATTGCTGATTGTTATGTGCCTTATGTCCAAGGCTTGATGCAAAACTACTATCGAGCCGGGGATCTCACTGGAAGCAACCTCTCTATTCCTACGGGGTAGAGGTAAGACTGTCTACATCTTACCCCCCTCAGACCCTACATTAGCTTTGCTATTGGTGGGATTTAATGAGTGTGATGATGATGATGATGATGTTGTTTAAAGTTATGCACTACATTCCAATCATCCTAAACCTTATTTCAGTTTCATCTTACAAAGCGATTTTGAATATCAAATCCTCAAATTTAAAGGGCCAGTTAAGCTCATTTTGTATGCACTCTTTCCTAGGACTTCGTCTTTAGGACGATCTTGTCATCTAAGGTACGTAGTTTGTATGTGCCCTTTCCTAGTACTACGTCGATGACGTAAGGTCCTTCCTACTTGGGGGCAAGCTTACCGGGACGCTCCATGTTAGAGGCCTCGTTGTCTCGGAAGATGTAGTCTCCCAGGTTGAAGGTGCATATGTGCACCTTAGTGTTGTTTGTAGTATTTCTCCGACTTGGTTTTATACTTAGCTTCATTGATGGTCACGTTTTCGCGCCTTTTTTCTAAGAAATCCAAGTCTAGATGGCGCCCTATCTCGGTATCCACTGCATTGATTGCTAACATACATGGTGATGGGAGACCGATTTTTGCTGGAATGACCGCCTCCGAGCCGTAAATTAGGCTAAAAAGGGTTTCTCCATGACTAGTTTTAGGCATGATGCGATGAACCCACAAGATGCTGGGGAGCTCATCTACCCATCTTCTTCTCTGTGTTCCCAAACATGCCTTGATTCCTTCTACAATGCTTTTGTTGATGCTTTCCACTTGTCAATTCCCCTAGGAATGCGCCACAGAGGAAAAACACATGTCCTGTGTTCTGATCTCTTAACCAATCTTGGAGATCTTCGGCTACGAATTGGTGCCATTATCAGTGATGATGTGCAGAGGGAGCCCGAAGCGACAAATGATATGCTTCCAGATGAATTTGCGAAGTTGTTGAAGCAAGGGCTTTAGCCTCCACCCATTTGGTGAAATAGTCTACCGCAACTATTACGAACTTTACTGCCCCCGGGGCATCAGGGAATGGGCCAACCATATCAATTCCCCACTGCTGAAAGGGCCAAGCGGTTGTTACTGGGAACAAGGTATTTTCGGGGCGCAACGTCTTTGGTATGTGACGTTGGCACGCATCACATTTTCTCAGTATTTTCACCGTATCCAAGTGCATCCCAGGTCAATACTACCCTGCATTCATTACCTTCGCAACTATGAAGCATGGCCCCACAGGATTCCGCAAATACCCTGGTGAATTTCTCGGATAAGGTAGGTTGCGTCTTCAGGGTCTATGATGTGTGAAAAGTGTATTAAATATATTTCAGTAAGTTTTAAATTCGGACTCAACAACTAAACCACACACGTACGACAAGTGTACCGGTTGCAGTGTAGTATAACCGATAAGACCGGATATCAAACTTAAGGACTCTATGCAAGCACTTTCAACAAACAACCATCGTTGAATAAATGTCAATTTTTAAACTATATTTTTGGGGTTTTAATTATCTAATTGTTAACAAGTAATTTAAACTAGTAACCTAGCTCGAATAATAATACGAACTAAACTGGGTCGAAATCAGATGAGGAAAAGCAACTACCTAGGTGTAGGATCCTACTAGTATACTCGCACGCTCTGGGAATTAGATATTCGGTTTTAACCATTTTTTTAAAGATACGAAAAAATAAGGGTTTGTTAAGACACACTAGATCTCCTCCCAGTCTCACTAATGTTACCCAACAATCCCAAACGATCGTGTAAAATATAATGATTTTTATAGTTTCGGTTCACCTCCCAGTCTCACCTACTAATATGCTAAGGTACCCAAGAAAAGATCTCCTTCCGGTCTCACTAATCAGGATTCACCCGAAGATGAAAAGGGATAATCTATCTATTATGATTTTAATTTGGATTGCTAGGATCTAAAGGCTACTAGGGCGGATCTCCTCCCGGCCTCACCAAAACCCGTATACTAAAGAACTAGACAAACCAAAACCCGTATACTAAAGAACTAGACAAACCAATACCCAATCTCCTCCCGGTCTCAAGGGTAATAGAACACGCGTTTTAGCAAAAATAATATTCGTTCTTAGGGTTTTTCATAGACAAGAAAACCACAAGCTTGATTCACAAACACAAAGTAAACGATAAACACATGAAACTTATATCAAATAAAATGGAATCAATTAACACAAGATCATGTGAAACAAATATAAATCATAGCTAAACAAGCATGCATATAGGAATGACAATGGGCCGGGTATTGGTAATCCTAAGCCCGTACCCGGTTCTAATTCTTTGTTTCATACCCGGCCCATTACCCGTCGGGTAATTACCCATCGAGTATCGGGTATACCCGTTAATTTGTTAAAAATACCATTGAGACTCCTATGTGCATTTTTACTCTAATGTTTATATAATTTACTAATTTAATAGTTACAATTAAGGAAAATATGACCAATAATATACATAGATACATATGATATTCAGACGTATATTTGAAACATATATCTACATAATTAACTAATTAAGGTACTAATACTTTGGAACACATAATGTCAATTTAAGTATTTTGCATTAAAAAAAAACCAGACATGAAAAATAGTAGCATTAATCGGGACCCAAGTAATCTCCCTATCAACTTGAAATTTATTTAGAAAACCCAAAAATATCACGCATTTTAATCCGCATAGAAACAACACAATTAAACATAAAATCTTGTATTTGTATGTTGAAGTCTTGAAGACAAACAATAGAACAAAATCTATGAACAATGAATAAGTGTATTTACTTAAGTTTATATGAATGGAATATTAAATTTAAACTAAAAATACTTTTCAGGTATTATTCGGGTAAATGGGCCAGGTGTCGGGCGGGTATCACTAAATCCTATACCCGTACCCATACCCATTTTTTATTTTTAGTCCCATACCCGGCCCATACCCGTCGGGCTTCGGGTATACCCGTCCCATATGTTTCAGGTTTCGGGTATACCTGTCGGGCTCGGACTTTTTTGGCATCCCTACATGCATATGTATCAAAACCAAATAAAAAAATACCAAAGCATTAATTAAATAAACTGGATAAAATATCCAAAACCGAGTCTAGCTAATGATCACCATGAGCCTAGGTAGTTTGAATTATTTAGCCACTCATGGTGATGAAAAACGCAAAAAGAGAGTTTGATAAATTCGAATACATCAATGCTTAAACCCGAAAATAACTAAAAGATTAATATCTAACCGGGTTGCGACTTCGTATCTTCAAGCCTTTAACTCTCTTGATCTTCGTACCTCGTATTCAGTGTTTTTAATTCGTTTTTTTTAACGGCCGACAAAAATATTTTATTCATTGTAGCAAGAAGCTACCACCAAACATACAAAGTATACACCACCAAACAAACAAACATACCAGATTACATAAATTCTTTATCCACCAACCTTAAATCTACACCAATCTTCCCATGTTAATGACGCCATTTTTGACCGATTTTTCACCCATAAAAACGCCATTGCTTTAACTTCATCTAGAGTCTTTGCCATATTCGGTGCTTTTTGTGTAAACACCAACTCGTTTCTTGACTTCCAAATACTCCAAAATGTTACCAGGATGACCGCATACAGTGCTTTTGATTTCTTTCTTGGGCCAGCTCTAAACACATGTAACGTGAGAAGATCTTTAATGTCGAAGGCGATAATCGGTGGGATATTACACCAGTTCGCTATATATTGCCATATTGACTGAGCATAGTGGCATGAAACAAACAAGTGCTCACAGGTCTCCTCATAATTACCACATATAACACACAGCCGGTTATTCACCGGAATGTTCCGGTTCGATAAAGCCAACTTCGTCGGCAAACGTTCCATTTCAGCCCTCCATGCTACGATACTAACCTTTTTCAGGACCCAGTTGTTCCACTCAAAAACTCTAGCAGGTCTTGTGCGATTAGCCGAACCCAACACCTTTTTTATACTTGCGACATTAAAACAACCTGAGCTATCAATCTTCCATTGCCATTTGTCAGGCCCAGACGACATATTCAGCCCAGTAATATGGCCCAATAGTTGTTGTAGTTGTGAACTTTCATCATTGCCCAACACCGAACAAGCCCAATCCCATTGAAATGCCATACCTGACCCGTCAGCCTTCATACGATCAAACACCAAACAATCCTTCATGTTTTCAGCTTTGAACAACTCTGGAAACTTCAAGTAGAACGGTACCGGATCGGCCCAGCTATCCAACCAAAAAGATATGTTTTTTCCATTCGCAAGAACCGCAACCGAGGCACAATTTAGATCAATTTCAGCATCTAATAGTGTATTACGTATACTAAAAATATTTTTCCAAGGCCCAGGTATAGAGATCTTTGCTGGAATGTCTTTCCATCCCCTTGTATTATGATGAATTGCCCAAATTATACGCCTCCACAAGCCGTTTTTTTCCGTTTTGAACCTCCACCACCACTTTGCTAGCATAGCTGGATTTGCATCCCTTAGTGATCCGAACCCCAATCCCCCATATTCGACCGGAGCTATCGTTTTTCCCATGCCACCAAATTCATTTTTGCCTTTTCTTCCGACCCACCCCAAAAAAACACCTGTCTAATTCTATCAAGAGAGTCTAATACTTTCATCGGAGCTTTTTTACAATGAGAAGTAATATGTAGGTATAGAGTTCAACACAGATTTTATAAGCGTTATTCTTCCACCATATGATAATGTTCTTGCTTTCCATAATGAGAGTCGATTTTTAAATACATCAATCACCGATTTCCAATTTTTTGCAAGATTAATGTTTGCATCTACAACCATGCAAAGATGTTTAAACGGGAACGTACCTTGTTTACATCTCAACAAATTTGCCATACTTTGTAGTTCATGGTCCTCCACTCCTATTCCAAAAATACCGCACTTCGCCAAATTAACTCGCAAACCCGAAGCCAAGTAAAAACATCTTAGCAACCTCTTGAGATTATTTACATTTGCTGCAGACCACTCCCCAATAAACATGACATCATCAGCATACAGTAAGTGAGTTAGTGACGTACCTTCATTGTTAATTTTTATACCACTAAACAGACCCACATCATTGACCTTCTTTATGACACCCGATAAAGCTTCCATTACTATCACAAATAGAAATGGAGACAGTGGATCTCCCTGATGCAGCCCACGAGAACAATCAAATTCTCTAGTCGGCGATCCATTAACCAGGACAGAGGCTCTAGCGGAGTAAAGTGCTTCCATAACCCACCCTCTCCATCTACTTGGAAAATGCATTTGAGCCATAATCGAGTTTAAGAACACCCAATTAACCGAGTCGTAGGCTTTGTTGATGTCGACTTTAAAGAACAACCCCTTCCGTTTAGACTTCTTGATCCAACTTAATACTTCATTCAGCACTAGTGGACCATCCATAATGTTTCTCCCCGCCAAAAACGCCGATTGTTGTTCCGAAATCAATTTCCCTAACACCCCTTTTAGCCGGTTCACCAGGACCTTTGAGATCACTTTATTAACCACACCAATTAAATTTATTGGTCTGAAATCCATGGGATTGACCGGATCCTTCACTTTTGGAATTAAAGCAATAAACGAGGAAGTGCAACACTTACTAAGAAAACCATCTTCATAGAATTTATTAAATAGCCGGACGAAATCAGATCGGAGAACCGACCAACATTTTTTAATGAACTTGAAGTTGAAACCATCAGGACCCGGTGCACGATCTCCTTCACATTCCCAAACTGCCGCCTTGATTTCAGCTTCTGAAAAAGGAATTTCCAACAAGGATGCCTCCTAGTCAGAAATAGTGGATAAGTTGGGGCAAAACCATATCCGGCCTTACTGGCATCGGCTCCGTAAACTGAAGACGAAAAAACTCGTACAATGTTTCTTTAATGCAAAGTGGGTTCGTAACCCAATCACCGTTAACCCGTAACCCATTCAATCTATTAGTACTGATATTAGAATTAATGACGTGATGATAATAAGCCGAATTTTCATCACCATCCACGGCCCAACTCAACCTAGACTTCTGACGCAAGTCCAGTTGTTTAAGTCTATCAAATTCGGCCATATAATTTCTACATTCCGCTCGTTCTAATAATTCATCCTTCCGAAGAATTCTTTCTTCCGCCATACTTTCAATATATGCTAATCGCCTCTTTTTCCCCCCATAAATACCTTCTCTCCTATTTTTTTTCCGCTTTCAGCCAGGCCTTAATATTATTTTTCAACCATCTCAACTTTATAGCAACAGCAAGATCCGCGTGACCCGAAAAAGTAAACTGACCACACAACTGCAATACATAATCTAAAAAACCTGGAAACTCAAACCAAGAATTAAAGAACCTGAACGGTATATGACCAAAATCTGACGATATCGTTGAAAGCACGATAGGCCGATGGTCCGATACTTCCCGGTCTAAAGCAAGTACTGCTGCGTTTGGCCATCTTTCCCTAAAACCCAGACAGACAAGGAACCGATCCAGCTTACTTAGCTTCTTCCCATTAACAGAAATATACGTAAAGTTACCCCCGCCCATATTATATTCAACCAGCCCAGCCGAAAGGATAAAATGATTGAAAGCGTCCGCATTAGCTTCCACAAACTCCGAATTCATTCTTTCACTAGCATCCCGCACATTATTAAAATCACCCATCATAATCCAAAGCCCTTGAATCGAGTTCCTAACATTCAATATCTCCAGCCATAAAGCCCTTCTACTACTCGCATCATTTGGGGCATACACATTAACTAAATTGACCCTGCACCCAGATTGGACCAATACACCGGAAACAACAATGAAATTTCTATTGTGAATTATATTATCGCACCTGAAAACAGCTGGACACCAAATGCATGCTAGCACACCAGATCTACCTTGTGAATTAACCATAGCAACCTTAAACTCAGCTCTGCCCCAAAATTTACTGAATAAAAACGACTCTGAATCCTGTAACTTGGTTTCCTGAATTGCAAGGAAATGAATCCCATAGCTTGTCTTTAACCCACGAATCCAGTCCGGTTTCTGATCACCACGAACCCCTCTTAAATTAACTGATAGACAATTCATTGAGACATATTAATAACACCTTCTTCTGCAATTAAGCTCTCAGTAGTGGATTCAAAAGCAACCAAGTTTATTCCAATAATCGACCTAATTCCAATCGTGGCCTAAACCTCAGACCCAATGTCTTGTTGCTGATTTAGATCCACCTGATCCGGGCCGTTACCCAACTCCAAACAACCAACAATCACGTTCCCCACTTGATCAGAATCATTCTGCACCTCTTCTTGATGAAACGAATTGGAATGAGGATTTTCTCCATTGCCGTATTTGTCAATAACTGGGGTATTAAGATCCATCGGTTCTGACACTGGCTCCTGGAAAAAAATCCTTTGATTGGGCCCTTGAGTAGACCCAATTGTGACACCTGTGTCACTGTGACCGTCGAACAAGTGCCAAACCAATGAAATTTTGTGTTTCGTATTTGGGATTTGTGAAAATATGTGTATCATTTGCACATATCAATTCTTGTTCGATTTCGGGCTTTAAATCGCTTTCTAGAAGGTTATACGCGATCTGATGCATAAATATAACCAGTTTAATGCAACAAACACTCCGGAATAGTGACATAGGCTTAACATACCTTAAATAACCTTTACATAACTTAGAAATAAGTTTTGGATGGTTTGGTATGCCGAAATCAAGTTTATTCGCTTACAGGGACTAAATTCGACAAACTGCAAAAGTATGCCGATTTGTACTGTAATGAACAATCCGGAACTTGATCATAAGTTAAACATACCATATATAACCTAAACATGGCTTAGAAATAAGCTTTGATAGGTTCGGTGTGCGAAAACACGCTTATATGATCTTACAGGGACTAAAAGTGTCAAAAACGGCGTAAGTTTGCATTTTCTCGCATATCTTACGTTCTGACCACATCTGGATATCCAAAATTTTTTTACACACTAAAATATTTTTATTTTAGTGATTGGCATGATAAAATTCCATTCGTCGCTTAATTTGGACTGTTTTTGCGTTCGTTACGACTTCCGTCGTAATTAACCGAACAACGCGATCGTACGACCAAACGAACCGACATCCAAGATGTTTTTGAGTATGTTTTGAGTTCTCTATACTTTAGCTTCATTTTAGAGCCTTGAAATGAGGTTAACGAGGCTTAAACGTGTCAAAAATGAGCCGAAATGCAAGTTTTGCAAGTTCAGGGGCTAAATTGTCATTTTTGAAAGTTGCTGGTCTGCAGGTCCCTTACGGACCGTATGGACATGTGCTTACGGTCCGTAAGCAGTCCCCAGATCAGTAGAATTGCAGAAACACTGAATCTGGTCATTTCCTCTTGTTCCAATGGTTTTGATCAATGGTTTTTCATGCTATGGGCTGGTTTGTGTGGAGAACAAGTCCCCCAATCATTCTTTGACAATTGTATGGTCTAGATCATGCCCTCTTCTCTAAGAAATGATCCTAACGGTTGCGGAAAACTATATATAGGCCATCCCATTTCACTTGTTCCTTGCTCATTTCTTCTTTCTCTTCTTCACATCTGACTTGGGAGCTCTCTCAAGCATTGGGACTTTGTCTTCTTTGTTGAAAAGATAGCAAGGACCCTTAGTGGGCATTCTTTCATTCTTTTTATGGCTTTTTCCTTATGTAGTGCAGAAAGTCAAACGTTTGGCCAACAGTTTGAATTTCGGTTTTGACCATCAATTGGTCAAGTCAAAGTTCAATTGAACTTTGAAACGTGATTGTAATCACGATAGTTATAATCCTTCGTGATTATAACCGCTGATTACCACATTAGCTAGTTGTAGTGTCGAGTCAAAGTTTCGGTCAAAATGCGTTTTAGCACGCATTTTGCCTCGGGACTACTTTAGGGTATCAAAACACTTTGTTTTGATACCAAATCAGTAGGTTGGACATGTTTTGACATGTCTAACTCGACACTATTAGTTTGTGCTTGTTTAGGGTCGTAAGTTAAGCGGTCTAAACAACCGCTTATACTTCCGAACCCGACCCGTTTGGTCGATCTTTAGGATCCGACCAAGCTTAGTTAGTGATCATAGTTGCATAGGGAATAACCACTGAGGTTATACCTTATGACCACATAGGATTGGTTAGTCATTTGCTAGTTAGCTTGTATGCCCATAGGAAATGACCAAAACGCCCTTTTGAAGCTAAAATCCGTATTTTGCCTATGTGAACATATTTTTGACATATAATCTGATTAGTAACATGTTTAGGGATAATTGGGCATGTAAGACTTGGCATAGCACATAGTTAACCATCCGAACATAGTTTTACGTTAACGATGCCTTATAGTAGCTTATGTTACCATAATGTGTCGAAACGGGTCAAAAGCACTTAGGTAGACTTTCCAATCAGAATGTAAGGTCTATTAAATCATACCATATGAGTATTAATTACTCATTTGATTAATAGAACCTCATTCTATCCTATCTCCCGATTTTGGTCCGGTTATTTACATAGTTACCTATATAGGGTGCCGTTTGATTCCCTGATCACTCTAGCTTTGCTTGGTTGTTGTTCAAGACTTCTAAGCACCCTCAGGTGAGTACATAGTCCCCTCTTTTACTGTTTTCAAACTGTTTTGGGGTGGAACACATGTGCCTACTTGATACTTTCATGTTTCCCATGTTTTTATATCATATACTTACTATGTTCAATAGTACATTATTAGTACACGATTTCATTATGTTTTGCTATGTATGTTCACTTAACATGCTAGCACATTGATTTCCATATACTACATTTTGTCGCATATGCTCATCCAGCATATGGACACATTGTTTTACATTTTGAACCGTTGTAACCATTTGATCATTTGAACCATTGTAACCATTTGATCATTTGAACCGTTGTAACCATTTAATCCTGTGAACTGTTTGTAATCATTTGACTATGTAAACCGTTAGTAACCGTTGCTTATGTGAACCGTTTGCAACCGTTGACTAGATGAACCGTTGGACTATGTGAACCGTTTGTGACTACTTGACTATATGAACCATTTGTGACTACTTGACTATGTGAACCAATTGTAACCGTTGATTGACATGAACCATTTGAAATCAGTTTGAACTGTTGGGTTAGGGAAGTGATTAGGTAACGGGGCGGGTGTAATGTGTTAAAAGCATGGTGGATACGCCGCTGGTACTTCCTATATATAAGTGCTTTTAACACATTATATATCGTTGCATTATCTAGATCACTTGGGCAATGGTAAACAAAACAAAGTTGTAATACAAGGTTTTTCCAACAATATATTATACTATTCGAGTTTTTATTCCAGAAACGATTTACAAATCTTGATTTAATTAAACAAATGTTTTGGGGTTAAGAATCATGGCTACGAAGTTTTTTTTTATAAATTATAACCAATTTGATTTGAGTTGGTTAATTATGTCGCAATACTATACTTTTCAAAACAGGGTTTTTAAATAAGTATTGCAGCATGCAAACTAGCCATGAGTCTGAAACTCATACAAAACCTATGTACTCGCCGGCATTTTTATGCTGACGCACCTATTTTCACATGTGTTTCAGGTACAATAGTTGATGATGCTTGATGATGATATTGGTGTACTCTCACATAGGAATGGACAAGGCCTTAGCGACTTTAAAACTTGAAAGATAATAGTTGTATTTATCCAATTTGTATCAAAACATTTAGTTCAATAATGAAATAAAACAAAACCGTTTAATCCATGGTTGTGAAACAATGATTCTGTTACAACACTCTCCGACGTTTCCGCCACGTTTTGTTGTTTTACGTGGTCGGGGTGTGACAGAAAAGTTGGTATCAGAGCTAATGGTTATAGGGAATTAGGTTATTAGTAATGCTTTGACCTAGACTATAACCTTCCTAGGACCCTAACGCAAGTTTACTTGCATTTAGTCATAAAACAATACCGTCACCTATCCTTAGGTGATAACCACAACGAGAACATAATAACGAATCCGCTTCGAAAATTAATCATCTGTTCTTGGATGATTGATTACTAGGTTTTGAACTTCTGTTATAAGGTTTTGAACCCTATGTTATATGGTTTTGAACCCTTCCGGTTTGATTCATCCTTGGCTTTGTGCCTTTTGAGTTTTCAAAATCTCGTCAAAGTTTGGGTCTAAATAATGTGAACACGTGCGAACTGGAAGAGTGAATGCCTGTACCCTGAGTTTTCTGTCTAAGGCTAGAGTGTTTGTACAAATCCGCAGTATCGGACCAGTCACTCTTACCTGGGAACTCTTGGGGTGAGTGTTCACTTATAGGCGAGCATGTCTTCGGTGATACATTATATTGACCTATTTACTTTGATTTGTCTCAGTGTCATTTGTTTGTTTTAAGTAACGAACAAATGATCACAATCATTATGCCTTGTCGATATCCTCAACATCCAGTTTTGAATATCCAATGACATCTTACTCATTTTCTCTCATGTTTCTTTACCCTTTTAGAATATGCCTCCTCGACGTGATCAAGCTCAGGATGCCGCTTTGGCAGCTTTAATCACTCAGCAAATCGCTGCTGTACTCCCGAACCTTATCACCCAGATAAATCAGGCAAACAATAACAAAAACAATGTTCAGTGCACCTTTAAGACATTCAACTCAGCTAAGCCATCAAAGTTTTCTGGGTCCCAAGGAGCGACTGCACTTCTGCAGTGGTTCGAGAGTTTAGAGAGCACCTTCAGACATGTTCAATGTCCAAACGAGCGAAGGTAGATTTCGCATCTAGTGTCTTTGAGAAACGAGCTTTGACGTAGTGGAACGGTGTGGTGAGAGATAGGGGTGCCGATGTGGCACTGGCTCAAACGTGGGAAGAGCTTCGAGCTCTGATGATGAAGGAATTATGTCCTCGTCATGAGATCAGGGTCTTGGAAAGGGAATTTGACGATCTTAAGCAAGTCAGCAGTGAGCATCGAGCCTACACGGACCGTTATGAGGAATTAAGTCTGTTATGCCCAAACATGGTTACGCCTTTGGATAAGGCAATCGAAAAGTACATCGATGGCCTCCCTGACTCAGTACAGGACATTGTGACTGGTAGTAATCCCACTACAGTTAGACAGGCCATTGAGCTATCCGCTACCTTGACTGAATCTCAGATTAGGAAAGGTAAACTTTTCAGAAAAAGTGACAAGAAACCGGTTGAGGAATCGAAACCAAGGGATGAACAGACTGAATCCTCCAAGAAGTCAAAGAAGCGAAAGGCTTCTCAGAACTTCGCCGTGGTTGCTCACAATGATCAAGCCATTCCCAACCAACCAGCTCAACCCCCTGCTAGGAAGCCCTACAACGGAACTGCACCTTTGTGCAACCAATGTAGCCTACATCATCATGCTGGTGTGAAGTGCCGCACATGCCAAGTTTATGGACTCATAGGCCATACAGCAAGAGTTTGCCCAGCTGCAGCTGCACTAAATCAAGCTGGCAACAATCCTGCTCAGGGTCTTTTTCCACCAGGTTCTTGCTTCAACTGTGGCGAGATGGGCCATTTCCGAAGAAATTGCCCAAGGCTTGCTAATGCAAACCCAGCGCAGGGATGAGCATCTGACCGACGGAAAGACAACACTGTTTGGAAATAATCAAGCTTTTTGTACTATTTTCTTTTTTTGTCAAGGTCTAAGAAACAGTTGTTGTTGTTTATAAATAAAGCTTTTATTTTACATCGCAATATATTGTTATGGTTGCATGTATAAACAACATATCCCCTACAACACCGACAATCAAGGAGTCGCATTCCTTGAAGAACAGACCTACCCCCAAATTTCTTCCATTTCATGATCTCTTGCGTTTTCCACGACAATCCTAAGTACCTGTTTTCCTCCAAGGAAACAAAGTACAAGGCGCAAGTTACAACTCTGGACGAATACCCAATCCTTGATAGGATACCTAAGGGTATTTCCGTAAGTCCTTAATTGTTGTATACCTTAATTCGAATATAGTGATCCCTAGTAATCAAAAGTCGATTTTTGGAGGATCATTCTATCTTTTCAGATAAGATGCTTCAGGACGTTGAGGCCCATCGACTAGGTTCCTGGTATACCTTAAATACCCATGTTCAAATCAACGTCAAGTTAATAGTAACCAATAACAAGATAATAATCCAAGAGAAACATTTATGTGCCTATGTGTTTATATGTTAACCAAATCAATGATGTCTCAAGCTTGTTGTAATTCAATCCCTTTCACATCACAAAACAAACTGTGCGGACTGTGCAAGGAATTACGTAATTATGGAGGCCTACATAATTATGGACTTTAGTGCACAGAAACCACATCGAGTTTTGTCATGAGCCTTGAGTGAACCCTGTTCATTTCCAATTCTGATGAAGCATCAGTTGAAGAAAAATGAACTAGCTATTCATTTTTCACTTCTGAAAGAATATCCGTTGATGGAAATGAATATCCGTTTGTTTAATCCTTCATTTCCGTTCTGATGAAGAATCCGTTGAGGAAAATGGATCATCCATTCATTTTCGCTTCTGAAGAATATCCGTTGATGGAAATGAATATCCGTTTGTTTAATCCTTCATTTTCGTTCTGATGAAGAATCCGTTGAGGAAAATGGATTATCCATTCATTTTCGCTTCTGAAGAATATCCGTTGATGGAAATGAATATCCGTTTTTTTAATCCTTCATTTCCGTTCTGATGAAGAATCCGTTGAGGAAAATGGATCATCCATTCATTTTTCGATTCTGAAGAATATCCGTTGATGGAAATGAATATCCGTTTGTTTAATCCTTCATTTCCGTTCTGATGAAGAATCCTTTGAGGAAAATGGATCATCCATTCATTTTTCGATTCTGAAGAATATCCGTTGATGGAAATGAATATCCGTTTGTTTAATCCTTCAGTTCCGTTCTGATGAAGAATTCGTTGAGGAAAATGGATTATCCATTCATTTTCGCTTCTGAAGAATATCCGTTGAAGGAAATGAATATCCGTTTGGTTATCCTTTTCATTTCTGTTTCTGAGGAAGCATCTGTTGAAAATGACTCCGTCCGTTCATTTTCGTTTCTGAAGAATATCCGTTAAGGAAATGACAGGATTACACCTTACATATCTCTGGTGGTTACTTAACACAACGTCACAGACAGACTCCTACGAATAAATTTCGGGACGAAATTTCCTAAAGTAGGGGAGACTGTGACACCTGTGTCACTGTGACCGTTGAACAAGTGCCAAACCAATGAAATTTTGTGTTTCATATTTGGGATTTGTGAAAATATGTGTATAATTTGCACATATCAATTCTTGTTCGATTTCGGGCTTTAAATCGCTTTCTGGAAGGTTATACGCGATCTGATGCATAAATATAACCAGTTTAATGCAACAAACACTCCGGAATAGTGACATAGGCTTAACATACCTTAAATAACCTTTACATAACTTAGAAATAAGTTTTGGATGGTTTGGTATACCGAAATCAAGTTTATTCGCTTACAGGGACTAAATTCGACAAACTGCAAAAGTATGCCGATTTGTACTGTAATGAACAATTCGGAACTTGATCATAAGTTAAACATACCATATATAACCTAAACATGGCTTAGAAATAAGCTTTGATAGGTTCGGTGTGCGAAAACATGCTTATATGATTTTATAGGGACTAAAAGTGTCAAAAACGGCGTAAGTTTGCATTTTCTCGCATATCTTACGTTCTGACCACATCTGGATATCCAAAATTTTTGTACACACTAAAATATTTTTATTTTAGTGATTGGCATGATAAAATTCCATTCGTCGCTTAATTTGGACCGTTTTTGCGTTCGTTACGACTTCCGTCGTAATTAACCGAACAACGCGATCGTAAGACCAAACGAACCGACATCCAAGATGTTTTTGAGTATGTTTTGAGTTCTCTATACTTTAACTTTATTTTAGAGCCTTGAAATGAGGTTAACAAGGCTTAAACGTGTCAAAAATGAGCCGAAATGCAAGTTTTGCAAGTTCAGGGGCTAAATTGTCATTTTTGAAAGTTGCTGGTCTGCAGGTCCCTTACGGACCGTATGGACATGTGCTTACGGTCCGTAAGCAGTCCCCAGATCAGCAGAATTGCAGAAACACTGAATCTGGTCATTTCCTCTTGTTCCAATGGTTTTGATCAATGGTTTTTCATGCTATGGGCTGGTTTGTGTGGAGAACAAGTCCCCAAATCATTCTTTGACAATTGTATGGCCTAGATCATGCCCTCTTCTCCAAGAAATGATCCTAACGGTTGCGAAAAACTATATATAGGCCATCCCATTTCACTTGTTCCTTGCTCATTTCTTCTTTCTCTTCTTCACATCTGACTTGGGAGCTCTCTCAAGCATTAGGACTTTGTCTTCTTTGTTGAAAAGATAGCAAGGACCCTTAGTGAGCATTCTTTCATTCTTTTTATGGCTTTTTCCTTATGTAGTGCAGAAAGTCAAACGTTTGGCCAACAGTTTGACTTTCGGTTTTGACCATCAATTGGTCAAGTCAAAGTTCAATTGAACTTTGAAACGTGATTGTAATCACGATAGTTATAATCCTTCGTGATTATAACCGCTGATTACCACGTTAGCTAGTTGTAGTGTCGAGTCAAAGTTTCGGTCCAAATGCGTTTTAGCACGCATTTTGCCTCGGAACTACTTAAGGGTATCAAAACACTTTGTTTTGATACCAAATTAGTAGGCTGGACATGTTTTGACATGTCTAACTCGACACTATTAGTTTGTGCTTGTTTAGGGTCATAAGTTAAGCGGTCTAAACAACCGCTTATACTTCCGAACCCGACCCGTTTGGTCGATCTTTAGGATCCGACCAAGCTTAGTTAGTGATCATAGTTGCATAGGGAATAACCACTGAGGTTATACCTTATGACCACATAGGATTGGTTAGTCATTTGCTAGTTAGCTTGTATGCCCATAGGAAATGACCAAAACGCCCTTTTGAAGCTAATATCCGTATTTTGCCTATGTGAACATATTTTTGACATATAATCTGATTTAGTAACATGTCTAGGGATAATTGGGCATGTAAGACTTGGCATAGCACATAGTTAACCATCCGAACATAGTTTTACGCTAACGATGCCTTATAGTAGCTTATGTTACCATAATGTGTCGAAACGGGTCAAAAGAACTTAGGTAGACTTTCCAATCAGAATGTAAGGTCTATTAAATCATACCATATGAGTATTAATTAATCATTTGATTTATAGAACCTCATTCTATCCTATCTCCCGGTTTAGGTCCGGTTATTTACATAGTTACCTATATAGGGTGCCGTTTGATTCCCTGATCACTCTAGCTTTGCTTGGTTGTTGTTCAAGACTTCTAAGCACCCTCAGGTGAGTACATAGTCCCCTCTTTTACTGTTTTCAAACTGTTTTGGGGTGGAACACATGTGCCTACTTGATACTTTCATGTTTCCCATGTTTTTATATCATATACTTACTATGTTCAATAGTACATTATTAGTACACGATTTCATTATGTTTTGCTATGTATGTTCACTTAACATGCTAGCACATTGATTTCCATATACTACATTTTGTCGCATATGCTCATCCAGCATATGGACACATTGTTTTAGATTTTGAACCGTTGTAACCATTTGATCATTTGAACCGTTGTAACCATTAGATCATTTGAACCGTTGTAACCATTTAATCCTGTGAACTGTTTGTAATCATTTGACTATGTAAACCGTTAGTAACCGTTGCTTATGTGAACCGTTTGCAACCGTTGACTAGATCAACCGTTGGACTATGTGAACCGTTTGTGACTACTTGACTATATGAACCATTTGTGACTACTTGACTATGTGAACCAATTGTAACCGTTGATTGACATGAACCGTTTGAAATCAGTTTGAACTGTTGGGTTAGGAAGTGATTAGGTAACGGGGCGGGTGTAATGTGTTAAAAGCATGGTGGATACGCCGCTGGTACTTCCTATATATAAGTGTTTTTAACACATTATATATCGTTGCGTTATCTAGATCACTTGGGCAATGGTAAACAAAACAAAGTTGTAATACAAGGTTTTTCCAACAATATATTATACTATTCGAGTTTTTATTCCAAAAACGATTTACAAACCTGGATTTAATTAAACAAATGTTTTGGGGTTAAGAATCATGGCTACGAAGTTTTTTTTTATAAATTATAACCAATTTGATATGAGTTGGTTAATTATGTCGCAATACTATACTTTTCAAAACAGGGTTTTTAAATAAGTATTGCAGCATGCAAACTAGCCATGAGTCTAAAACTCATACAAAACCTATGTACTCGCCGACATTTTTATGCTGACGTACCTATTTTCACATGTGTTTCAGGTACAATAGTTGATGATGCTTGATGATGATATTGGTGTACTCTTGATACGTGCGTGACTACACATATTTTTACAATGAAATTACACACGAATTGGTTTTAAATTTATAAAAGTGATTATTACTTTTACATCAAAACACACACGAAAGGGAAAGTGTACCCCGTCATATATGTAGTAAAGTATCGGTAAGAACCAAGTATCGATCCTCGGAAATGGGCGGAGAAATAATACTAGACCTTTGCCACTAAATTACCGGTAAAAACATAAATGGTATTGGTTTTAACTACACTAAAATAAGCATAACAAATACTTATAAAACATAGTAAATTATATATAAATAGCCTTGCTTAATACACAACCACAGCATGTCAACTAAGTCAGTTTTGGCACTAGAAGCATTCGGTCAATTTTCCATTTCGAGACAATTAGTATCCCTTTCGGGAATCCTAACATGACAATCACTCGGAAAGTTAAAACGATAAACACACTTTAACCACCTAAAATTGTTCTTTAACGTGCAATTGATAAATGTCTATGAAGATCTCCTAAAAATAAGTTAGTCATCCGTTAGGAGTTTTCTAACCTCACTTAATCAAGGAAAGCAACACCGATAAACACAATGCAACCACCGAGACAAGCATAAACTAGATTAAATCAAAACCGAGTTCATTTTACAAATCTTACGCATAAGTTCACCAAGATAGCAATTTTGGCCGAAACTACTAACTAAGCTAACAAATCATGGCAAGAATTCATAACAACACCATCTAACCCGTTAGAGTCCTTCCGTGAAGGCAAGCTTTCTTGATTAACAATAATTACATTTTATTAAACCACTAACCCGTTAGAGTATCATGGTGCCCACATTTTAATCAAGTTAAGCTAGTTAACCAAATTAAAAGTTTACTAATACATGATTAAATAAGCTTCATTTTTCAACTATCTTACCTAACCAAGCACCAATCATCCAACACAATTACTTATAATCAAGAAATCAATATCAATAACAAGGTTGCAAACTAATCATCAAAGATAATCATAGAAAACACTTCCAAATTTCATTACAAACATAGATTAACATACTAATGGTTATAATCAAGCAAGGGATTGTTGTGTTTTTGCCCAAAGGCTACAATAATACATAAATATTAATCTAAATGCTTGAAAGATTAACAAAAACATGGAAAGATTAGAAAACCCAACCATAAACAAGCACAAGATTAAGAATCCGGATAGTAAATGAGCAAAACCGGGCAATGTGGCTTGAATCCGAGTGAAAGCAGAAGCCTTCGGAGCCTCAAAATCGCCTGCAAAGCTCTCCAAAATTCCAGAGTTAATAACAGAGTGTTTCTACAAGTTTTTTATATCATTTTACGATCGCACGGTCGTGCACTTTATGCAATTATTGGTGGTGGTCCACCATACTGCATGACATCAGCAGAGTTGACTAGTCTTCGGTCTCGCACGGGCGTGCCAGAGGGTGCACGGGCGTGCATATCCAGGATCGGGGCTGGTCATCGAATCCGCATGGGGGTGCAACCGGTCGCAAGGGGGTGCAACCAGTCGCACGGAGGTGCTTTTTCGGGATTTCGTTGCACTCCTGATCGCACTGGGTGTGCAACGCCGAGCTGAGCCTTGTTGTCGCATCCGCACGGGGGTGCCACCAGTCGCACGGGGGTGCAACGTGCCCAGGTCAGAATTTTCCACAGAATGTTCGCAGTTCATTCGTTTCGCCCGGAAAATCCTCGTTTTCACTATCATCTTGTCTGGTATGCTGTTTTAGGCCTGTAAACAAAAGTATACATGATTAAGTATCCGCATGACGGTTTTACGGCCGAAAACGCATAAAATGGGGATAAAATGGGGGACTAAAATATGTGTAAGTTAGCGAATATCAAATCTCCCCACACTTGAACCTTGCTTGTCCTCAAGCAAGCTAAACGAAAATGCAATAAAAGATAGAATCAAACAAGAACGATAATTTACACACTATTTATTAAAAGAACTACAAACGGTTAGCCGGTTTTTCGAAAGACAACATCAAATGAATCAAACCCAAACAAGCATATGCAAATATATGGTGATAACCAAAAAGCCGTGACTCACTTTCAATTGACTTAACATGCTAATCTTCACACAACTCATAATGTTCACACACACTCGGTTTTCTTTGTGAAACATACATAAAATGTGTACGTGTAAACACTCAATGCCTTGTCAATGAAATGTGCAATATCATAAGCTTGTCATAAGATCTCGTCTCCACCAACTAACATGTGAAAAAGTGTAAATCAAGAGGTCTTTACGGGGTGTAACGTTAGGCTTGGGCGAAGGGTATGGAAAGGGATATTTAAAGTGGTGAAACGGTTAAAACTCGGTAGTTAAGTTTAACAAGCGCAATACAACAAAACTATACATACAAATGCCTTAAAAAGGCGACTTATGCGACAACGAGCTCATAAACAAGATTTCATCATTTTATTAATCAACTTCACCCTATTTTAGGGTGTTTTATTTTCTGTTTTTTTTTTGTTTTTGTTTTTTTTTTTTTGCAAACTAATGGATTTATACAATGAATAATAAACCATAACAAGCGCTAGTTAAACGATTATTTTGACCGAGTTTCAACACTAAAAGGTTTAAAACATAAAAAGGCTAAATTTGGATAAGTGGGCGATTATGTTGGGTAAACAAAGGTAAACGGGAAGGCTCGACATGGTTAATCCTAAAGGGTAATGTAAGGTGAACGGGGAGCACAACACAAAGAACAAGGTTTACAACAAAGGGGTAATCTAAGTGCCTCTATCACTTTTACACAAATCCACAAGTTCATGGTCTTAACAAGCATGCTGGTGACAAGTTCTAAATTACACATGACATCCGGCTCACTCCTACTCCGAAATGAACAAATATATAACAATTTCAAGGCTCAAATATGCTCACGTAACGGAAGGAATAGGTAAAAGTGTGAAAACTATCATGCAAGTCTTTCTTTGTTTGTCACGCTTTCTGGTTTCCTTTTTCAAAATTTATTTTGCTTGTCGAGTTTTTATCATGTTCGAAGCTTTCTAAAACACAACCAACCAGTTTATTTACTAAAATATGTACAAAATACTGATATTTTTGAATGATTTTTCTGCTTTATTTTTTTTTATTTTTTTTTTAGAGGACAAACAAAGTTAACAAAGTTAACCCCCTCCCCACACTTGAACTTCGCATTGTCCCCAATGCGAAACCCGAAATATAGAGATAAAGGAGAATAATACTCCCCTGAAGATAATTTTTATGCAACGAGACTTCCAAGCTGTATCTGTGATGTGCTTCCGGTCCAAGACTTGATAGCCGAAATCTGCAAGTATGTCACAAGGTGCAGCAAAACAGAACATAAACAAATAAACCAAATAAACCATAATATACATAAATAGAAGTACTAAAATCCAAACAAAGACAACACATAAAAGCTAAATTGTCTGAAAATAAAAAGTACATAACCGGGGGTGTTGAAATAACAACCAAAATGAACACCCGAACTATAAAGTACTGAAATGCTACTACCACCACCAGCTACTCATCATCACCGTCAGCACCACCTCCTGGTTGACTCTCATTTGCTCCTGGTTCAGCTGCATTTGTTGAAATTGCTGGTACAAATCAGGATAAGATGGGATGCCGGGTGGCCAGTCTTGGTGCTGCTGGAACTGCTGGTGTGGTGGTGTGGGTGGTGGCTGATTCTGCTCCTCCTTTTCATGCTCAGCCGAACACACAGTTATGAAGATTCTGTCAAACTGATCTGGGTGTTTCGCACGGGCGTGTGAATGGACGCATGGTCATGCGTCACCGAGATCAGTGGTGGTGCGGTCTTGATTATCGGAATATGACGGGATTGCACGGACGTGCGACTGGTCGCATCACCGTGCCTATCCGGCACCACAGTTAAAAATCATGAACGACCCGCATACGCACGACCGTTCCATGTACAGAACGACCGTGCGATCCCGTTTTCTGCAGATTCTTAACCCCGAATCAGAACAGTCAAATCTTTTCGAAATTTTTCAAGTTTTTAGTGACAGGGGGTTAGGAAATCAGCCGGGTGTTCATGATTTGTGAAGTTCTTGCAAGGGCTAGGGTTTCGATTTGTTTACGAAGGGAACCCTAAAATGCCTTGAAGAAATCGGAGAATCTAACCCTAGAAAGCGATAAAAACAGGAAATCGACAAGAAAAAAACAAACCGTGCGAGAAGATCTGAGAAACCATGTGAAAAATGGTGCGATTTTGGGAAAAAAAATCGGCCAGGAATGAGAGTGCAGTAGGGTTTCGCGAATGTGAGAAGTGGATGCAGATGAGGGCTTTTATATGGAACAATGAAAAATGCCCCTGACCATGCGCACGGTCATGCGGATATTCGCACGGGCGTGCGGATCCGATGTTGACCCATTCTTGCACGTTGACCTCGGTAATGCACGGGGGTGCGACTCGAGGTGCGAAATCGCACGGGCGTGCGACCCATGGCACGGCCATGCCAAATCTGCAGATGTGTCTGTTTGCTGCAAAAACCAGTTTCAGCACTCTTTTTGGCCGTTTTTCACCATTTTTACCATCCGCAACATGTTTTAACAATATTCCCATGTAGACCCTTCACTCGGCACGTACAAAAGCTGTACAAACTAACGGAAACTACGAAACACTCCTAATTTACGCTAAAACTAGAAAAACACATAAAAGGACGATTTTACCCCTAAAGCGTCAAAGACACTCTTGCTACATTTTTAATCCGCGAGTCAGTAGCGTAGACTCATGCTAAATTATTGTCGGCGAGTCGATAGCAAGACTCATGCTAAATTTTTGTCGGCGAGTCGATAGCAAGACTCATGCTAAATTTTTGTCGGCGAGTCGATAGCAAGACTCATGCTAAATTTTTGTCGGCGAGTCGATAGCAAGACTCATGTCCCCACACTTAAGCTGTATGCGGGGTGTGGAGCTCGATAACCTCCACCGCCGACTCGATCGGCCCTCCAACGTAAACCTTCAACCGACGCCCATTTACCTTGAAAATAACGCCGTCCGCATTCTCTATTGCAACAGTCCCATCAGGAAATACCTCTTTTACTGTGTATGGTCCTGTCCAACGTGAATGAAGCTTTCCTGGAAATAAGCGCAACCGCGAGTTGTAAAGAAGAACAAGATCGCCCGCTTGGAATTGTTTGTGGTCCTTCAAGCGTTTATCGTGCAATCTCTTTGTGCGCTCTTTGTACAACACAGAGCTTTCATAGACGTGTTGTCTCAGCTCTTCCAATTCATGAATCTAACAAATCATGTATCTGAAGAAACCGGGCTTCACCTCCGGTTTTTAAATCCAGATTTGCGGGTTTTAAAGCCCACATTGCCTTATGCTCCAACTCCACCGATAAATGGCATCCCTTTTTCGTAAACACGCTTCTTGTCTTGTCGTCCGCCATGATGATGGGTCCTTCATCGGCTGGGCCCTCGGCCTAAGCGGGTACCACCTGCTCGTCCACAGCTACTACGAGTTGCAGCGCAACCGCACGGGATCTCTTACGAAGACGTCTTCTCAGATCACGCTCAGGTTCGTCTGAAGGCTCAGCAGCGTCGAGAGCGGGGGTTGAGGACAACAACCTGCAAACGAGAAATTGACACACATGCATATAATATTATTGTAATAAAGTTTTTTTTTTTTTTTTTTTTGCTGAAAAGAAACAGAATATATAGAAAAATGGGCTGGAAATTTTATAAAAATTCGAAAATGGGCCCAAAATTTTATGAAAATTAAAATAACTAAAATAATCGAATCGGCTAGTATGAAAATAATTTTTCGGAGCCGAAAACTAAAAAAAATAAATGAATAAATAAATCCGGATTCGAACAAATAAATGGAACAAAAATTTACAAGTGTACAAAAGAATCACAAAAACGAATAAATTATATTAAAAACAAGAAATATTAACAGATAAATCAACGAATAAATAATCACGAAAGTATACACAAATATTAACAAGTATATACACCGATAACACAATGACTCGGGTCGTTCCTAAAACTCGCCACTTCCCCGGCAACGGCGCCAAAAACTTGATACATGCGTGACTACACATATTTTTACAATGAAATTACACACGAATTGGTTTTAAATTTATAAAAGTGATTATTACTTTTACATCAAAACACATACGAAAGGGCAAGTGTACCCCGTCATATATGTAGTAAAGTATCGGTAAGAACTAAGTATCGATCCACGGAAATGGGCGGAGAAATAATACTAGACCTTTGCCACTAAATTACCGGTAAAAACATAAATGGTATTGGTTTTAACTACACTAAAATAAGCATAACAAATACTTATAAAACATAGTAAATTATATATAAATAGCCTTGCTTAATACACAACCACAGCATGTCAACTAAGTCAGTTTTGGCACTAGAAGCATTCGGTCAATTTTCCATTTCGAGACAATTAGTATCCCTTTCGGGAATCCTAACATGACAATCATTCGGAAAGTTAAAACGATAAACACACTTTAACCACCTAAAATTGTTCTTTAACGTGCAATTGATAAATGTCTATGAAGATCTCCTAAAAATAAGTTAGTCATTCGTTAGGAGTTTTCTAACCTCACTTAATCAAGGAAAGCAACACCGATAAACACAATGCAACCACCGAGACAAGCATAAACTAGATTAAATCACAACCGAGTTCATTTTACAAATCTTACGCATAAATTCACCAAGATAGCAATTTTGGCCGAAACTACTAACTAAGCTAACAAATCATGGCAAGAATTCATAACAACACCATCTAACCCGTTAGAGTCCTTCCGTGAAGGCAAGCTTTCTTGATTAACAATAATTACATTTTATTAAACCACTAACCCGTTAGAGTATCATGGTGCCCACATTTTAATCAAGTTAAGCTAGTTAACCAAATTAAAAGTTTACTAATACATGATTAAATAAGCTTCATTTTTCAACTATCTTACCTAACCAAGCACCAATCATCCAACACAATTACTTATAATCAAGAAATCAATATCAATAACAAGGTTGCAAACTAATCATCAAAGATAATCATAGAAAACACTTCCAAATTTCATTACAAACATAGATTAACATACTAATGGTTATAATCAAGCAAGGGATTGTTGTGTTTTTGCCCAAAGGCTACAATAATACATAAATATTAATCTAAATGCTTGAAAGATTAACAAAAACATGGAAAGATTAGAAAACCCAACCATAAACAAGCACAAGATTAAGAATCCGGATAGTAAATAAGCAAAACCGGGCAATGTGGCTTGAATCCGAGTGAAAGCAGAAGCCTTCGGAGCCTCAAAATCGCCTGCAAAGCTCTCCAAAATTCCAGAGTTAATAACAGAGTGTTTCTACAAGTTTTTTATATCATTTTACGATCGCACGATCGTGCACTTTATGCAATTATTGGTGGTGGTCCACCATACTGCATGACATCAGCAGAGTTGACTGGTCTTCGGTCTCGCACGGGCGTGCCAGTGGGTGCACGGGCGTGCATATCCGGGATCGGGGCTGGTCTTCGAATCCGCATGGGGGTGCAACCGGTCGCACGGGGGTGCAACCAGTCGCACGGGGGTGCGTTTTCGGGATTTCGTTGCACTCCTGATCGCACTGGGTGTGCAACGCCGAGCTGAGCCTTGTTGTCGCATCCGCACGGGGGTGCCACCAGTCGCACGGGGGTGCAACGTGCCCAGGTCAGAATTTTCCACAGAATGTTTGCAGTTCATTCGTTTCGCCCGGAAAATCCTCGTTTTCACTATCATCTTGTCTGGTATGTTGTTTTAGGCCTGTAAACGAAAGTATACATGATTAAGTATCCGCATGACGGTTTTACGGCCGAAAACGCATAAAATGGGGGACTAAAATATGTGTAAATTAGCGAATATCAACTCTCACATAGGAATGGACAAGGCCTTAGCGACTTTAAAACTTTAAAGATAATAGTTGTATTTATCCAATTTGTATCAAAACATTTAGTTCAATAATGAAATAAAACAAAACTGTTTAATCCATGGTTGTGAAACAATGATTCTGTTACAACACTCCCCGACGTTTCCGCCATGTTTTGTTGTTTTACGTGGTCGGGGTGTGACACCAATCGATGGCGGGCTGAGTTCATCTCTATTTCTTTTACCCAAATTTGCACCTGGAGTTGGGCCATCATTCATTACACGAGTATTGGGCTCATTGGACTCCACACCTGGATTTAATACATTAGGCCCACCACTAATATTTTTATTGTTTAAGAAGTCATTATTATCCCCAGGAACATTGGAACCATACACCGTATTTTCAACTTCCCCATGCACGTCCATATTTCCCACACCATCATTAGTGTCCCTAACCTCTTGACTATCCGGTGCCTCTTGGAATTCCGGCGACTGTTCATTGGTCTCCCGACGACCATCATTTCCGACGATCGGAGCGTCCACCATACTCACCGAATCTGGCAATTGATCATCCTTAGACCTGATCTCGCCTTCCTCATATTCTTCCATATCATCTGTTTCTGTGGTTGAATCTTGTCACACCCCCCAAAATCCACACGCGGAGTATCACCGCATGGGGGCGTGACATGACCAGGATCAAGCCACCAATCATATTGAACAATAGTAAATGTAATTCAACCAAACAATATGAAAGGTGTTCCAAAACAAAAGTATAGTTTCAAGGTTCAGCCGAAGCATAAATGTAAAACCCAACATAAGTAACAAGTTTGAAATGTCATAAATATTTAACATGGCATCCACGATCCATGTCCACAACGACCGCGCCTCCCAGTGCAAGCTCCATGAGTACCTATTGACCTTCAAGGCATGTAACAACGAGTCAACAACAAAGTTGAGCGAGTTCACAGCTGGTTGTTTAGTTATAGTATTCGTTTCGTAATTCTCATGTTCGTTTTGTAAACAATGTATCGTATTTATTTGTATTGCGGCCTTCCAGGCAAGTTTGCGAAGATTAGTGGGGGTCTCCCATGTATTCTAGACTAGTTATATTTGTATCGCGGCCCTCCAGGCATGTTTGCGAAGATTAGTATTCGTATCGCGACCATTCTAGGCATGTGTGCAAAGATTAGTATTCGTATCGCGGCCATTCCAGACATGTGTGCGAAGATTAGTGGGGGCTTCCCATGTGTTACTAGTCTAGTTGTATCTATAAGTGACCTTCCTCTAACAAGGTCAGTGGTACGTATTCCGGTAACGATGAAAGTACAAGTAATCAATCAATCCCATTCCCAACCCCGGGAATCCCATGCCTTGGTAAGAGTGTGAACTCACCTTGGTTTGCTCGGCAGATAAACAAAAGGTCACTTGAGTTGTATGTGGTCAACCACGTCCTAACATGGTTACCATACAAGTCAGGTCTATGGTTTAAGTAGTGCACGTATATGTTCTACACGTATTCTAACAAGTTGTATACAAGTGTTGATCATGGCTTACATGTATAATCATGGCAGTTAACAGTTCATACGAGTTCAACAGTAGAAATCACGTAACAAACAAAGCCCAAACATGCAGCCCAATTACACAAGCCTAAAGCAGTGAAAGTCCGAACCGGGAGTGTGATTATGTGGTCTCGAGTTGTTGGCCTAAAGATCTCGAGTCGCAACTAAGAGTCTCGTGTCATGCATTTATCACTCGAGACTGGGTGGTCTCGAGTCAGGTCTCGAGTCGCAACAAGACCCGCAACCATGGTCTCGAGTCTTATTTGTATGATGATGATGCGTGGTCTCGAGTCGAGACTGTGAGTTCTCGACTCGCAACCCTTGTCAGACTAGGTGTTTAACCGATTTCCTTATTTGCAGCTCATTAATCCCGTAACATTAGCAAACAACTTTGGCAGTTTCAAATCGGATCAAATCAACAATTAATTCAGAAATCATGCATAATCATATCACCCTAATTGTAATCAAACCACGAACAGTAACCATCAAATCATTCGAATCAGTGACCTAATATGCCACCCTAATCATTCAAACTTGATTAATTAAGCAACGATCATAAGCATACATGCAGCCGACTATATCACTTCCATTTGGTTCTAGATCTAATTCATGCAATCCAATTTATTCATCACATAAATCCTAATTCTAAACCAACACTAATCTCATGATCATCATGTGGGTTCGGATCAATCGTTCAAAGGAAACAATCACACATACATCATTTAATCATATATTCATAGTTTGTCACAACATCAAAGATCAATCATCAGTCATAACATCAAGTATCATGTATTAAGCAACTAACCATGATGGAACACTAACCTTAACACCGAATAACTAGACCAAATCGGATAGGGCTTCGGCTTGTTGATTTTCGTCAAACAAGAGAGGAGAGAAGGAAACTAGGGTTAGGTGTGTGTGTGTGTGTGTGTGTTTAGTATTTGCAAGATATCAGAAACAAACCCCTAAGTTGGATATGTGTATTCGCATAAGGGGGGTGGGCCGAACCCTTCATTGGGCCGCCCTCTAGGTCTCGAGTCCAAGTATAGTGAGCCGAGAGAGAGAAGTGTACGGCCCAAAAGGGCTTGTGCGATTAGGACAAGTGTTATGCAACTATACTTATAGCATTCACATAAAATCACGTAGCACATAATATATCAACGTCGTAACATACATTGAAATCAAGCACATCAATAAATCAAGTAACGTTCATACAAGTTGCGTCAAAACAAAAGAAAGGTTCTGGAATACGGGTTGTCACATTATCCCCAAGTTGAAAGAAATTTCGTCCCGAAATTTAGAACGCGGTTACTGAGGAAGCTAGTTAAGTTGTATGGTTTTCCTGGGGTGTCACATCCTTCCCCCGTTGGTTTGGAATTTCGTCCTGAAATTCCGTAGTAGCTTCAGCCTCAGTAGTGGTTGTACTATTTGCGAACAATTGGGGATACTTTTGTTTCATTTGGTCTTCGCGTTCCCAGGTGAACTCTGGGCCACGACGGGAGTTCCAACGAACTCGAACAAGAGGTATTCTGGTGTGCTTGAGGACCTTAACATCCCGGTCCGTGATTTCGACTGGTTCCTCGACGAATCGCAACTGTTCGTCGATAGTGAGTTCCTTCAAAGGAACTATAAGGGTCTCATCTAACAGACACTTCTTCAGATTCGACACATGGAAAACATTGTGAACCGCACCAAGTTCTGCTGGTACGTTTAGTTTGTAGGCCACTTTGCCTATTCTTTCTATGATTTCGAACGGTCCGACATACCGCGGATTGAGCTTGCCTCGTTTGCCAAAACGAACTACACCTTTCCAAGGTGAGACTTTGAGTAGCACTCGATCCCCAACCTGGAACTCAAGTGGTTTCCTGCGCTTATCAGCGTAGCTTTTCTGACGGTCACGAGCTGCCGCCATTCTTTGCCGTATCTGAGCAATTCTTTCTGTTGCGTCTACCACAAGTTCTGGACCATTAATCTGACTATCACCCACCTCTGCCCAACAAAGAGGTGATCGTCATTTACGCCCATACAATGCCTCAAATGGAGCGGCTTGAATGCTGGTGTAGTAACTGTTGTTATACAAAAACTCCATTAACGGGAGATGTTTTTCCCAGCCATTGCCGAAGTCGATAACACATGCCCGAAGCATGTCTTCTAGAGTCTGGATAGTGCGCTCAGACTGCCCATCCGTCTGAGGGTGATAAGCTGTGCTCATGTCTAATCGTGAGCCGAAAGATTTGTGCATTGCTGTGACACCTGTGTCACCACGACCATCAAACAAATACCAAACCAATGAAATATTGTATTTCATACTTGGGATTTTGTGTAAATATGTGTATCGTTTACACATATTAATTCTTGTTCGATTTCGGGCTTTAAATCGCTTTCTGGAAGGTTATACGCGATCTGATTCGTAAATATAACCAGTTTAATGCAACAAACATTCCGGAATAGTGATATAGGCTTAACATATCTTAAATAACCCTTACATAACTTAGAAATAAGTTTTGGATGGTTTGGTATGCCGAAATCAAGTTTATTCGCTTACAGGGACTAAATTCGACAAACTGCGAAAGTATGTCAATTTGTACTGTAACAGACCTTCCGGAACATGCCCATAAGTTAAACACACCCTAAATATCCTTTACATAGCTTAGAAATAGGCTTTGAGGGGTTCGGTGTGCTAAAATAAACTTTTGGGTCATTCAGGGACTAAAAGCGTCAAAAAGTGCATAAGTTTGCATTTTCGCGCATATTTTACGTTCTGAATACTTCCGGACTTCCAAAAATTTATGCAAGCATTACAATATTTTATTTTAGTGTTTGGCATGAGAAAAATCCATTCGTCGCGCAATTTGGATCGTTTTTCGCGCTTATGCGCATTCCGTCGTAATTAAGCGAACATCACGATCCTACGACCAAACGAACAGACATCCGAGATATTTTTGAGCATGTTTTGAGTTCCCTATATTTTAACTTCATTTTAGAGACTTGAAATGAGGTTAACAGGCCTTAAACGTGTCGAAAATGGACTTAAAAGCATGCAGGGGCTAAAACTGTCATTTTTGAAAAGTTGTGCTGATCAGACAAGTTCAGGCGGCCCGCCTGAGTTTGTGTGGATCCTGATGCGGGCCGCATGGCCTCCCCAGATATGCAAAAATGTTGCAAACAGCTGTTTGCAGCTGTTTAGCACTTCAAAACCACTTGCAAATGGTTTTTAACAATCCTAGGGGCTCCCATGGGTTTGTAATTCAGTGGGTGTGTGTTGTACGGCTCAGATTAAACGCTTGGGGAACAAGAAACGATCTTAACGGTTCCATGTTTCCTATAAATACCCAATCCCAACTTCATTCAAACACACTTGATTCTGAGATTTTCTCTAAGTTGGAGTTATAAACACTTCATACCTGAGAAATACTCTGAAATCAATCTTGCGGGGACCTTCTGTAAGTATTCTTTCACGTTTTTCATTCGTTTTAGCGTTAAAGTCAAACTGTGTTTGACTTTCTGCATTGACCAGTTTATACCTACTGATTACCACGTTATCTAGGCTCAGTGACGAGTCGTAGTTTCGGCCAAAATGCGTTTTCTCGCGTATTTTGTAACCAAACTACTCTAGGGTGTTAAAACCGTTTGTTTTAATACCAAACCTGTTTTCTAACATTACTAAACATGTTCTAGCATGTTTAGCTCGTCGCTTTTAGATTTGTGCTTGTTTAGGGTCGTAAAGGTAAGCGATCTAATCAATCGCTTATGCTTACGAACCCGACCCATTTGGTCGATCTTTAGGATCCGACCAAACACTTTAGGTGACGATAGTTGAATAGGGAATAACCTTCCGAGGTTATACCTTATGGTCACGACGTTTAAGTAGTTGTATGATAAGTAGTTCTTATGCCTTAGGTAAATTACCAAAATGCCCTTTTTACGCATAAATTCATTTTAAGCATATGTAACTTAATTTTTGACATCTAAACTGATTTAGAAACAATATTAGACATGATAAGGCATATAATACTTGTCATAGGACTAGTTAGGCTTTCCGAATGCGTTTTACGCAAACAACGTGTTAAAGTGGCATAAGCTACCTAAACGAGTCGTAATGGGTCAAAAGCACTTAAGATAGGTTTCGTTTTAGTATATAGGCTTTGTTAAACCATATTACATAAGTTCCCATACTTATTTGGTTTACGAACCCTCGTACTACCCGATCCTCCGATAGGTCCGGTTATTAATGTAGATACCTATATAGGTGCCGTTTGATTCCGTGATCTTCTAGCTTTGCTTGGTGGTTATCCTAGGACTTCTAAGCAATCTCAAGTGAGTACATAGACCCCTCTTTTACTGTTTTCCAAACATTTTGGGGTGAAACACATGTGCCTACTTGTTACTTTCATGATTTCATGCTTTTATATCATATACTTGCTACGTTCATTAGTACGCTATTAGTACATGATTTCATTGTGTTTTTGCTATGTATGTTTACATAGCATACTTAGTACATCGTTTTACATGACATTTCATGCTATGTATGTTCATCATACTTAGTACATTTTACATCACATGCTATGTATGCCCATTGTGTGCATATTTAGTACATCGTTTTACAAGACATCTTATACTTGGTATCATGCTATGTATGACCATCCGTCGCATACTTAGTACATTGTTTGTGCATTCTTACTTATGGTTTGGTGATTACATATTTCACTTGCCATACATGACATTTTGTGTACACATTTCTTGATTGACATTTGACAACGGTTTAGACATGAGCAATTTGCATTGGTGGTTTATGTGGGTAAGTGATTTGAGTAATGAGACGTGTGTAATGTGATACAAGCATGGTGGATACGCCGCTGGTACTTCCTATACATGGCGTAGCGTTATTTAAATCATTCATTTGGATTTATACATTTTTACACAAATACCATATTTTTCACAAGACATCGTTTTACAAAATAGTTTGTTTTATACAAACTCATTTTTACTTGGTTATTCATTTAACCTCACATCATTCTTTTTAACTATACATATCTATCATCGATTTTCAAAAATTTTATAAAGGCAAACACTTAAACTGGATTCATGACAAGTTTTTGTTAAACATTTTCTAAAACCCAGGTCATGAATCCTATTTTTCATAAAACCTATGTACTCGCCGGCATTTTTATGCTGACATACTTTCACATGTGTTTCAGGTACTATAGTTGATGACTATTGATGATGATATTGATGCATGCTCACATAGGATTGGACGAGGCCTTAGTGACATTAAAAGATGCAAGACTAATTAATTTTTGTTATGTTCCTTTATTGTTAAGACAATTGTAACTCATTTAATTCAATAAAATGAAATTTGTTTAATCCATGGTTATGAAACAATGATTCTGTTACAACACTCCCCGACGTTTCCGCCACGTTTTGTTGTTTTACGTGGTCGGGGTGTGACAGAAAAGTTGGTATCAGAGCCAATGGTTATAGAGAATTAGGTTATTAGTAATGCTTTGACCTAGTCTATAACCTTCCTAGGACCCTAACGCGAGTTTACTTGCGTTTAGTCATAAAACAATACCGTCACTTATCCTTAGGTGACAACCACAACAAGAACATAAATTTGATCTGCCTTGAAAACTAATCATCTGTTCCAGGATGATTTATTATAAGGTTTTGAACCCTTCCAGTTTGACTCATATTTGGCTTAGTTCCTTTTGAGTTTTCAAAATCCCGTCAAAGTTTGGATCTAAGTAATGTGAACACGTGCAAACTGGAAGAGTGAGTGCCTGTACCCTGAGTTTTCTGTCTAAGGCTAGAGTGTTTGTACAAATCCGCAGTATCGGACCAGTCACTCTTACCTGGGAAACTCTTGGGATGAGTGTCCACTTATAGGCGAGCATGTCTTCGCGATACATTATGGGGACATATTTACTTTGATTCAGCCTTTGTGTGTCGTTTGTTTGCTTCGTGGTTCAAACAAATGACCATCACCCATGCTTTTGGTCGGTAATTTCCTATTCTTACCCAATGCCATTTCACTTGTTTCTCTCTCTTATTTCCCTTTTAGAATGCCTCCGCGACGCGAGAATCAAATACCTATTGAAGATCTGGCAGCTGTCATTACGCAGCAAATGACTGCTGCAATCCCGAACATCGTTACCCAATGCAACCAAGCTCTCAACAACAATAATGCCCCTTGCAACTTCAAGACGTTCAACTCAGCTAAGCCATCAAAGTTTTCTGGATCTCAAGGAGCGACTTCACTTTTGCAATGGTTCGAAAGTCTAGAGAGCACCTTCAGGCATGTTCAATGCCCAAATGAGCGAAAGGTAGATTTCGCATCTAGTGTCTTTGAAAACCGGGCTCTAACATGGTGGAATGGTGTAATGAGAGATAGGGGTGCCGATGTGGCACTAGCTCAAACATGGGAAGAGCTTCGAGCTCTGATGATGAAGGAATTCTGTCCTCGTCACGAGATCAGGGCCTTAGAAAGGGAATTCGACGATCTTAAGCAAGACAGCGGTGAACATCGAGCCTACACCAATCGATATGAGGAGCTGAGTCTGTTGTGTCCTTCCATGGTTACGCCTTTGGATAAGGCGATCGAAAAATACATTGATGGCCTCCCTGACTCAGTTCAGGACATTGTTACTGGTAGTAACCCCACTACGGTTAGGCAGGCCATTGAGCTATCTGCAACTTTGACTGAATCTCAGATCAGGAAACGTAAGCTTTTCCGAAAGGGTGACAAGAAACCGGTCGAGGAATCGAAACCAATCGAGGAATCAAAGACCATGGATGAACAGACAGGATCCCCTAAGAAGTCAAGGAAGCAAAAGGCTTCTCAGAACTTCGCCATGGTTATTCTCAATGATCAAACCGTCCTCAACCAACCAGCTCAACCCCGTGCTAGGAAGCCCTACAACGGAACTGCACCCTTGTGCAACCAATGTAGCCTACATCATCATGCTGGTGTGAAGTGCCGCACATGCCAAGTTTGTGGACTCATAGGCCATACAGCAAGGGTTTGCCCAGCTGTAGGTGCACCAAATCAAGCTGGCAACAATCCTGCTCAAGATCGTTTTCCACCAGGTTCTTGCTACAATTGTGGCGAGATGGGTCATTTCTGAAGAAATTGCCCAAAGCTTGCTAATGCGAATCCAGCGCAAGGATGAGCATCTGGTCGATTGGAGGACAACACTGTTTAGAAATAATCAAACTTTATGTATTATCTTCTTTTGTTGTCAAAGATCTATGAAACAGTTGTTATCATTGTTTATAAATAAATCTTTTTATTTTACATTGCAATGTGCAAATGTGATGGCATGTATAAACAATGTATCCCCTTCAATACCGACAATCAAGGAGCCGTATTCCTTGAAAAACACACTACCCCCAAAATCCTTCCATTTTATGATCTATTGCGTTTTCTTGAAAACGAAATCGAATCTTTGGTAGATCATTCTATCTTTATAGATAGATTCTTGAAAGTGATTAAAGTGCCAAATGAAATCCACGAATTTGATTCCTGGTGTACTTTAAGTATCCGCATCCAAAGATAACAAATTAAAAGTCAAACTAAACAACTTTGTGATTATGTGCTTATGTTCTCCCGTTATGTTCTTGGTGTGATCCAATTTTCTTTGTTGTTATCCAAATCCTCGTAGAATCTTCTATAAGGGATTCATAGTAGGATATCAAAAGGTACTATCTTAAATCCTTAATGGACTTCTACGTTGTAGTTAAGTACCTGGGGTTGTGAAGTACTATTCCATATATTAGACCCCTTGAGTGGTCTAGTTAAATAGATTGATCCAAAAATCTGGTTAGGAATATCATGTGATGATATAGCTGAAAAGACTACTTGATGGTCAAATTAAAGTGATCATTTGTCGATCTAATTAAAAGGAACCTATGGTAGTCTAGCCACACTCATTACAGGTTTGATTTTCTTTCCCTACACATTATGATATGTACTGTGCGGACTGTGCAAGGAATTACGTAATTATGGACGCGTACATAATTATGGAATTTAGTGCACAGAAACCACAGCGAGTTTTGTCATACGTCTAGAGTGAACCCTGTTCATTTCCAATTCTGATGAAGCAACCGTTGAAGAAAAATGAACTAGCTACTCATTTTTCACTTCTGAAGAATATCCGTTGATGGAAATGAATATCCGTTTGTTTAATCCTTCATTTCCGTTCTGATGAAGAATCCGTTGAGGAAAATGACTCATTCCGTTCATTTTCACTTCTGAAGAATATCCGTTGATGGAAATGAATATCCGTTTGATTATCCCTTCATTTCCATTTCTGAAGAAGCAACCGTTGGAAATGACTCCGTTTGTTCATTTTCGTTTCTGAAGAATATCCGTTGAAGGAAATGAATATCCGTTTGATTATCCTTTCATTTCCGTTTCTGAAGAAGCAACCGTTGGAAATGACTCCGTTTGTTCATTTTCGTTTCTGAAGAATATCCGTTGAAGGAAATGAATATCCGTTTGATTATCCTTTCATTTCTGTTTCTGAGGAAGCATCTGTTGAAAATGACTCCGTTCATTCATTTTCGTTTCTGAAGAATGTCCGTTAAGGAAATGATAGGATTATCCCTTGCATATCCCTGGTGGTAATTTGACACAAAGTCACGGACAGACTCCTACGAATAAATTTCGGGACGAAATTTCCTAAAGTAGGGGAGACTGTGACACCTGTGTCACCACGACCATCAAACAAATACCAAACCAATGAAATATTGTATTTCATACTTGGGATTTTGTGTAAATATGTGTATCGTTTACACATATTAATTCTTGTTCGATTTCGGGCTTTAAATCGCTTTCTGGAAGGTTATACGCGATCTGATTCGTAAATATAACCAGTTTAATGCAACAAACATTCCGGAATAGTGACATAGGCTTAACATATCTTAAATAACCCTTACATAACTTAGAAATAAGTTTTGGATGGTTTGGTATGCCGAAATCAAGTTTATTCGCTTACAGGGACTAAATTCGACAAACTGCGAAAGTATGTCAATTTGTACTGTAACAGACCTTCCGGAACATGCCCATAAGTTAAACACACCCTAAATATCCTTTACATAGCTTAGAAATAGGCTTTGAGGGGTTCGGTGTGCTAAAATAAACTTTTGGGTCATTCAGGGACTAAAAGCGTCAAAAAGTGAATAAGTTTGCATTTTCGCGCATATTTTACGTTCTGAATACTTCCAGACTTCCAAAAATTTATGCAAGCATTACAATATTTTATTTTAGTGTTTGGCATGAGAAAAATCCATTCGTCGCGCAATTTGGATCGTTTTTCGCGCTTATGCGCATTCCGTCGTAATTAAGCGAACATCACGATCGTACGACCAAACGAACCGACATCCGAGATATTTTTGAGCATTTTTTGAGTTCCCTATATTTTAACTTCATTTTAGAGACTTGAAATGAGGTTAACGGGCCTTAAACGTGTCGAAAATGGACTTAAAAGCATGCAGGGGCTAAAACTGTCATTTTTGAAAAGTTGTGCTGATCAGACAAGCTCAGGCGGCCCGCCTGAGTTTGTGTGGATCCTGATGCGGGCCGCATGGCCTCCCCAGATATGCAAAAATGTTGCAAACAGCTGTTTGCAGCTGTTTGGCACTTCAAAACCACTTGCAAATGGTTTTTAACAATCCTAGGGGCTCCCGTGGGTTTGTAATTCAGTGGGTGTGTGTTGTACGGCTCAGATTAAACGCTTGGGGAACAAGAAACGATCTTAACGGTTCCATGTTTCCTATAAATACCCAACCCAAACTTCATTCAAACCCACTTGATTCTGAGATTTTCTCTAAGTTGGAGATATAAACACTTCATACCTGAAAAATACTCGGAAATCAATCTTGCGGGGACCTTCTGTAAGTATTCTTTCGCGTTTTTCGTTCGTTTTAGCGTTAAAGTCAAACTGTGTTTGACTTTCTGCATTGACCAGTTTATGGTCAACGCAAAGTTCGTTTGAACTTCATAATGTGAGCGTAATCACCATGGTTATAGTCCCTAGTAACTATACCTACTGATTACCACGTTATCTAGGCTCAGTGACGAGTCGTAGTTTCGGCCAAAATGCGTTTTCTCGCGTATTTTGTAACCAAACTACTCTAGGGTATTAAAACCGTTTGTTTTAATACCAAACCTGTTTTCTAACATTACTAAACATGTTCTAGCATGTTTAGCTCGTCGCTTTTAGATTTGTGCTTGTTTAGGGTCGTAAAGGTAAGCGATCTAATCAATCGCTTATGCTTACGAACCCGACCCATTTGGTCGATCTTTAGGATCCGACCAAACACTTTAGGTGACCATAGTTGTATAGGGAATAACCTTCCGAGGTTATACCTTATGGTCACGACGTTTAGGTAGTTGTATGATAAGTAGTTCTTATGCCTTAGGTAAATTACCAAAATGCCCTTTTTACGCATAAATTCATTTTAAGCATATGTAACTTAATTTTTGACATCTAAACTGATTTAGCAACAATATTAGACATGATATATCACACCCCCAAAATCCCACCTGCGGAGTACTACCGCTTGGAGGCGTGACTGACCAGGATCCAGCCACCAATCATACTGAACGAGCATATATATAGTTATAAAAATTTAACCAATACGATTGGTGTTTCAAACAAACAAAGTTTAAGTCACAAGCGGAAGCATAAGTCTTAAAGTTAAAACATAAGTTCAAATGGTTTCAAGTTTAACATAGTACGCAGCAATTCGTGTCCCACAACGACTCTCCTCCATGCAAGCTCCAGCTGAGTACCTATGGTCCTGCAAAGCATGTAGTAATGAGTCAACAACTAGTTGAGTGAGTTCACAGTTGGGTGTTCGTTTTAGTTGTTTCGAAAACAGTTTCCTTTAACTGGCATCCTACCGTGGGGGTTACCCCATAGTTTAAAAACGTGACTTGTTCATTCCCGGTTACTCTGGCATTCCAGCCGTGGGGGCTACCCCATGTTAGTTATCAGGCATTTCGGCCGTGGGGGCTACCCCATGCGTACACTAGACCCGTTACCATATCGACTGCTGACTGTAGTCATGTTTATGTGCCCTGAAACTGTCAATGTCTATCATCATTGACGTGCCCCAGATCCATTAGTTCACGCCCGCCCTCTGCGGCACGGTGTGAGGTTTGTCAGACCTAAATAGCGCTATCTAACTAATGACCCGCTCGCCATTGGCCCGGCGATTAAGTCGATACAAAAAGGAGGGACCTCGTGATAGAGTTTTGGTCTAGTACGAGTTATCCGTCCGTCCGGACGAGGAATCACATTCCTGAACCATTGCTGTCCTACCCAAGGAGGACGAGGAATCCACGTTCCTTAACCCCGTTCCCAACCCAGGGAATCCCATGCTTTGTAGAGGGTGTGAACTCACCTTGGTTTGCTCGGCAGTTAAATCACAGAAAGGTCAATCAAGTTGCAAGTGGTCAACTATGTCCTAGCATGGATACCATTTATATCAGATTCAAACCAAGCAGTGCACGTACACGTAGAAATTACGGCATACAAGTTCTATCATGGCAGTTCAACAACAGTGCACAGTATATTCAATTAACAGTAGCACATTTGGCCCACAAGTTCAGTCCAACTTCTTAAGCCCAAAACACGTATTAAACAATTAACACAGAAGCCCATAAGCCCGGCCCATTAACGTAGGCCCACAATTAAGCAAGCCCATAAGTGTGGTTTCGAGTCGCAACCGGACTCGCAAGCATGGTTGCGGGTTATGCTGTTTGTGTTGATCATGGATGGTTGCGAGTCGCAACCTATGTCGCAACCATGGTTTCGGCTGATCATGCTAAGGTTTCGAGTCGCAACGGGACTCGCAACCTGCGGTCTCGGCTTGTAATGCTGTGGTCTCGAGTCGCAACCGGGGGTTTCGACTCCCCAGCACCTGCTGATCCTTCACAGTTTGTACTATCCAATGAAAATCATGCAGAATTATGTACTATCCACTAAACATGTTTTGTTGTCTAATATTTACTCAAAATGGATCAAACAGTGCAGATTTCAAATATTCAACACACTTTCATTGCATATTCAAGTTGTTCTTCACTTATTCATCATGTTCTTCATATATTCAAAAACATATTCATAACACATTCAACCCTTGTTCAAGCACATTATGCATTATCCTAATTATAACATGAACAACTATCACAACACTTGAACTTAATACCACAATTCGGTCCTATATTAATCCGATTACATGACATGACAAATACAAACCGATTTCATGCTCATCAAGACTAGTGGTTCAAACTTTATTTAAACACAAGACCTCATCAACCAAAATCAAGACATGTTTAACCGATTCATCATTATCATACCTATGATATCATCCTTTGACAACAAGTAATAGTTTTCTATCAAACCACACCTTTATCATAAACAATCATTTCATGTATAAACAACTTAGCAAGCAACCATAATGTCATAATCATCAATCCAAGCACAAAACACAATAAGAATCACTAACCGGTTAAGAGGTAGGATAGGTGAACTCCAAGTGTCGATTTCCAAGCTTGAGCCGAAAATCCTAGTGCTAACCGATTGGATCCGAAAATGAAGTGTGTTTGTGTTCTTAGGGTTTTAGTAGGAGAGTGTGTGTGTAGGAGAGTTAGTGTGGTTGCCCAAAGAGTGGCAAGGTTGGCAAAGGGTATGCTATATATACTAGTTCCACAAGGTGCACCCTAATGGGTTTGGTTTACAAGTCGGCTAAGTGGTTTACGGCCCAAATGGCCCAACCAGCACAACGGTTTCACTATTCACTCGAGACCACATGGTCTCGAGTCGGGTCCTTGTCTCGGGTCGCATACACACAAGCATACGCATATATATATACATACATACAAACAAAACAAAACACATATTCACATAAAAGTTCACTTATATTAGTTAACTTAGTCACGAAGTGTTCAAGCATGCTACATCGAGATACAGGAAAGGTTCTAAATTTCGAGTTGTCATATGATAAGGCATATAATACTTGTCATAGGACTAGTTAGGCTTTCCGAATGCGTTTTACGCAAACAACGCGTTAAAGTGGCATAAGCTACCTAAACGGGTCGTAATGGGTCAAAAGCACTTAAGATAGGTTTCGTTTTAGTATATAGGCTTTGTTAAACCATATTACATAAGTTCCTATACTTATTTGGTTTACGAACCCTCGTACTACCCGATCCTCCGATAGGTCCGGTTATTAATGTAGATACCTATATAGGTGCCGTTTGATTCCGTGATCTTCTAGCTTTGCTTGGTGGTTATCCTAGGGCTTCTAAGCAATCTCAAGTGAGTACATAGACCCCTCTTTTACTGTTTTCCAAACATTTTGGGGTGAAACACATGTGCCTACTTGTTACTTTCATGATTTCATGCTTTTATATCATATACTTGCTACGTTCATTAGTACGCTATTAGTACATGATTTCATTGTGTTTTTGCTATGTATGTTTACATAGCATACTTAGTACATCGTTTTACATGACATTTCATGCTATGTATGTTCATCATACTTAGTACATTTTACATCACATGCTATGTATGCCCATTGTGTGCATATTTAGTACATCGTTTTACAAGACATCTTATACTTGGTATCATGCTATGTATGACCATCCGTCGCATACTTAGTACATTGTTTGTGCATTCTTACTTATGGTTTGGTGATTACATATTTCACTTGCCATACATGACATTTTGTGTACACATTTCTTGATTGACATTTGACAACGGTTTAGACATGAGCAATTTACATTGGTGGTTTATGTGGGTAAGTGATTTGAGTAACGAGACGTGTGTAATGTGATACAAGCATGGTGGATACGCCGCTGGTACTTCCTATATATAAGTGCTTGTATTATATTACATGGCGTAGCGTTATTTAAATCATTCATTTGGATTTATACATTTTTACACAAATACCATATTTTTCACAAGACATCGTTTTACAAAATAGTTTGTTTTATACAAACTCATTTTTACTTGGTTATTCATTTAACCTCACATCATTCTTTTTAACTATACATATCTATCATCGATTTTCAAACATTTTTTAAAGGCAAACACTTAAACTGGATTCATGACAAGCTTTTGTTAAACATTTTCTAAAACCTAGGTCATGAATCCTATTTTTCATAAAACCTATGTACTCGCCGGCATTTTTATGCTGACGTACTTTCACATGTGTTTCAGGTACTATAGTTGATGACTATTGATGATGATATTGATGCATGCTCACATAGGATTGGACGAGGCCTTAGTGACATTTAAAGATGCAAGACTAACTAATTTTTGTTATGTTCCTTTGTTGTTAAGACAATTGTAACTCATTTAATTCAATAAAACGAAATTTGTTTAATCCATGGTTGTGAAACAATGATTCTGTTACAACACTCCCCGACGTTTCCGCCACGTTTTGTTGTTTTACGTGGTCGGGGTGTCACAATTGCTTGCCACAGTTCCGAAGTAAAACGTGCATCACGATCCGAAATAATGGAGGTTGGCACCCCGTGCCTCGAAACCACTTCTTTTAAATAAATGTCTGCTAAGGTAGAGAACTTGTCTGTTTCCTTGATAGCCAAGAAGTGTGCAGACTTAGTGAGTCAATCCACGATCACCCAAATAGTATCATTCCCACTTTGAGATCTAGGCAGGCCAGTAACAAAATCCATGGAAATTTCCTCCCATTTCCATTGTGGTATCTTTGGTTGTTGAAGTAGGCCTGATGGTTTCTGGTATTCCATCTTGACTCTCGCACAAGTCAAACACTTGCTAACGTAAGTTGCTATGTGAGCTTTCATGTAGGCCACCAATATGTAGTTCTGAGATCGTGGTACATTTTATCCGAACCCGGATGTACCGAGCAGCGAGACTTATGTGCTTCATCCATTACAAGCTCACGTAAGTTGCCATAAAGTGGGACCCAGATGCGTCCTGTTACGTAGTAGGCGCCGTCTTCCTTTTGTTCTAACCGTTGTCTTGAGCCGCGTAGGGCTTCAGCCCTGACGTTTTCTTGTTTCAATGCTTCTACCTGAGCATCTCGTATCTGTGCCGGAAGACTAGACTGGATGGTAAGTTGTAATGCTCGTACGCGTCTAGGCGTAGTGTCTTTTCGACTTAGGGCGTCAGCCACAACATTGGCTTTGCCTGGATGGTACTTGATGGCACATTCATAATCGTTCAAAAGTTCGACCCATCGTCGTTGACGCATGTTCAATTCCTTCTGCTTGAAGATATGCTTGAGACTCCTGGGATCGGTGTAGATGGTGCACTTGGTACCGTATAGGTAATGTCGCCATATCTTAAGCGCGAAAAAAACAGCTCCCAGCTCTAAATCGTGCGTAGTATAGTTCCGTTCATGAACCTTAAGTTGACGTGACGCATAAGCAATGACCTTGTCACGTTGCATTAACACACATCCAAGACCTTGAATGGATGCATCGCAATAGACCACAAAATCGTCCGTGCCCTTTGGCAATGAAAGAATAGGCGCGCTGCAGAGCCTATCTTTTAAGTGCTGAAAAGCTGTTTCCTGAGTACTACCCCAACGGTAGGTGACACCCTTCTGTGTCAGTAGTGTAAGCGGCTGTGCAATCTTTGAGAAGTCCTTGATGAACCTTCTGTAGTAGCCTGCCAAACCCAAGACTTGGCGAATTTCCGTTGGTGTGCGCGGTGCAGGCCAGTTCTTAATCGAGTCTACCTTGGATGGATCCACATGAATCCCGTCCTTGTTTACCACGTGGCCTAGAAAGTGGACTTCACGAAGCCAGAAGTCGCATTTCGAAAACTTGGCGTATAACTGTTCTGTTCGAAGGAGTTTCAAAATGAGTCGTAAATGCTGCTCGTGTTCCTCCTGACTCTTGGAGTAGATCAGGATGTCATCGATGAAGACAATCACAAACTTGTCTAGGTAAGGCTTGCACATTCTGTTCATAAGATCCATGAAGACTGCATGCGCGTTTGTTAACCCGAATGGCATAACTAGAAACTCATTGTGGCCGTAGCGAGTTCTGAATGCTGTTTTGGAGACGTCCTCATCCCGGACTCTCAGCTGATGGTAGCCTGACCTCAGATCTATCTTCGAATAATAGCTCGATCCTTGCAATTGGTCGAACAGGTCATCGATGCGTGGAAGAGGACAGCGATTCTTCACGGTCACCTTGTTGAGCTCACGGTAGTCGATGCACATCCTGAAGGTACCGTCTTTCTTTTTCACAAATAGTACAGGAGCTCCCCAAGGCGAAGAGCTAGGATGAATGAAACCCTTATCCAAGAGTTCTTGCAGTTGTTTAGATAGTTCTTCCAATTCTAATGGAGCTAAGCGATACGGTGCACGAGCTATTGGTGCTGCTCCTGGAGCTAGCTCGATTTGGAATTCGACTTGGAAATGAGGCGGTAGCCCAGGTGATTCCTCTAGAAACACTTGAGGAAAGTCACGCACTACAGAAATATCCTCTAATCTCTTCTCTTTCGATGATGCGTCAGTAACCAGTGCCAAAATGGCTGTGTGGCCCTTTCGTAAACACTTCTGGGACTTCAGG
This sequence comes from Helianthus annuus, assembly GCF_002127325.2. Classification (NCBI taxonomy): domain Eukaryota; kingdom Viridiplantae; phylum Streptophyta; class Magnoliopsida; order Asterales; family Asteraceae; genus Helianthus; species Helianthus annuus. The sequence continues at coordinate 27,002,921 of NC_035433.2, forward strand.
AAGGAGATGATACCAACCACGGCACCACTCTTATCGCCTTGAACTACGAGAAGTTCTTTACCAGAACGGGGAATACGAACAATCTTCTCCTTGCATAGGATCTCTGCTTATTGTTGGGATAACCAATCCATCCCAATGACGATGTCGAAACTACCCATAACTATGGGAATGAGATCGATAGAGAAAGTCTGACTAGCGAGGATAAGATTACAACCCTGAACTATGTGTGTGGCCTCTAGACTTTTACCATTAGCTAACTCTACGACATGTTTGGTGTTTAAGGGTGTTGGTGTACGCTTTAACAATTGACTAACTTTTTGAGACACATAACTGGTATTGGCACCCGAATCAAATAATACCGTAACATAAAAGTCGTCGAGAAGAAACTTACACATCACCACGTTAGGATCATTCCTTGCATCACCCTGACCCAGCACAAATGCACGACCCCTAGAGCCGTTGTTATCATTGTTTCCCCCGTTGTTGTTCCCATTGCCTTGATTATTGTTGTTGTTCTGGTTCTGGTTTAACTGGGGGCAGTCTCACTTGAAGTGGCCTTCAGCACCACACTGATAGCATCCCCTGTTGCCTCGCTGCTGTTGTTGCTGTTGGTTTCGTGGAGCTGGTGGTTGTTGTTGCTGGTTCTGATTCGCAGGTCATGAGCTCCTACAATCTTTGGCTTCATGACCCATCTTGAGACACCTCTGACAACGACCCTTGTTACACTAGCCATTGTGGTGCCTGTTGCACGTATTGCACCTTGGGAGGTTTCCTCGATATCCACCCTGTCTTTGACTACCAGAAAATTGCTGACCAGGGCTCTGTTAGTTATCAGTCTTTCGCTGCTGTGCCTGGGACTGAACTGTAGTCGAACCCTTGCTGGAATCCCAATCCCATTTTCTCTTGTTATCACTGGGAGTAGCAGAAGTAGTAGTAGTAGCAGCACTGATACGTTTGAGCAGCTTGTTCTGTTCCACTGCCTGATCTGTGAAGCGATGAGCAAGACGAGTAATATCTTGGATTGTAGCAAGGTTGGCCGATGTCACATGACTTTGAATTTCTGGCACTAGTCCTTTGAGATACAACTCAATACGCTTGATAGGAGGGTCCACCATAGTTGGACACAAGATGGCCAGTTCGTTTGACCTTTTCGTATATGCTTCAATCTCTGACCCTGTCATTTTCAAATTAAAGAACTCCACTTCCAACTTGTGGATGTCGTCACGTGTGCAGTATTCCCACTTGATTAGTTCCTTGAAATCATTCCAAGGGGTGGCGTTAGTAGCTGCCAGCCCTAACATCTGAACTTGCGCATTCCACCAAGTCAGCGCAATGCCTTCGAGAGTACCAGTGGCATACTTCACCCTACGAGCCTCAGGGCATTCACACATCTCGAATACGGACTCGAGCTTTTCAAACCAATGGAGGAGTCCAACTGCTCCTTTAGTGCCACTAAATGTGCTAGGACGACAGTCCATGAAGGTCTTAAAGGTACATACAGGTTGCTGAGCGTGTTGACCTGTTGTTTGTAAGAACAGGACAAGGTTAAGCACAAGAGTTGGTTTAGGAGTGTAGGATCTAAAGATCCTAGAGTGAGTTGCTACCGCAAGATATACCTCCTGCATGGGCGGCTGCAAGTGCTGCAGCAACTTGTTCGCTAATCAGAGCTGTCAACTGGGCTTGAGTCATGTTAACGCGTCCACTCATGATCTTCATATCAAAGGGAACATAAGTGAGAGAGGTTCGCGAAAAGTGCGATGACAGAAGAGAGTAAGCACATAAGTGTTCTCAAGCAATAGTGGTTATGTTTATCTAAGCATACCATGAGCAAAGTTCTATGTAATCTAGCAAGTAGGCAATATAAACATGAATAGCAGTACCTATAGTGTTGAGTCTTGCACATGGAGCGAAGCGTCGTTGTGGATCGTTGAGCACTGTACAGGTTATAGTCTGGTTTTAATAAAAACATTTTCCCCTTATTAAATCCTCGTTCACTATAACCAATGGCTCTGATACCAATCTGTCACACCCCCCAAAATCCACATGCGGAGTATCACCGCATGGGGGCATGACATGACCAGGATCAAGCCACCAATCATATTGAACAATAGTAAATGTAATTCAACCAAACAATATGAAAGGTGTTCCAAAACAAAAGTATAGTTTCAAGGTTCAGTGGAAGCATAAATGTAAGACCCAACACAAGTAATAAGTTTTAAATGTCATAAATGTTTAACATGGCATCCACGATCCATGTCTACAACGACCGCGCCTCCCAGTGCAAGCTCCATGAGTACCTATTGACCTGCAAGGCATGTAACAACAAGTCAACAACAAAGTTGAGCGAGTTCACAGCTGGTTGTTTAGTTATAGTATTCGTTTCGTAATTCTCATGTTCATTTTGTAAACCATGTATCGTATTTATTTGTATCGCGGCCTTCCAGGCATGTTTGCGAAGATTAGTGGGGGTCTCCCATGTATTCTAGACTAGTTATATATGTATCGCGGCCCTCCAGGCATGTTTGCGAAGATTAGTATTCGTATTGCGGCCATTCCAGGCATGTATGCGAAGATTAGTATTCGTATCGCGGCCATTCCAGGCATGTGTGCGAAGATTAGCGGGGGCTTCCCATGTGTTACTAGTCTAGTTGTATCTATAAGTGACCTTCCCCTAATGAGGTCAGTGGTACGTATTCCGGTAACGATGAAAGTACAAGTAATCAATCAATCCCATTCCCAACCCCGGGAATCCCATGCCTTGGTAAGAGTGTGAACTCACGTTGGTTTGCTCGGCAGATAAACAAAAGGTCACTTGAGTTGTATGTGGTCAACCACGTCTTAACATGGTTACCATATAAGTCAGGTCTATGGTTTAAGTAGTGCACGTATATGTTCTACACGTATTCTAACAAGTTGTATACAAGTATTGATCATGGCTTACATGTATAATCATGGCAGTTAATAGTTCATACGAGTCAACAGTAGAAATCACATAACAAACAAAGCCCAAACATGCAGCCCAATTACACAAGCCTAAAGCAGAGAAAGTCCGAACCGGAAGTGTGATTATGTGGTCTCGAGTCGAGACTAAGGATCTCGAGTCGAGACAGTGCGGTCTCGAGTTGTTGGCCTAAAGATCTCGAGTCGCAACTAAGAGTCTCGAGTCATGCATTTATCACTCGAGACTGGGTGGTCTCGAGTCAGGTCTCGAGTCGCAACAAGACCCGCAACCATGGTCTCGAGTCTTATTTGTGTGCTGATGATGTGTGGTCTCGAGTCGAGACTGTGAGTTCTCGACTCGCAACCCTTGTCAGACTAGGTGTGTAACCGATTTCCTTATTTGCAGCTCATTAATCCCGTAACATTAGCAAACAACTTTGGCAGTTTCAAATCGGATCAAATCAACAATTAATTCAGAATTCATGCATAATCATATCACCCTAATTGTAATTAAACCATGAACAGTAATCATCGAATCATTCGAATCAGTGACCTAATATGCCACCCTAATCATTCTAACTTGATTAATTAAGCAACGATCATAAGCATACATGCAACCGACTATATCACTTCCATTTGGTTCTAGATCTAATTCATGCAATCCAGTTTATTCATCACATAAATCCTAATTCTAAACCAACACTAATCTCATGATCATCATGTGGGTTCGGATCAATCGTTCAAAGGCAACAATCACACATACATCATTTAATCATATATTCATAGTTTGTCACAACATCAAAGATCAATCATCAGGCATAACATCAAGTATCATGTATTAAGCAACTAACCATGATGGAACACTAACCTTAACACCGAATCACTAGACCAAATCGGATAGGGCTTCGGCTTGGTTGATTTCCGTCGAACAAGAGAGGAGAGAAGGAAACTAGGGTTAGGTGTGTGTGTGTGTTTAGTATTTTCAAGATATCAGAAACAAACCCCTAAGTTGGATATGTGTATTCGCATAAGGGGGGTGGGCTGAACCCTTCATTGGGCCGCCCTCTAGGTCTCGAGTCCAAGTATAGTGAGCCGAGAGAAAGAAGTGTACAGCCCAATAGGGCTTGTGCGATTAGGACAAGTGTTATGCAACTATACTTATAGCATTCACATAAAATCACGTAGCACATAATATAACAACGTTGTAACATACATTGAAATCAAGCACATCAATAAATCAAGTAACGTTCATACAAGTTGCGTCAAAACACAAAGAAAGGTTCTGGAATACGGGTTGTCACATTATCCCCAAGTTGAAAGAAATTTCGTCCCGAAATTTAGCACGCGGTTACTGAGGAAGCTAGTTAAGTTGTATGGTTTTCCTGGGGTGTCACATCCTTCCCACGTTGGTTTGGAATTTCGTCCCGAAATTCCGCAGTAGCTTTAGCCTCAGTAGTGGTTGTACTGTTCGCGAACAATTGGGGATACTTTTGTTTCATTTGGTCTTCGCGTTCCCAGGTGAACTCTGGGCCACGACGGGAGTTCCAACGAACTCGAACAAGAGGTATTCTGGTGTGCTTGAGGACCTTAACATCCCGGTCCGTGATTTCGACTGGTTCCTCGACGAATCGTAACTGTTCGTCGATAGTGAGTTCCTTCAAAGGAACTATAAGGGTCTCATCTGACAGACACTTCTTCATATTTGACACGTGGAAAACGTTGTGAACCCCACCAAGTTCTGCTGGTAAGTTTAGTTTGTAGGCCTCTTTTCCTATTGTTTCTATGATTTCGAACGGTCCGACATACCGCGGATTGAGCTTGCCTCGTTTGCCAAAACAAACTACACCTTTCCAAGGTGAGACTTTGAGTAGCACTCGATCCCCAACATGGAACTCGAGTGGTTTCCTGCGCTTATCAGCGTAGCTTTTCTGACGGTCACGAGCTGCCACCATTCGTTGCCGTATCTGAGCAATTCTTTCCGTTGCGTCTACCACAAGTTCTGGACCAGTAATCTGACTATCACCCACGTCTGCCCAACAAAGAGGTGATCGGCATTTACGCCCGTACAATGCCTCAAATGGAGCGGCTTGAATGCTGGTGTGGTAACTGTTGTTATATGAAAACTCCACTAACGGGAGATGTTTTTCCCAGCCATTGCCGAAGTCGATAACACATGCCCGAAGCATGTCTTCTAGAGTCTGGATAGTGCGCTCAGACTGCCCATCCGTCTGAGGGTGATATGCTGTGCTCATGTCTAATCATGAGCCAAAAGATTTGTGCATTGCTTGCCACAGTTCCGAAGAAAAACGTGCATCACGATCCAAAATAATGGAGGTTGGCACCCCGTGCCTCAAAACCACTTCTTTTAAGTAAATGTCTGCTAAGGTAGAGAACTTGTCTGTTTCCTTGATAGCCAAGAAGTGTGCAGACTTAGTGAGTCGATCCACGATCACCCAAATAGTATCATTCGCACGTTGAGATCTAGGCAGGCCAGTAACAAAATCCATGGAAATTTCCTCCCATTTCCATTGTGGTATCTTTGGTTGTTGAAGTAGGCCTGATGGTTTCTGGTATTCCGTCTTGACTCTCGCACAAGTCAAACACTTGCTAACGTAAGTTGCTATGTGAGCTTTCATGCTAGGCCACCAATATGTAGTTCTGAGATCGTGGTACATTTTATCTGAACTCGGATGTACCGAGTAGCGAGACTTATGTGCGTCATCCATTACAAGCTCGCGTAAGTTGCCATAAAGTGGGACCCAGATGTGTCCTGTTACGTAGTAGGCGCCGTCTTCCTTTTGTTCTAACCGTTGTCTTGAGCCGCGTAGGGCTTCTGCCCTAACGTTTTATGGTTTCAACGCTTCTACCTGAGCATCTCGTATCTGTGCCGGAAGACTAGACTGGATGGTAAGTTGTAATGCTCGTACGCATCTAGGCTAGTGTCTTTTCTACTTAGGGCGTCAGCCACAACATTGGCTTTGCCTGGATGGTACTTGATGGCACATTTGTAATCGTTCAAAAGTTCGATCCATCATCGTTGACGCATGTTCAATTCCTTCTGCTTAAAGATATGCTCGAAACTCCTGTGATCAGTATAGATGGTGCACTTGGTACCGTACCTGTAATGTCGCCATATCTTAAGCGCGAAAACAACAGCTCCCAGCTCTAAATCGTGCGTAGTATAGTTCCGTTCATGAACCTTAAGTTGACGTGACGCATAAGCAATGACCTTGTCACGTTGCATTAACACACATCCAAGACCTTGAATGGATGCATCGCAATAGACCACAAAATCGTCCGTGCCTTCTGGCAATGAAAGAATAGGCGCGCTGCAGAGCCTATCTTTTAAGTGCTGAAAAGTTGTTTCCTGAGTACTACCCCAACGGTAGGTGACACCCTTCTGTGTCAGTAGTGTAAGCGGCTGTGCCTAGGTAATTCCTCTAGAAACACTTGAGGAAAGTCATACACTACAGGAATATCCTCTAATCTCTTCTCTTTCGATGATGCGTCAGTAACCAGTGCCAAAATGGCAGTGTGGCCCTTTTGTAAACACTTCTGGGCCTTCATGAAGGAGATGATGCCAACCACGGCACCACTCTTGTCACCTTGAACTTCGAGAGGTTCTTTACCAGAACAGGGAATACGAACAATCTTCTCCTTGCATAGGATCTCTGCTTGTTGTTGGGATAACCAATCCATCCCAATGACGATGTCGAAACTACCCAGAACTATGGGAATGAGATCGATAGAGAAAGTCTGACCAGCAAGGATAAGATTACAACCCTGAACTATGTGTGTGGCCTCTAGACTTATACCATTAGCTAACTCTACGACATGTTTGGTGTTTAATGGTGTTGCTGTACGCTTTAACAATTGACTAACTTTTGAGACACATAACTTGTATCGGCACCCGAATCAAATAATACCGTAACATAAAAGTCGTCGAGAAGAAACTTACCCATCACCACGTTAGGATCATTCCTTGCATCACCCTGACCCAGCACAAATGCACGACCCCTAGCGCCGTTATTATCATTGTTTCCCCCGTTGTTGTTCCCATTGCCCTGATTATTGTTATTGTTCTGGTTCTGGTTTAACTGGGGCAGTCTCGCTTGAAGTGGCCTTCAGCACCACACTGATAGCATCCCCTGTTGCCTCGCTGTTGTTGTTGCTGCTGGTTTCGTGGAGCTGGTGGTTGTTGTTGCTGGTTGTGACAACTGTGCTCTTTAATCGATGAACAATGTAAAACAATGTTAATTATCAATAATACAATGTGTTTGGTGATTTTACAATTCGATTCGATTCGATTTCAAGCTTTAAATCGCTTTCTGGAAAGTTATACGCAAACTGGTGCGTAAATGCGGTCAGTTTAATGCGACAAAATACTCCGGGATAGTGAAATAGGCTTTACATACCTTAAATAACCTTCACATAACTTAGAAATAAGTTTTGGATGGTTTGGTGTGTCGAAAACAAGTTTGTTCGATCGCAGGGACTATTTGTGTCAAACTGTGAAACTATACCGATTTGTATAGTAACGAACATTCCGGAACTTGATCATAAGTTAAACATACCCTAAATATCCTTTACATAGCTTAGAAATAGGCTTTGAGGGGTTCGGTATGCTAAAATAAACTTTATTGATCAATAGGGACTAAAAGCATCAAAAAGTGCACAAGTTTGCATTTTCGCGCATATCTTGCGTTCTGAATATATCCGGACATCCAAAAATTTATGTAATCATTAAAATATTTTATTTTAGTGTTTGGCATGCAAAAATTCCATTCGTCGCTTAATTTGGATCGTTTTTGCGTTCGTTACGACTTCCGTCGTAATTAACCGAACAACGCGATCGTACGACCAAACAAACCGACATCCGAGATATTTTTGAGCATGTTTTGAGTTCCCAATACTTTACCTTCATTTTAGAGCCTTGAAACGAGGTTAACGGGGCTTAAATGTGTCAAAAATGGGCCGAAATGCATGTTTCTAAGCTGCAGGGACTAAAATTGACAATCTTCCAAAGATGCCAGGCGGCCCGCGTAAACAAGCCTTATTCTTACGCGGCCCGCGTCAGTGACACAGTACAGAAACATTGAATTTGGTCATTCTGCTCGTTTTTGCTGGTTTTGATCTCTAGTTTTCAATGCTAGGGGCTGGTTTGTGTGGGGAACAAGTCCCCCAATCAGTCCTTGACACTTGTATGGCCTAGATCATTCCCTCTTCTCCAAGAAATGATCCTAACGGTTTGGCGAAAACTATATATAGGCCATGCTTTTATTCCATTTTCCTCACATTTGGTTTGAGATTTCTCTAAGTGGTTGTGATTATTCACTACCTACCTGAGAATACTTGGAACCAAATCTATTTGGACCCTTTGTAAGTCCTCTTTCATTCTTCTATTGGTTTCCTAGCTCGAAAGTCAAACTTTGTTTGACTTTCAGCTTTGACCACGAGATGGTCAACGAGAAGTTCGTTTGAACTTTGCAACGTGAGCGTAATCACGTTGGCTATAGTCCTTAGTGACTATACCCACTGATTACCACGTTGACTAGGTGTAGTGACGAGTCGTAGTTTCGGTCAAAATGCGCAATTAGGCGTATTTTGCAACCAAACTACTCTAGGTATCAAAACACTTTGTTTTGATATCAAAACCTATTTTTAACTTAGATAAGCATGTTTTAACATGCTTAGCTCGTCACTTTTAGTTTCGTGCTTGTTTAGAGTCGTAAGTCAAGCGGTCTAAACCACCGCTTAGACTTTCGAACTCGACCCGTTTGGTCGATCTTTAGGATCTGACCAAGCATGTTTAGTGACCATAGTTGCATAGGGAATAACCTTCCGAGGTTATACCTTATGGTCACCGAGTTTAAGTAGTTGTATGATAGGTAGATTATATGCCTTACGTAAATTACCAAAATGCCCTTTTCATGCATAATTGGATTTTAAGCTTATGTAACCTAAACTTTTGTCATATAACTGATTATGCAACCTATTTAAACATGTTTAGGCATATAATACTTGTCATAGGACTAGTTAGACGTCTTGAATGCGCGTTTGCGCGCACGACGCGTTAAAGTAGCATAAGCTACCTTAATGGGTCGCAACGGGTCGAAAGCACTTAGGTTAGGTTTCAATCTAGGATGTAGGCTTTGTTAAACCATATCACATGAGTTCCAACACTCATTTGGTTTACAAGACCTCATTCTGTCCGATCTTCCGATTTAGGCGTCTATTGTTTGACAAAGTGATTCGATTATTAGGTACTGCTTGAGTTTCCTTGGTTTGATTGAGCTTGTTGAGTTCTTTAGATTGAGGATACTTTGCACTTCAATGTGAGTACATAGTTCCCCTATTTTTACTATTTTCAATTGTTTTGGGGTGATTCATATGTACAAAACGAATTTCAAGGTTTAAACGATGATTTCAAAAATGATGGTTTATACAAAACTAATAACGATTTCAATAATGTTAACAAACTTGTTGGTTGTAATTACATAACGAATGACATTCATTAGCTCTGATCAAGCCGACCAGTATTAGGTTATGGTACCATAGGATCTGACAAATCACGTTATCAGACTACACCCATGGTTATGTGTCACACCCCCAAAATCCCACACGCGGAGTACCACCGCTTGGGAGCGTGACTGACCAGGATCAAGCCACCAATCATATTGAACATGTAATAAATAGTAACAATTATCCATCAATACGAAAGGTGTTTATCAAACCAACATAATTAAGTGTAGCGGAAGCATTAAAGGTAAACCCAAAACATAAGTGTTAAGTAAGCATTCACAAATCCTTGTCCACAACGACCTGCTCCTCCCTGTGCAAGCTCCATAAAGTACCTAAGGTCCTGCAAGGCATGCAGCAGAGAGTCAACAACTAGTTGAGCGAGTTCACAGAAAGTAAGTTCAGTAATAGAAATGGTATAGCAAGCATTGCGTTCGTTCATCTAATCATGTATCGTATTAGTTCGTTCATTGTTCATGTATAGTATTGGTTTCCATCGCGGGCCCTTTCGGCATGTATGCGAAGATTTGGGTTAATACTCCCAAATATCCTAGACTCTATATATTTGTATCGCTGGCCACCCTGGCATGTGTGCGAAGTTCTAATATGTATAGTTCGCAGCCTTCCTGAGGCATGTGTGCGAAGATCAGTCATAATTATCGCAGCCAACCCTTGGCGTGTGTGCGAAGATCAGTTCAAGTAGGTATACTAGTCTAGCTGTATCTTATCATTTACCATCCTCACCCTGAGGACTATATCATTAGGTTCCGTTAACTATGTACGCACGAAATAATCATCCAATCCCATTCCCACCCTGGGAACCCCATGCCTTGGCTGTGTGAACTCACCTTGGGTTGCTCGGCAGATACACAAAAGGTTCTTGAACTAAGGGTGGTCAACCACGTCCTAACAGGGTTACCACACAAGTCAGGTTTTGACTTCAAATAATGCACGTATGTATCACATAAGTTAACACAATTTATGAATAGGTGTAGATCATGATTAAACACGTATTGTACATAACAGTCAAAAGCATATAACACTCATACTTGTGCAATTTAGATTCATCCCAATAGTGGTTAGCCCAACATGATGTGCGATCCAACCAATCCCGGCCCAACATCATAAACAATCCAATATCATTCCCGGCCCAATAAAATTATACATCAAACAGCTTGTGCGACTGCTAAGTCTTGTGCGGTTGGGCCTTGGGCTGTCCGGCCCAATAGCTATAAACAAATAACATAAGTGACTTGTGCGCTTCATACAGGTTGTGCGATCAGGATTGGGCTTGAGGCCCAAGCATTATATGTACGATCCGGTAACCCTTATGCGAGTGAACTGGGTTGTGCGAGCAACTCTAATACCCAGCCCATGTCTACAGCCCAATAATAACATACGGCCCAACAACAAGTGAACAAACATCTTGTGCGGTTCAGAGGTCCTTGTGCGACTGGGGACCTCTTGTGCGGTCCGGCTTGTGTTGTGCGATCGGACAACATTGTGCGATTGTGTACCTTGTGCGAGTGGCCCTTTGTGTGTTCGGATCAGATTTGTGTGATCTGATCTTGTACAACTTAGACTTGTGCGATTGCTTAAACATTCCGGATATTAAGGAATCGGTTACAACTAAATTAATGGTTTTCAATTTTATCATATTCAATTAACAGTTTCCATTCAAATCTTACAACTTATACGGATCAAACATGCATAATTCAAATGTTTCATCAAGAACCCTAACCGAACCATACATGAACAACCTATTAACATTTAATCGAATTAAAACTAATCATTAATCCGAGTTCTACTATATCACAGTCGGTTACTTCAAGCATCAAGTGATTAACAACACTAAATCGATCTAGAATACGGTACAAGCGAGCCGATTACATGACAAGTAAACATATATATCATTCAATCAACATAATCAATCATGATAAGCAAGAACCCTATAACATCATGCGTGACTATTATAACACATATCAAAAACATCACAACAATCAAACACTAACCGGCTTAGTCCGAACAACGAGAAGGTAAGCCGAATGAAACACAAGATCCTCGATCCGAATGGTTGTTTGCCTGGTTGTTCGCCGTCGGGTTTGAACGAGAGAGAATGAGAGAGCTAGGGTTTCTAGTGTGTTATGATTTTTGTAACAAATGAAATCATAAACCCCATGGGTGAGTGTTTACACGTTTGGAAAGAGTGGGCCGGCCCTTACATGGGCTGCCCTAGTCCGATTACAAGCAACACGGCCCAAAGGGCTTGTGCGATTGATTGTGAAGTGTTGTGTGGTTCGGGTTGTGTTTACCATATCTACACGTAACACATATAGCACATAACGTTCATAATTCACAAAGTTCATATAATCACATGTCGTAACATTAGTCATTTAATCAATCAACCAAGTTCACCTACGTTACATACAGCACAAAGACGGGTTTGAAGTACGAGTTGTCACATTATCCCCAACTAAAAAGAAATTTCGTCCCGAAATTTGGTATGCACTCACTGAGGAAGCTAGGTAAGTTCAATCGTTCACTGGTTTTTCCTAGGGTGTCACATCCTCCCCCCGAAATTCCGAAGTAGTAGCTTCAGCCTCAGTGGTGGTTGCATTGGTTCCGAATAACTGGGGGTACTTTTCTGTCATCCTGTCTTCGCGTTCCCAGGTGTACTCTGGGCCACGTTTGGAGTTCCAACGTACTCGAACAAGAGGGATTCTCTTGTGTTTGAGGACCTTCACATCCCAGTCCGTGATTTCTACTGGTTCCTCGACGAACTGCAACCGCTCGTCGATAGTGAGTTCTTTGAAAGGAATGATAAGGGTCTCATCTGATAGGCACTTATTCAGATTCGACACGTGAAATACATTGCGAACTGCCCCGAGTTCAGCTGGTAGGTTCAACTTGTAGGCTACTTTGCCGATTTTCTCAATGATTTCGAACGGTCCGACGTACCGCGGATTTAGTTTGCCCCGTTTGCCAAAACGAACCACACCCTTCCAGGGTGAAACTTTTAATAAAACCCGGTCCCCGACCTGAAATTCCAACGGCTTTCTACGCTTGTCCGCGTAGGCTTTCTGACGGTCGCGTGCTGCCGCCATGCGTTGTCGTATCTGTGCTATCTTTTCTGTGGCGTCCACTACAATCTCTGGACCCGTGATCTGACTATCCCCCACCTCTGCCCAACAGAGAGGTGACCGGCGTTTACGTCCGTACAATGCCTCGAATGGAGCGGCTTGTATGCTGGTGTGATAACTGTTATTGTATGAGAACTCCACCAAAGGGAGATGCTTTTCCCAGCCGTTGCCGAAATCGATAACGCATGCCCGAAGCATGTCTTCAAGAGTTTGGATCGTTCACTCAGACTGCCCATCCGTCTGAGGGTGGTATGCTGTGCTCATGTCTAATCGTGAGCCGAAAGATTTGTGCATCGCTTGCCATAGCTCTGACGTGAATCGTGCATCCCGATCCGAAATGATGGAGGTGGGCACCCCGTGCCTCGAAACAACTTCCTTGAGATAGATGTTTGCGAGAGTGGAGAACTTATCCGTTTCCTTTATAGCTAGGAAGTGTGCAGACTTGGTGAGTCGATCCACGATCACCCATATAGTATCATTCCCACGCTGAGATCTAGGTAGGCCTGTAACGAAATCCATGGAAATTTCTTCCCATTTCCATTGCGGTATCGTGGGTTGCTGAAGTAGACCCGCTGGTTTCTGATATTCGACCTTGACTCTCGCACAGGTCAAGCACTTTCCAACGTACGTAGCGATGTGGGCCTTCATGCTTGGCCACCAATAAGTAGTTCTGATGTCGTGGTACATCTTATCCGACCCTGGATGTACCGAGTAGCGAGACTTGTGAGCTTCATCCATTACAAGTTCGCGTAGACTGCCATAAAGTGGGACCCAAATACGCCCCGTTACATAGTAAGCACCGTCTGCCTTCTGTTCCATTCGTTGTCGTGAGCCGCGTAAGGCTTCAGCTTTGACATTTTCAGGTTTCAATGCTTCTACCTGAGCATCTCGTATCTGTGTAGGAAGGCTAGACTGAATCGTAAGCTGTAGCGCTCGCACGCGCCGTGGTAGAGTGTCTTTCCGACTGAGGGCATCAGCCACAACATTGGCTTTGCCTGGATGGTACTTGATGGCGCATTCGTAATCGTTCAGTAACTTGACCCACCGCCGTTGACGCATGTTCAAATCCTTCTGCTTAAGAATATGCTCGAGACTCCTGTGATCGGTGTAAATCGTGCACCTGGTACCGTACAGGTAGTGTCGCCATATCTTAAGCGCGAAAACAACAGCTCCCAGCTCTAAATCGTGCGTCGTGTAGTTCCGTTCGTGAATCTTAAGTTGGCGCGAGGCGTAAGCAATAACCTTGTCGCGCTGCATTAACACACATCCCAGTCCCCGAATGGATGCATCACAATAAACCACGAAGTCATCTGTGCCCTCTGGCAATGAGAGAATAGGTGCGCTGCAAAGCCTATCCTTTAGGTGCTGAAAAGCAGTCTCCTGGGGTTCTCCCCAGCGGTAGGTGACACCCTTCTGTGTCAGTAGTGTAAGCGGCTGAGCAATCTTTGAAAAGTCTTTAATAAACCGTCTGTAGTAACCCGCCAAACCTAAGAATTGGCGTATTTCCGTTGGCGTACGTGGTGCAGGCCAATTCCTGATTGAGTCTACCTTGGATGGATCGACATGGATCCCATCCTTGTTCACTACGTGGCCTAGAAGGTGGACTTTACGAAGCCAGAAGTCGCACTTCGAAAACTTAGCGTACAGCTGTCCCTTCCGTAGGAGTTCCAAAATAAGGCGTAGGTGCTGCTCGTGTTCCTCCTGACTCTTGGAGTAGATCAGAATGTCGTCGATGAAGACAATGACGAACTTGTCAAGATAGGGTTTGCACCCTGTTCATAAGGTCCATAAATACGGCAGGTGCGTTCAATAATAGCAAACCATCCATCATATCAAACATAAGGTATAGTGGTTAAAATAATTCATAAATCCCAATACGATTGATGTTCAAACCAAACTTTGTTTGAGTAGCGGAAACATAATAATGAAAACCCAAAATAAGTTATAAGTTCAAATATCGTTCATTGCGTCTCCTCGTCCTAACACGAAAGCTCGACCTCTTGCCTTGTTGCCATTGTTGTTGTTGTTTCCCTCGTTGTTGTTGTTGTTCCCGTTGCCCTGGTTATTGTTGTGGTTCTGATTCTGGTTCAACTAAGGGCAATCGCGTTTGTAATGACCTTCAGCTCCACACTGGAAACATCCCCGGTCTCCACGCTGTGGCTGCTGCTGCTGTGGGTTCTGAGGAGCTGGTGGTGGAAGTTGCTGGTTCTGATTAGTTGGCCGTGAGCTTCTACAATCTTTGGCTTCGTGCCCTAGCTTGAGACATCTCTGACAACGTTCTTTGCGACACCTTCCACTGTGGTGCCTGTTACACTTGTTACATAGTGGGTGAACTCCCCGGTATCCACCCTGCCCCTGACTGCCAGATGATTGCTGACTCGAATTCTGGTAGTCATTCGTCCTGCGCTGCTGTGCTTGAGACTGAACGGATACTGATCCCCTGCTGGAATCCCCATCCCATTTCCGTTTGTTGTCGTTGGGTGTAGCAGAAGTAGCAGCTGGAGTAGTAGTTGCACTGACGCGTTTGGGCAGCTTGTTCTGTTCTACTGCCTGATCTGTGAGTCGATGAGCAAGACGCTGGATGTCTTGGATGTTGTCGAGGTTTGCCGATGTAACATGGCTCTGGATCTCTGGCGCAAGTCCCTTGAGATACAACTCAATGCGCTTCACTGGAGGGTCCACCATAGTTGGACACAGAATGGCCAGTTCGTTTGACCGTTTCGTATAGGCTTCAATCTCTGACCCCGTCATTTTCAAGTGATAAAGCTCGTTCTCCAACTTGTGGATGTCATCACGCGTGCAGTATTCCCTCTTAATGAGTTCCTTGAAGTCGTTGCAGGGTGTGGCGTTAGCAGCTGCCAACCCTAAGATCTGAACTTGGGCGTTCCACCAAGTTAGTGCTATTCCTTCTAGCGTGCCAGTGGCGTATTTCACCCTGCGAGCCTCAGGGCATTCACACATCTCGAACACAGACTCTAGCTTCTCAAACCAGTGGAGGAGTCCCACTGCCCCCTCTGTGCCGCTGAAAGTACTTGGACGGCAGTCCATGAAGTTCTTGAAAGTGCAGACAGGTTGCTGCGCGTGTTGACCTATTGTGTACGAATAGGGCAATGTTTAAATACAAGAGTGAATGCAGGATCTAAGGATCCTAGTGTGAATCTAAACTGCAGGGTATACTACCTGCTTGAGCAGCTGCAAGTGCCGCAGCAACTTGAGCTTGAACGAGAGCCTCTAGCTGGGCTTGAGTCATGTTAATCCGTCCAGATATGATCTTCATAGTAAAAGTAATGTAAGTGAGAGTGGTTCGCGAGTAGGGTGATGACAGAAAAGCGTAAGCACGTAGGTATTCTCATGTAGTAAAGTCATGTGTATCTAAGCGTAATGCGAGCAAAGTTCTAAGCAGTTCTAGCATGCAGGTAATAAACATAAACCTTATTACCTAGGATGTTGAGTCTTGCACGTGGAGCGAAGCGTCGTTGTGGATCGTTGAGAGCACTGTTCTGGTTATAGTCTGGTTTTAATAAAACGTTTTCCCATATTAAAACCTAGTTCTCTATAACCAATGGCTCTGATACCAATCTGTCACACCCCCAAAATCCCACACGCGGAGTACCACCGCTTGGGAGCGTGACTGACCAGGATCAAGCCACCAATCATATTGAACATGTAATAAATAGTAACAATTATCCATCAATACGAAAGGTGTTTATCAAACCAACATAATTAAGTGTAGCGGAAGCATTAAAGGTAAACCCAAAACATAAGTGTTAAGTAAGCATTCACAAATCCTTGTCCACAACGACCTGCTCCTCCCTGTGCAAGCTCCATAAAGTACCTAAGGTCCTGCAAGGCATGCAGCAGAGAGTCAACAACTAGTTGAGCGAGTTCACAGAAAGTAAGTTCAGTAATAGAAATGGTATAGCAAGCATTGCGTTCGTTCATCTAATCATGTATCGTATTAGTTCGTTCATTGTTCATGTATAGTATTGGTTTCCATCGCGGGCCCTTTCGGCATGTATGCGAAGATTTGGGTTAATACTCCCAAATATCCTAGACTATGTATATTTGTATCGCTGGCCACCCTGGCATGTGTGCGAAGTTCTAATATGTATAGTTCGCAGCCTTCCTGAGGCATGTGTGCGAAGATCAGTCATAATTATCGCAGCCAACCCTTGGCGTGTGTGCGAAGATCAGTTCAAGTAGGTATACTAGTCTAGCTGTATCTTATCATTTACCATCCTCACCCTGAGGACTATATCATTAGGTTCCGTTAACTATGTACGCACGAAATAATCATCCAATCCCATTCCCACCCTGGGAACCCCATGCCTTGGCTGTGTGAACTCACCTTGGGTTGCTCGGTAGATACACAAAAGGTTCTTGAACTAAGGGTGGTCAACCACGTCCTAACAGGGTTACCACACAAGTCAGGTTTTGACTTCAAATAATGCACGTATGTATCACATAAGTTAACACAATTTATGAACAGGTGTAGATCATGATTAAACACGTATTGTACATAACAGTCAAAAGCATATAACACTCATACTTGTGCAATTTAGATTCATCCCAATAGTGGTTAGCCCAACATGATGTGCGATCCATCCAATCCCGGCCCAACATCATAAACAATCCAATATCATTCCCGGCCCAATAAAATTATACATCAAACAGCTTGTGCGACTGCTAAGTCTTGTGCGGTTGGGCCTTGGGCTGTCCGGCCCAATAGCTATAAACAAATAACATAAGTGACTTGTGCGCTTCATACAGGTTGTGCGATCAGGATTGGGCTTGAAGCCCAAGCATTATATGTACGATCCGGTAACCCTTGTGCGAGTGAAATGGGTTGTGCGAGCAACTCTAATACCCAGCCCATGTCTACAGCCCAATAATAACATACGGCCCAACAACAAGTGAACAAACATCTTGTGCGGTTCAGAGGTCCTTGTGCGACTGGGGACCTCTTGTGCGGTCCGGCTTGTGTTGTGCGATCGGACAACATTGTGCGATTGTGTACCTTGTGCGAGTGGCCCTTTGTGCGTTCGGATCAGATTTGTGTGATCTGATCTTGTACAACTTAGACTTGTGCGATTGCTTAAACATTCCGGATATTAAGGAATCGGTTACAACTAAATTAATGGTTTTCAATTTTATCATATTCAATTAACAGTTTCCATTCAAATCTTACAACTTATACGGATCAAACATGCATAATTCAAATGTTTCATCAAGAACCCTAACCGAACCATACATGAACAACCTATTAACATTTAATCGAATTAAAACTAATCATTAATCCGAGTTCTACTATATCACAGCCGGTTACTTCAAGCATCAAGTGATTAACAACACTAAATCGATCTAGAATACGGTACAAGCGAGCCGATTACATGACAAGTAAACATATATATCATTCAATCAACATAATCAATCATGATAAGCAAGAACCCTATAACATCATGCGTGGCTATTATAACACATATAAAAAACATCACAACAATCAAACACTAACCGGCTTAGTCCGAACAACGAGAAGGTAAGCCGAATGAAACACTAGATCCTCGATCCGAATGGTTGTTTGCCTGGTTGTTCGCCGTCGGGTTTGAACGAGAGAGAATGAGAGAGCTAGGGTTTCTAGTGTGTTATGATTTTTGTAACAAATGAAATCATAAACCCCATGGGTGAGTGTTTACACGTTTGGAAAGAGTGGGCCGGCCCTTACATGGGCTGCCCTAGTCCGATTACAAGCAACACGGCCCAAAGGGCTTGTGCGATTGATTGTGAAGTGTTGTGTGGTTTGGGTTGTGTTTATCATATCTACACGTAACACATATAGCACATAACGTTCATAATTCACAAAGTTCATATAATCACATGTCGTAACATTAGTCATTTAATCAATCAACCAAGTTCACCTACGTTACATACAGCACAAAGACGGGTTTGAAGTACGAGTTGTCACATTATCCCCAACTAAAAAGAAATTTCGTCTCGAAATTTGGTATGCACTCACTGAGGAAGCTAGGTAAGTTCAATCGTTCACTGGTTTTTCCTGGGGTGTCACATTATGTGTGGGGGTTATGTAGGTAACGACCGAATCTGTGATTATTAACTTACCCTGTGGTGGTTTGTTAATATGAAAAACGAGGTAGTTGAGTCACGAAGGTTTGAATGTTATTAGCGAGACGACCAAAAGTAGTTTCACTATTAAAACGAATACGATTTTGGGACGAATTAAACGATTTGAGACGATTTAAACGAATTAAACGATGTGGATAAACGATTGGTTTTGGGTAGTGATTAGATAATGGGATGGGTGTAGTATGATAGAATCATGGTAGATATGTCTCTGGTACATCTTATATATAAGTGCTTCTATCATATTACATTTCGTGTCATTATTTAGTTCACTTGGGAAACAATTTGAAACAATGTCTCACAATGAGGTTTTCGAAATGATATAAACCATACAAGTTTTATTAACGAGTTTTTATGAAATGTTATACGATTTGGTTTATTAAAATAAATGTTTTTGAGTTAAGAGTCATGGCTACGAGATTTTATAAACTATAACCATCTTGATTTGAGTTGGTTAACTATGTTGCAAAACACTTCTCAAAACGAGGTTTGTATTTTGACTCTTGTAGTCTAACGAGGTACTGCAACATATAAACGAGCCATGAATTCGATACTCCCATAAAACCTATGTACTCGCCAGCATTTCTTTGCTGACTTTATTTTTACATATGTTTCAGGTGGTATTGCTTGATGTTGCTTGCTAGGAAGCTTGTGTCACATAGGACCTGGACGAGGCCATAGTGACTTAAAAGCAGTTATAAACAATATGTAGTTTGTTTGTTTTGATTTAAAGACAATGTACATTACTTTATAATTCAATTAAACGAAACATTTGGTTACCATGGTTGTGGAACAATAATTCTGTTGCAACACTCCCCGACGTTTCCGCCACGGTTTGTTGTTTTAACGTGGTCGGGGTGTGATAGAAGAGTTGGTATTAGAGCCAATGGTTATAGGGAATTAGGTTATTAGCAATGCTTTGACCTAGACTATAACTTTAGGACCCTAACACAAGTTTACTTGTGTTTAGAATTTAAAACAATATCGTCACCTATCCTTAGGTGATAACCACAACGAGAACACAATAACGAATCCGCTTCGAAAATTAATCATCTATCCTTGGGTGATTGATTACTAGGTTTTGAACCTTCTGTTATAAGGTTTTGAACCCTTCCAGTTTGATTCATCTTTTGGCTTTATGCCTTTTGGAGTTTTCAAAATCTCGTCAAAGTTTGGGTCTAAATAATGGGAACACGTGTAAACTGGAAGAGTGAATGCCTGTACCCTGAGTTTTCTGTCTAAGGCTAGAGTGTTCGTACAAATCCGCATTATCGGACCAGTCACTCTTACCTGGGAACTACTGAGGTGAGTTTTCACTTATAGGCGAGCATGTCTTCGCGATACATTATAGTGACCCATTTACTTTGATTAGTCGCCGCGTGTCGTTTGTTTGTTCGAGGTAACAAACAAATGATCGCCTTCCTTGTGTTTTGTCGATGTTTTCAAACCTCTTTTGTTTTTCCAATTATCAACCTCACTCGTTTCTCATGTTTCCTTGTTAGACAATGCCTCCTCGACGCGATGCTCGGACCGATGCTCGAACTTATACTGTTGAGGAAGTCGCAGCCCTTGTCTCTCAGCAAATGGCTGCTGTGCTTCCAGGCATTGTGACCCAAATTCACAAACTATACAACAACAACAATAATAAAAACAATAATGCACCGTGTAATTTCAAGAATTTCAATTCTGCGAAGCCGCTTAAGTTTTCTGGGTCGCAAGGAGCAACTGCGCTCCTACAATGGTTTAAAAGTATCGAGAGCACATTCCGACATGTGCAGTGTTCGAATGAGCGTAAGGTTGAGTTTGCATCTAGTGTGTTCGAGAAGCGAGCTCTTACATGGTGGAACGGAGTGATGCGTGATAGGGGTGCTGAAGTGGCACTAGCACAAACTTGGGAAGAGCTCCGAGCTCTCATGATGAGAGAGTTCTGTCCCCGTCACGAGATTCGAGCTTTAGAACGGGAATTCGATGATTTGAAACAAGTCGGGGGAGAACACCGTGCTTATATGGATCGATTTGAGGAGCTCAGTTTGTTGTGTCTCACGATGGTTACCCCGCTGGATAAAGCAATCGAGAGGTATATCGATGGTTTACCGGATTCCATGCAGGACATTATGACCGGTGTTAATCCTACTACCCTTCGTTAAGTAATCGAGTTGTCTGCTACCCTGACTGAGTCTCAAGTCAGGAAGGGTAAACTTACCCGCAAGGGTGATCAAAAGAAGTCAACTGATTCTGATAAGGAAAAGGGTAAGGGTAAGAAGCAGGGTGAGTCTTCGAAAAAGTCAAGGAAGCGTAAGGCTTCCCAAAACTTTGCTGTCACCAATCAAACTGCTCAGAACCCACCGACTCAACCTCCTGCGAAGAAAGCATATGCTGGCACCGCACCTCACTGCACTAGATGCAACGGTCACCATGTTGCTCAACAGGCCTGTAAACAGTGTGCTACGTGTGGTAGACTTGGGCATTTGGCCAACATTTGTCGTTTTGGTCAAAATCAGGCTGCTCAGGTTCCAGCACAAGCTCAAGGGAATGCTGCGAGATTCCCACCTGGTTCGTGTTTTAATTGCGGAGAAATGGGTCATTTCCGCAACAACTGCCCGAAATTGGTAAACGCGAATGCGAATGCGAATGTCAATCCGAATGGTAATGCTATAGCGAATGTGAATCCCGCTCGTGGACGAGCATTCCATCTGAACGCAAATGAGGCGAGGGCGGACAACGAAGTTGTTAACGGTACGTTCCTTGTTAATAATCAACTTGCATCTGTCCTTTTCGATTATGGTGCCGATAGGAGTTTTGTTTCATTATCCTTTGAGCCTTTACTTGCGATACCTAGAACTAAACTAAGGAAGCCCTTGTCTGTCGAAGTTGCTACTGGTAAACCACTCACACTCGATTCTGTTCTTCGTGGTTGTCAATTGAACCTCGATAACCATCTTTTCCCTATCGACCTCGTACCAATGCAACTTGGGAGTTTCGACATTATCGTGGGGATTGATTGGTTAACCAAACATCATGCCGAGGTTGTTTGTTTCGACAAGATCGTTCATATTCCTCTTTCCTCTAGTGATGTTCTTGAGGTTCGTGGCGAGAAACCATCTGTTGGTTTGAAACTCATGTCATGTATGAAAGCTCAAAGCTATCTACGAAAAGGATATGTTGCTTTCCTTGCACATGTCACCGAGGAGAAAAACAAGAACAAGAGTATTCAGGATATTCCGATTGTTCGGGATTATCCAGAGGTGTTTCCTGATGAACTGCCTGGTTTGCCTCCAGTTCATCAAGTCGAGTTTCATATTGATCTTGTACCCAATGCTAACCCGATTGCAAAAGCACCTTATCGTCTTGCACCTTCCGAGATGCAAGAGTTATCAAAACAGCTTCAAGAGTTATCTGATAAAGGATTCATCCATCCAAGTTATTCACCTTGGGGAGCTCCTGTCCTCTTCATGAAAAAGAAAGATGGATCTTTTCGAATGTGTATCGATTATCGTGAGCTTAATAAGCTTACAAGAATCGATATCCCCTACCTCGAATCGATGATCTCTTTGATCAGCTGCAAGGTGCTACATGTTTTTCCAAGATCGATCTGCGTTCTTGGTATCATCAGCTTCGTGTATTCGAAGAAGATATTCCCAAAACTGCTTTTCGCACGAGATATGGACACTACGCGTTTACTGTCATGCCTTTTGGTTTGACGAATGTTCCAGCTATTTTCATGGACTTAATGAATAGGGTCTGTAAACCTTATTTAGACAAGTTCATCATTGTGTTCATCGACGATATTCTTATTTATTCAAAGTCTCGAGCCGATCACGAGCAACACCTTCGTTTGACTCTCGAACTCCTAAAGAAGGAACAACTTTTTGCTAAATTCTCCAAGTGTGAATTCTGGCTTAAAAAAGTTCAGTTTTTGGGACATATAGTCAATGAGCAGGGTATTCATGTGGATCCATCCAAAATTGTTGCAATTAAGGATTGGAATACACCTACGACACCCACAGAAGTTCGTTCTTTTCTTGGACTTGCTGGGTATTACCGTCATTTTATTGCAAATTTCTCAAAGATTGCGGTTCCACTCACTACTTTGACTCAGAAGAATAAGCCTTTTGAGTGGGGACCCAAGCAAGAAGAAGCGTTCCAAACGCTGAAACAGAGACTTTGTGATGCTCCTGTTCTATCTTTGCCCGAAGGAAGCGATGATTTCGTTGTCTACTGCGATGCATCCAACTTAGCCCTTGGTTGTGTTCTCATGCAACGAGGCAAAGTTATAGCATACGCGTCTAGACAATTGAAAGTTCACGAGAAGAACTACACGACTCATGATCTTGAGTTAGGCGCTGTAGTCTTTGCTCTCAAAATCTGGAGACACTATCTTTATGGCACGAAGTGTGTGGTTTTCACAGACCACAAAAGTCTCCAGCATATTCTTAATCAGAAGGAGTTAAACATGAGGCAACGACGTTGGGTTGAACTCTTGAGTGACTACGATTGCGAGATTCGCTACCATCCTGGTAAAGCGAATGTCGTGGCCGATGCGCTAAGTCGAAAAGAGCGAGTTAAGCTTCATCCAGTTCAAACTCGTATTCTTCAAGCTCAGCAATTTTGTGTTTCACAAAATTTGATAAGTGAGGAATTACCACGTCAGCTTGAGCTTAAACTCGAAGCGAAAGACGATGGTTTGCTTTATTTCAAGAATCGTTTGTGGGTTCCGAAACAAGACGATCTTCGCACTTTAGTGATGGACGAATCTCATAAGTCTCGATATTCTATCCATCCTGGTGCTGATAAAATGTACAAGGATCTTCGTACTAAGTTTTGGTGGCCTGGTATGAAGAAAGATGTTGGCTTGTATGTATCGAAATGCCTAACTTGTCTCAAAGTCAAGGCTGAACATCAACGACCTTCTGGTTTGCTTGTACAACCAGAGATACCGGTTTGGAAGTGGGAGAACATTGCTATGGATCTCATCACTAAATTACCGCATACATCTAAATGTCACGATGCTATTTGGGTTGTCATCGATCGATTAACGAAGTCAGCTCATTTTATTGCGATTCGCGAGGATCTATCTGCTGATAAACTTGCAAAGATTTATGTTGATGAGATTGTATCACGACATGGTGTTCCTTTGGATATCATTTCCGATCGTGATGCTCGATTTTCATCTCATTTTTGGAGAACCATGCAATCTGCTATGGGAACCCAACTAAATCTAAGCACTGCTTATCATCCCCAAACAGATGGACAATCCGAGAGGACGATTCAAACTTTGGAGGATATTCTTAGAGCATGTGTAATAGACTTTGGTGGTAATTGGGACTCTCATCTGCCAATGATCGAGTTCTCTTACAACAATAGTTATCATGCTAGCATCAATATGGCACCATTCGAAGCTCTTTACGGTCGAAAATGTCGTTCACCTGTCTGTTGGAATGAGGTCGGTGAGGCTCAGCTTACTGGACCTGAACTCGTTCTGGAAACAACAGACAAAATCAAGAAATTCGCGATAATCTTGTGACAGCTAGAAGCCATCAAAAGAGTTATGCGGATATGCGACGCAAGCCCCTAGAATTTCAAGTCGGAGACCATGTCCTACTCAAGGTGTCACCTTGGAAGGGAGTGGTGAGATTTGGAAGGAAAGGAAAACTTGCACCACGATATGTCGGACCATTTAAGATTGTTGAAAGAATTGGAAAGGTTGCCTATCGACTAGAGCTACCTCCAGAGCTTGGAAATATTCATCTGACTTTTCACGTGTCCAATTTGCGAAAGTGTTTAGCTGACGCTGATCTTCACATTCCTCTCGACGAGATCCAACTTGATGAAACGATGCACTTTGTCAAGAAACATGTGGAGATAGTGGACCGTACGTTCAAACAGTTGAAGAACAAACGGATTAAATTAGTCAAAGTTCATTGGGAATCCAAATGTGGCCCAGAGTTCACTTGGGAACGGGAGGACCAAATGAAGGAGAAATATCCGCAATTGTTCTCACAAGTGTCCTCTAGTTAAAATTTCGGGATGAAATTTCCTAAAGTAGGGGATACTGTGACAACTGTGCTCTTTAATCGATGAACAATGTAAAACAATGTTAATTATCAATAATACAATGTGTTTGGTGATTTTACAATTCGATTCGATTCGATTTCAAGCTTTAAATCCCTTTCTGGAAAGTTATACGCAAACTGGTGCGTAAATGCAGTCAGTTTAATGCGACAAAACACTCCGGGATAGTGAAATAGGCTTAACATACCTTAAATAACCTTCACATAACTTAAAATAAGTTTTGGATGGTTTCGTGTGTCGAAAACAAGTTTGTTCGATCGCAGGGACTATTTGTGTCAAACTGCGAAACTATACTGATTTTTATAGTAACGAACATTCCGGAACTTGATCATAAGTTAAACATACCCTAAATATCCTTTACATAGCTTAGAAATCGGCTTTGAGGGATTCGGTATGCTAAAATAAACTTTATTGATCAATAGGGACAAAAAGCGTCAAAAAGTGCACAAGTTTGCATTTTCACGCATATCTTGCGTTCTGAATATATCCGGACATCCAAAAATTTATGTAATCATTAAAATATATTATTTTAGTGATTGGCATGCAAAAATTCCATTCGTCGCTTAATTTGGATCGTTTTTGCGTTCGTTACGACTTCCGTCGTAATTAACCGAACAACGCGATCGTACGACCAAACGAACCGACATTCGAGATATTTTTGAGCATGTATTGAGTTCCCAATACTTTAACTTCATTTTAGAGCCTTGAAACAAGGTTAACGGGGCTTAAACGTGTCAAAAATGGGCCGAAATGCATGTTTCTAAGCTGCAGGGACTAAAATTGACAATCTGCCAAAGATGCCAGACGGCCCGCGTAAACCCAAGCCTTATTCTTACGCGGCCCGCGTCAGTGTCATAGTACAGAAACACTGAATTTGGTCATTCTGCTCGTTTTTGCTGGTTTTGATCTCTAGTTTTCAATGCTAGGGGCTGGTTTGTATGGGGAACAAGTCCCCCAATTAGTCCTTGACACTTGTATGGCCTAGATCATTCCCTCTTCTCCAAGAAATGATCCTAACGGTTTTGTGAAAACTATATATAGGCCATGCTTTCAATCCATTTTCCTCACATTTGGTCTGAGATTTCTCTAAGTGGTTGGGATTATTCACTACCTACCTGAGAATACTTGGAACCAAATCTATTTGGACCCTTTGTAAGTCCTCTTTCATTCTTTTTTTGCTTTCCTAGCTTGAAAGTCAAACTTTGTTTGACTTTCAGCTTTGACCATGAGATGGTCAACGAGAAGTTCGTTTGAACTTCGCAACGTGAGCGTAATCACGTTGGCTATAGTCCTTAGTGACTATACCCACTGATTACCACGTTGACTAGGTGTAGTTGTAACATTTGTGCTTGTAATCATTATGAACAGTTCCATTATCAATAAAACAATGTTATTTTATCCAATGTTTGTTTGGTTGTGTTTTACATTTTTCATGTTTTGACTTTTGCTCAATTTCAAACTCTACATCGCTTTCTGGAGAGTTATACGTGAACTGGTGCATACACGTACTCAGTTTAATGCGACAAATACTCCGGAACATCAACATATACTCAACATACCTTAAATAACCTTTACATAACTTAGAAATAAGTTCTGAAGGCTTTGGTATGGCAAAAACAAGTTAATTCGCTTACAGGGACTAAACTTGACAAACTGCGAAAGTATGCCAATTCGAACTGTAACGAACATTCCGGAACATGTCCATAAGATAAACATGCCATAAATATCCTTTACATAGCTTAGAAATAGGCTTTGAGGGGTTTGGTATGCTAAAACAAACTTTTGGATCATTCAGGGGCTAAAAGTGTCAAAAAGTGCACAAGTTTGCACTTTTGCGCATAACTTACGTTCTGAATACATCCGAACATCCAAAAAATTTATGTAAGCATCCTTATATTATGCCTTAGTGTTTGGCATAAGAAAAATCCATTCGTCGCGTCATTTGGATCGTCTTTCGCGCTTATGCGCATTCCGTCGTAATTAAGCGAACATCGCGATCGTACGGCCAAACAAACCAACATCCGGAACATTTTTGAGCATGTTTCATGTCCACAATGTTTAGGCATCATTTTAGGGCCTTAAAAATGGCTTTACGGGCCTTAGAAGTGTCGGAAATGGCTTAAATACGCAACAGGGACCAAAACTGCCAATTCTGAAAATATGTGCAGATCAGACGGGGCCAGGCGGCTCGCGTGAGTTTGGCCTGCATATTGAGGCGGGCCGCGTGGGACTATCAGACCAGATTCAATGTTGAATCCACTTGCAGTTGGCCTTTCGTTCGCTCAAGGGGCAATGCCCTTTCACCCAATCACGAGCCAAGGGCCAAGTTCTGACTTACCACAATATTTTGACAAGTGTACGCACAAGATCGTGGCACGATATTCGATAAACGATCCTAACGGTTATGCTTTTCCTATAAATACCCCCCCCCCTTGTTGCCAAACCCCCCCCCTTCTTCAGTGGTTCGAGAGCATCGAGAACACTTTCCGTCATGTGCAGTGTCCTGACAATCGCAAGGTCGAGTTTTCTTCGAGTGTGTTTCAGAAGAGGGCTCTTATGTGGTGGAACGGGGTTATGAGAGATCAAGGTGCAGAAGTTGCTCTAGCTCAGACATGGGCTGAACTGAGAGCTCTTATGATGAGGGAGTTTTGTCCTCGTCATGAATAACGAACGTTGGAGAAAGAATTTGATGTTTTGAAGCAAGATAGTGGCGAGCACAGGGCTTATACTGATAGGTTTGAGGAGTTGAGTCTTCTTTGCCCGACTATGGTTACCCCACTCGATAAGGCCATCGAACGGTACATCGACGGCCTACCTGACTCAGTACAAGACATCCTTACTGGTAACAATGCTACCACACTCCGTCAGGCAATCGAGTTATCAGCGACACTGACTGAGTCGCAGATTCGAAAGAATAAGCTACACAGGAAGGGCGACAAGGGCAAGAAATAGTCGGCTGACAAGGAAGATAGCAAGAAAGGTCAAAACAAGAAGGGAAAGGATTCTGGTTCCTCAAGGGGGTCAAGGAAGCGTAAGGCTTCCCAAAACTATGCTGTCATTGCCCAAGCTAACCAGGCAGCTCCCAACCAGCCTCCAGCGAAGAAGCCCTACTCAGGAAGTGCACCTTTGTGCAATCAATGCAACAGTCACCATCAGCCGCAATATCAGTGTCGTTTCTGTACTAACTGTGGGAAGTCGGGTCATCTTGCCGATGTTTGTCGGTTTGCTCAGAATCGCGCAGTTCAGAACCCTGCTCAACAAGTTGCTCAGCAACAGGGTCAGGCTGCACGACCAAACTACCCACCAGGTGCTTGTTATAACTGTGGGGATCTGACCCACTACAGAAATCGGTGTCCAAGGCTAGCCAACCAGAACCAGAATGCAAACCAGAATCAGGCTCAGGCTCGAGGCCGAGTCTTCAACATGAATGCACAAGAAGCACAAGCAGACAACGAGGTGGTGAACGGTACGTCCTTTATTCACTTTTCCTATAAATACCCTCCGTAAGTATTCTTTCGCTCTTTTATTCACTTTTCGAGTCTGAAAGTCAACGTTTTGTTGACTTTCTGCATTGACCAGCCTATGGTCAACACGAAGTTCATGGAACTTCATAACGTGAGCGTGATCACGATGGTTATAGTCCATGGCGACTATACCTACTGATCACCACGTTATCTAGGCTCAGTGACGAGTCGTAGTTTCGGCCAAAATGTGCATTCTTGCATATTTTGTAACCTAACTACTCGTGAGCATCAAAGCCGTTTGTTTTGATGCCAAACCTGTTTTCTAAACTTAGGTAAGCATGTTCTAACATGCTTAGCTCGTCACTTTTAGCTTAGTGCTTATATAGGGTCGTAAGGTAAGCGATCTAAACCATCGCTTATACTTTCGAACCCGACCCATTTGGTCGATCATTAGGATCCGACCAAACACATTAGGTGACCAGAGCTATAACCTTCCGAGGTTATACCTTGTGGTCACGATGTTAGGCGTTCCAAACGCGTTCTACGCGAACGACGCGTAAGGTAGCATAAGCTACCTAAACGGGTCGTAATGGGTCGCAAGCACTTAGGTTAGGTTTCATTTTAGTATGTAGGCTTTGTTAAATCATATTACACGAGTCTCCATACTCGTTTGGTTTACGAACCCGCATACTATCTGATCCTTCCGATTTTGGTCCGATATATTAATATAGCTACCTATTAGGTGCCGTTTGATATCCCGTGATCTCTAGCATTATCTGGTTATTATACAAGGAATTCAAAGCAATCTCAGGTGAGTACATAGAAACCCATTTTCTATTGTTTTATGAACTGTTTTGGGGTGAAACACATGTGCTTATCTGTTACTTTCATGCTTTCCATGTTTTCACATCATATGCCTGCTATGTTGTTAGTACATTATAGTACACGATTTCATTACATTTCATGCTATGTATGCCCATTGTGTGCGTACTTAGTACATTGATTTACATTACATTCCTGTTGCATATGTTTACTCAGCATATGGACACATTGATTTACATGAACATTTCTGTTGCATATGTTTACTCCGCATATGGACACATTGATTTACATGAACATTTCTGTTGCATATGTTTACTCAACATATGGACACATTGATTTACATGAGCATTTCTGTTGCATATGTTTACTCAGCATATGGACACATTGATTTACATGAACATTTCTGCTGCATATGTTTACTCAGCATATGGGCACATTGACTTACATGAACATTTCTGCTTCGTATGTTTACTTAGCATACTTAGTACAATTGTTTACATCACATGCCTTCATTTTGTTATGACATTTGGTTTGTTTAACATGGGACAATACATTCATTAACATTGATCACGCCGTTCGTTAGTAGGTAGTGGTACCATAGGAATTGACAACTCCCGTTCCTGAAATCCTGGGTTTGATAGGATTGGAAGGAATGACCGAATTCGATATACATAACTTAGATAAACCTTTAATTTGTTTAAGGGTTTATCGCCACAGTCTCAAGGCTTGGATGTATGCATATTTTACAATACTGCATAAATGTTAATATCAATAGAGCATGCATTTTTCCACAGAACATAACATTGATTTAAACCATGTTTTACTTCAACGACTTGTTTTGTGCATTTTACATATGGTTTAAGTTGATACATTTCACTTACCATACATGATACATTTTGGGATACACATTACATGATTTACATTAAACATAAACACGTTGACATTGACATACACATTTGGTGGTTTACATTGAACATAAACATTTGACATGGTTTACACAATAACACTTGACATTTGGTTTATACATGAACAATTTACATGGTGGATTGGTTTGGGTAAATGGTTTGAGTAACGTGGAGTATGTAATATGATGCAAACATGGTGGATACGCCGCTGGTACTTCCTATATATAAATGTTTGTATAATATTACATATCTTAGCGTTATCTAAATCATTTCAGTTTAGACGTATAACATTTTATACAAATTAGGTTATTAGTAATGCTTTGACCTAGACTATAACTTTCTATAACTTTCTAGGACCCTAACACAAGTTATCTTGTGTTTAGAGTTTAAAACATGCACATCACCTATCCTTAGGTGATAACCACAACGAGAACTTCAGTTCCGAATCCGCTTTGAAAATTAATCATCTGTTCGAGGATGATTGATTACTAGGTTTTGAACCCTCTGTTATATGGTTTTGAACCTCTTTGGATTTCAAAAATCCCGTCAAAGTTTTGGGTTAATAGTGTGAACACGTGCGAACTGGAAGAGTGAATGCCTGTACCCTGGGTTTTCTGTCTAAGGCTAGAGTGTTCGTACAAATCCACATAATCGGACCAGTCACTCTTACCTGGGAACTCTTGGGGTGAGTGTTCACTTATAGGCGAGCATGTCTTCGCGATACACTAATTCTGACCCATTTACTTTGACTAGACATTTCATGTCGCTTGTTTGCTTTGCGATGCGTAACCGCCATCTTTGCTTTTGTTGATTTTGCTTCATCTCATTCTCTTCATCCAATCATCTCACTCATTTCATTTCATGTTTTTCTCTTCTAGAATGCCTCCTCGACGCGACAACCAGATAGCTACTGCCGAGCTGGCGGAGATTATTGTGCAGCAGATGGCTGCTCAATTCCCAAATCTCTTTGCTTAATGGAACCAGGCCAACAACAACAACAACAATGGTACATGCAAATACAAGGATTTTAACTCGGCTAAGCCACTCAAGTTTAGTGGTTCTGAGGGAGCAACTGGGCTTCTTCAGTGGTTCGAGAGCATCGAGAACACTTTCCGTCATGTGCAGTGTCCTGACAATCGCAAGGTCGAGTTTTCTTCGAGTGTGTTTCAGAAGAGGGCTCTTATGTGGTGGAACGGGGTTATGAGAGATCAAGGTGCAGAAGTTGCTCTAGCTCAGACATGGGCTGAACTGAGAGCTCTTATGATGAGGGAGTTTTGTCCTCGTCATGAATAACGAACGTTGGAGAAAGAATTTGATGTTTTGAAGCAAGATAGTGGCGAGCACAGGGCTTATACTGATAGGTTTGAGGAGTTGAGTCTGCTTTGCCCGACTATGGTTACCCCACTCGATAAGGCCATCGAACGGTACATCGACGGCCTACCTGACTCAGTACAAGACATCCTTACTGGTAACAATGCTACCACACTCCGTCAGGCAATCGAGTTATCAGCGACACTAACTGAGTCGCAGATTCGAAAGAATAAGCTACACAGGAAGGGCGACAAGGGCAAGAAATAGTCGGCTGACAAGGAAGATAGCAAGAAAGGTCAAAACAAGAAGGGAAAGGATTCTGGTTCCTCAAGGGGGTCAAGGAAGCGTAAGGCTTCCCAAAACTATGCTGTCATTGCCCAAGCTAACCAGGCAGCTCCCAACCAGCCTCCAGCGAAGAAGCCCTACTCAGGAAGTGCACCTTTGTGCAATCAATGCAACAGTCACCATCAGCCGCAATATCAGTGTCGTTTCTGTACTAACTGTGGGAAGTCGGGTCATCTTGCCGATGTTTGTCGGTTTGCTCAGAATCGCGCAGTTCAGAACCCTGCTCAACAAGTTGCTCAGCAACAGGGTCAGGCTGCACGACCAAACTACCCACCAGGTGCTTGTTATAACTGTGGGGATCTGACCCACTACAGAAATCGGTGTCCAAGGCTAGCCAACCAGAACCAGAATGCAAACCAGTGGTGAACCCATTGTTCTTAATTCTGTTCTACGCAACTGCCAGTTGAACCTTAACGACCATATTTTTCCTATTGACCTCACGCCAATGCAACTTGGAAGCTTCGACGTTATAGTAGGTATGGATGGTTATCTAAGCATCACGCAGAGATAGTTTGTTCTGCGAAGATTGTTCGTATACCGCTGTCGACAGGCGAGATCCTACAGGTTCGTGGTGAGAAGCCTGCCGGTGGTCTCAGACTTATGTCTTGTTTTAAAGCACGGAAGTATCTTCGGAAGAACTATGTGGCTTTCTTAGCACATGTTACAGCAGATAAAGGCAAGGGTAAGACTATTTCAGATATTCCTGTCGTTCGGGATTATTATGAAGTTTTCCCTGAAGAGTTACCTGGTCTACCTCCAGCACGCCAAGTCGAGTTCCGTATTGATCTCATACCTGGTGCAAATCCCATTGCCAGAGCTCCATACCGTCTTGCACCGTCAGAGATGCAAGAATTATCTAAACAGCTTCAGGAGCTCTCCGACAAAGGTTTTATCCGTCCTAGCTTTTCACCTTGGGGTGCTCCCGTTCTTTTTGTCAAGAAGAAGGATGGATCTTTTAGGATGTGTATCGATTATCGTGAGCTTAACAAGCTCACCATCAAGAATCGATATCCCCTACCTCGCATTGATGATCTCTTTGATCAATTGCAAGGCGCTTCTTATTTTTCAAAGATTGACCTACGATCTGGATATCATCAACTCCGTGTGCATGAAGAAGATATTCCCAAGACAATGTTCCGTACTCGCTATGGACATTATGAGTTCACAGTCATGCCATTTGGTTTGACTAATGCTCCTGCTGTTTTCATGGACTTGATGAATAGGGTCTGCAAGCCTTATTTGGATAAGTTCATCATCGTGTTCATTGATGACATCTTGATTTATTCTAAGACGCAAGCTGATCATGAGCAACATCTACGTCTTACTTTGGAACTCCTAAAGAAAGAGCAACTTTTTGCCAAATTCTCCAAGTGTGAATTTTGGCTTAAAGAAGTTCAATTCTTAGGACATATTGTCAACGAACAAGGTATTCATGTAGATCCCTCCAAGATCAGTGCGATCAAGGATTGGGATACGCCTACTACCCCTACTGAGGTTCGTTCTTTTCTTGGCCTAGCGAGTTATTACCGCCGCTTCATTGAGAATTTCTCAAAGATTGCAGTTCCTCTAACTGCTCTAACTCAGAAGAAGAAGCCATTTGATTGGGGAGTCAAACAAGAGGAAGCGTTTCTGACTTTGAAACAAAAGCTTTACGACGCGCCTGTCCTAACATTGCCTGAGGGCAATGATGATTTCGTCGTTTATTGCGACGCATCTAAATTAGGTCTTGGCTGCGTCCTGATGCAAAGAAACAAAGTCATAGCATACGCATCAAGGCAGTTGAAGATTCATGAGAAGAACTACACCACTCATGATCTGGAGTTGGGTGCAGTTATCTTCGCTCTCAAAATCTGGAGACACTACTTGTACGGTACAAAATGTGTGGTTTTCACTGACCACAAGAGTCTTCAACACATCTTCACTCAGAAAGAACTCAACATGAGACAACGACGTTGGGTTGAACTTCTAAACGACTACGACTGCGAGATTCGCTACCATCCTGGTAAGGCGAATGTCGTAGCCGATGCTTTAAGTCACAAGGAACGTACTAAGCTTCATTGTCTTCGTGTCCAATCCGTTATTCAGGCTTAAACCGATATACAAGCCCGTATTTCTCAGGCTCAACAAGCTTGTGTTTCACAAGGCTTGATGGATAAGGAATTTCCTTATCACATAACTCCTGCTCTAGAACTGAAGGACAATGGATCGTATTACTTCATGGACCGTTTGTGGGTCCCAAGCCAAGATAATCTTCGTACCTTGCTTATGGATGAAGCCCATAAGTCTCGCTATTCTATTCATCCTGGCTCAGATAAGATGTATAAGGATCTTCGTATTCAGTATTGGTGGCCTGGTATGAAGAAAGACATTGCCTTATACGTATCCAAATGCCTTACTTGTCTTAAGGTTAAGGTTGAACATCAGCGTCCTTCCGGATTATTGGAGCAACCGGAGATCCCAGTTTGGAAATGGGAAAACATTACTATGGATCTCATTACTAAACTCCCGCGCACAAAGAAAGGTCACGATGCCATCTGGGTAGTCGTTGATCGTCTTACCAAGTCAGCACATTTCTTGCCAATTCGTGAGGATTTTTCGGCTGACAAACTTGCTCAGATCTACGTAGATGAAATCGTAGCTCGACATGGTGTTCCTTTGAACATCATTTCTGACAGAGATGCTCGTTTCACTTCTCATTTTTGGAGAACCATGCAATCTGCTATGGGGTCCCAACTTAATTTGAGCACAGCTTATCATCCGCAAATGGATGGTCAATCTGAAAGAACAATCCAGACACTGGAGGATATGCTTAGAGCTTGTGTGATAGATTTTGGTGGTAGTTGGGATTTACATCTTCCATTGATTGAATTCTCCTACAACAACAGTTATCACTCCAGCATCAACATGGCTCCTTTCGAGGCTCTCTATGGTCGAAAATGTCGTTCACCAGTCTGCTGGAATGAGATCGGCGAGGCTCAACTTACTGGACCTGCCCTCATTTTAGAGATAACAGATAAGGTTAAGAAAGTTTGTGATAACCTTCAGACAGCTAGAAGCCGTCAAAAGAGTTACGCGGACCTAAAACGCAAGCCCTTGGATTTTCAAATCGGTGATTGTGTATTACTTAAGGTCTCACCTTGGAAAGGTGTGATCAGATTCGGAAAGAAAGGAAAACTTGCACCTAGATACGTTGGACCATTCAAGATCGTCGAAAGAATTGGTAAGGTAGCCTACAGACTTGAGTTACCTCCTGAACTTGGAAATGTTCATCCAACCTTTCACGTGTCCAATCTCAAGAGGTGTTTAGCTGATGAGAACCTCCACATACCGCTTGACGAAATTCGTGTTGATAAAACACTAAAATTTGTTGAGAAACCGGTGGAGATCATGGAACGTGAAGTCAAGTGGCTTAAACGCAAGCGCATTCCTTTGGTCAAGGTTCGTTGGGAATCTAAGCGTGGACCCGAGTTTACTTGGGAACGTGAAGATCAAATGAAGGCAAAATATCCGCATCTTTTTCCACGAGTTTCCTCTAAATAAATTTCGGGACGAAATTTCCACAAGTAGGGGAGACTGTAACATTTGTGCTTGTAATCATTATGAACAGTTCCATTATCAATAAAACAATGTTATTTTATCCCAATGTTTGTTTAGTTGTGTTTTACATTTTTCATGGTTTGACTTTTGCTCAATTTCAAACTCTACATCGCTTTCTGGAGAGTTATACGCGAACTGGTGCGTACACGTACTCAGTTTAATGCGACAAATACTCCGGAACATCAACATATACTCAACATACCTTAAATAACCTTTACATAACTTAGAAATAAGTTCTGAAGGCTTTGGTATGGCAAAAACAAGTTAATTCGCTTACAGGGACTAAACTTGACAAACTGCGAAAGTATGCCAATTCGAACTGTAACGAACATTCCGGAACATGTCCATAAGTTAAACATACCATAAATATCCTTTACATAGCTTAGAAATAGGCTTTGAGGGGTTTGGTATGCTAAAACAAACTTTTGGATCATTCAGGGGCTAAAAGTGTCAAAAAGTGCACAAGTTTGCACTTTTGCGCATAACTTACGTTCTGAATACATCCGGACATCCAAAAAATTTATGTAAGCATCCTTATATTATGCCTTAGTGTTTGGCATAAGAAAAATCCATTCGTCGCGTCATTTGGATCGTCTTTCGCGCTTATGCGCATTCCGTCGTAATTAAGCGAACATCGCGATCGTACAGCCAAACGAACCAACATCCGGAACATTTTTGAGCATGTTTCATGTCCACAATGTTTAGGCATCATTTTAGGGCCTTAAAAATGGCTTTACGGGCCTTAGAAGTGTCGGAAATGGCTTAAATATGCAACAGGGACCAAAACTGCCAATTCTGAAAATATGTGCAGATCAGACGGGGCCAGGCGGCCCGCGTGAGTTTGGCCTGCATATTG
This sequence comes from Helianthus annuus, assembly GCF_002127325.2. NCBI lineage: Eukaryota > Viridiplantae > Streptophyta > Magnoliopsida > Asterales > Asteraceae > Helianthus > Helianthus annuus. The sequence goes on from NC_035433.2 coordinate 27,039,030, forward strand.
AGGCGGGCCGCGTGGGACTATCAGACCAGATTCAATGTTGAATCCACTTGCAGTTGGCCTTTCGTTCGTTCAAGGGGCAATGCCTTTCACCCAATCAAGAGCCAAGGGCCAAGTTCTGACTTACCACAATATTTTGACAAGTGTACGCACAAGATCGTGGCATGATATTCGATAAACGATCCTAACGGTTATGCTTTTCCTATAAATACTGTGACAACTCGAGTTTCCGACTTTCACTTTCACATTTATTACACGATGACTTTGACTGTCTAGTTGCTTGACTCGTTGGGCTTGAAATTGTACGCGTTGTGTGTTAATAAAACGTATTGTCATGGTGCATATATATGATTACTTGTGGTTATAAATATAATATTAGAATTGTAACAAAACACTTAGACTGATTAAATCACGTAATACGAGCCCTGATTCGCCAAAACCGCCAAAGCCCAATTACAGCCCAAACTTGGTTGCGTGAAATATATACTTGATTAAGGGAGCGGTTACGAAAGGATTGAAACCCTAGACTCCTCCCCACTAGCGGCAGCCTGGCGACCTAGTGAATCCCCAAGAAACGATCAGAATTATATCAGAATTATATCCTTGTCCCTCGTGGTAAGTGCAAATTATTGTTTGTTTATGTGTTTTAAAATCATTAAGTGAACACAATGCTTGCATGTTTTCTGCGTTGATGATTATTATAAGTTGTCGGCCACCGTGTATTTATTTGGTCCAATCATGCTATTACATCTAATACTTGTGTCGGCTGACTTCAACTAAAAACAAAATTTATGGATGTTGATTTATTTGAGTTGTCGGCTGACATGATTAGTTTTGGTTCAATAACTAAGTGGCCGGCCATAATAAGTTTGATTAGTTATAAAAAAAATGAATGATGGCATCTTGCACACTCGATAACATCAATTGTCATTGCATGTGATTTATTTGAAATGGTACTTGGGAGGTGACGGCTAGTACATGTTTAGTGGGGTAGGGTTTAAGGTCAAATGTTAGTAGGTTTCAAGAAGACATGTGATGATATGGGAGGTCCAATGGGAGTGTTAGTTTTGCATTTGTGGTCCAATAATCTGTTGATGAGATGAAAGGTGGTCGGCTATTACTCTTATGTGATACATGTGATCTTGTTTTGGCAAATTGATGTTAATTCATGTGCTGTCAAAAACAAATAAAGATCATATGATTTATTATTAGGTTAATAATAAATGTGGGAATGATAACTATAAAATAATGGGGGTTTAGTAAAAGGTGCACAGGCTACTAGAACAAATCACTATAGCATACATGGGATGTGTTGTGTAAAAAGGTGAACTTATCATGATTGGTGGGGATGGACGTTTAGATGAAGATCATTGGCTGATTTTGTCGGCCAAATGGAACTTTAAGGTGAACCGACTTTTTTATACATATGATTATTAGTCTGAGTTTTATGTATATTGCAAGGAAGGTCCGAGCTTGTAGTAGTCCGAGTTTTAGACAAAAGAAAGCCACTGTCCGAGTTTTTTTTATGAGAGCTCAAGGATCCGAGTTTCTTATGTGTGGTGTGTCCGAGCTTTAGGCTTTAAAAGCCTTGTCCGAATTTTCAAAGGGGCATGGCCCTTGTCCGAATTTTGTAAGGGAAAAGTTCCCTTGGTCCGAGTTTCAGGTTCCATATGTCCGACTTTTAAAGCTTGGCTAGGGTCCGACTTTTGTAGTCCATATTGGTCCGACTTTTGTAATTTTATCTAAGGTCCGACTTTTAGCTCATGAATGAAGTCTGAGTTTCATGTTATGTGGTTTGGTTCAAGTTTTATATTACATGGATCAGAAGTTATAAGTGTTGTTATGTATAGCCCGATTTTATAAAGATAATATTCATTGTCCGACTTTTTAAGGTTGATATGCATAGAGCCGCGTAACTTTGGTAGCTTATAACTCTGTTAATTGATAAACTATGTTAGATAGTAAACCCAGTTAAACATGATAACTCCGTTATGACTGTAAAAATGTTATCTTAGTAGACATGTAACATTGCTAGTGTGTGAATCCTGTTAAGTATGTTAATTTGGTGAAGTATGTTAACTGCATGTTCTTCCTATTAAACATGAATTGTATGGAAGATGATTAACTGTTGTGTGATGCATGAGGTTAACTGCCAAACACACTCTGTGGTATTGATTGTACGTGAAACTTTACGAACTTGAATTAATTGAATATACCTGCATACTATAGGACTTGACTGAATTCTTGTGAGCACTTAACTTAACATACCGAGCAAACCAAGGTGAGTTCACACAGCCAAGGCATGGGGTTCCCAGGGTGGGAATGGGATTGGATTACTTTATTGTACATACTCAGTTGATAGAACCTAACGATAAGAATACGACTAGACTAGTAACACTTATTGAACTGATCTTCGCACACCTGCCAAGGGTTGGCCGCGATATTATGACTGACTTCGCACACCTGCCTTTGGAAGGCCGCGAACTGGAATTTACTAATCTTCGCACACCTGCTTGGTAGGCCGCGATACAGATAAACCTAGTCTAGAATACTCGGGATGAACATCCCCTAATATCTTCGCACACCTGCCTGGGAGGCCGCGATGGAGATACATGACATAACGAACGAACATACTACTACTCACACTATATTATTACTGAACTGTAAACTGTGAACTCGCTCAACTAGTTTGTTGATCCTCTGTTACATGCCTTGCAGGTCATTAGATATTTGGAGCTTGCACAAGGGGGAGCAGGTCGTTGTGGAGCATGGATCATGAATGCTTAATTAAACACTTATGATTTTCATACATTACTATTTATGTTGGGTTTACTTACATGCTTCCGCTACTTAAACAATGTTTGGTTTTGAACATCAATCATGTCTTGTTGAATTGCATTATCTACTTTTATTATTAAATACTGTGTTCGATATGATTGGTGGCTTGATCCTGGTCAGTCACGCTCCCAAGCGGTGATACTCCGCAGGTGGATTTTGGGGGTGTGACAGATACCCCCCCCCCTTGTTGCCAAAAACCCACACAATCTGATCAAGAGCTCTAAGTTGGAACCTTTGTTTCATATCTGAGCCATTTTGGTCTAGATTAGCATTCGGGGACCCTCCGTAAGTATTCTTTCGCTCTTTTATTCGCTTTTCGAGTCCGAAAGTCAATGTTTTGTTGACTTTCTGCATTGACCAGCCTATGGTCAACATGAAGTTCATGGAACTTCATAACGTGAGCGTGATCACGATGGGTATAGTCCATGGCGACTATACCTACTGATCACCACGTTATCTAGGCTCAGTGACGAGTCGTAGTTTCGGCCAAAATGTGCATTCTTGCATATTTTGTAACCAAACTACTCGTGAGCATCAAAGCCGTTTGTTTTGATGCCAAACCTGTTTTCTAAACTTAGTTAAGCATGTTCTAACATGCTTAGCTCGTCACTTTTAGCTTTGTGCTTATATAGGGTCGTAAGGTAAGCGATCTAAACCATCGCTTATACTTTCGAACCCGACCCATTTGGTCGATCATTAGGATCCGACCAAACACATTAGGTGACCATAGCTATAACCTTCCGAGGTTATACCTTGTGGTCACGATGTTAGGCGTTCCAAACGCGTTCTACGCGAACGATGCGTAAGGTAGCATAAGCTACCTAAACGGGTCGTAATGTGTCGCAAGCACTTAGGTTAGGTTTCATTTTAGTATGTAGGCTTTGTTAAACCATATTACACGAGTCTCCATACTCGTTTGGTTTACGAACCCGCATACTATCCGATCCTTCCGATTTTGGTCCGGTATATTAATATAGCTACCTATTAGGTGCCGTTTGATATCCCGTGATCTCTAGCATTATCTGGTTATTATACAAGGAATTCAAAGAAATCTCAGGTGAGTACATAGAACCCCATTTTCTACTGTTTTACAAACTGTTTTGTGGTGAAACACATGTGCTTATCTGTTACTTTCATGCTTTCCATGTTTTCACATCGTATACCTGCTATGTTGTTAGTACGTTATAGTACACGATTTCATTACATTTCATGCTATGTATGCCCATTGTGTGCGTACTTAGTACATTGATTTACATTACATTCCTGTTGCATATGTTTACTCAGCATATGGGCACATTGATTTACATGAACATTTCTGTTGCATATGTTTACTCCGCATATGGACACATTGATTTACATGAACATTTCTGTTGCATATGTTTACTCAACATATGGACACATTGATTTACATGAGCATTTCTGTTGCATATGTTTACTCAGCATATGGACACATTGATTTACATGAACATTTCTACTGCATATGTTTACTCAGCATATGGGCACATTGACTTACATGAACATTTCAGCTTCGTATGTTTACTTAGCATACTTAGTACAATTGTTTACATCACATGCCTTCATTTTGTTATGACATTTGGTTTGTTTAACATGGGACAATACATTCATTAACATTGATCACGTCGTTCGTTAGTAGGTAGTGGTACCATAGGAATTGACAACTCCCGTTCCTGAAATCCTGGGTTTGATAGGATTGGAAGGAATGACCGAATTCAATATACATAACTTAGATAAACCTTTAATTTGTTTAAGGGTTTATCGCCACAGTCTCAACGCTTGGATGTATGCATAGTTTACAATACCGCATAAATGTTAATATCAATAGAGCATGCATTTTTCCACAGAACATAACGTTGATTTAAACCATGTTTTACTTCAACGACTTGTTTTGTGCATTTTGGGATACACATTACATGATTTACATTAAACATAAACACGTTGACATTGACATACACATTTGGTGGTTTACATTGAACATAAACATTTGACATGGTTTACACAATAACACTTGACATTTGGTTTATACATGAACAATTTACATGATGGATTGGTTTGGGTAAATGGTTTGAGTAACGTGGAGTATGTAATATGATGCAAACATGGTGGATACGCCGCTGGTACTTCCTATATATAAATGTTTGTATAATATTACATATCTTAGCGTTATCTAAATCATTTCAGTTTAGACGTATAACATTTTATACAAATAACATACTTTTCATAAAACATTGTCTTACAAAACAACTTATCTTATTCAACTCATTTTACTAGGTTATTCATTTAACCTTACATTTATCTATACATATCATCTGATATTATCGTTTTTCAAATGGTTTACAAAGCGAGACAAATTACAAGGTTCATGACTGACTGTTATTAAACATATCTTTAAAACTCAAGTCATGAATCCCACTTTCACAAAACCTATGTATCTCACAGGCATTTTTATGCTGACGTACCTACTTTCACATGTGTTTTCAGGAGCTGTTCCATAGGATGTTGATCACGATACTAGGGCGGACCTGTGCCTTAAAGACTAAAACTGATGATACTAGGAGTTGTTCCAAGACAATGTACTACCCGTGTTTAATAAATAAAATGTAACTTTAATTTCCATGGTTGTATAACAATTAATTCTGTCCACAACACTCCCCGGCGTTTCCGCCGCGGTTGCATGTTATACGCGGCCGGGGTGTGACAGTAGTGACGAGTCGTAGTTTCGGTCAAAATGCGCAATTAAGCGTATTTTGCAACCAAACTACTCTAGGTATCAAAACACTTTGTTTGGATATCAAAACCTGTTTTCTAACTTAGTTAAGCATGTTTTAACATGCTTAGCTCGTCACTTTTAGTTTAGTGCTTGTTTAGAGTCGTAAGTCAAGCGGTCTAAACCACCGCTTAGACTTTCGAACTTGACCCGTTTAGTCGATCTTTAGGATCCGACCAAGCATGTTTAGTGACCATAGTTGCATAGGGAATAACCTTCCCAGGTTATACCTTATGGTCACCGAGTTTAAGTAGTTGTATGATAGGTAGATTATATGCCTTAGGTAAATTACCAAAATGCCCTTTTCATGCATAATTGGATTTTAAGCTTATGTAACCTAAACTTTTGTCATATAACTGATTATGCAACCTATTTAAACATGTTTAGGCATATAATACTTGTCATAGGACTAGTTAGACGTCTCGAATGCGCGTTTGCACGCACGACGCGTTAAAGTAGCATAAGCTACCTTAATGGGTCGCAACAGGTCGAAAGCACTTAGGTTAGGTTTAAATCTAGGATGTAGGCTTTGTTAAACCATATCACATGAGTTCCAACACTCATTTGGTTTACAAGACCTCATTCTGTCCGATCTTCCGATTTAGGCGTCTATTGTTTGACAAAGTGATTCGATTATTAGTGCTGCTTGAGTTTCCTTTGTTTGATTGAGCTTGTTGAGTTCTTTAGATTGAGGATACTTTGCACTTCAACGTGAGTACATAGTTCCCCTATTTTACTGTTTTCAATTGTTTTGGGGTGATTCATATGTACAAAATGAATTTCAAGGTTTAAACGATGATTTCAAAAACGATGGTTTATACAAAACTAATAACGATTTCAATAATGTGAACAAACTTGTTGGTTGTAATTACATAACGAATGACATTCATTAGCTCTGATCAAGCCGACCAGTATTAGGTTATGGTACCATAGGATCTGACAAATCCCGTTATCAGACTACACCCATGGTTATGTGTGGGGGTTATGTAGGTAACGACCGAATCTGTGATTATTAACTTACCCTGTGGTGGTTTGTTAACACAAAAAACGAGGTAGTTGAGTCACAAGGTTAGAATGTTATTAGCGAGACGACCAAAAGTAGTTTCACTATTAAAACGAATACGATTTTGGGACGAATTAAACGATTTGAGACGATTTAAACGAATTAAACGATGTAGATAAATGATTGGTTTTGGGTAGTGATAAGATAATGGGACGGGTGTAGTATGATAGAATCATTGTAGATACGCCGCTGGTACATCTTATATATAAGTGCTTCTATCATATTACATTGCGTGTCATTATTTAGTTCACTTGGGAAACGATTTGAAACAATGTCTCACAACGAGGTTTTCGAAATGATATAAACCATACAAGTTTTATTAACGAGTTTTTACGAGATGTTATACGATTTGGTTTATTAAAACAAATGTTTTTGAGTTAAGAGTCATGGCTACGAGATTTTATAAACTATAACCATCTTGGTTTGAGTTGGTTAACTATGTTGCAATACACTTCTCAAAACGAGGTTTGTATTTTGACTCTTGTAGTCTAACGAGGTACTGCAACATATAAACGAGCCATGAATCCGATACTCCCATAAAACCTATGTACTCGCCAGCATTTCTTTGCTGACTTTATTTTTACATATGTTTCAGGTGGTATTGCTTGATGTTGCTTGCTAGAAAGCTTGTGTCACATAGGACCTGGACAAGGCCTTAGTGACTTAAAAACAGTTATAAACAATATGTAGTTTGTTTGTTTTGATTTAAAGACAATGTACATTACTTAATAATTCAATAAAATGATACATTTGGTTACCATGGTTGTGGAACAATAATTCTGTTGCAACATTCCCCGATGTTTCCGCCACGGTTTGTTGTTTTAACGTGGTCGGGGTGTGACACTGGTTCTGATTCACAGGTCGTGAGCTCCTGCAATCTTTGGCTTCATGGCCCATCTTGAGACACCTCTGACAACGACCCTTGTTACACTGGCCATTGTGGTGCCTGTTGCATGTATTGCACCTTGGGAGGTTTCCTCGATATCCACCCTGTCTTTGACTGCTAGAAAATTGCTGACCAGGGCTCTGGTAGTTATCAGTCTTTTGCTGTTGAGCCTGGGACTGAACTGTAGTCGAACCCCTGCTAGAATCCCCATCCCATTTTCTCTTGTTATCACTGGGAGTAGCAGAAGTAGTAGTAGTAGTAGCACTGATATGTTTGGGCAGGTTGTTTTGTTCCACTGCCTGATCTGTGAGGTGATGAGCAAGACGAGTAATATCTTGGATTGTAGCAAGGTTGGCCGATGTCACATGACTTCGAATTTCTGGCACTAGTCCTTTGAGATACAACTCAATACGCTTGATAGGAGGTCTACCATAGTTGGACGCAAGATGGCCAGTTCGTTTAACCTTTTCGTATATGCTTCAATCTCTGACCCTGTCATTTTCAAATTAAAGAACTCCACTTCCAACTTGTGGATGTCGTCACGTGTGCAGTATTCCCGCTTGATTAGTTCCTTGAAATCATTCCAAGGGGTGGCGTTAGCGGCTGCCAGCCCTAACATCTGAACTTGCGCATTCTACCAAGTCAGCGCAATGCCTTCGAGAGTACCAGTGGCATACTTCACCCTGCGAGCCTCAGGGCATTCACACATCTCGAATACGGACTCGAGCTTTTCAAACCAATGGAGGAGTCCAACTGCTCCTTTAGTGCCACTGAATGTGCTAGGACGACAGTCCATGAAGGTCTTAAAGGTGCATACAGGTTGCTGAGCATGTTGACCTGTTGTGTGTAAGAACAGGACAAGGTTAAGCACAAGAGTTGGTTTAGGAGTGTAGGATCTAAAGATCCTAGAGTGAGTTGCTACTGCAGGATATACCTCATGCTTGGGCGGCTGCAAGTGCTGCAGCAACTTGTTCGTTAATCAGAGCCGTCAACTGGGCTTGAGTCATGTTAACGCGTCCACTCATGATCTTCATATCAAAGGGAACATAAGTGAGAGAGGTTCACGAAAAGTGCGATGACAGAAGAGACTAAGCACACAAGTGTTCTCAAGCAATAGTGGTTATGTTTATCTAAGCATACCATGAGCAAAGTTCTATGTAATCTAGCAAGTAGGCAATATAAACATGAATAGCAGTACCTATAGTGTTGAGTCTTGCACGTGGAGCGAAGCGTCATTGTGGATCGTTGAGCACTGTACAGGTTATAGTCTGGTTTTAATAAAAACATTTTCCCCTTATTAAAACCTCGTTCACTATAACCAATGGCTCTGATACCAATCTGTCACACCCCCTAAAATCCACACACGGAGTATCACCGCATGGGGGCGTGACATGACCAGGATCAAGCCACCAATCATATTGAACAATAGTAAATGTAATTCAACCAAACAGTATGAAAGGTGTTCCAAAACAAAAGTATAGTTTCAAGGTTCAGCGGAAGCATAAATGTAAAACCCAACATAAGTAATAAGTATTAAATGTCATAAATGTTTAACATGGCATCCACGATCCATGTCCAAAACGACCGCGCCTCCCAGTGCAAGCTCCATGAGTACCTATTGACCTGCAAGGCATGTAACAACGAGTCAACAACAAAGTTGAGCGAGTTCACAGCTGGTTGTTTAGTTATAGTATTCGTTTCGTAATTCTCATGTTCGTTTTATAAACCATGTATCGTATTTATTTGTATCGCGGCCTTCCAGGCATGTTTGTGAAGATTAGTGGGGGTCTCCCATGTAGTCTAGACTAGTTATATTTGTATCGCGGCCCTCCAGGCATGTTTGCGAAGATTAGTATTCGTATCGCGGCCATTCCAGGCATGTGTGCGAAGATTAGTATTCGTATCCCGGCCATTCCAGGCATGTGTGCGAAGATTAGTGGGGGCTTCCCATGTGTTACTAGTCTAGTTGCATCTATAAGTGACCTTCCCCTAACGAGGTCAGTGGTACGTATTCCGGTAACGATGAAAGTACAAGTAATCCCAATCCCATTCCCAACCCCGGGAATCCCATGCCTTGGTAAGAGTGTAAACTCACCTTGGTTTGCTTGGCAGATAAACAAAAGGTCACTTTAGTTGTATGTGGTCAACCATGTCCTAACATGGTTACCATACAAGTCAGGTCTATGGTTTAAGTAGTGCACGTATATGTTCTAGACGTATTCTAACAAGTTATATACAAGTATTGATCATGGCTTACATGTATAATCATGGCAGTTAACAGTTCATACGAGTTCAACAGTAGAAATCACGTAACAAACAAAGCCCAAACATGCAGCCCAATTACACAAGCCAAAAGCAGTGAAAGTCCGAACCGGAAGTGTGATTATGTGGTCTCGAGTCTAGACTGAGGATCTCGAGTCGAGACAGTGCGGTCTCGAGTTGTTGGCCTAAAGATCTCGAGTCGCAACTAAGAGTCTCGAGTCATGCATTTATCACTCGAGACTGGGTGGTCTCGAGTCAGGTCTCGAGTCGCAACAAGACCCGCAACCATGGTCTCGAGTCTTATTTATGTGATGATAATGCGTGGTCTTGAGTTGAGACTGTGAGTTCTCGACTCGCAACCCTTGTCAGACTAGGTGTGTAACCGATTTCCTTATTTGCAGCTCATTAATCCCGTAACATTAGCAAACAACTTTGGCAGTTTCAAATCGAATCAAACCAACAACTAATTCAGAAATCATGCATAATCATATCACCCTAATTGTCACACCCCCAAAATCCACCTGCGGAGTATCACCGCTTGGGAGCGTGACTGACCAGGATCAAGCCACCAATCATATCGAACATGTAATTAATATCAACATAATAAATGTAAACCAATCATTCAATACGATAGGTGTTCAAAACATAATCATAGTTTATAAGTATAGCGGAAGCATAAGTACGAAAACCCAAATGTGTAACATAAGTTCAATAAGTTTCAAAACATAAACCATGCTCCACAACGACCTGCTCCTCCCTGTGCAAGCTCCATAAGTATCTAACGACCTGCAAGGCATGTAACAGAGGATCAACAACTAGTTGAGCGAGTTCACAGTTAACAGTTCAGTAATAGTATAGTGTGAGTAGTAGTATGTTCGTTCGTTATGTCATGTATCGTATCAGTTTCCATCGCGGCCTCCCAGGCGGGTATGCGAAGATATTAGGGGATGTTCATCCCGAGTATTCTAGACTAGGTTTATCTGTATCGCGGCCTCCCAGGCAGGTGTGCGAAGATTAGTAAATTTCAGTTCGCGGCCTTCCAAAGGCAGGTGTGTGAAGTCAGTCATAATATCGCGGCCAACCCTTGGCAGGTGTGCGAAGATCAGTTCAATAAGTGTTACTAGTCTAGTCGTATTCTTATCGTTAGGCTCTATCAACTGAGTATGTACAATAAAGTAATCCAATCCCATTCCCACCCTGGGAACCCCATGCCTTGGCTGTGTGAACTCACCTTGGTTTGCTCGGTATGTGATGTTACGTTACCCGCTCCCAGTTGATCAACCAAACCCTATCGTGATTACCAGTGTCAGATACATTTTTGTCACATATTCCTTGCATACAAAGAACAATTATCGAGCACACATTACACATATCCCATTCTAACCAGTCTTAGCAGTTAATTACCCCACATATGGTTTACCAACATTAAACTCCTAACATGGCATTTTGTTCACAATGTACGACCTAAGCAGCATAAATTCTAACTTGATGTGGGGTCGGTTTACAAATGTGCGGTATAACAAGCCCGCAAGTGAGGTGTGTTACTCATTATTTGGGTATGGTCCATAATCAGCTTGTGGCCCAGGTGAAACAATATGGGCTTTACAGCTCATGAAACTCGGTTACTCATAATGGCCTAGTTAATGCATTAAGGACCATCTCGGTCCACTAACTGATACTCATGAAAGCCCACATGATTATTCTAGTTCATACGTAATACACCAACAATGCGGACTATGCAAACATTAGCAAAAGAAATCGGAGCTTCATAACATATCACAAGGTTGGACAAGTAACATCACATAAAAATTCGGACCCATAAGCATCTCATAATCTCGGACTCCATGTGTGACAAAACTCGGACCACATATATTCATTCCAACAATTCAGACATTTATAACCCTAAAGAAATTCGGACTCCTTGTTTTATGCAAAAGTCGGATCTTATGTTATCACACCACCTAAAGTTCGGACATATATGTTTGAGTAAAAGTCGGACTATTATGATATTAAAACTCGGACTTATCCCATGAACTAAAGATCGGACAACCCCCCAAGTTTAACACAAAGTCGGACTAGAGTGGCTCATAAACTCGGACCCTCTATCTCTTACAAAAGTCGGACTAGAGTCTTGGTTTTAAACTCGGGCCATCACAATTTGTTTAAGAACTCGGACCCCTTTGCTTATGTTAAAGCTCGGACACTTAACCTCATTACAAACTCGGACACTAAGGAGGGGATTAAAGTCGGACAAGATAATATTGCATGAAACTCGGACATAGACTTGGAATAAAACTCAGACATCACACCGCCATACAAACTCGGACAAACTATAGTATAACATAAAGGTCGGACTAAATCCAATGATAAAGCTCAGACTACATAATGTTATTAAAGCTCGGACATCATTGTTTTATAATGAAACTCAGACAATTATATTAGGGTTATGAAAACTCTGACATTCAATCAAACATTCATATATTCAAGTTCACAGTTACGTTTCATCACAACAGTTACGTTTCAATGGCCATTCCAAACCCTAGTTCATGATTTTCACAGTGCAAGATCAAATCAATAAGCCGATACTTAACAATCAACCATCCTCACAAGAACAATCTATCAAACATGCAACTAATCATCATCATCATCACAATATTTCAGAATCAAATCAAAATCACAGGATACTTATATGAAGAATTAGGGTTTCACCAAGAATTACAAGAATCAAGAATTAATAGCAATCAAGCAATCAATAAACATAAATCATTTACCTTGTGTTGATTCTAGAGAAAATGTAGAAACAAAAGTGATGAATGTCTTGCCAATGATTTGGTGATGATTGCTAGGGGATTAGAGGATACAGTACTTTGATTCTTGTGAAAATGATTAGTGAACAAGGAATTAGGTTTAAGTATGGTTTAGTTTTCACTAATTGCTCTACACACCCTGAATTACTAAATCTTACACAAGCACACCATCTCACATCAATTTCACAGTTTCACCACCAAGTTCACATATTTGACAAGCCTTTCACAATTAACACATAACCATGCATAATCACACAATACACTTCATTGTATCAAAACGTTATAGTTCTATAGCCAATTACTTGTGCAAATAATCAACTAACAACACAAGAACGTGCAATAAATGCGAAATAGAAATCTTGGAAATTCTAGTTGTCACATTATCCCCAACTTAAAAGAAATTTCGTCCCGAAATTTGGTACGCACTCACTGAGGGAGCTAGGTAAGTTGTATTGTTCACTGGTTTTCCTGGGGTGTCACATCATCCCCCCGTTGATTTGGAATTTCGTCCCGAAATTCAGTAGTAGTAGCTTCAGCCTCAGTAGTGGTTGCATTAGTTTCGAATAACTGGGGGTACTTTTCTGTCATCTGGTCTTCGCGTTCCCAGGTGTACTCTGGGCCACGTTTGGAGTTCCAACGAACTCGAACAAGAGGGATTCTCTTGCTTTTGAGGACCTTAACATCCCGGTCCGTGATTTCAACTGGCTCCTCGACGAACTGCAACCGTTCGTCGATAATGAGTTCCCTAAAAGGAATTATGAGGGTCTCATCTGACAGGCACTTCTTCAGATTCGACACGTGAAATACATTGTGAACTGCACCGAGTTCAGCTGGTAGGTTCAATCGGTAGGCTACTAGGCCTATTCTTTCTAAAATCTCAAATGGTCCGACATACCGCGGATTTAGTTTGCCCCGTTTGCCAAAACGTACCACACCCCTCCAGGGTGAGACTTTAAGTAATACCCGGTCCCCGACCTGAAATTCCAATGGCTTTTTACGCTTATCCGCGTAGACTTTCTGACGGTCGCGTGCTGCCGCCATGCGTAGTCGTATTTGCGCAATCTTTTCTGTGGCGTCCACTACAATCTCTGGACCCGTAACCTGACTATCCCCCACCTCTGCCCAACAGAGAGGTGACCGGCATTTACGCCCGTACAATGCCTCGAATGGAGCGGCTTGTATGCTGGTGTGATAACTATTATTGTACGAGAACTCCACCAAAGGGAGGTGCTTTTCCCAGCCGTTGCCGAAAATCAATGACGCATGCCCGAAGCATGTCTTCAAGAGTTTGAATCGTGCGCTCAGACTGCCCATCCGTCTGAGGATGATACGCTGTGCTCATGTCTAATCGTGAGCCGAAAGATTTGTGCATCGCTTGCCATAGTTCTGACGTGAATCATGCATCCCGATCCGAAATGATGGAGGTGGGCACCCCGTGCCTCGAAACAACTTCTTAAAGATAGATGTATGCGAGAGTGGAGAACTTATCCGTTTCCTTTATAGCCAGGAAGTGTGCAGACTTGGTGAGTCGATCCACGATCACCCATATAGTATCATTTCCACGCTGGGATCTGGGTAGGCCTGTTACAAAATCCATGGAAATCTCTTCCCATTTCCACTGTGGTACCCTGGGTTGCTGAAGTAGGCCTGCGGGTTTCTGATATTCAACCTTGACTCTTGCACAGGTCAAGCACTTGCCAACATAGGTGGCGATGTGGGCCTTCATGCTAGGCCACCAATAAGTAGTTCTGATGTCGTGGTACATTTTGTCCGACCCTGGATGTACCGAGTAGCGAGACTTGTGTGCTTCATCCATCACAAGCTCTCGTAAACCGCCATAAAGTGGGACCCAAATACGCCCCGTTACATAGTAGGCGCCGTCTTCCTTTTGTTCCATTCGTTGCCTTGAACCGCGTAAGGCTTCAGCCATGACGTTTTCGGGTTTCAATGCTTCTATCTGAGCAGCTCGTATCTGTGCAGGAAGACTGGACTGAATAGTAAGCTGTAGCGCTCGCACGCGCTTCGGTAAGGTGTCCTTTCGACTAAGGGCGTCAGCCACAACATTGGCTTTGCCTGGATGGTACTTGATAGCGCATTCGTAATCGTTAAGCAGCTCGACCCATCGTCGTTGATGCATGTTCAATTCCTTCTTCCTAAAGATATGCTCGAGGCTCCTGTGATCGGTGTAAATCGTGCACTTGGTACCGTACAGGTAGTGTCGCCATATTTTAAGCGCGAAAACAATAGCTCCCAGCTCTAAATCGTGCGTCGTGTAGTTCCGTTCGTGAACCTTGAGTTGGCGCGAAGCATAAGCATTGACCTTGTCGCGCTGCATTAACACACATCCAAAACCCTGGATGGATGCATCACAGTATACTACAAAATTGTCCGTGCCCTCTGGCAATGAGAGAATAGGTGCGCTGCAAAGCCTATCCTTTTAGTACTGAAAAGCGGTTTCCTAGGAATCTCCCCAACGGTAGGTAACACCTTTCTGTGTCAGCAGTGTAAGTGGCTGAGCAATCTTTGAGAAATCTTTGATAAACCGTCTGTAGTAACCCGCCAAACCCAAGAATTGGCGTATTTCCGTTGGTGTACGTGGTGCGGGCCAGTTCCTGATCAAATCTACCTTGGATGGATCGACATGAATCCCATCCCGGTTCACCACATGGCCTAAGAAGTGGACTTCACGAAGCCAGAAGTCGCATTTTGAAAACTTAGCGTACAGTTGTTCCTTTCGTAGCAGTTCCAAGATCAATCGTAGGTGCTGCTCGTGTTCCTCCTGACTCTTGGAGTAGATCAGAATGTCGTCGATGAAAACTATCACGAACTTGTCTAAGTAGGGTTTGCACACCCTGTTCATAAGGTCCATAAATACGGCAGGCGCGTTCGTTAACCCAAATAGCATGACGAGAAACTCGTAGTGACCGTAGCGAGTTCTGAATGCGGTTTTAGAGACGTCCTCATCCCGGACTCTCAGCTGATGATATCCTGACCTCAAGTCTATCTTGGAGTAGTAACTCGACCCTTGCAACTGGTCGAATAAGTCGTAAATGCATGGAAGAGGATAACGGTTCTTCACTTTGACCTTGTTCAGTTCACGGTAATCAATTTCACATCCTGAAGGTGCCATCTTTCTTTTTCACCGATAACTGGTATCCAATAGTTCTTGTAGCTCCCCAAGGCGAAGAGATAGGTCGAATAAATCCCTTATCCAAGATTTCTTGTAGCTGCGTCGATAGTTCTTCCGATTCTGGTGGAGCTAAGCGATATGGTGCTCGAGCTATGGGTGCTGCTCCTGGAGCGAGCTCGGTTTGAAATTCGACCTGACGATGAGGCGGTAGACCAGGTAAATCTTCAGGAAACACCGGAGGAAAGTCGCGTACAACTGGATGGTCTTCCAACTTCCTTTCTTTCGTTGATGCGTCAGTAACGAGAGCCAAAATTGCGGTGTGACCCTTCCGCAAACATTTCTGAGACTTCAAGAAAGAGGTGATGCCAACCACAGCACCACTCTTGTCGCCTTGAACTTCGAGAGGTTCTTGACCCGAACGAGGAATGCGAACAATCTTTTCTTTGCATAGGATTTCTGCTTGCTGTTGCTGCTGGCGATTCCGATTTGCAGGCCGTGGGCTCCTGAATCCTTAGCTTCATGGCCCATCTTGAGACACCTCTGGCAACGTCCCTCGTTGCACTAACCACCGTGGTGTCTGTTGCACTAGTTACACATTGGGTGAATTCCCCGATATCCACCCTGCCCCTGACCACCAGAAGTTGGCTGACTCGGCTCTAGTGATCACTATTCTTGCGCTGCTGTTGTGCTTGAGACCGGACGGTAGCTGAACCCTTGCTGGAATACCCATCCCATTTCCGCTTGTTGTCACTAGGAGTAGCGGGAGTAGTAGAAGTGGTAGCGGTAGCAATAGCGCTGATACAACTAGGCAGCCTGTTCTGTTCCACTGCCCGATCCGTGCGGCGATGAGCAAGACACTGAATGTCTTGGATATTGTCGAGGTTAGCCGATATAGCATGGCTCTTACTCTTTGAGGCTAGACCCTTGAGGTACAATTCGATACGCTTGCTTGGATGGTCCACCATGGTTGGACACAAGATGGCCAGTTCGTTCGACCGTTTCGTATAAGCTTCAATTTCTGACCCCATCATTTTCCAATGGTAGAGCTCCACTCCCAACTTGTGGATGTCATTACGCGTGCAGTATTCCCTTTTAAATCATTCTTTGAATTCGTTCCAGGGGGTGGCGTTAGCAGCTGCCAACCCTAGTATATGTACTTGCGCGTTCCACCAGGTTAGCGCGATTCCTTCCAAAGTACCAGTGGCGTACTTGACCCTGCGAGCCTCAGGGCATTCACACATCTCGAATACTGACCCGAGCTTCCCAAACCAATGGAGTAGTCCCACTGCTCCTTCCGTGCCACTGAATGTGCTTGGACGACAGTCCATGAAGTTCTTGAATGTGCAGATAGGTTGCTGTGCGTTCTGACCCGTTGCGCGAGAAAGATAGGTCAAGGTTAAGCGCGAGAGTTGGGTCACGAGAGTAGGATCTAACATCCTAGGATAGGTTTGGAATAGCAGGTTATACCTCCTGCTTGTGCGGCTGCAAGCGCCGCAGAAACTTGTTCGTTAATGAGAGCCGTCAACTGGGCTTGAGTCATGTTAACACGTCCAGACATGATCGAACAGTAAAGGTAGCATAAATATGAATGGTTCGCGAGTAGTGCAATGACAGAAAAGTGTAGGCACATAGGTGTTCTTAAGCAGTAACAAGTAGTGAGCAAAGTAATGTAAGCATACTTCGAGCAAAGTTCTATGCAATTCTAGCATGTAGGCAATAAACATAAACCTTATTACCTAGAATGTCGAGTCTTGCACGTGGAGCGAAGCGTCGTTGTGGATCGTTGAGAGCACTGTTCTGGTTATAGTCTGGTTTTAATAAAAACGTTTTCCCCATATTAAAACCAAGTTCTCTATAACCAATGGCTCTGATACCAATCTGTCACACCCCCAAAATCCACCTGCGGAGTATCACCGCTTGGGAGCGTGACTGACCAGGATCAAGCCACCAATCATATCGAACATGTAATTAATATCAACATAATAAATGTAAACCAATCATTCAATACGATAGGTGTTCAAAACATAATCATAGTTTATAAGTATAGCGGAAGCATAAGTACGAAAACCCAAATGTGTAACATAAGTTCAATAAGTTTCAAAACATAAACCATGCTCCACAACGACCTGCTCCTCCCTGTGCAAGCTCCATAAGTATCTAACGACCTGCAAGGCATGTAACAGAGGATCAACAACTAGTTGAGCGAGTTCACAATTAACAGTTCAGTAATAGTATAGTGTGAGTAGTAGTATGTTCGTTCGTTATGTCATGTATCGTATCAGTTTCCATCGCGGCCTCCCAGGCGGGTATGCGAAGATATTAGGGGATGTTCATCCCGAGTATTCTAGACTAGGTTTATCTGTATCGCGGCCTCCCAGGCAGGTGTGCGAAGATTAGTAAATTTTAGTTCGCGGCCTTCCAAAGGCAGGTGTGCGAAGTCAGTCATAATATCGCGGCCAACCCTTGGCAGGTGTGCGAAGATCAGTTCAATAAGTGTTACTAGTCTAGTCGTATTCTTATCGTTAGGCTCTATCAACTGAGTATGTACAATAAAGTAATCCAATCCCATTCCCACCCTGGGAACCCCATGCCTTGGCTGTGTGAACTCACCTTGGTTTGCTCGGTATGTGATGTTACGTTACCCGCTCCCAGTTGATCAACCAAACCCTATCGTGATTACCAGTGTCAGATACATTTTTGTCACAAATTCCTTGCATACAAAGAACAATTATCGAGCACACATTACACATATCCCATTCTAACCAGTCTTAGCAGTTAATTACCCCACATATGGTTTACCAACATTAAACTCCTAACATGGCATTTTGTTCACAATGTACGACCTAAGCAGCATAAATTCTAACTTGATGTGGGGTCGGTTTACAAGTGTGCGGTATAACAAGCCCGCAAGTGAGGTGTGTTACTCATTATTTGGGTATGGTCCATAATCAGCTTGTGGCCCAGGTGAAACAATATGGGCTTTACAGCTCATGAAACTCGGTTACTCATAATGGCCTAGTTAATGCATTAAGGACCATCTCGGTCCACTAACTGATACTCATGAAAGCCCACATGATTATTCTAGTTCATACGTAATACACCAACAATTCGGACTATGCAAACATTAGCAAAAGAAATCGGAGCTTCATAACATATCACAAGGTCGGACAAGTAACATCACATAAAAATTCGAACCCATAAGCATCTCATAATCTCGGACTCCATGTGTGACAAAACTCGGACCACATATATTCATTCCAACAATTCAGACATTTATAACCCTAGAGAAATTCGGACTCCTTGTTTTATGCAAAAGTCGGATCTTATGTTATCACACCACCTAAAGTTCGGACATATATGTTTGAGTAAAAGTCGGACTATTATGATATTAAAACTCGGACTTATCCCATGAACTAAAGATCGGACAACCCCCCAAGTTTAACACAAAGTCGGACTAGAGTGGCTCATAAACTCGGACCCTCTATCTCTTACAACAGTCGAACTAGAGTCTTGGTTTTAAACTCGGGCCATCACAATTTGTTTAAGAACTCGGACCCCTTTGCTTATGTTAAAGCTCGGACACTTAACCTCATTACAAACTCGGACACTAAGGAGGGGATTAAAGTCGGACAAGATAATATTGCATGAAACTCGGACATAGACTTGGAATAAAACTCAGACATCACACCGCTATACAAACTCGGACACACTATAGTATAACATAAAGGTCGGACTAAATCCAATGATAAAGCTCAGACTACATAATGTTATTAAAGCTCGGACATCATTGTTTTATAATGAAACTCAGACAATTATATTAGGGTTACGAAAACTCTGACATTCAATCAAACATTCATATATTCAAGTTCACAGTTACGTTTCATCACAACAGTTACGTTTCAATGGCCATTCCAAACCCTAGTTCATGATTTTCACAGTGCAAGATCAAATCAATAAGCCGATACTTAACAATCAACCATCCTCACAAGAACAATCTATCAAACATGCAACTAATCATCATCATCATCATCACAATATTTCAGAATCAAATCAAAATCACAGGATACTTATATGAAGAATTAGGGTTTCACCAAGAATTACAAGAATCAAGAATTAATAGCAATCAAGCAATCAATAAACATAAATCATTTACCTTGTGTTGATTCTAGAGAAAATGTAGAAACAAAAGTGATGAATGTCTTGCCAATGATTTGGTGATGATTGCTAGGGGATTAGAGGATACAGTACTTTGATTCTTGTGAAAATGATTAGTGAACAAGGAATTAGGTTTAAGTATGGTTTAGTTTTCACTAATTGCTCTACACACCCTGAATTACTAAATCTTACACAAGCACACCATCTCACATCAATTTCACAGTTTCACCACCAAGTTCACATATTTGACAAGTCTTTCACAATTAACACATAACCATGCATAATCACACAATACACTTCATTGTATCAAAATGTTATAGTTCTATAGCCAATTACTTGTGCAAATAATCAACTAACAACACAAGAACGTGCAATAAATGCGAAATAGAAATCTTGGAAATTCTAGTTGTCACATTATCCCCAACTTAAAAGAAATTTCGTCCCGAAATTTGGTACGCACTCACTGAGGGAGCTAGGTAAGTTGTATTGTTCACTGGTTTTCCTGAGGTGTCACACTAATTGTAATCAAACCACGAACAGTAATCATCAAATCATTCGAATCAATGACCTAATATGCCACCCTAATCATTCTAACTTGATTAATTAAGCAACGATCATAAGCATACATGCAGCCGACTATATCACTTCCATTTGGTTCTAGATCTAATTCATGCAATCCAATTTATTCATTACATAAATCCTAATTCTAAACCAACACTAATCTCATGATCCTCACGTGGGTTCGGATCAATCGTTCAAAGGCAACAATCACACATACATCATTTAATCATATATTCATAGTTTGTCACAACATCAAAGATCAATCATCAGGCATAACATCAAGTATCATTTATTAAGCAACTAACCATGATGGAACACTAACCTTAACACCGAATAACTAGACCAAATCGGATAGGGCTTCGGCTGGTTGATTTCCGTCGAACAAGAGAGGAGAGAAGGAAACTAGGGTTAGGTGTGTGTGTGTGTTTAGTATTTGCAAGATATCAGAAACAAACCCCTAAGTTGGATATGTGTATTCGCATAAGGGGGTGGGCCGAACCCTTCATTGGGCCGCCCTCTAGGTCTCGAGTCCAAGTATAGTGAGCTGAGAGAGAGAAGTGTACGGCCCAAAAGGGTTTGTGCGATTAGGACAAGTGTTATGCAACTATACTTATAGCATTCACATAAAATCACGTAGCACATAATATAACATCGTCGTAACATACATTGAAATCAAGCACATCAATAAATCAAGTAATGTTCATACAAGTTGCGTCAAAAAACAAAGAAAGGTTCTGGAATACGGGTTGTCACAAATCTGACTCCGTATCCGATTCTTCATCCCCCGAACCATACAAAGATTCACTAATTAAATTCGAAAAACGCTGCTCCGATACCTCCGACAACCAGATTACTATACTCTTGTCATTCCACTTTATTACCACAGCTTCATCAATTCTATGCAAGTGCGATGTCAAGACCTTGACCGTGTCAATCGAATTATCCTGTCACACCCCGATTTTTCCACGTATTACCGGTGGGGAGTATCGTAACGTAGTTGATATCGTCATAGTCAAAAAACACAATTATTAAATGCACAGCGGAAGCAAAAGATGAATCTCATTACAAACGGAATATTAAGTAATATCAAAGTATCACATAATGGATTGTAACAGATCCACAGGCGGATCGAAAAGAAAGAAAACATAGTTCAACAGACATAAATGCATCTAAGCTTGCGAGACTCTTATTGATGCTAAGGAGAGGCCAGCCTATTTCGATTAGTACCTGCACTTAGCCTTTTGGGGAAAATACGTCAGTTTACACTGGTAAATACAATTAACTGACTCATTTTGAAAAAGGTTTAGAAAATTGATTTGAATGCACAAGGCACAAAACATTTTATAACTTGGGATAATTATTTATATATAAACTTGTAAAAGAATTACATGTTCGTTATGCGTTCAGTTGCCCGGTTCATGCCGAGTTAAAGATTAATAGACACACCACATGGTATAGTCCCGCGGCGAGTTATTCTCGTAACCGGCGGTTATACCTTATTAATTTTAAATGCACTGACGGGTGTACTCCTACACCCGTGTGCTAAGGTCGTGGCCATTCTATGAATGATGCCAACGATATCCGGGACATGGTCATTAACCCCCCAAAGGCGTTAAGCAAACAAAACCAAATTTTTAAACGGGTCATCTCGATAATATTTAACCACCAAACGATTAAAGTCGAATGCCCGACCAAGCGGTATTTTATATACAGTACCCCAAGCCCGTATAAGGGAAAATAAGTTAAAAGTATTTACCTTTGCAAGTATAATTCACAATAGCAAGTGCACGTAGCTTTTACTGGTGCTCCTAATCTGGAACGAAGGTTTTTAATAACCTATTAGATTCCTAACGGGTCTTTAATTAAACCTAAACTTAGACCGGTTAGTTTTAAAGGAAGATACGGTTCAAACGCACGATTAAGCGAAGACCTGAATAGAATGTGATTTAGACCCGACAAGTTTGGAGACTTGTATAATATGGGTAAACTAAACACATTTTGGATTTTGAGACAAAATGATAAGGTTTGACCCGTTTCGGCCAATTTATGTAAACTAGTTACATAAACCGAACCGAACGCGCAAATTGCGTAACGGGTAACCATATGAGTCATATACAGGTTTCCTAAGTTAATATGCTTTAAATATGTTGTGACATCAGTAAGATATCTTCTATTATACCCCAAATGATTTTAAACTCAAATTATGCCCCGTAAGGGCATTT
Organism: Helianthus annuus; assembly: GCF_002127325.2. Taxonomy (NCBI): domain Eukaryota; kingdom Viridiplantae; phylum Streptophyta; class Magnoliopsida; order Asterales; family Asteraceae; genus Helianthus; species Helianthus annuus. Next base: position 27,061,736 of record NC_035433.2, read on the forward strand.
TGGTCAATTAAAAGGTTATAAAAGAGTTTAAATATAAATCTGAGTTTCGGGTCTGATGAAATCAGTAAAAATACTTAGTTTACTAAGTTATATCAGTAGGGTATAACCTATGTGTGAAATTTATCATTTCTAACCATACTATGCACCGGAAAGGCATTTTGGTAATTTCACCTAAGGTTTAAAGGTCAAATCTGGAATCTGACTTCAAAAACTTTTACTTACTGTTAGAATATAAAAGTTTACTTAGAATATCAGTAGGTATCAAGTCTTACATATCTAATATGGTTTTAATACATACTATGCGCTTAAAACGCGTAAAAAGGCGATTTTTAGCGATTTCCGGGTTTTATAAGAAAGGCTGAGTTTTTTATTATTCCAGAAGGCTTAAAATATTCTATTTATCATATTAGATCAGTAGGGAAAGGTTTGGTATCAAAAGATTTGGTAAAACTCATTTTATAGCCTAAAAGGGCAAAACAGACAACTACCGAATTAAGCTTAGAACTCTAGGTTATGCTCAGCCTAAAAATAAATAAAAATCTCCAAAAGTCCTAAAATATTATTTTACATCAGTGGGTAAAAAGTTTGGTATCAAAAATTGGGTTTAGATAGGCTATATGCTAATTACGCCATTTAATTACTAAAAAGCTTTCTAATTACGCTAATGAGCATAACTCTTAATCTAGACCTCAAACTGATGTCAAATTTTAGGTACAAGCTTATAAATCAGTAACTAAGGTGTCTACTCTTTTACATTTTCAAAAATTACATTTTATGGTCATATGGGCATAATAGTCAACATATAAGCGTTTAACAGAAACATGCATGTGAATCGAATAACTAATGAACCAAGTTGTATAATCACAGAGGGTTATACTAACATGAAACCTGGTCCTAAATAAGCTCTAAGGCATTTCTAAACTATGCTCAAATGGGTCAGAACTGAAAGTCAAAGCAAAAGTCTACTTTTACGATTTTCGGTTCTGAACCGAGCTTAAACTGAAAATTGTCGGGGTGAACATGTTTAGACATGTTCTTACATTAATTACCAAGTTATATTAATGATAAAACAGGTTGCATGGCTTCTACATTGCTAATTATGCATTAGTTTGACAATAAGCTTTCTGTTGACTTTTTAGGATTAACTTTGACCCGACAATTGACCTAGTTAGAGTGGGAATCAGAGGGTGCCCTTTTGAGGGTTTATTGCCCACATAATTACCAACTCATAGGTACTTTCAATTTGAAATTTGACTGGACAAATTAAGATTAATGACGAAGTCAAACCTTAATTACGATGGTTTGACTTTAAGCTAATTAATTACGATGGTTTGACTTCAAACCTTAATTATTTTGGAGCTTAAGCACTCTTCCCACAAGTCACTAGTCCTAAGTACGACTAGTGACTTGTGGGAAGAGTGCTTGAGCTCCAAAATACTCCAGAAGTGAGTTTGTGAAGTTTTGCAAATGAATGTGTGAAGTGTTGCAACAAGAAGGGAGCTTATATAGCAAAATTGGTGCCATTAGATCATGCCATGCAAGTCTACAAGTGTTACAAGATGGTCCCAACTGTCCCTAGTGCATGAAATACCAGTGGGGGAGTCCCTGGTATAAGAAAACAAGCCTTTAAGTCGGTTAACAGACCTGAACTGGCAGCTGCCAGGATTTTCTGTCGCTGGCATGCCCACGTGGGCCGCGTAGCCCCATAGGGCCATCTTACGCGAGCCGCCTGGCCCTCCGGAACCAGCCAAACAAGTTTCATTTATTTGCAATTCACCCTCTGGTCCTTTTAAATGTAGTTTTAAGTCTTGTTCTTGTATTTTTGGCCCTTTAACCTTACTTTTAAGGGCTCCATGACATAATTAAACATTGGTAAGTCCTTGGTTAACTTTGTGATCACACTAAAAGTCATAAATTTCAACGTTGACGCTTTTAACCCGTCGTATACGAATATTATCATAATTTTCTCATACTTTATCGAAACCTTGTGAAATTTTTATCACACATTCTAGTGAGCATAATTTATCGTTACAAAGCTTCGGGTTTGCTAAAGGTCACTCAGAGGTATACTTTAACATGTTGACACTTTTAACCCCTGTAGTTTGTAATCTCTCACTTTCTTTCACATTTAGCTTCGTATGATCCATGATTTATTCGTTTAAGGGTATAAACATCGTGTAGGGCTATTGTGAAGTATATTTATCCATTGTTGACACTTCGAAACCTTTTATTCACAAACTTTCCATGTTTGTCAACTTTAGTCCTTCATAAGTGATCCTTTACACGTTTAAGACTTATGACACGTGTCGATATATTATTGGACATAAATTTACGAGGTGTTACATCCTCACCCCCTTAAAAGAAATCTCGACCTTGAGATTTACTGAAATAAATGAGGGTATTTTTCTTTCATTGTGGACTCTACCTCCCACGTGTATTCGGGACCTCTACGGGCATCCCATCTAACCTTTACAATAGGCACATGCTTCCTCCGAAGCTTCTTAACCTGTCGATCCTCAATTGACAAAGGTTTTTCCACAAATTTCAAGCTCTCATCTATGTGCCCATCTGTATGTGGTATGACTAGCGATTCATCTACTAGACATTTCTTCAGATTGTAGATGTGGAATACATTGTGAATACCACTGAGCTCTTCAGGCAAGTTTAACTTATAAGCCACTGTTCCTACACATTCGATGATCTCGAATGGTCCTATATATCTCGGGCTTAGCTTACCTTTCTTACCAAATCGCATCACCCCCTTCCAGGGTGATACCTTAAGCAAGACTTTATCACCAATCTCAAACTTTAGAGGTTTTCGCCTTTTATTAGCATAACTTTTCTGCCTATCCCTGGCAGCTTTCAGGCGGTCACGAATCTGGACTATCTTGTCCGTCGTTTCAAAGACTATGTCAGGTCCTGATAATTGAGCTTCCCCTACTTCCGCTAGGCGTTCTGCATTTCCTACCATATAATGCCTCAAAAGGCGTAAAATGAATGCTTGTATGGTAGCTATTGTTATAGGAGAACTCGATCAATGGCAGGTGGTTATCCCAACTACCACCTAAGTCAATCACACATGCACGAAGCATGTCTTCCAAAGTTTGGATGGTACGCTCACTCTGCCCATCCGTCTGAGGATGGTAAGCCGTACTAAAATTTAAGTGCGTGCCCAAAGATTGTTGGAAACTTTTCCAAAAATGTGATGTGTATCTGGTATCTCTATCCGAGATAATAGATACTGGTACGCCATGAAGAGCTACAATCTTATCTACGTACAATTGGGCTAACATGTCGGAGCTATAAGTCTCATTAATGGGTAGGAAATGTGCTGACTTAGTCGGTCTATCTACTATCACCCATATAGTATCATTTCCTTTCTTTGTCTTTGGCAACTTGGTGATGAAATCCATTGTCACCATCTCCCACTTCCAGGTGGGGAGCTCAGGCTGTTGTAGCAAACCTGATGGCTTCTGATGTTCAGCTTTGACTTGCGCGCATGTCAAGCATTTAGCTACATAGGCAGCTATAGACTTCTTCAAGCCTATCCACCAGTAATTTGCCTTCAGATCCTGGTACATCTTATCAGCTCCAGGATGAACGGAATATTTAGAACTGTGGGCTTCCTGGAGGATAACATCTCGAAGTCCTCCATACACTGGAACCCATATTCGTCCATTTAACCTAAGGATTCCGTCCTTACCATAGGATAACTGCTCTTCAGTTACTCCTAACTTTTCATCAGGATAGTTAGCTTCTAGTACAACTTCTTTCTGAGCAGCTAACAATCTTTCATTCAAACTATTCTTTAATTCAATGCTCTTGGCATTGATTCTTATGGGCTTAACCCTTTCCGTCCTACTTAAGGCATCGACAACCACATTTGACTTGCCTGGATGGTATCTTATCTCACAATCATAATCATTCAAGGTTTCCATCCATCGTCGTTGCCTCATGTTTAAGTCTTTCTGATTAAACAGATGTTGAAGGCTCTTGTGATCAGAATAGATCACACACTTAGTCCCATACAAGTAATGCCTCCATAGTTTTAGTGCGAATAAAACGGCACCCAACTCCAAGTCATGGGTGGTGTAGTTCTTTTCATGCACTTTTAACTGACGTGAAGCATAGGCAATAACCTTGCCTTTCTGCATAAGCACACATCCCATACTTGTGTGTGATGCATCACAATATACTACAAATTCGTCAATTCCATCAGGCAACGTCAACACAGGGGCGTTGCTTAACTTCTGCTTCAGAATATCGAAAGATTCTTGCTGCTTAGGCCCCCAATCAAACTTGCTATTCTTGCGGGTGAGAAGAGTCATGGGTGCTGCAATTCTTGAGTAGTTTTCAATAAATCGTCTATAATATCCTGCCAGTCCTAGAAAGCTGCGAATCTCCGTAGGCGTCTTCGGCTCTTGCCAGTTCATGACAGCTTCAACCTTAGCGGGATCTACTTGGATACCTCACTCACTAACAACATGTCCAAGAAATTGGACTTCACGAAGCCAAAATTCACACTTTGAAAATTTAGCATAGAGCTTTTCCTGTTGGAGTAGTTTAAGAATGCAACGAAGGTGCTTCTCGTGGTCAGCTTGATTCTTTGAATAAATCAGAATATCGTCAATGAAGACGATAACAAATTTTTCCAAGTATGGCTTGCAGACACAATTCATGACATCCATGAATGCTGCTGGTGCATTAGTGAGCCCAAAAGGCATCACTAGGAACTCGTAATGACCACAACGAGTCCTAAACGCATTCTTGTGCACATCTTCATCTCTAACCTTCAACTGATGGTAGCCTGACCTCAAGTCGATCTTGGAGAAATAACTTGCTCCTTGCAGTTGATCGAACAGATCGTCGATCCTGGGCAAAGGATATCTATTCTTGATAGTGACCTTATTAAGCTCGCGATAATCGATGCATAGACGTATCGATCCATCCTTTTTCTTCACAAACAGGATTGGTGCACCCCAAGGAGATGAACTAGGTCGTATAAAACCTTTCGCCAACAAATCATCCAGTTGAGTCCTCAGCTCTTTCATCTCTGTTGGTGCCAACCTGTAAGGTGCTCTTGCAACAGGTGTTGCTCCAGGAATGATGTCAATTCTGAATTCTACTTGTCTATCTGGTGGCAAACCAGGTAGTTCCTCAACGAATACTTCAGGGTATTCAGAAATGATGGGGATGTCTTCAATTTTAGGCTTCGGCTTGTCAATGGTCACTTGTGCCATGTAGATGACACATCCCTTTTTCATACATCTTGATGCCTTAAGCATAGACACTTGCTTAGGTAGTCCATATTGGGTATCTCCCTGAATGGTAAGTTGCTCACCAGACGGAGTCTTGACTACTACTTGCTTCTTGTTGCACACAATCTGAGCTTGATTATGGGATAGCCAATCCACGCCTATTACTATATCGAAGCCGGCTAACTTCAAAGGAAGTAAGGACAAAGGAAAAGAGTGGTTCCTAATGGATATGAAACATCCTTCTAACATGGTTGATGCGGTTTCTATGGTGCCATCGGCTAATTCAACCTCATATTTTATGCTTAGGGTTCTAACAGGTAGGTTTAACAACTTACAAAACTTATCATCTACAAATGATTTATCAGCTCCAGAATCAAACAACACTCTTGCATAAACATCATTAATAAGGAAGGTACTTGTTATCACATTGTCGTTCTGGATCGCCTCCTGTGCGTTCATCTGGAAGACCCTAGCATTGGTCTTCTTTCCCTCCTCAGCCTTCCTCGTGAACTTTGGGCAATTTGACTTAATGTGCCCTTTCTCGTTGCAATTGTAGCACGTTGCATCCTTTATCTTCTTGCAGTCGAGAGTCTTGTGCTCAGAAGATTTGCAAATCCCACATGCCTTTGGCTGAGACTGGGATTTCGACTCATATCTGCATTTCCCAAAATGATACTTCTTGCAGATTTTACACTTGGGCTTGTCACCCGTCTGCTGACCCTCCTTCTTAGATCCAGAACCCTTTTTGTGGTCATTGTTTCCCTTACGCTTCTTATCTGACCGTCGTGAGTTGTCATCCTCACGCTTCCTTTTCTCAGCATCTGTGTTTCTCAGCGATCTCTGCCTGACCGCGTCCAGAGTGAGAGACAGTGCTATATCAGATGCAGACCGAAAAGTAGTTGGTCAAAAGGCCTTCACACTCGACTTGATCTCTGGGGCTAAACCCCCAATGAAACGAGCTATCCTCTTGGGTTCTGGTGTTACAAGATAAGGAACTAACCTTGACATGGTATTGAAGCTTGTGAGGTAGGCCTGACAATCTAGGTTTTTCATAACTAGAGACAGGAAATCAGCTTCAATCTTCTCAACCTCGTGCTGAGGGCAGTAGTTCTCTTTGATCAATGACACAAATTGTTCCCAAGACATATTGTACAATGGGATTTTCCCTGTAGCTTGGATCAAAGACCTCCACCAAGCTAATGCCTCACCCTTGAATGACTGAGATACAAACTTCACCACATCCTTATCAGCGCATCCACTGATATCCACCACAGTGTCCATCTCATCCAACCAGGTCATGCAGTCTATAGCTCCTTTCTCCCCAGCGAAATCCCTGGGTTTGCATGAAACAAAATACTTATAGGAGCAACCCTTATCACGGGGTTCTTGATTCAGCACTATTCTTTGAGATGGGACACTCCTTTGGTTTGATGAGTGATGGGAGTTACTGTTGTGAGCAGTGTGAGTTCTAGAGGGTGGTTTAGAGTGTGTTACAGATTGGGTCCTTGCATGGGTACCACTGGATTCTTGGAATTTCCTATCCAAATCTCTTGTAACAGCATTGTCTATCAATGCTTGTAGCTCTGCTCCTGCTACGTTGACCCTGGAGGCGTCATGATTATCTCTGGGGTGACTGTTGACCTCGTCAGACCCCGCCATGTAGCTTGATTGCTACATAAAATAATGATTCTAATTTATTCAAATGTCTATAGCAGTTTTATCATTCTAGTTGATCTATTAATCATGGTGTTTAGAAGCCATTTTGATTAATTTGATAGGCATATATATATTCAGGAATTTTCATTATAATCCCTAGTTATAATCAAATTATTGTAATGACATAAAAGGTCAAGTCACATGGACAGTTTTAAATTTTTATTCATGATCTTATAGGGTCATGGTATTGAGGGTTTAATTATATTTTATTACCTCATCTTAACAGGGGTCGAAGACCACTACTGTCTTTTGTCTTATATGACAATGAGTATATCCCGTAGGAATTACATCCCTATTGGATGTTAAATAATAAAAGAGTTTAGAATTCTAATATAAGGATGACTTATGCAATTTTATCGAATCACATTTTGTCAGGAGTGTTAACATATTTACAGATGTTAACAAGGATTTGAATCTTTTAATTAGGTTTTACCATCATGGCCATATGTAGAACGACATGTGGCTAGGTTTTACTCTTAAGATTCTTTTTAGTATTTAATGCAGACAATCCTAAATTGAGATATTAATATGGACCTGAATCTAATTTGAGAACTACCATCTTGGCCATATGTAGAACGACATGTGGCTAGGTTTTACCATCTTGGCCTTGTCTTAAAATGACACATGCGCTAGTTTTTGTCCTTTTAGATTTTATCACTTTATTATAATGATAGGTCTTTTAAAAAGGAATGTTATTTTTATTTATTTCACATTTTATGTTTATGCATATTAATAAAAATGAAAATTTAAACTAACCATTCCATTAAAAATTTAAGTATAATTTTACCCTAAACGGGACTTCTACTGAAGTAACATGCCCACGCAGGGGCTAAACAAACAAATATACCCACGCAGGGGTTAAACAGAAAGACATGCCCACGCAGGGGCAAAATACAGAAAGACATGCCCACGCAGGGGCAGAATACAGAAACAAAAGTCTACGCAGGGACTGATTACAATAAAAACCAAGGATCTTCAATAATCCCTTCTCTTGGACTTCCCCTTGATTAGGCCTGCCAAACCTTTAAAGAAGCCTTGACGTTCCCTGCAGTCTCTCTGAACCTCCCGCTCAACTTGGTTCAACCTTTCGAGAACCTCTTGTTGTCGCTCCGGTGATATTAATTGCGGCTGCGGCGGCTGATGATGCAGAGGTTGAGGAGGTGGCGGACGCTGGTACCCATAAGTTGGGTAACCAGTGGTCCAAGGACCTCCATAGGGCCCTTCAGGGTGAAGAGCGTTGTAGTCCCATGGCTGCAGGAATTGGGTTATCGAAACCCAACGGTGGCGCGACAGGCGCCGAGTCTGCTTCCAAGACGGGGTTTGAAGGCCCACCCATCTGCGGGTCTTCATGGAGTGGCAGGTAGTGGCTGCCACTTGATGGTTGACGAGTGCTGATGCGGACTCCTCCTCGCACGAACATCCGTGCATTTGATCCTCTCTGCCTCGATGGCTCCGGAGGCGGTTGCTCAACTGGTGGTGGTGGTGGTGGAGTAACTGCCACGAATCGAGAATCCTCGGAAGGATCCTGCTGCTGCTGGTGGGGCGAGGAGTGGTACGAAGGTGTAAAATACCATTCGTACTGGGCGAATCTCTCCTGGTAGCTGTCAGGACCACGGTAAGGCGATCCATGAAAGGAAGACCCATCAGAGATTTCGATGGGGTGGTTCGGGGTTTTGGACGGTGGCTCTGCAAGGTCGGTGTCCTCGTCCATATCCATGGCATTGTCGCCGGAGAAATGGTCCTCTAGTCCCAATGGGTTAAAACCCACTGGTTCTTAAACGTAGTTAGCCGGGTTGAACCGGCTCTGAAAAACAGGAGTGGGGTCGCCAAAAGAATGGTGCAAATTGGACCGCTGGAGAGGTATGAATGAAGGTTGCGGGTTGTTGGGCTCATTTTCAGACTGAGGCCCAAAAGAGTGAAGGTAGGATGGTGATGAGCTAAGAGAGACAGATCGCCTCCCTGGTTCAATGTAAGTCCTCCAAGGTTCTTGGGGACTGGTGCTCATGGTGATGGATGGCGTGCGCCGGTGGGAAGGTCCGGCCTCGCGATCGTGCCCGTCACTGGGGCTTTGCCTCTACCTCTTAAGAATCGTGGCGGCATCTTTAAACCTGTCAACATAAATAAAGATAACAACAAGAAATATATATAAAAGACAAAATAAAACAACAGAGTTTGTCCTATGTTATTTGTCTAGACTCGAGGATCGAGGAATGCGCAATTTGTGTAACTGAGATTAAACACAAAAAGTCTAGTGTTTAATTCACTCAGTGTTGGCTCTGATACCAACCTGTCACACCCCGATATTTCCACGTATTACCGGTGGGCCCGGTGGGGAGTATCGTGACGTAGTTGATATCGTCATAGTCAAACACCACAATTATTAAATGCACAGCGGAAGCAAAAGATGAATCTCATTACAAACCGAATATTAAGTAATATCAAAGTATGACATAATGGATTGTAACGAATCCACAGGCGGATCGAAAAGAAAGAAAACATAGTTCAACAGACATAAATGCATCCAAGCTTGCGAGACTCTTATTGATGCTAAGGAGAGGCCAACCTATTTCGATTAGTACCTGCACTTAGCCTTTTTGGGAAAATACGTCAGTTTACACCGGTAAATACAATTAACTGCCTCATTTTGAAAAAGGTATAGAAAATTGATTTGAATGCACAAGGCACAAAACATTTTATAACTTGGGATAATTATTTATATATAAACTTGTAAAAGAATTACATGTTCGTATGCGTTCAGTTGCCCGGTTCATGTCGGGTAAAGATTAATAGACACACCACATGGTATAGTCCCGCGGTGAGTTATTCTCGTAACCGGCGGTTATACCTTATTAATTTTAAATGCACTGACGGGTGTACGCCTACACCCGTGTGCTAAGGTCGTGGCCATTCTATGAATGATGCCAAGGATATCCGGGACATGGTCATTAACCCCCCAAAGGCGTCAAGCATACAAAACCAAATTTTTAAACGGGTCATCTCGATAATATTTAACCACCAAACGTTTAAAGTCGAATTCCCGACCAAGCGGTATTTTATATACCGTACCCCAAGCCCGTATAAGGGAAAATAAGTTAAAAGTATTTACCTTTGCAAGTATAATTCACAATAGCAAGTGCACGTAGCTTTTACTGGTGCTCCTAATCTGGAACGAAGGTTTTTAATAACCTATTAGATTCCTAATGGGTCTTTAATTAAGCCTAAACTTAGACCAGTTAGTTTTAAAGGAAGATACGTTCAAACGCACGATTAAGCGAAGACCGGAATAGAATGTGATTTAGACCCAACAAGTTGGGAGACTTGTATAATATGGGTAAACTAAACACATTCTGGATTTTGAGACAAAATGATAAGGTTTGACCCGTTTCGGTCAATTTATGTAAACTAGTTACATAAACCGAACCGAACGCGCAAATTGCGTAACGGGTAACCATATGAGTCATATACAGGTTTCCTAAGTTAATATGCTTTAAATATGTTGTGACATCAGTAAGATATCTTCTATTATGCCCCAAATGATTTTAAACTCAAATTATGCCCCGTAAGGGCATTTTGGTTAATTAAAAGGTTATAAAAGAGTTTAAATATAAATCTGAGTTTCGAGTCTAATGAAATCAGTAAAAATACTTAATTTACTAAGTTATATCAGTAGGGTATAACCTATGTGTGAAATTTTTCATTTCTAACCATACTATGCACCGAAAGGGCATTTTGGTAATTTCACCTAAGGTTTAAAGGTCAAATCTGGAATCTGTAGGATCGTTTGCTGACCCGAACGAGTCGTTTAGAGGTTGTCTCTTGCGTTTCAGATGCGGAATAATAAGAAATGCAAGTAGATATAGCTTGTTCTTCCTCCTAACTGCTTGTTTTATTGATTTGAAACGTTTTACAGATCAATCGTCACACCGGCAGAGCTTCGGCGTGGAATCCGACAATCACCCCTACTGATTCGCTCATGGCTACATCTATATATAGGCAGTTGGGTCGCTTATGTGTCACATGAGCATAAGAACGGACCAGCTTAGTCCACATAAGCGGACCATCATGCCAAATAAGCGAACCTAGTACTCTATGTCCCTATGAGCGAACCTAGCATATAAAACCTATACAGACTCCTGTTTTCTCGTATTACGTGCCCTATGCTATACAATACGATATAAGACCTGATCCTAGACACCTAGACGCAATCAACAGATGTAGTGCACTAACAGACTCCCCCTCAGATGTTGATGGAGTCGCCAATACACCCTGACAGCGAAACTGACTTCACATCTACAGTCTAGATCAGTCTCTGGGCTTTTCTTTCTCTCTATCTTCAGACTCCCCCTCTCGATTTACTGGCATTCTTTTGTTCTTCAGTAACATCTTCAGGATCGTTGTCTGGCTTTAAAACACTTTAATTCTCTTGATCAGATCTCTTGATTCCTTAAGTTCATCAGCATCAACGGTTGAAGTAAACTTCAGGATCAGAAACTGACTTTACTCATGCTTTCAGGATTGATTTTCAGGATCGAAACTTGACTCTCTTCCATCAAAGATCTTCAGATATTGAAACCTAGCTACCTGCACAATCTCAACCCCGAAATAAATTTCCTTTCACAAACATTTCAAACAATTATGCACCAATATTTGACTCTCATTTTCACTAATCAAACATATAATTGTAACAACTCAGACTTTCTCTCAAATATCTATGATGAACCACTTAAAGAAGGTTAGATTTAACGAAAACAGTTAGATTTACACAAACACTCCCCCTCAAAAGCTGCTCATCATGTTTAGCACTCGGAATTTTGAAAATCAGTTTTCCAACATCAGTTGTCGAAAATCTTTTTGACATTTTCAAAAATTTAGCTAAAACACACTAAAATCTTTTTGGATTTTCAATGTAAAGAAATAAAATGCAAAGAATGAAATATTTACAAACATATTTTTGTGAGTTCGTGTAAGAGGATCATATCAGTTTCTGAGACTTGTCACTAACACCGTTAAGCTTGATTTCATTATAAGCTTTAAACAATTTACCTAGATTGTCAGTATGTTTGTCCACCTAAATTCTCAACACAAATTTCAATTGATTCGAGATATGATATTAATGTTTTAGAGACTTAAACTTAATTGTGTATCACTCCACTTGAATATACTCCCGTATCCAGATCCCAAATATTCAGTCTTACAGGTGAATATACAACAGCTGATATTTGTAACGGGGTTAGGTGCGAAACCGTGAGAGCTCAGGTCAGAACTTCCGTTCAGCAGAGAGATAACGGCTCGACTTTTGGTGGGTCCCCTTTAGAGGATCTTTTTTACAACAGCAATGACTATCAATTTTATTGTTTCATCGATTGCTGACGGCGGCACTTTTTCAAGCATTTGCAGAAAGTATTATCCGGGGACTAGGTCAAAACATCCATTCAGCAGAAGTCCCGGGATAATACCCCAGATATCACTGAGTATAAAGACCTAGTATCTCAGAATATGGGACCTTTCAAACAAGATTTCGGGGGTTACCCATATATCCAAGAATAGTTACCCACGAATCAAGTAAGTTTGAATTTAGATTTATATCTCGTTTCAATTTACTAAATGTGCGAAAATCTACTGACACATCCGCAGTAAGATTGTGTATCACATTTTACTTTACATTTTTTTAGCATGTTGTGATAGTCCACTGATGTACTATCATTTCCTCTTTTTCACAACAAAACTCATTTTTGATTTTATCATGTTTTTGACTTTTTCAAATTTTCTAATGTTTTTGGATTTTCTGAAATTTCTTACTCCCCCTAAAATGCAAACACATTTCAAAGAAAATTTGAGAAAAAAAAAACTCTAGACTTAAAAATGAAAACATAAAATGCAACACAAACTGTACAGAAACTTGACAACTGACATCAAATCACCTCAAATCGCCATTCACTAGGCATAAACAATCTGAACTCCCCCTATCACAAACCATTTTCTCATTTAGATCTCAAAACACTTAAGTTTGTTTTAATCGAAATGACTTTTCCGGAAAATGAGTTTGTGTAGATAAAAACCACTTGTAGATTTATCAATTTTAAGAATGGGGATGTGGTTCATCATTTTGTCTATCTTTTGCCATGAATAGTAAATCAAGTACAATTTAATGTCCCTGATTTACCATTTGCATTTTAGAACCTTCTGTACCACTTGTAAAAATACAAACATCTCAAAATATAACCACAAATACCACTTGTAAGATCAAGATTACCACTTGTAGGAATGTTACGTCTACATCACCAATTTACCAATCAGGATGCCGATTCCTGCTTCGCACTTACCAACCTGGAAGCTCCGGCGTAGTCCTTCATCCTGCAAACATTCAAACACTATTCAAAATCTTTCAAACAAACTTTTCAAACACTAGAAAGATGCCGATTCATGATCCACGATATAAACTTGGGATCTCCGGCGTAGTCCTTCGACTATCATGGGAGGCAGACTTCCATCCAAGTCTTCTCAGACTTGATGGCTTTTAGCTCTTGAGCCGTAGGGTTGTATGTTGCCTTTTTAGTCACGTAAAATGTGACAACCCGAAACCTAGAACCTTTCGTTGTAACTTGCTTGTACGTTATGTGACTAGTTAAAATGATAACGTGAACCCTTTTATGTGATAAGTGCTTTGTTGTGAGTGCATTTGTATATATATGTGTACGTGTTTTATGTGAACCGAGAACCCGACACGAAACAACGGACCCGACTCGAGACCAAGAGGTCTCGAGTGAATAGTGACCGAATAGGCCTTTGGGCCGAGAACCTTGTGGCCGGTTGGGCCATTGGGCCGTGAACCCCCACTCGAAACCCATAAGGGTGCAACACTTGGAACTTGACTATAAATACACCACCCTTAGTTACTTGTTACCACTTTGTTGAACATTAGAACACACACACACTTCTATCTTCTCTCCCACTAGAACTCTAGCACACAAACACATCTCCAAGACTCTCGGATCCACTCGGTTGACACAAGAAACTCTCGGATTTGGACTTTGGATCGGCACACACACACACACATCACCAACCGGTTAGTATTTTTATGGTTAATTTTTGTTGTGTTTGTGCTTGAATGGATGTATGCATGAGATGATGTCTATAGTTAGAGATTACATGATGTTCTTGATGTTTATGATGATTCTAATATGCACCATGTTGATAACCGGTTAACATATATTATATGGCAAGATGTGATATGTTGTGTCTAAATGAAGTTTGAACCACTTATGTTGATGAACATGAAATCGGGTTACATATGTCATGAAATCGGACTTGTATGAAAACCGGGTTATGTGTTATGCTTAGTGTTTTGATGCTCGTTCATAGTGTTGATTGAATAAGTGGTTAAAATGTTATGAACTTGATGAAGATGGGTTTGAATATTTGAAGAACACTTTGAATGATAGTTGAAGATTGAAAACCCTTGTGATTTTGATCCACATTTGACTAATAGCCTGATTAGGAAATATGTTAGTGAAATTCTATTGGTCATTTCCGGATTTGGGCCTGATTATATTGTACTATTTGGCTGATTACACCTGCATCAACACGTGAACGTGAAAATGACAGCTTACCGACTCGCAATCACCCGTTGCGACTCGCAACCACAGCGTGATGACTCGAGACCACGCGGTTGCGACTCGCAACCATATCAGGACAAGCCGAAACCACAGGTTACGAGTCCGGTTGCGACTCGAGACCTTAGCATGATGAACCGAGACTACGGTTGCGACACCGGTTGCGACTCGCAACCATCCATGATCAACACACAGCATGACTCGAGACCATGCTTGCGAGTCCGGTTGCGACTCGAGACCACACTTTGGGCCTTAGTTAGTGGGCCGGACTTATGAACTTCTGTGCTACTGTTGATGAGTTATTTGGGCCTGTTATCACGAGCCCAACTGTTTGGACTTTGAACTTGTGATTGACTGTTACCTGTGAACTGTGAACTGTTACTGATTATACGTGATTTCCATGCGTGTTGAACATTTGTACACTACTTGGTTCGAATCTGATTATACGTGATATCCGTGTTAGGACGTTATTGACTACTTGCGACTTGATTGACTTTCTGTGATTAACTGCCGAGCAAACCGAGGTGAGTTCACACCCTTTACAAAGCATGGGATTCCCTGGGTTGGGAACGGGGTTAAGGAACGTGGTTCCTCGTCTACCTTGGGTAGGACGTCAGTGGTTCAGGAATGTGATTCCTCGTCCGGATGGACGGATAAACGTACTAGACTAAAACTCTATCACGAAGTCCCTCCTTTTTGTATCGACTAATCGCCGGGCCAATGGCGAGCGGGTCATTAGTTAGATAGCGCTATTTAGGTCTGACAAGCCTCACACCGTGCCGCAGAGGACGGGCGTGAACTAATGGATCTGGGGCACGTCAATGATGATAGACATTGATGTTTTCAGGGCACATAAACATGACTACAGTCAGCAATCGATACGGTAACGAGTCTAGTATACACATGGGGTAGCCCCCACGGCTGGAGAGCCAGATGATGTACATGGGGTAGCCCCCACGGCCGAAATGCCTGATAACTACATGGGGTAGCCCCCACGGCCGGAGTGCCGGAGTAACTGGGAATGAACTGGTCACGTCTTTTTAAACTATGGGGTAACCCCCACGGCAGGATGCCAGATAAAGTAAACTGTTTTCGAAACAACTAAAACGAACGCCCACCCGTGAACTCACTCAACTAGTTGTTGACTCGTTACTACATGCTTTGCAGGACCATAGGTACTCAACTGGAGCTTGCATGGAGGAGGATCGTTGTGGGACAGGGATTGCTACAAGACTATGTTAAACTTGAAACTTTTGGAACTTATGTTATAACTTTAAACTTATGCTTCCGCCTGCAACTTAAACTTATTTGTTTTGGAACACCAATCGTGAATGGTTAAACTTTTATAACTATTTATATGCTTGTTCAGTATGATTGGTGGCTGGATCCTGGTCAGTCACGCCTCCAAGCGGTAGTACTCCGCAGGTGGGATTTTGGGGGTGTGACAGATTGGTATCAGAACCATTGGTTATAGTGAACTTGGTTTTAATAAAGGAGAAACGTTTTTGTTAAAACCAGACTATAACCGGTTTAGTGCTCAACGGTCCACAACGACACTTCGCTCCTCATGCAAGGCTCGACGTTCTAGGTAATATAATGTATGTATATTGCCTACTTGTTAGTTACGTAGTACATTGCTCATGGTATGCTTGATTAGTATAACTACTGTTGTTTGAACACGTGCGTGCTTACTCTGTCCTACTATCGTGCTTTCGCGAACCTCTCTCACACGTATTACTCTTGTTATGAAGAACCGTGTCTGGACGCGTTAACATGACACAAGCCCAGTTGACGGCTTTGATCAACGAGCGAGTTGCCGCAGCGCTCGCAGCTGCACACGCAGGAGGTATATCCTGCAGTCCGAAATTGTTCTAGGATCATTTGGATCCTACTCTCGTGAACCAACCTTTGTGTTAAACTCTGTCTTTTCTTTCACCTACCTTAGGTCAGTATGCTCAGGCACCGGTGTGCACTTTTAAGACCTTTATGGACTGTCGACCCACGACTTTTAGCGGCACTGAAGGAGCAGTAGGTCTCCTACACTGGTTTGAGAAACTGGAGTCTGTGTTCGAAATGTGCGAATGCCCTGAAGCGCGCAGGGTGAAGTATGCTACTGGTACTCTCGAGGGTTTGGCTCTCACGTGGTGGAATGCTCAAGTGCAGATGTTAGGGTTGGTTGCTGCCAACGCCACCCCATGGGAAACTTTCAAGGAAATGATCAGGGAGGAATACTGCAGTCGTGACGACATTCACAAACTGGAGGATGAGTTTTACAATCTCAAGATGTCAGGATCAGAAATTGAGGCATACACTAAGAGATCGCATGAGCTAGCCTTGTTGTGTCCTACTATGGTGGATCCTCCCTACAAGCGAATCGAACTCTATCTCAAGGGCTTGGTGCCAGAGATCCAAAGTCATGTGACTTCAGCAAGGTTGACTACTATCCAGCAGGTTGTACAGTTGGCTCACCGTCTCACTGACCAAGCGGTGGAGCAGAACAAGTTACCGAAGCGTATAGGTGCTGCAACTACTTCTGGTGCTTCTAGTGGGGATAAACGGAAATGGGATGGAACTTCAAGCAGGGGTTCAACTTCAGTGCAAACTCAGTCTCAGCAGAGAAAGACAGATGATCACAAGAGCCCCAGTCAGCAGTCGTCTGGTGGTCAAAGTCATGGTGGATACAAAGGAAATCACCCCAAGTGCAATCGTTGTAGCCTACACCACAGTGGGCCATGCACCAGGGGCAACTGTCATCGATGCAACAAGCCTGGTCATGTTGCAAAGGATTGCAGAAGCGCATACCCCGTCAATCAGAATCGTCAGCAACCTCAGCAGAACCAGCGACAGCAGCAGGGTAACAACAAAGGATGCTTTCAGTGTGGAGCTGAGGGCCACTTCAAGAAAGATTGTCCCCAACTGAACCAGAACAACAACAACAATCAGGGGAATGGTAACAATGGGAACAACAACAACAATGGTGCTAGGGGACGAGTGTTCGTGATTGGTCAAGGTGAAGCAAGGAATGATCCCAACGTGGTGACGGGTAAGTTCCTTCTCGACGACTTTTATGTTACAGTCTTATTTGATTCGGGTGCCGATACTAGCTATGTGTCACTAGAAGTTAGTAAGATGCTTAAGCGTACTCCTACACCCCTGAGCGACAAGCACACTGTAGAGCTAGCTAATGGTAAGAGTTTGGAAGCCTCACACGTAGTCAAGGGTTGCCAGCTTATTCTCGCTAACCAGACCTTCTCTATCGATCTTATTCCTATCGTCTTGGGTAGTTTCGACGTTGTCATTGGGATGGATTGGTTATCCCAACACCGAGCAGAGATTCTTTGCAACGAGAAGATCGTCCGTATTCCTGGTCTAGGTAGTGAACCTCTCATGATTCGTGGCGACAAGAGAAGTGCTGTTGAGAACATTATCTCTCTTCTTAAGGCTCAGAAATGCTTACGAAAGGGCCACACTGCGATTTTGGCTTTAGTTACTGATACCACAGAGAAGGAGAAGAAGCTAGAAGATTTTCCGGTTGTACGCGACTATCCTGAGGTATTCCCTGAGGAATTACCTGGTCTTCCGCCCCATCGCCAAGTCGAGTTTCAGATTGATCTAGCTCCTGGAGCCGCGCCTGTAGCCCGTGCACCTTATCGTTTAGCGCCATCAGAGTTGGAAGAACTCTCCACACAACTACAAGAACTCTTGGATAAGGGTTTTATTCGTCCTAGCTCATCGCCTTGGGGAGCTCCAGTGTTATTTGTGAAGAAGAAGGATGGTACCTTCAGAATGTGTATCGACTATCGCGAACTCAACAAGGTGACTGTGAAGAATCGTTATCCTCTACCGCGTATTGACGACTTGTTCGACCAGTTGCAGGGGTCGAGCTACTATTCAAAGATCGATCTGAGGTCGGGATATCACCAGCTGAGAGTCCGAGAAGAGGATGTCCCTAAGACGGCTTTTAGGACTCGATATGGGCACTATGAGTTTCTGGTCATGCCGTTTGGGTTGACGAACGCACCGGCAGTTTTTATGGATTTGATGAATCGAGTGTGCAAACCGTATCTGGACAAGTTTGTTATAGTCTTTATCGACGACATCCTGATCTATTCTAAGAGCAAAGAGGAACACGAACAACATCTACGACTTATTCTGGAACTCCTTCGGAAGGAACAGCTTTACGCGAAATTCTCGAAATGCGACTTCTGGCTTCGAGAGGTCCATTTCCTAGGGCATGTGGTGAACAAGGATGGGATTCACGTTGATCCATCCAAAGTGGAATCTATTAAGAACTGGCCTGCGCCTCGCACACCAAAGGAAATTCGCCAATTTTTGGGATTGGCAGGTTGCTACAGGAGATTCATTAAGGATTTTTCTAAGATCGCGCAGCCTCTCACCTTACTAACGCAGAAAGGCGTTGTTTATCATTGGGGAAATGCACAAGAGTTAGCTTTTCAACATCTAAAGGATAGACTTTGTAGTGCACCTATCCTTTCATTGCCAGAAGGCACAGATGATTTTGTGGTTTACTGTGATGCATCAATTCAAGGTCTTGGTTGTGTATTGATGCAACGAGATAAAGTCATAGCCTACGCCTCACGACAACTTAAAGTTCACGAGAAGAACTACACGACACATGATTTAGAGCTGGGAGCGGTTGTTTTCGCACTTAAGTTATGGCGGCATTACCTTTACGGAACAAAGTGCGCCATCTACACCGACCACAGAAGTTTAGAACACATATTCAAACAGAAGGAACTGAATATGCGGCAGCGACGATGGGTCGAGCTGCTGAATGATTACGAGTGCTCTATCAGGTATCACCCGGGCAAGGCCAATGTAGTGGCGGACGCCCTGAGTCGAAAGGACACTACGCCTAAGCGTGTAAGAGCTTTACAACTCACGATACATTCTAGTCTACCTTCGCAAATACGAGCTGCTCAGATAGAAGCACTGAAACCAGAAAACGTTAGAGCAGAAGCTCTACGCGGGTCAAGGCAACGCTTAGAACGGAAGGAAGACGGTGCTTATTATGTAACAGGACGCATTTGGGTCCCACTCTATGGCGATTTACGAGAACTTGTGTTGGATGAAGCGCACAAATCTCGCTACTCGGTACACCCTGGTTCGGACAAGATGTACCACGATATTAAAACTACGTATTGGTGGCCTAGCATGAAGGCCCACATAGCAACTTACGTCAGCAAGTGTTTGACTTGTGCGCGAGTCAAGACGGAATATCAGAAACCTTCAGGCCTACTTCAGCAACCAGAGATACCACAATGGAAATGGGAGCAAATTTCCATGGATTTTGTTACTGGCCTACCTAGATCACAGCGCGGAAACGATACTATCTGGGTGATCGTGGATCGACTCACAAAATCCGCACACTTTTTGGCAATCAAGGAAACGGATAAGTTCTCCACTCTGGCGGAAATATACCTCAAGGAAGTTGTTTCGAGGCACGGGGTGCCCACTTCTATCATCTCTGATCGAGATGCACGTTTTACTTCGGAACTGTGGCAGGCAATGCACAAGTCTTTTGGCTCACGTCTTGATATGAGCACAGCGTATCACCCACAGACGGACGGGCAGTCCGAGCGAACTATTCAGACTTTAGAAGACATGCTTCGCGCTTGTGTAATCGACTTTGGCAACAGCTGGGAAAGGCATCTGCCACTTGTAGAATTTTCGTATAATAACAGCTACCACACCAGCATTAAAGCTGCTCCGTTTGAGGCATTGTACGGACGTAAATGCCGGTCACCCCTCTGTTGGGCAGAGGTGGGGGATAGTCAAATCACTGGTCCAGAACATGTGGTAGACACTACTGAGCGGATTGCTCAAATACGACAACGCATGGCGGCCGCTCGTGACCGTCAGAAGGCATACGCCGATAAGGGCAGGAAACCACTTGAGCTCCAGGTTGGGGAGCGGGTATTACTCAAAGTTTCACCCTGGAAGGGTGTGGTTCGTTTTGGTAAACGAGGGAAACTCAACCCACGGTACGTTGGACCTTTCGAAATTCTTGAGAAAATAGGCAAGGTGGCCTACAGACTGAAATTACCAACAGAACTCGGTGCAGTTCACAACGTTTTCCATGTGTCGAATCTGAAGAAGTGTCTGTCAGATGAGACGCACGTAGTTCCTCTGAAGGAACTCACGATCGACGAACAGTTGAAATTCGTCGAAGAACCTGTCGAGATCACGGACCGGGATGTTAAGGTCCTCAAGAGCACTAGAATACCTCTTGTTCGAGTTCGTTGGAACTCACGTCGCGGCCCAGAGTTTACCTGGGAGCGCGAAGATCGGATGAAACAAAAGTATCCCCAACTGTTTGAGAACAGTACAAACGCTACTGAGGCTGAAGCTACGGAATTTCGGGACGAAATTCCAGATCAACGGGGGGTGGATGTGACACCCCAGGAAAACCGGGAAAACCTTACAACTTGACTAGCTTCCTCAGTGAGTGCCGTCAAATTTCGGGACGAAATTTCTTTCAACTTGGGGATGATGTGACAACCCGAAACCTAGAACCTTTCGTTGTAACTTGCTTGTACGTTATGTGACTAGTTAAAATGATAACGTGAACCCTTTTATGTGATAAGTGCTTTGTTGTGAGTGCATTTGTATATATATGTGTACGTGTTTTATGTGAACCGAGAACCCGACACGAAACAACGGACCCGACTCGAGACCAAGAGGTCTCGAGTGAATAGTGACCGAATAGGCCTTTGGGCCGAGAACCTTGTGGCCGGTTGGGCCATTGGGCCGTGAACCCCCACTCGAAACCCATAAGGGTGCAACACTTGGAACTTGACTATAAATACACCACCCTTAGTTACTTGTTACCACTTTGTTGAACATTAGAACACACACACACTTCTATCTTCTCTCCCACTAGAACTCTAGCACACAAACACATCTCCAAGACTCTCGGATCCACTCGGTTGACACAAGAAACTCTCGGATTTGGACTTTGGATCGGCACACACACACACACATCACCAACCGGTTAGTATTTTTATGGTTAATTTTTGTTGTGTTTGTGCTTGAATGGATGTATGCATGAGATGATGTCTATAGTTAGAGATTACATGATGTTCTTGATGTTTATGATGATTCTAATATGCACCATGTTGATAACCGGTTAACATATATTATATGGCAAGATGTGATATGTTGTGTCTAAATGAAGTTTGAACCACTTATGTTGATGAACATGAAATCGGGTTACATATGTCATGAAATCGGACTTGTATGAAAACCGGGTTATGTGTTATGCTTAGTGTTTTGATGCTCGTTCATAGTGTTGATTGAATAAGTGGTTAAAATGTTATGAACTTGATGAAGATGGGTTTGAATATTTGAAGAACACTTTGAATGATAGTTGAAGATTGAAAACCCTTGTGATTTTGATCCACATTTGACTAATAGCCTGATTAGGAAATATGTTAGTGAAATTCTATTGGTCATTTCCGGATTTGGGCCTGATTATATTGTACTATTTGGCTGATTACACCTGCATCAACACGTGAACGTGAAAATGACAGCTTACCGACTCGCAATCACCCGTTGCGACTCGCAACCACAGCGTGATGACTCGAGACCACGCGGTTGCGACTCGCAACCATATCAGGACAAGCCGAAACCACAGGTTACGAGTCCGGTTGCGACTCGAGACCTTAGCATGATGAACCGAGACTACGGTTGCGACACCGGTTGCGACTCGCAACCATCCATGATCAACACACAGCATGACTCGAGACCATGCTTGCGAGTCCGGTTGCGACTCGAGACCACACTTTGGGCCTTAGTTAGTGGGCCGGACTTATGAACTTCTGTGCTACTGTTGATGAGTTATTTGGGCCTGTTATCACGAGCCCAACTGTTTGGACTTTGAACTTGTGATTGACTGTTACCTGTGAACTGTGAACTGTTACTGATTATACGTGATTTCCATGCGTGTTGAACATTTGTACACTACTTGGTTCGAATCTGATTATACGTGATATCCGTGTTAGGACGTTATTGACTACTTGCGACTTGATTGACTTTCTGTGATTAACTGCCGAGCAAACCGAGGTGAGTTCACACCCTTTACAAAGCATGGGATTCCCTGGGTTGGGAACGGGGTTAAGGAACGTGGTTCCTCGTCTACCTTGGGTAGGACGTCAGTGGTTCAGGAATGTGATTCCTCGTCCGGATGGACGGATAAACGTACTAGACTAAAACTCTATCACGAAGTCCCTCCTTTTTGTATCGACTAATCGCCGGGCCAATGGCGAGCGGGTCATTAGTTAGATAGCGCTATTTAGGTCTGACAAGCCTCACACCGTGCCGCAGAGGACGGGCGTGAACTAATGGATCTGGGGCACGTCAATGATGATAGACATTGATGTTTTCAGGGCACATAAACATGACTACAGTCAGCAATCGATACGGTAACGAGTCTAGTATACACATGGGGTAGCCCCCACGGCTGGAGAGCCAGATGATGTACATGGGGTAGCCCCCACGGCCGAAATGCCTGATAACTACATGGGGTAGCCCCCACGGCCGGAGTGCCGGAGTAACTGGGAATGAACTGGTCACGTCTTTTTAAACTATGGGGTAACCCCCACGGCAGGATGCCAGATAAAGTAAACTGTTTTCGAAACAACTAAAACGAACGCCCACCCGTGAACTCACTCAACTAGTTGTTGACTCGTTACTACATGCTTTGCAGGACCATAGGTACTCAACTGGAGCTTGCATGGAGGAGGATCGTTGTGGGACAGGGATTGCTACAAGACTATGTTAAACTTGAAACTTTTGGAACTTATGTTATAACTTTAAACTTATGCTTCCGCCTGCAACTTAAACTTATTTGTTTTGGAACACCAATCGTGAATGGTTAAACTTTTATAACTATTTATATGCTTGTTCAGTATGATTGGTGGCTGGATCCTGGTCAGTCACGCCTCCAAGCGGTAGTACTCCGCAGGTGGGATTTTGGGGGTGTGACATAAAAATCTTTTACCCCTTTAGCTCTCCCACTCAACATTTTCCCAAATATCTTCTTAACATTCCCGTTGAATGTTTTCTCAACATCAAATTCATCTTTTTCTTTATAAAACTGAGTAGAAATCTCAGTTTTTCCCACTTTCTTCTTTACTTCCTCAAACTTCAATGATGGAAACTCCTCATCATTCACTAAAATCTTCTTCTCAACCTGTGGCTCTTCTAGCTTTGTGGAACCAGATTCATCGCCGACATTCACTTCACCTTTCTTTGCAACCCACACCTGGTTGTCTTTTCCTTTTTTTCTCATATTTGTTCTTCTTTGAACATTCACCAACCTCAAATTTTGAATTCTCAAAAATTTTAGGTCTATTGGTTGGTGTGTCAACATCAACAACTTTATCTTTCAACTTCAGAGAAACTTCCTGTTTTGAGTTGGCACTTTTTGAGCAATTCCATGCAATATGACCAGCTTCATTGCATCTATAACAGGTTCTAGTCTCTCTTTGATAACAAATATCAGCTCCATTCTTCTTTCTCTCAGCAAGAAACTCTCTATTAGACTGTCTCCAGAACGGTTTCTGCTGTTCCTCCTCAGCACTTCCACCTGACACAAATTCAGATTTTGTTTTAGAATTTTTCATATTTTTATCATTTACTGGTGGAACAAAACCAAGACCTTTCTTTTTGTAGCTACGATTCTGGTTAGGTTTCTTTTGAAAACCAAGACCAGAATTGTTGCCCTTTTTCTTATTTAAACGTTGCTGAACTCTAGAAGTGTATTTTTTAGATTTTTCAAAACTTTTCAATACTTTTAATTCTGGAATATTAACCTCTATTAGTTTGAACGTTTTGTTTATTAGTTCCATTTTAATACTCATTATCGGGAACTCTTTATTGTAATATAATTTGTCCGAACCATTCAAAGTATACACAACTTCGAATGTTTCATCATTCAAATCTGCCTTTGACAATAAAAATTCTTTACTATAAGACCGTTTATCCGACGAATTTTGACTGTTGACTGACGACTTTGACTTTCCAGACCCTGATTTCGACTCAGACTCCTCATCAGTATCCAACACCTGATCGACCACCTTTTTGATTAATTCAGACTCATGATCAGTATCGGACGAGGTATACGTGACATCAATATTATCTGGTAAAACGTCAGTTGTGTCGGTTTTAAGCTTTATATTGACTGCTTTTTCCAATTGCTCCTCATTTGGTCTCCTAGGTGAATAACCATCCCAAATCGGAGGCGGACATTTGTTGTAATTAACAGTCGATTTCTTACCACAGTCTTTCTTGTCTTTTAGCTTTTCATCTTTGAAAGCTTCCATACCTGCAACAGTTGGGTAAATACGGTCAATGAGATAATCAGAACTAGAATAACTTTGCAATAAACGTCTAATTCTCTCATTCTCTATTTTCTCTGTCTCCAACTCTTGCTTCCACTTAGCACTCTCTTCGATGTAAAAGTTTATTGCTTTTTGTTTTGTCATTAAAACTACATTCAACATCGTCAATGCTTGTTCTCTCTCTGAGTTTGTCTTTTGAAGACCAGTTACTGTTTTGTTCAGAACATCATATGATTCTTTCACATAATTGAGATTGAACAGTAACTGTTCCTTTTTCTTCTCGTACTCAGCTATGATGTCATCTTTAGCTGCACAATTTTTGCAAGCTTCCAAGCACTTCTCACACGGCTTGACGACTTCAACAATCTTCTCAACTTCGATTGTTTTAACAACTTCAACCACTTTTTCTACTTCAATCACCTTTTCTTCTTCTTTCACAACCTCAGTAATCTTCTCAGCAACATTCTCAGCGTTTTAAATCTCACCTTCAGATTCAGATTGTTGTTCTTTAGCAGCTCGTTTCTCCTTCAGTTTCTCCATTCTTTCTGCAAAATAGAAATGAAAACTTTCAGGAGAAAGATGAGTTTTTGAAATATTTATGTGTTTTTCTTCCTCATCATCATTGCTGCTGTGACCAGGTGATTGATCAAATTTTACAGATTTATTAGAATCATCATCTGATATATCAGAAACAGTCGGTGTTTTATCAAAAACAACTTCCTTTTCTTGAACATTTTCATTTTGTACACTTTTATTAAAACTCTGTAAATCTTCATCTGAACCCTGTAAACCTTCGTCTGAACTTTCTGAAACTTCCCCAGAATGTTCTGAAAGTTTATCAGTACTGTTTGAACTTTCATCAGATGACACAGATTTTTCATCTTCACTTTTCACAGTCTCTCCAATTGATCTCATCCAAGTAGCAAACAGATCTGGCTCTCGGACGATTTTGGCAATGAAGGCTTTGAACTCTCCCTTCTCATCCACAAACATATCCCAACTAAAACCTTCTGGTAGTTTCTCATCATCTTGATCGATAATATGTGCTGCTGTGGCTTCAGATGATATGTAATTACTCCAGCTGAAATCTACCAAACATGCTCTCTTCGGATCTTCAATCTTTCTCCCGTGAGCTGTCTGCGGTTCTTGGGATTGACCAACTTGGTGATAGATAGCTTTGCGATAGTAATCATCTTTCCCGAATGGATTCTGTGCTCCGCTAGCTTCTCTTCCCTTGCACTCCCGCTTGAAATGGCCTTTATCCCTGCATCGAAAACAAGTAACTTTAGATTTATCAAAACCTAAAGTAGAGACATGTGCATCAAGAAAGTCATTTCTCCCGGTAATGGTTTTGAATTTCTCAGCTCGTCGAAGAACACTAGCAAGACACCATTTAATATCCATGAGCTCCATTTCTTCGGCGTCTATCTGATCGTAATCCTCTTTGGTAAGCATAGGATTTCCGATCCGACCAGCAACAAGACCCTCATAGGATAACAGAACTGAACCTAGAAGTGCCATGTGGTCTTTAGCAGTGTCTTCAGAGAAGCTTTGACCTTCTAGAAGATTAAGAGCTATGTTGCATTGAATTATGTATCCATTTCCGGTTTTTGTACTCTGATACTGAAAACTCGTGTTAGTCTCTTTCGGATTCACACTCGGAAACGATGAAAACCCGCTGCTGCTCTTGTTTGAACCCTGATCAGATTTTCCAGATGAATCACCAGCACTGAAAGCGGTTTGAATCTTTGGACTTCTCTCAGATTCAGTAACTGGAACACTACCCCGGTAGTACATCTTCACGTCCTGTTGACCACTCGAACTGTTCATTCTCGCGATCTTTTGCTGTTCAAGATCCTGACTCTCAATTTTCTCAATGAACTGTGAAATAGTCAGTCCGTCATACACACCAGTATTCTTTAAAATCATCAAATATGTTCCCCGCTCTTTCTGAGGTAACGCGTCAGCCAATTTATCCACCCATTCCTCACGACCTTTTTTAACTCCCAACATAGATAGTGATCGCACCAAGTGACAGTATCTCTCGATTAGCTTTTTAGTATCCTCTCCCGGCAAACTGCTAAACAAATCGAATTCTTTCTTTAACAATGCTTTCTTGCTCTTGATCATGTTTTCACTTCCTCGAATTTAACCCTAAGAGCATCCCATATTGATTTAGCAGTCTTGTCATGCTGTAACAAGATGAATATATCTTCCTTTATAGCCTGCTGCAACAAACTGATCATCATTTTCTCGGCTCTATACGTTGCTCGTTCTTGATCGGTAAACTCGGATATCTCTTTAACAACTTGCAAATCTGTTCGAGGCAATGTGTACTTCTTCAATATGCATTCCCATGATCTGAGATGATTGGCCTGAACCCAGTTTTCAAATCGATCCTTCCACCCATAATACTCCTCAATGCTCATAAATCTAGGGGGCTTTTGAGTCGTTCCTGTCTCGTTTTCTAAATTCATTGCTTGAGCAATTGCGGCTGGAGTAGTCGATGTAGCAAAAGCGTTGTAGAACTCGGTATCCATGATCAAATGGCACGTTTTCCAAAACAAGTGACAGAAAGGCGAACCAGATGTTCTCAAGAGCGAACCGTACTCTGGAGCGAACCCCTTTTGATTCTGAAAACTGACAAAAAAGCGAACCTGAATTGTACACTCGAGTGAACCAGATGGTACTTTGGAGCGGACCTAGATGATCAAATAAGTGATCCAACCAAATATCTTGGAGCGAACCAGCAAGATAAGCGGACCAGACAAGCCTGATAAGCGGACCGACGTATAAGCGAACCAATCGAATGCTTTTGGAGCGGACCGGATCAAGACCAAATAAGTGGACCTGTCTTGACAGATAAGCAGACCTGAATGTGTACTTTGGAGCGAACCAACAATACTAATTTGGAGCGAACCAGACCCAAAGTTGTACAAAGGAGCGAACCAGAATGTGACCTAAGAGCGGATCTCGATGACGTCAGTACGAGCGAACCACATGACGAACAAGATTTGACCCACTAAAACTTCGAATTTTGACACGAAACTTTCCAGGGTTTGTCGTTATACAGATGCGCACAATCCTTGAAATTTTGAGACAATTCCGATCGTTAAAACTTTCCGAACGAAGAAAAAGACGGTGTAGAAGTGAGAAAAATCGATGAAATCCGGCTATAATCTGCCGAAAACCTCCTTCCAAGCTCTGATACCACTTGTAGGATCGTTTGCTGACCCGAACAAGTCGTTCAGAGGTTGTCTCTTGTGTTTCAGATTCGGAATAATAAGAAATGCAAGTAGATATAGCTTGTTCTTCCTCCTAACTGCTTGTTTTATTGATTTGAAACGTTTTACAGATCAATCGTCACACCGGCAGAGCTTCGGCGTGGAATCCGACAATCACCCTTACTGATTCGCTCATGGCTACATCTATATATAGGCAATTGGGTCCGCTTATGTGTCACATGACCATAAGAGCGGACCAGCTTAGTCCACATAAGCGGACCATCATGCCAAATAAGCGAACCTAGTACTCTATGTCCCTATGAGCGAACCTAGCATATAAAACCTATACAGACTCCTGTTTTCTCGTAGTACGTGCCCTATGCTATACAATACGATATAAGACCTGATCCTAGACACCTAGACGCAATCAACAGATGTAGTGCATTAACAGAATCTGACTTCAAAAACTTTTACTTACTGTTAGAATATTAAATTTTACTTAGAATATCAGTAGGTATCAAGTCTTATATATCTAATATGTTTTAATACATACTATGCGCTTAAAACGCGTAAAAAGACGATTTTAAGCGATTTCTGGGTTTTATAGAAAGGCTGAGATTTTTATTATTCCAAAAGGCTGAAAATATTCTATTTATCATATTAGATCAGTAGGAAAAGGTTTGGTATCAAAAGATTTGGTAAAACTCATTTTATAGCCTAAAAGGGCAAAACCGACAACTACCGAATTAAGCTTAGAACTCTAGGTTATGCTCAGCCTAAAAATAAATAAAAATCTCCAAAAATCCCAAAATATTATTTTACATCAGTGGGTAAAAAGTTTGGTATCAAAAATTGGGTTTAGATGGGCTATATGCTAATTACGCCATTTAATTACTAAAAAGCTTTCTAATTACGCTAATGAACATAACTCTTAATCTAGACCTCAAACTGATGTCAAATTTTAGGTACAAGCTTATAAATCAGTAACTAAGGTGTCTACTCTTTTACATTTTCAAAAATTACATTTTAAGGTCATATGGGATAATAGTCAACATATAAGCATTTGACGGAAACATGCATGTGAATCGGATAACTAATGAACCAAGTTGTATAATCACAAAGGGTTATACTAACATGAAACCTGGTCCTAAATAAGCTCTAAGGCATTTCTAAACTATGCTCAAATGGGTCAGAACTGAAAGTCAAAGCAAAAGTCTACTTTTGCGATTTTCGGTTCCGAACCGAGCTTAAACTGAAAATTGTCGGGGTGAACATGTTAAGACATGTTCTTACATTAATTACCAAGTTATATTAATGATAAAACAGGTTGCATGGCCTCTACATTGCTAATTATGCATTAATTTGACAATAATCTTTCTGTTGACTTTTTAGGATTAACTTTGACCCGACAATTGACCTAGTTAGAGTGGGAATCAGAGGGTGCCCTTTTGAGGGTTTATTGCCTACATATTTACCAACTCATAGGTACTTTCAATTTGAAATTTGACTGGACAAATTAAGATTAATGACGAAGTCAAACCTTAATTACGACGGTTTGACTTTAAACTAATTAACTAAGCTAAACTGATTTAAAGAAGGTTAAGGACACTTACAATAGTCCTAAGTACGACTAGTGACTTGTGGGAAGAGTGCTTGAGCTCCAAAATACTCCAGAAGTGAGTTTGTGAAGCTTTGCAAATGTATGTGTGAAGTGTTGCAACAAGAAGGGAGCTTATATAGCAAAATTGGTGCCATTAGATCATGCCATGCAAGTCTACAAGTGTTACAAGATGGTCCCAACTGTCCCTAGTGCATGAAATACCAGTGGGGGAGTCCCTGGTATAAGAAAACAAGCCTTTAAGTCGGTTAACAGACCTGAACTGGCAGCTTCCAGGATTTTCTGTCGTTAGCATGCCCACGCGGGCCGCGTAACCCATAGGGCCATCTTACGCGGCCCGCCTGGCCCTCTAGAACCAGCCAAAAAAGTTTCATTTATTTGCAATTCAGCCCCTGGTCCTTTTAAACATGGTTTTAAGTCTTCTTCTTGCAGTTTTGGCCCTCTAACCTTACTTTTAAGGGCTCCATGACATATTTAAATATTCGTAAGTCCTTGGTTAACTTTGTGATCACCCTAAAAGTCATAAATTTCAACGTTGACGCTTTTAACCCCTCGTATACGAATATTGTCATAACTTTCTCATACTTTATCGAAACCTTGTAAAATTTTTATCACACATTCTAGTGAGCATAATTTATCGTTACAAAGCTTCAGGTTTGCTAAAGGTCACTCAGTGGTATACTTTAACATGTTGACACATTTAACCCCTGTAGTTTGTAATCTCTCACTTTCTTTCACATTTAGCTTCGTATGATCCATGATTTATTCGTTTAAGGGTATAAACATCGTGTAGGGCTATTGTGTAGTATATTTATCCATTGTTGACACTTTGAACCCTTTTATTAACAAACTTTCCATGTTTGTCAACTTTAGTCCTTCATAAGTGATCCTTTAAACGTTTAAGACTTATGACACGTGTCGATATATTATTGGACATAACTTTACGAGGTGTTACATATCCTCCTCATTCCATGAAAATGCCAATGGCTGAATAATATCACCAAATAATCCACCAATATTATCAAACAGTTTATTATCTCTGATCCTAAATGGCACACCAGAGCATTTCAGAGTAACAATACGGCTAAACGGGATGTCTTCCCCATTCCAAATTTTAAACTTGCTGAAAACCGATGCGAAGAAGATCCATGTTGAGCAATTACCTCCTTAGCTAATGCATTATCTTTAACAGTAATTATAAACGTAACACCACCAACATATGACAACCCAAAATCAACCAAACCTTCTTCTTCCAATGATATTCTAATATTTGGTAAGGCCCAGGCATCTTTAGCATATCCGATAATTGACCTACCAATGAAGCGTAAAGGATATGGAGCTCCCTTACCCTCCACAGTCACAGTTTTAGCTCCTTGATTACCCGAATCCTTCTTGCCTCTAACCAGATCCGCAAACGACATCCCATTTTGAACAAATGACAGTCGGACCCATTCCACATGACTTATTACATATGGGGGTTGACCATCATTGTTACGATCTCCCATCTGCTTCTCCTTGGACTGATTACTCTCATTCGGACGCCATTCACTCCGGCCGAGAGATACCGAAGCATAGTTGAATCTTTTATGATCTTTGTCATACTTAGCTAAAGAAACACAGACCTTCATGTCAAACATTTTTACTGTGTTCATCATCACTAAGGTCTCCTTTACATTCTCAACTCCAACGTAACGTACAAATCCAAAGCATTTGCCCCTAGCATCCCTCTTCCGGGCCACATACACATCCAATACAAATCCATATTGTTTAAAGGCCCGCCACAGTATGTTCCTTGACACTCGATTCGAAATGTTTTGAACTAGAAAAATCCATTCAACCCCATCTCCTCTGCTTCTATTATTTTTCCGATATTGCACATCGGACCAAGGTCCACCCTCATCCTGTTCACCCACACCAACATCCTTCGATGCAATCTCTCACTTTCTTTCACATTTAGCTTCGTATGATCCATGATTTATTCGTTTAAGGGTATAAACATCGTGTAGGGCTATTGTGTAGTATATTTATCCATTGTTGACACTTTGAACCCTTTTATTAACAAACTTTCCATGTTTGTCAACTTTAGTCCTTCATAAGTGATCCTTTACACGTTTAAGACTTATGACACGTGTCGATATATTATTGGACATAACTTTACGAGGTGTTACATATCCTCCTCATTCCATGAAAATGCCGATGGCTGAATAATATCACCAAATAATCCACCAATATTATCAAACAGTTTATTATCTCTGATCCTAAATGGCACACCAGAGCATTTAGAGTAACAATACGGCTAAACGGGATGTCTTCCCCATTCCAAATTTTAAACTTGCTGAAAACCGATGCGAAGAAGATCCATGTTGAGCAATTACCTCCTTAGCTAATGCATTATCTTTAACAGTAATTATAAACGTAACACCACCAACATATGACAACCCAAAATCAACCAAACCTTCTGCTTCCAGTGATATTCTAATATTTGGTAAGGCCCAGGCATCTTTAGCATATCCGATAATTGACCTACCAATGAAGTGTAAAGGATATGGAGCTCCCTTACCCTCCACAGTCACAGTTTTAGCTCCTTGATTACCCGAATCCTTCTTGCCTCTAACCAGATCCGCAAACGACTTCCCATTTTGAACAAATGACAGTCGGACCCATTCCACATGACTTATTACATATGGGGGTTGACCATCATTGTTACGATCTCCCATCTGCTTCTCCTTGGACTGATTACTCTCATTTGGACGCCATTCACTCCGGCCGAGAGATACCGAAGCATAGTTGAATCTTTTATGATCTTTATCATACTTAGCTAAAGAAACACAGACCTTCATGTCAAACATTTTTACTGTGTTGATCATCACTAAGGTCTCCTTTACATTCTCAACTCCAACGTAACGTACAAATCCAAAGCATTTGCCCCTAGCATCCCTCTTCCGGGCCACATACACATCCAATACAAATCCATATTGTTTAAAGGCCCGCCACAGTATGTTCCTTGACACTCGATTCGAAATGTTTTGAACTAGAAAAATCCATTCAACCCCATCTCCTCTGCTTCTATTATTTTTCCGATATTGCACATCGGACCAAGGTCCACCCTCATCCTGTTCACCCACACCAACATCCTTCGATGCCATTTTAGTAGACCCACAGAAAACCTAAGAGGCGAATGGACAATGACAGGCCTCGTTAGAGAGAACGGTTATATCAAAATCAGATTAATAAGAATCCGATCGATTAAACCCCCCACACTAAAAAGACAAGGCAATCGTCGTCGAGCAACCCAAAGCGTTTTCCGGGCGGCAGGAGGAACAAGAACCAGCAAACTTGAAGAGAAACGAGAAGAGAAACGAGAAAAAAAGCCCAATCCCAGAAGCGAATGGAATAACAGCACGGAGAATTAGGGAGAAAGGTCAGCCGGATTCAATCGACCTCGCACACTAACCCTAACAACTGCCTTCGTCAAGCCGCCGACGATAGGGAGGAGAGAGAGGAGTAGTATAGTGTTTTAATTCGTAATAGTATGTATCGCAACGTGCATTCCCCCTCGTTGAGCTCTGTATCCAATATATTTATACGAATAATTTATTATTAGGTGTAACAAATTTGACTCAAATACCATAATTCACCATACTGGGCTTTGTGTGGATTTTTAAGTTGAGTTGGGCTGATATCATGATGCACTTAATGGATCAAAGAACAAATAAAATGCAGCGATGGCATGATAGTAATGAGGAAGAATCGTCAAGGGTTAGGAAATTCAGTCGTTTTTAAAGAGTAACTTGCTAAAATCGTCCCTAATGTTTGTTCTGTGGCGGACACAGGAATTTTTCCATGGGGTGCAGAACATTTTTAAAAATTTTAGGCCCCTAGGTATATAACTAAAAAAATCGGTTCGTATCGGGTCGGGTCAGGTCATGCAAAATAAACGAACATCAAACTAAATTTATATAATCATCAAAAACATGTCAAACCTTGTTACAAACAAAATTAAAACGTCGACACCCTACAGATTTTCATTTTTTGAAATCTATCCAAAATATCATCTAAAACTAATTTCTTAAGCAATTCTTTCTCTATATAACATAAGTTTATCGCTCCATAACATAATGTTTCAATTTTAATTTTCAACTATTCAAGCCCTAGAAATCATAACGTAAGTTGTAATCACCCTAAAAATATATAAACAACATAATCACCCTAAAAATCATCTAAACAACCATAAACAAAGTCAAAACACATAAAATTTCAAACCTATTTAACAACTTTATTACCCTTTTCTCCTATAATATCAACCAAAATCATCAAAATAACAAAGAAACTTACCCGTGTTTGGATTCCGGTTAGATTTGGTGTCAAACGACGATGGTATGGTGGCTGATTACGGTGGTTGCCGGCTGCTGGACTGTTGTCGCTGGCTGATGTCGTTCGTTGGCAGTGCAGGGACGCAAGAGAGAGAGCGGGAGAGAATTTCTAAAGGTTTTGGGATTTAATTATTTTATTATAGTTTGAAATATTGTTGGGTTTGATTAATGAGCTAAGACTTAGTGGGCTAGCTAGTTAGGAATTATAAGTAGGTAAAGGTATGGGTATTTGGGTTTAGTTAGTTAGGTATTAAAAGTTATATAATTTAGGTAGTATTGCTTTTAAAAATAAGAGTTTACTAAAAAAAAATTTAAATATAAATTGATAACAATTTTTACCTAAAGGGTCCGGACGAAAAATTTCAAGGGTGCGGTCGAAAAATTCCAAGGGGTGCGGACGAAAAATTCCAAGGGGTGCGGACGGGATTTTCGACGGAATTTAGCACTAAAGTTTTTTTCCCCTGGGGTGCGCCCGCCCACCTTGGGTTGGGCTTAGGTCCGCCCTTGCTTTGTTCACATTTGCTAGATCCATCTAAAAAAGGTTTTTTTTTTCTCATAGGAAGCACTGAGGTTTCAAAAAAGTTGCTAAATCCATCCAAAATGACTAACACTCTAGCAAACCTAACTTGATAGAGGGGTAATTTAGTCATTGTCTTAATTTATTTAATTTACCCTTTTTTATGAGGATTGTCCTCTATGTGTGTTTTGAAATTTTCGGATATACTTAATTACATGTTCATTAGTATCATTGTCAAGTCAATCTTTATACACGGCACAAACTATAAGAGAACCTCATGTGAATCAGTGAATGCCCTAAAGGGTTTTTGAAAGATGAATAAAATTTAGAGATAAATGTGAGTTTTAGTGAAATCATAGAGATAGATAATTGAATGTGAAGACTCTAAAATGTAGAGAGAACACAATACATTTCCAAGTCCTCAAGGAAATTTGAAGAGAAACCACATGGAAATGTACCAAAGCCACAATATGCAAGAAGGAAGGAAGGAAGAAAGAAAGGAGACACAAATCACATTCTATTTATTTTGAGTAAATTGAGTAAACTACCATTTTGGTCCCTGTGGTTTGTTCACTTTTGCCACTTTAGTCCAAAATTCAAACTTTTTGCATCTGGGTCCCTGTGGTTTCAGTTTTATTGCCATTTTGGTCCAAAAATGAAATCATGTCATATTTGTCTTATAAAATCCTGTTATTTTGTCCTTTTCCGCAGGGGCAAAATGATCATTTCTTTTTTATAAATAAATTACATATTTTATAAGACAAATATGACCTGATTTGCCCCTAAGGAAAATGACAAAATTACAGGATTTTATAAGAAAAATATGATCTGATTTCATTTTTGGACCAAAATGGCAATAAAACTGAAACCACAGGGACCCAGATGCAAAAAGTTTGAGTTTTGGACTAAAGTGTCAAAAGTGACCAAACCTTAGAGACCAAAATGGCAGTTTACTCATTTATTTTTTTCATAAAAGTATTCTGAAAAGAATATGTCGACATACCATAACATAGCTGCTAATATTAATACAAGCACAATGAGTCAAAATTGTCTATAGATGTTTTGCTGAGCGTCCATAACAGTTTCCAATATGATAATATAATATTAGTATCAGCATTTTGTAGAAATTTTCATATCACATAACACCTACTAGCATTCTAGTGTATGCCTTCTAGAAATCAGCAATTGCCATATGTATTCTGATTCCGATTCCCATTCCTTAGTTACCATAATACAATCCACAATCATATAAGAACAAGTCTAACTCTTG
This sequence comes from Helianthus annuus, assembly GCF_002127325.2. Classification (NCBI taxonomy): domain Eukaryota; kingdom Viridiplantae; phylum Streptophyta; class Magnoliopsida; order Asterales; family Asteraceae; genus Helianthus; species Helianthus annuus. Next base: position 27,097,689 of record NC_035433.2, read on the forward strand.
GTTTGAAAAAAAATGTGAGGCGCTCCAAGACATTTACGTCTCGAAGCCGAGGCTGTCATTGGCGTATACACTTGATTGTGAGGGTGGGCACGTGCCCCCCGTAAGCCAACAAGAATTCCACTGAAAACATTCAAAATTTAGATTGTAAAGTCCTAGTGCCTACATTGGTTTAATTTTTTTTTTTTTTTTTTTTTTGAACGGCAAATTTGGATCACTGACGGACCACTAGAGTATCATCGTGTCACCAGCGAAACCACCCGATCATATCCATCTCCACTAGGCATAATGCCTATACACCAATTCAGGAGGAAACCCAATAAATATGGGAAAACCCCCTCGTGGGAATCGAACCCAGAACCTGCTGGTCCTAAAATCTTATCCCACCCCAAAAATACCATTAGGCTATAAAGCCATGGGCCATTGGTTTACCACTAGGCTATAAAGCCACTAGCCTAACAATTTCCGACTTGAATGTTTTGAATTCACAATTTCTAGATTTTTATCAATAGTTTTAGTGCATAAAACTCAATTGCCTATTTAGTTGAGAATTCAATTTTTCTTATTTATTTTGTGTTTCTTAATGTTTAATCGTAATATTTATTTGATTAACTATTTAATTTATCGTTGATTCGAGCTATAGAAAACTTGTAAAAGTACTTCATAAATCACAGACTTGATTTTTTGTAAGCTTGTATAGTTTGTGCCGTGTATAAAGATTGACTTGACAATGTTACTGATGAACATGTAATTAAGTATATTCGAAAATTTCAAAACACACATAGAGGACAATCGTGAGAAAAAAAGGGTAAATTAAATAAATGAAGATAATGACTAAATTACTCCTCTATCAAGTTAGTTTTGTTAGAGTGTTAGTCATTTTGGATGGATTTAACAACTTTTTTAAAACCTCAGTGGTTCCTACTAGAAAAAACCTTTTTTTTGGATGGATCTAGCAAATGTGAATAAACGTCAAGGATAATTTTAGCAATTTACTCTTTATTAAATTCCAACTTATGGTTACACATTACCTACCTCTGTTTTTTTTTTCTTTAATTGTTGACTTAACAACTCATTTGATTCACAACCATAAATTCACAACGTTCTCTTTAATTAACAGCTTCCTTTGAGCTTTATTTTGGCTTACAAAATAATACATTCATTAATTGACTTGACACACATAAAGCTCAGACTTTAGAGTTTGGTGCTTGTCTGGGCATTGGAGTTAGGGGATTCGAAAACCAAGTGAGAAAACTTGTTAGTGGGGAGATGGAGAAAAACGGTGATCGATGAATTATATCTCAATTAATATGAATGGGGTTTCCGATTCTCGAAAAAGTTTTTGGATTAAAAGCCTGAAAGGTAGTGTGAAGGCAGATTTCATTGGTATTCAGAAGTCTCATCAAGCGGGGATAGATGATTATGCGGCCCGAAGATTCTGGGATAATTCCAACTTAAAAGCGGATTCGGTCGATTCGGTTGGTAGATCTGGAGGGTTGCTTTCCATTTGGAACCCGGATGTCTTCTCCGTTGATATGGTTGCTAAGAATCCAAGATATTTGTTGACTTCAGGGTACATCTCGGGAGTTGTCAACCGTATTAATATTCTAAATATTCATGCTCCTAATGAGGCTGGGCGGAGAAGAACGCTTTGGGATGATTTAGTGGTGCTGATATCTCAATACAGTGGTCTTTGGCTCTTGTTGGGAGATTTTAATGAGGTGCGTTCTGAAGTTGAACGGGTCAATTCTCGGTTCGACCGTGGATCGAGCGATGCTTTTAACGGTTTTATTTCCAACGCCGGTCTCCTTGAATACTCTATGTCCAGAGGTAAGTTCACTTTTATTTCGGGTCATAGCGAGGTCAAGATGAGTAAACTTGAAAGATTTTTAGCTAATGATGCTTTTTTAAGCCAATGGCCAAATGCAAGGATGTCCGTGCATAAAAGGGGTTTTTCCGATCATTGCCCGATCTCCTTATCGTGTTTGGCGGCGGATTTCGGCCCTATCCCTTTCAATTTTTTTAATTCATGGATTGGGGAGCTGAAGTTAGTCGAGATTGTTGACAGAGGGTTAAATAATAGTGGGGTTGTGTGACAACTGTCAATTTTTCCATGTATTTCCGTACATGTTAAACAGTAATTTATGCTTTTATAACTGTGCTTGAATTGAATTAATGACATGAATGATTTCTGATTATTGTCATATACATACAAGTGCATTACATGTTGTATGATTTCATATCATTATTGCATGCAACACATTATGATTAAATTAGTGCACGAAACAAAGTTAGCACAGTTATCAGACGAACTAGAAGTACTGATGGGAGTTCAGTACTCAATCAGACATGATGTTAAGACACAGAATGAGCCCGAAACCAAGAATTACACTAGTATAGTGTGTAGGAAAGTGAGGATCATAAAACTGCCTTCCTGGTGATAGTTTAAGTGCCGGAAAGTGCCTAAAACTCACGCAAACTGCAGAATTCTGCATTTTTCAGCAAAAAATCAGCATTTTAACAACACAATATAATGCAGAATTATGGTTTAATGGTCCAGATTACCTTCCTAAGTGTCGGGAATCAAAACTGTCACAAAAGGGAACATAAAGCACACTAAATTGCATAATTTAGCACATTAACGAACCAGTAACCAACCGAACAACCGGACACTACGTGAAACACCAAATTTTCACTAGAAGCACTGTTTTATCATTTCCGAGCTAGTTATGGTCACCGAACATCAGAATACATCTTATAATCACCTAATACATATAAACACTAATTCTTACACTTAGAAACCAACTAACTTAACTAACTAAATATTTAAAATTCAACCACATACCCCCCCCCCCATTCTACGGTCACCAAGGGTGGACCCACCCTTGATTTTGTTTCAATTGTTTATTTGATTTGTTGGTAACTTTTGGAGCATATGAACCATTAGTTCATAAGATGTTGGGAGTTTCTTTAAATAACCACAAGTAACAACACTTCTCACATTTCACAACATCAACAAACTCATCTTTCCCTCTCCTTCTTCCTTGTCTACGACCACCACACCACCACCACATCTCCACCATTATCAACCATTCCAAGGTGATTCAAGGGTGCAAGTGTGACAACCCGAACTTTCAAGGCAAGTAACGCTCCATCTTTTGACCCTTACTCTTCGTTATCTTCCTTAACACGTTAAAACAGTACACTAATTTAATAACTAAGGTATGACGTAATGGATCGCGCATTAACCTTGGCCCAATTTCCTAATAGTGATTGGCAATGAAAACCGGCCCAATTTGTCCTTATAGGATCATGTGTATGTAACCGGCCCAACTTGTATATTAACTAAGGCATATTATCACATAAGGCACATGTATACACTGTTTAATCATATTGTCTACTTGGACTTAAGCCATGGCCGACTAAATAACCCACAACCGGCCCAACATCCTTGTTAATTTGTTAGCAAACCCAACACCTTTATTGATTAAGTTAACCGGCCCCATACCCCCATACGTATTATATCCCAAATAGGATTTGATCTAGTTTAAAAACTACAACAAACTCCATATTCCTCTCTACTTCTCCCATACGTTCGGTAGCAGGAGACTTTCCCCCCTTTCGAATCGTTTGTCTGTTCGTTAGAATCTTCGGTTAGTGCTATTGCTCTCAGTTTGTTATTACGTAATGTTAATTGATCAAGGTTGTGTTTACACTGTAATATATAAAGATTGTATGGGTTATTTAATGAGAATTGCATTAAATATTGTTGGTGGGTTTGTGAATCATATGCATGAATATGTATAGGGAAGGGGGTCGAGATAAATGTTGATGAATGATTAGCACATGTGGGCGGCTATCAATTAATCTGGAACACATGAAAATTAAATAATGGATTGATGATTATGTCAACTGTTTGAATATCGAATAAGAATCTTTTTTTTATTGATAAGTATTAACGCAATGATTTGGTCCAATTAGAACAAAGGGTGTAATGCACTTTATTTTCTTTACCTGTTGTGTTGGGCGGCTGGGTTAAGTCAGGTGGAACAACGACCAAATATGGCGGCCCAGTAGTATTAAAGTGAATTATATATTGATATCGGCCCACTGTTGTTTATTATATATGTTGATAAGTTGCCGCCACTGTTATTTCATTATATATATATTGAGATGTTGCTGAATATGCTTGATGAGTTGAGTTGAGTGGACATGTGTTGATCACTTGGTGGGCCGATCAAAAGGTCCAATAAGGGGGTTTGACAAACCGATCAGAGAATGGCTGTTTTGTTAGCTATTGTGATTGTTATTTATAATGTTTAAATTGTCTGTTAACATGGATGTATATGTAATAGGGACATATAGTTCAGTTTCCATGAAGTAGGGCCACGAATAATTGACATTATCCCTTGGGTTGTCATACACGATTTGGGCTTACATATGGTGGTTGGCCCTAATATTATTATTGGGCCGGCAAGCTTATAACGGCGCACTTGTTATGGGCCGCCCTATCCTGATGGGCCGCACCAGACCTTAGATAAATACACAGAATATACTAGGGTCACACACACTTATATTGGAATAGTTACAATGGGTCGCACACCTTTATGATGCCTACGATAGATAAATTGTAAGTGTAAATTGGACTAGGACATGTGAAGCAAACTCGTATGTGGCACAACGAACGTTGTTTACGTGAATGAAGTGTGTCATGTTAACTGTTACGAATCTTGCAATAAGTGTGCTACTTATACTCTACCTGTGTAGTATGTGATTTTCGTGCGTATAAGAACTAATTGTCATTGGTAACCACATTAGGATTGGGTTGACCAACTGGGAATACGTGACTTAAATTCCGAGCAAATCTAAGGTGAGTTCATTGCTTTTTCTCAAGCATGGATCCCAGTGAAGGGATAACGGGTAACGTTCCGATGAGGAATGCATGGGTAACGGGATGTTGGTTATTGTACTCAGTTTTTCTATCATTGTAAGACCACTACATCTACCGGCACGTTGCTTGTAGGGCAACGGGGGTTATTAGTTGATAGCGCTATTAGGTTTGGCACCCTCACGACGTTCAAGGGGAACGGGCGTGAACTAATTACCTTAAAACATGACCAATGCTTTGATAGAGGCATTGGGGTTGGCAATCACATATCATCTGGCCATTCGGTACTCGAGTAATAACAACATCAAAACATCGAACATCAAACATCTTAACAACAAACAACATATCGTTTTGTAAACTGTTTTACTCACATGACTGGTAACACAACTTGGTAAACAAACGCAAACCTTGAACTCACCAGCGTAGTCTGACACACTTGTTTACATGCTTGTAGGTGATTACTGAAGGAACTTGGGAGCTTGCTGTCTGATGCTGCTGGAGTGGTTGTGGTCATGATAAACCGTTATCTTAATTTGCTTTTGATACATTACACATTGATACTTTTATGCTTCCGCTCAGTACTTGGTTTTGATTTAACTTTTCAGACGTTACATTAATTTCAATTGGGTATTTTATTATATTGTAACTTGTGTTTGATATGATTGGTGGCTCTTTGTTGAATCGTTACACCTCCATTAGGGACACGCCCTAGGTGGTAATTCGGGGGTGTGACAGTTTGGTATCAGAGCCACTGGTTATAGAGAACTCGGTTTTAAAAATGTTTTCATAAAACCAGACTATAACCGAATTGATCCAAACGATAACGATGACCATGACACTCAGCTTCAGACTGCAAGGTTCGTTCCTCCTTAGCTTATGCTTATATGTCTAGTAAACGTAACTATATATATAGCATGCACAATACGACAGGGTAGACATCATGACACATTGATAGTGTAACATAACACTTACATCTAGTAAATTCTCATCTTGTTGGTAGTGCTTAATTTGTGTTGATTGGAGTGGGAGAAACTTCGAACATAAGTTAAGAAGCATTGAGAGAAGCACGCAAACCGCCTTATTATCATGGGTGCACACATAATAATAACGCGTGGTGCATGCAAATCCCAATGAGGCTTAACGAGTGTAAGAGGGGTTCTTCCCTGTTTGTGTACGAACATAGTAGTTAATCGCCCTTAACGTGATAACCCTGAATACTTTTCTCGTTCTCGACTTCTAAATTCGTTCCCTTCTCCTATTATAGAAACATGAGTGGACGAGGACACGGTCGTGGTAGCATCAACATGACTCAGGCTGAGTTAACAAATCTGATAAACACACGTGTGGCTGAGGCTCTGGCAGCCTACCAAGCCGGTATGAACTGTACCAAATACTTTTAATCCTATCTCGTGAATCCAACTCTTACTCTTGTGTTGTATCTTCTTTCACTCAGCGCACCCAAACAACCAACCTGCCTGTACGTTCAAAACGTTTATGGATTGCAAGCCACAGACCTTCAGCGGGACGGAAGGGGCTGTGGGACTTATAAGGTGGTTCGAGAAAGCTGAGTCAGTGTTTGCTATGTGCAACTGTCCTGTGGGGGATCGCGTGAAGTATGCAACAGGCACGCTGGAGGATGGTGCCTTGACCTGGTGGAATGCCCAGGTCCAACTGCTAGGTATTGAGGCGGCGAACGCCACTACGTGGGACGATTTTAAAGAACTGATGAGGGAGGAGTACTGTCCTCGAGATGAAATAGAGAAGTTAGAGAATGAGTACTATCATCTGACAATGGTGGGGTCTGAAATCGAGGCGTATGTGAAGCGGTCGTATGAATTAGCTGATTTGTGTCCGAACTTGTCCCGACCCATGTCCCGAAGAATCGAGTTGTTTATTAAGGGGTTACCTCCACGGGTGAAGGGTTTAGTTACAGCAGCGAACCTCAATAACCTAACCCAGATTGTTAGATTGGCACATAAGATCGTTGACCAGGAGGTGGAAAGCGACTCACTGCCACCACGTATTTCTAAAGCTACTACTGCCGCCACCACCGCCACTACTCCTGTCACTGATAGTAAACGCAAGTGGGGTGATATGGACAAAGCGTCCAACTCGGTTCAGCCCCAGAAGAAGGCAGACACTGGCAGTACTCGCAGCTTTAGCCAATCATCCTCAGCGAATCAAAATCAGAGGTCTTATGCCGGAAAGAAGCCTCAGTGTAGCAAATGTGGGTTTCATCATTATGGGCAGTGTGATCGGGTTTGTCGCAGGTGCGACAAGATAGGCCATGAGGCCAAGGATTGTAGGGCTCCTCAGCCAAAGCAGCAGCAGCAGACTCAGTCGAATCAGAGACAGCAAGGGCAGCAAAACCAGGGAAATCAAAAAGGGTGCTTTCAGTGTGGTGATGAGGGTCATTTTAAGAGGGATTGCCCTCAGCTCAATCAGAATGCTGGCAACAACAACAATACTGGAAGCGGCAACAATGGGAACAATGGTGGGAACGGAGCACGTGGAAGGGTATTTACTATTGGCGCTGGGGAAGACTCGCAATGATGGCAATGTAGAGGTCGGTACGTCTTCTTTAAATAACCTTTTCAACTTCGGTTTTATTCGACTCTTGTTTCAATTGGAGTTTTGTGCCTTAGGAATTCAGTCGTTAGTTAGGACTGACTTCCACCCTCCTTGTAAATAAGCATGTAGTAGAACTGACTGGTAGTAAATCAATAGAAGCTTCTCATGTTCTTTTTGGTTGTAAACTTGATCTCGTGGGTCGAGTGTTCGACATTGACCTACTTCCCAATACTCTTGTAAGTTTTGACATGATCCTGGTTATCTATGTATCAAGCAGAGAATTCTCTGCAAAAAGAAAATCGTGCGTTCCCTCTCCCCAGTAGGGAATCCTTATCAGTTTAAGATCATCGTGGTGGTGCCGTTGTTGGCATTGTCATCGTCCTTGCAGCTTTTGGAACCCAACCCTACAACACGCGGAGCATCGCTTCTATCCGAGGGTACCGATGATCGCTAGATGGAACTTCCGAACGAACACGGGATTAGGAGAACTATACCCACGCATCCCTGTAGACGAACCTTATCACTTTCACTTGTCATCGCTGCTAGAAGTGAAGCAGTCACAGTGACACGCATATGTTGTTTTGCCACACTAACCTTTACCCACCAACCTCTGTTTTGGACAAATGATACACTCGTGCAACCGCAATGTAACGAACCTCCCTGTTGTGTCCTGCCGCCATGCACCACTTCTGGAAATTATTTCTAGACAACAAATTTGCTGGTCAAATCCTTCGGATATTTAATGGACCCTGTTTCGCTCGATTCTCTGTACGAACCTCATTAATTCCCTATTTCTTTGATCGGCAACTGATATAACAAAACGCTAGCAACCATACCATGATTTCCATCGATCACAAGATTTGCCCCCCCCAGGCGTTGCAAAGTATCTATAGATCGAGTTCGTCGGAACTTACTTCAAGCCATTGTTTTAGATCAATTTTCGGGACGAAAATTCTTTCAAGTTGGGGATGATGTCACAGCTGAGCAAACAGCTGAGCAAAACCCGCAACAATCCTGATTTCGCACCTCGTTCCTCTCACACTTGACGCTTGCCAATTTCGGGACGAAATTTCCTTCAAGTTGGGGATGATGTGACAACCCGAACTTTCAAGGCAAGTAACGCTCCATCTTTTGACCCTTACTCTTCGTTATCTTCCTTAACACGTTAAAACAGTACACTAATTTAATAACTAAGGTATGACGTAATGGATCGCGCATTAACCTTGGCCCAATTTCCTAATAGTGATTGGCAATGAAAACCGGCCCAATTTGTCCTTATAGGATCATGTGTATGTAACCGGCCCAACTTGTATATTAACTAAGGCATATTATCACATAAGGCACATGTATACACTGTTTAATCATATTGTCTACTTGGACTTAAGCCATGGCCGACTAAATAACCCACAACCGGCCCAACATCCTTGTTAATTTGTTAGCAAACCCAACACCTTTATTGATTAAGTTAACCGGCCCCATACCCCCATACGTATTATATCCCAAATAGGATTTGATCTAGTTTAAAAACTACAACAAACTCCATATTCCTCTCTACTTCTCCCATACGTTCGGTAGCAGGAGACTTTCCCCCCTTTCGAATCGTTTGTCTGTTCGTTAGAATCTTCGGTTAGTGCTATTGCTCTCAGTTTGTTATTACGTAATGTTAATTGATCAAGGTTGTGTTTACACTGTAATATATAAAGATTGTATGGGTTATTTAATGAGAATTGCATTAAATATTGTTGGTGGGTTTGTGAATCATATGCATGAATATGTATAGGGAAGGGGGTCGAGATAAATGTTGATGAATGATTAGCACATGTGGGCGGCTATCAATTAATCTGGAACACATGAAAATTAAATAATGGATTGATGATTATGTCAACTGTTTGAATATCGAATAAGAATCTTTTTTTTATTGATAAGTATTAACGCAATGATTTGGTCCAATTAGAACAAAGGGTGTAATGCACTTTATTTTCTTTACCTGTTGTGTTGGGCGGCTGGGTTAAGTCAGGTGGAACAACGACCAAATATGGCGGCCCAGTAGTATTAAAGTGAATTATATATTGATATCGGCCCACTGTTGTTTATTATATATGTTGATAAGTTGCCGCCACTGTTATTTCATTATATATATATTGAGATGTTGCTGAATATGCTTGATGAGTTGAGTTGAGTGGACATGTGTTGATCACTTGGTGGGCCGATCAAAAGGTCCAATAAGGGGGTTTGACAAACCGATCAGAGAATGGCTGTTTTGTTAGCTATTGTGATTGTTATTTATAATGTTTAAATTGTCTGTTAACATGGATGTATATGTAATAGGGACATATAGTTCAGTTTCCATGAAGTAGGGCCACGAATAATTGACATTATCCCTTGGGTTGTCATACACGATTTGGGCTTACATATGGTGGTTGGCCCTAATATTATTATTGGGCCGGCAAGCTTATAACGGCGCACTTGTTATGGGCCGCCCTATCCTGATGGGCCGCACCAGACCTTAGATAAATACACAGAATATACTAGGGTCACACACACTTATATTGGAATAGTTACAATGGGTCGCACACCTTTATGATGCCTACGATAGATAAATTGTAAGTGTAAATTGGACTAGGACATGTGAAGCAAACTCGTATGTGGCACAACGAACGTTGTTTACGTGAATGAAGTGTGTCATGTTAACTGTTACGAATCTTGCAATAAGTGTGCTACTTATACTCTACCTGTGTAGTATGTGATTTTCGTGCGTATAAGAACTAATTGTCATTGGTAACCACATTAGGATTGGGTTGACCAACTGGGAATACGTGACTTAAATTCCGAGCAAATCTAAGGTGAGTTCATTGCTTTTTCTCAAGCATGGATCCCAGTGAAGGGATAACGGGTAACGTTCCGATGAGGAATGCATGGGTAACGGGATGTTGGTTATTGTACTCAGTTTTTCTATCATTGTAAGACCACTACATCTACCGGCACGTTGCTTGTAGGGCAACGGGGGTTATTAGTTGATAGCGCTATTAGGTTTGGCACCCTCACGACGTTCAAGGGGAACGGGCGTGAACTAATTACCTTAAAACATGACCAATGCTTTGATAGAGGCATTGGGGTTGGCAATCACATATCATCTGGCCATTCGGTACTCGAGTAATAACAACATCAAAACATCGAACATCAAACATCTTAACAACAAACAACATATCGTTTTGTAAACTGTTTTACTCACATGACTGGTAACACAACTTGGTAAACAAACGCAAACCTTGAACTCACCAGCGTAGTCTGACACACTTGTTTACATGCTTGTAGGTGATTACTGAAGGAACTTGGGAGCTTGCTGTCTGATGCTGCTGGAGTGGTTGTGGTCATGATAAACCGTTATCTTAATTTGCTTTTGATACATTACACATTGATACTTTTATGCTTCCGCTCAGTACTTGGTTTTGATTTAACTTTTCAGACGTTACATTAATTTCAATTGGGTATTTTATTATATTGTAACTTGTGTTTGATATGATTGGTGGCTCTTTGTTGAATCGTTACACCTCCATTAGGGACACGCCCTAGGTGGTAATTCGGGGGTGTGACAGCAAGGAACTTGATTAAGAAGCTTGTTAGCATTGGAGCTTGAAGGACCACTTCCTAGGGCTTTTATCCACCTTGTTCATCATCTTCTTCCTCTTGATTTCTTCCCTAGCCCTTTTGCTAGTAGTAAGCCTTTGTAACTTGATTTTATTTCTCTTGTTGTTGGTTAAAATATTATGTAAGTGGTTAATCATGAAGATCATAAAGAAACAAGAAGATAATCTTTCACATAAAGCTTAAAAACATAAGAATCTATGTTGATTTAGTGTATGTATGTTACTTGATGATTGATTTCTTGTGATTATGATGTTGATCACATAAGTAGCTTGCTAGATTGTGATTAAACACATGATCTAGCAAGTGAGAGGATGAATCTTGTGAAAAACAAAATGATCATCCTTTATGTTCCACATGAACTTGAAAATGAAGTTGATTTTGTGTATGATGAAGTTTGATACATGTTACAAGTCTTATAAATGGATGATTACAAAACTAATTTTCTCAAGAAACCAAGGTTATTTACAAGATTTACATAATCATTATTTTAAAGAAACTATTCATGTCTTTAGTGTTAAATCAAGACTAGAAACATGTTTGTAACAAGAAAAATACAAAAGAATTATTTTTAGAAAAATCATCCTACAAGTTGTAAAAGGCTAAATTTTACAAGAAAGAGATTTATAAACAAATAACCATATGTTTAAGGATAAGTAAACCTACTAAATAACATACTAAGTTACTACAAGTTTTTACAAATTTCAAGTTCATGATGTAGTGTAAATTGCATGATTTTGGCTCATGGTAAGTCTTGCATGATTTGTTGATGATTGATGCTGATTTTAAAAGAAAATGATATGCTTTTAAAGCATGGAAACCTCTATTTAGGAAACTATGGCAAACATTTTGTAGAATTTAAACACTAAGAAAATATTTTTAAACAAGTGTTTATAAGTAAATTTTGATCATGATTTTCAACTAAAAACTTGCCATAATTTTTGGTACAATAATTACAAATATTGGAGGTTGATTTTTGATAAATAAAAGTGACTAAGTATATATTTAGGAAAATATATTTAGATGTCACACTTGTGTGCTACTTGTATATTATGTGTATTAGTTATATTATTTTAGGACTTGAAAATAATATAACTTACCAAAATACAAAAATTGTAATACAAAATAATACCAAAATTCCAAGAAAATAAATATATAATTTATACCCGAATATTGGACAATCGAACAAACGGACGTATGGACTACACTTATACATATTCCGGGATTAAATTCATACATTTTGACAAATGAGTTAAACAGTATTTTGGAAACCAAAAGAACGGAAAATATGATTTTTACAATTATTACAAAATATATCATATCAAGTAGAAAATATATTATTTTGAGTGGAAAAATATATATATTTTCTTGAACAATTAGAAGATATACTATTTTTGAAGAAAATTTATATTTTCTAACAAATTAAGAATGTATAATTTTTGCGTAAAAAATGGATTTATAAAATATTTTTTAAGTTAATCTTGAAAATATATTATTTTTGAGATTTATATCAAAGTATAAGTATTTTTGCCAACAAAGATTTATCGATATATTTTTATAAAAGTTTTCTTAAAATACATATATTTTAGGAATATAAATGGGTGATTTTTAGTTGATTAAAACAATATTCCAGAAAGTTGAATACAAAATTAAGTATAAAATACTTAATAAATATAATAAAAATACGTATTCTCGTACGTACAAATACACCGGAATACGCCACCAATACTTGGTAAAATACACAAGACTAAAAATATACAAGTATAATTATACCCATCCTTGGGAGAATGCATATGTATAAATACACAATATACCAAGTTAAAATATATTGTTTTAACAAATATTCCAAATTTTTGAAAAATATAATTAAAGTTAAAATATTATTATTTTAACCAATAACTATATACATTGGAATAATATAATGTACATCAAGACATAACTCAAAGAATGTTAAGTCATAACAACGAAGACTAAGAATCGTTACACGACCTAGCTGTCTAATAAACCATAGCACGTGTGTAGGTAGTTGCACGACTTCAGGACAGGACCTTTGAGTTACACCAGACAGTAGGACGCAAGATTGTGAGTTCTTGTACCCCTTTTCTTTTAACTGTTTTCAGTTTTATAACTTCGGGGGTGAAATACATGTTACAAATGTTTCAATGATTACAAATGGTATGGTTAGCTAAGGAATGAACTGTTAGATCATGTGAATGGGTAGGCGTTAACTTAAGACCATTAATACTTGTATAAGGACCGAGGGGAATGAGTGATAGATCTATTTGGGTGTTGCGACCCCCACCCATGGGTCCGCGAGTTGGCCGCATGTGGTGACTATGTCGTTCCAGCCGAGTGGCCCGGTACAAAATACGCAAAGGGTTGAGCCTTCCTGCACCATTACGCACACATTAATGACTTTGCAAATCATTAATTAACTGGTTTACAAATTCATACTTACAAATTTTTACAAGGTTATTCGTGCACACATACAGAAACACATGAACTCACTCAACTTTTGTTGATGTTTTCAAACTACATGTATTTCAGGAAATTGATATGGATCTGGCAGGCATTCAAAGTTTTCAAGATGTGTGTAGGATCAATTTGACGATCAAGTGAGTCAATTAAAGTCAATACACCACTGTTTGAGTGGCGGAAACAAACAAACAGTGTTGAATCAGAGAGAATGGAGTAGAAAAAAAGAGAATATCACTTTAATACACGTTTCTAATTAATATTTCACTTGAAAATCCGGCAGCAGTTCGGTATACAACTTGTGATTCCGTGCCAAATGAGAAACACACACTACCTATATATATGCATGTGATTTCGCTTGAAATGACCATGTGTCATTTCAAGCGGAATCTGATTTCCCTTGAAATGACCATGTGTCATTTCAAGCGGAATCTGATTTCCTTTGAAATAACCATGTGTCATTTCAAGCGGAATTACATCAAAATAACATAAATTTACATTTAGAACCATATACAAGCTACCGACATAACCTAAGACGAAGTCAACAGACATATGCACCAACAGTCTCCCCCTTGGTTGTTGACGGAATCTTCAGTACAAGACTTTAGTACGTCAAAACTTCAGTCTTGATCAGTCTACTCTCTCTTTCTCTTCAATCAACATTAACAGCTATTCTTCAGACTCTAAGTCTAGCTCTTTCACTATTCAGACTCCCCTTTGCTAACAGACTCCCCCTTAAGTTGTTCCGAGATCGTAATCTGATATAGCACTCTTTATTTTTTCAGAATTAGCAGCTTTCACAGATTCAGGACCATCTCCTGGCTCTCCGTAGCAACAAGATCAGGAACCTGGCTTTTTCGTCTACAGACTCCCTCTTTCGACAAACTGGGATCGCAGTCTGGAATTCACTAGCTTCATACCTGCATATACTCTAACCAACAGTAAGATTTGACTTTATGCTCACCACTTGAATTCAAAATGATTAAATTGGTTTCAAATTAATGAGCCATTTAGTCATTTCAAAAAACAATTTACATTTCCAACAAACTTTCCCAATCCTATGTTCTTCCTGTTTAGCACTTGAACTTTGAATATCAGCTTTTCAACATCAGTTGTCGAAAATCTTTTTGGATTTTTCAAGATACTCTCGTGCTTTCTTCCTTTTCTTTCTCAGTCTGTCTTTTTGCCCTTGTGAAAGCTTCACTTTCTGTTCTTTCACTTTCTGTTCTGAAACTTTCAGTTCCTTGGGCTTTTCTTTGACTTTGACTGATTCCATCACCCTTTTCTGAGATGCAGCCCTCGATCTTTCATTTGATCTCATTAGGCAATCTCTGTCAATATGTCCTTTGATTTGGCAGTTATAGCATCTCCTCATCTCAAACCACTGATTCTGGCAGTTAACAGCAATGTGTCCTTGAACACCACAAGTGTAACACACTCTGTTATCGTACCATTCACCACTTTCACACCAAACACTCAGATCATAACATTGTCTAGCTTTGTGGTAATACGCACTCCTCCTGAAAGCTGGATTTGGCTTTGAAGCACTGTGGTCAAACCTGCACCACTCATTACCAATTTTCTGTGAGTTTTGAATTTTCAATTTTTGTGGTTTTTTATCACGATTGGATGATTGAGCTGATGAGCTTTTATATTTGTTTTGAACATTTTCTGAATTTTTAACTTTTTGTTTCTGTTCCACTTTCTTCTTCAAAGGTTTTTGCATAGAGCATTCACCATTTTCAGTCGATTGCAGAACAGTTTCTTGAAATTTTTCTTTTAATTTTAAAAAGATTTTCTTTTTCTCATTTTTTTTCATTTTCATCATCAGTTTTCTCATCACAATCTGAATTGATCGGTTTTGGACATAATTGATCAATCATTGCTGCAGTGGTCACAAAACCTTTCAATTTCTTCTCAAGCTCATTAATTTGATTTCTTGTACTCTTAGCTTCATTTTCAAGCTGAGAGATTTTTTCAAGCTGAGAAGTAATTGCATTTTCATTTTCCACTATATTCTTTTCAAGAACAGATTTTTCATTTCCTAAAACTTTTATATGTTCTTGAAATTTTGCTTCATTGTGTTTCAGATTTTTGTTTTCCAATTTTATCCAAAGATCTTTGTTTTCTGAAGATTTTATCTTATCTTCAAAAACTTTTTCATTTTCTTTCAAAATTTTGATTTCCAATGTCAAACTCTCCATCTCTTTTAAGAGTTTGACATTGTCTGCTTTAGATTTATCACAGTTTAAGCACTTCTCGGTCATCGTTTCAGCTTCAGCTTTCTTCTCGATCTTGATAACTGAAATTTTTTTCAACTTGCTTCTCTACCACTTGAACATTTTCCTCAGATTTGTATTTTACGTCAATAGTTGCTGCTTTATGATTCTTTTCTCCTGAAACAGACTTCAATTTTCTAATCTTTTGGAATTCAAGTTCTTGAGCTTGAATCTTCTCGACGAACGAGCTCAAATTGAAACTATAATATTCACCGCTCTTCTTCCAAGCTAACAAATACGTTCCCCACACATCAATTGATAAAGCATTTGCCAACTTGTCAACCCACATCTCATCCATTTTGTTAATGTTCAAATTTCTCATCTCTATATGTAACTTGACATACCTCTCGATCAATTCTTTTGTAGACTCTCCCTTGATACCCTTAAAACTATCAAACTTGTTCTGTGCAACATAAAATTCAGAACCCATGTTTTGGTATTAAAAGATTTACAAAGACAGATTTTCAAACGATATGAAAATTCACACAATCTAAAATCAATTCAATCACTTTATCAAACCACTGAATCAGATGAATATCCGATTGAGTGACAAAAATCAGACGACAACGGATCAAGTGTGGATTCGCTCGGGTGAGTATTCGATAGGGGTGTTCATCGAATCGAATATCGAATTTTCGAATTATTCGAATCGAATTAATCGAATAATTTTTTTTTTCTCTTGAATTCGAATTCGATTCGAATTCGAATAAGACACATACTATTCGATTCGAATTCGAATTCGAATAAAAACTTCAATTCGTATTCGATTCGTATTCGATTAAAAATTCGAATTCGAATTGAATTCGAATCGAACTCGAATAACTTCGCTACCATAAACATTTAAAAAACTATTAAAATGAAACATAAATTTTAACGCTACCATAAACCACGATACGACATTATAAAGTTTCAAATAACATCCAAAAACACATTCAAAATAAGTCGGGAATGACATGCAAAACGATAACATAAGTCTGCAAAACGATAACATAAGTCTGTATTACAAAATAACTTAACTAGAAAAATAAAGCATGCAAAACGATAACATAAATCTGGAACATTCACTTCATTCCAATTTCCAAATGCCACAGCCATACCAAATAACAAGAACCTGCAAAAATGAATGCAAACATGTGACTACAAATGAAAATATTATTATGATAACAATAACAAGAACCTGCTAGTTTATTTAGTGAACAACAAGCCCACTAATTTCCTGATCCAAAGGAATACAAGCCCACTCAAAACCAAATAACAAGAACCTGCTAGTTTATCTTTTTGCAACTCATGGTGTTGTTTTTTTAAAAAGGAATACAAGCTGTATTAAAAAGTTACCTACGTTTCTAAACGTCCACGACAGTTGATTCGCCCATTGATTGTATTATATCTACAACAAAGAAAGAAAAGTGTTAATATTATCAAAATATATAATAATTAAACTCAATATTTAAGCAAATATAATAACAAGTTTTACCATCTTCAAACTTCTCAAGTTCTTCAAGGTGCTCTTCAACGTTAACCGGAACATCAGATGATCGAATCCAATCTTGACAACATATGAGAGCTTGTACCATTCTAGGAGTTAAAGAACTCCTAAATGAGTCAAGTACTCTACCTCCGGTACTAAAACTTGATTCGGAAGCCACCGTAGATATTGGAATTGCAAGGATATCACGAGCAACACGAGATAAAATCGGAAAAGTTGGACTTCTTTTCTTCCACCACCCTAAAATAGTAAAATCTTTACTAGCAAAATAATCGGTATCTTCTTCAATTTCTTCTTCAAGATATCTATCCAACTCTGATTTTTTCATGCTCCCAATCCCAGATTCTGCTTTCCTCCTCTTTACTTCAGCCATGTTTTTTTCTCTATGAGCTTTTAAGGCATCACCCTCACCACTAAAAAAACTCGAGTCAACCGAACTTGTAGGTTGCGACATAGTAGATGTTGAATCATCAACCTTTGAAGATTGATCAGTATGCATCCGTTTATAATCTTCAAACAACTCAACCATCAACTTCTTACATGATTCGAAAACTTTTCCCCCAACAACCTCACCATACATATTACATAAAAGTACTTCAAGATAATCAAACTTTGCTCGAGGATCAAATGCAGAAGCAACGAACAATAACATATTGAACTTTTCAATATTACCCCAATACTTATCAAACTTCGTTTTCATGCTAGAACCCATCTCTTTAAGTCCATCATCATTACTCAAAGTACACTCTTTCAAGACACCATGAATACAACTTATATTATCAACATAATCATTAGAAGTAATGTACTTTGTGCCCGAAACTCTTAAAGTAAGTTCATAAAAATGACGAAGAAAACCCACTAACCGCTTAATCTTCTCCCAATCCGAAGAACATGGTACCCCCGGCCCATTATTCAACATTAGGTCACTCGTGTAAACGTAATCCTCTATTGCCAACCTATCAAATGCTCTTTCATATACTAAGGCAGCACTCAACATCAAATAAGTTGAATTCCAACGAGTTACAACATCTAAGGACAATGACTTTTTTGATGCAATATTTTCTAACTTTGCATATCCTTTAAACGTTTTCAACCTTTGAGGCGATTGCCTAACATACCTCACCGCCGCCCGAACACTATCTACAGATCCACCAAGCTCTTTAATACCATCTTGAACAACCAAATTTAAAACGTGTGCCATACATCTAACATGAGACCATTTAGCATTTAATACACAAAGATTACCCCATTTTGCAAACTTGCCTTTTAAGTACTCCATAGCTGTATCATTACTACTAGCGTTGTCAACCGTTACAGTAAAAACATTTTGAAACCCCCAATCAAGTAAGCATAACTCTACAGCCCTCCCAATTTCAACACCTTTATGACTTGAAACTGGACAAAAATTAATGACTTTCTTTTGTAGGTTCCAGTTACTATCAATGTAATGAGCTGTTAAACACATGTAATTAATTTTTTGAATCGATGTCCATGTATCTGTCGTCAAACAAATTCTAACTGCTTCCCTATTAATTTCAGCTTTCAATTTGTTCTTTTCATAAAGATACATCTCATAACAATCTCTAGTAATTGTAGACCTAGATGGAACCACAAGCAAGGGTTGAACAATTTTCATGCAACTTCGAAAACCCCTATTCTCAACAAACTTAAAAGGGAGCTCATCTATTATTATCATCTGAACAATAGCTCTCCTACAAGCTTGTTGATCAAATTTCCAAGCAAGCAAATTAACCTTAGACTCATTATCAACCTTAGACTCATTACCAAAGACCAAATTAGTTTGATTAGAACTTTCCTTATTCGGATTTGATGGACAAGCAGGCAAATGATTATTCAAAGGAGATGTACCACATTTATTTGATGAAACATTAAAAACCCTGGCACAGTAATTGCATTTTGCCATTCTTTTTCCACTAGAATCGTAAAACTCAGTGAAGTGATTCCACACTGGTGCCCTTTTAGAATATTCCCTTTTTTTCCCTTTCTTAGCATTAGATGAAGCTGATGTAGAATTACTAGGATTCGAACTAGACTTTTCCATTTCAATAAGATCCTGCATTTCGCAAAACATAGCATTTTAGTTGGGGTACAAGTAATCAGATTCAAAAGTGACTATAATTTCTACATCACAGATCTCCACATGAACATCCAAACACATCAATATAAACACATATGACCATAGGTTCCAACATCAGTACACATCAAAAGTGACTATAATTTCTACATCAAAGATCTCAATCGTGACAGAAAACCGTGTGATGGTGGCTGAAAACTGTTACAGAAAATCGGAGATTTCTAACACATATGAGCCAACTTTAAACAAACTTGTTAAAGGATGCAAGAGAAGGAATTACCTTGTGATGGTGGCTGAAAACCTTGAGAGAAAATCACCGGTAATCGCTGGTAATCGCCGGTAATCTTGGCTTAAAACTCGATCGCCAGTAACATGAGGAAAGAAAGAGGGGGCGCCGTTTGAAATATGTGATGTATTAGGGTTTCAGTTTTATTACTTTATTAGGGATTTAGGTTATAAGTTAGAAATCTTTTAATAGATTGTAATAGATCTGATTAGTTCATCATGTCATGGGCCATATCAATGGGCTTAGTAATAACTTTGATAATGGGTAATTTTATATAGCCCAATTAATTTATATATGTATTAAATTTTAAATTATATATATTATATATATAAAAATTAAAATACATGTATAATTCTTATTCGAATTTCGAATCGAATCGAATTTAAAATTGTAAATTCGTATTCGATTCGTATTCGATTAACTTGACTCGAATTGAATCGAATTCGAATTCGAATTCTTGCGACTCGAAACGAATTCTTGATAATCGAATCGAATTGATTCGAATTTCGAATTTTTCAAATTCGAAACGAATTCTGAACACCCCTAGTATTCGATGCTTGACAAATACCTCGGATCACCTGCAAACAAACAAATAAACGATCAGTTCAAAACGAACTAAATACGTAAAAGTGTGTGTTTGTGAAATCAATCTTAGACTCGTCTCAAAGATTTGCAGACTCGTTCCAATGTTGTTCGGTTGAAATCACTGAATGAATGGGCCGCAAATATATCACATGCAATATATGATTATTGTTTTAAAGAACACCGATTGCACTTAATGAATCACTTAACAGTTCTGATAAAGCTGACTAAATCACCGATCAAACTGATGCAACCTGACACAAGTCACATGATCTCTTTACCCAACTTACAATGACCTGATAACCTCGTAAAATGTTTCACACGAAAATATCAATTTCAAGCGGAATTACTTATTTCGCTTGAAATTACTATAACTTTTCAAGCAGAATCAGATGGCATGTTCAAGCGGAAACAGGTTTTTAGTCCATTTTTAGAAGATTTTGTCTGAATTTTGATCTGATTCTCTCAAGGGTTAGTTAAAACAGTATTTGACACACAATATCAAAAACTCAGTCCATTTTGTCCGTTAAAATGTCCAAAAATCCCAAAAATGTAGAAAAATGCTCTGAATCAGGTGTATTGGCTCATAACTGGCTCTGATACCAATTGTAGGATCGATTTAACGATCAAGTGAGTCAATTAAAGTCAATACACCACTGTTTGAGCGTCGGAAACAAACAAACAGTGTTGAATCAGAGAGAATGGAGTAGAAAAACATAGAATATCACTTTAATACATGTTTCTCATTAATATTTCACTTGAAAATCTGGCAGCAGTTCGGTATACAACTTGTGATTCCGTGCCAAATGAGAAACACACACTACCTATATATATGCATGTGATTTCCCTTGAAATGACCATGTGTCATTTCAAGCGGAATATGATTTCCCTTGAAATGACCATGTGTCATTTCAAGCGGAATCTGATTTCCCTTGAATGACCATGTGTCATTTAAAGCGGAATTAACATTTCTAATTTCCCTTGAAATGACCATGTGTCATTTCAAGCGGAATTACATCAAAATAACATAAATTTAGATTTAGACCCCTATACAAGCTACCGGCATGACCTAAGACGAAGTCAACAGACATATGCACCAACAATGTGTCTACAAGTAGTGATGTCATCCCGTTTTGAAGGTTTGAATTGTGTATCTTATCTTTGATAAGAGAGTAGGGTTCCTGCGGAAAGGGTGTTTTTCCTAGAAAGTCTAGGAAGCGATCTGGGCCATCCGATTAGTGTGTTTAATGGCTTAGATCAAATGGATGGCATTTTCGTAATATCTGAGTTATATAATTATAGACTTTTAATATAGTGAGGGTATTTTGGTAATTAGAAGTGTTTTAAATAAGTCAAGAAACTGCCATATCAATAACCAGATCCCTAAAATCATGCGATTTCCCCTTCTCTCTCTCTCTCTCTCTCTCTCTCTCCCCCTCTCCCCCTCTATAAACCGATCTCTTTCCCCTTGCTGCTGGCGACGCAAAACAGGACCCCAAAAAGCATTCAGATGTTGGTTCCAAAGCTTGTTCATACCCCTTTTCTTCACTAGGTATTCATATCTTGTGTTGTGATTAAAGTTCTTAAAGTGCATATATGTTTTCGGTCGTAATCTGCTTGTAACTTGGCTGCGTTTTTGTTGTTTTAATTGATGATTGTAGATAGGCTTGTACCGTGGTTTCCGAGTCGTTCTTGATAAATGGAAGGATTACCAGCATGGATGGTAAAACACGGCGTCAAGAAATCTGCTTGCTGTTAAAACACAGCGTCAAGAAATCTGCTTGCTGTTAAAACACAATATCCAGCAATCTGCTTGTTGTTAAAACACAGCGTCAAGGAAATCTACTTGCTGTTAAAACACAATGTCAAGAAATCTGCTTGCTGTTAAAACACAATGTCAAGAATCCTCCAGCAATCTGCTTGCTGTTAAAACACAGCGTCAAGAAATCTGCTTGCTATTAAAACACAGCGTCAAGAAATCTGCTTGCTGTTAAAACACAATGGCCAGCAATCTGCTTGCTGTTAAAACACAACGTCAAGAAATCTGCTTACTGTTAAAACACAATGTCAAGAAATCTGCTTGCTTTTAAAACACAATATCAAGAATCCTCCAGGAAATCTACTGACTTAAAACACAATCAGATTTGTTAAACTTCAGTATAAAACAACCTGATGTAAAACACATTAGGATGTAATTTAATCATCAAAAAACACAATGTGATGTAATGTGACATAGTCAACAACATAAAACACATTCAGAGTGTTAAAAATGCAAAAGAACTGTTAAAACACAACCTGATTATATATTGACTTCAGAGTGTTAAAACACAGTGACTTCAACCTCTCTGACTGGTAAAACACATCACCAAGACCTGCTGATAGTTTTCCAGATAAACACATTGACCTCTAGATTTGAATTCGAAAACAACAAAAATTCCGAAAATCATGGAATGTTAGTTAATGAAAAATAAATTCCAAAAATAAAATTAAAATGTGAAATTACATAGTTGCCCTTTTAGTTAAAATAACTCAATGCCACATGTCCAATTCTCATTGCTTCCTAGACTTTCTAGGAAAAATAGACTTTCCACCCAACTCCTACTCTTGATAAGATGCATGAATCAAAGCCTTGTTTTATCTATGTATTTTGTTAAAGTCCTTTATGGAACTTAAAACATTTGGTTGGTTGTATGTTAAACTTGAAGTCTTGGTTGGTACTAAAACAATGTGGTTTGTAATATTTTGGATCGTAGTCAATGGATGAACATCATGGTTTAATCATATAGTTGTTTGTTATAATTGAATGCAATGATATTAAGCAAGTCACACATCATACGCTTCCGTAAAAGTCAGGGTGTGACAGATTGCGGGTAACCAGGATTTGATTCTTGAGGGTATCCTTAAGCTAATCAAGCAGGAAATAAAAAATTGGAGATCTGAGGTGAGGATGAATGAAAAGAAGGAGCTAAAAGAGATAGAGGAAATAATTGAAAAAATAGAAATTAAAGCCATTAGTTGGCCTTTGTCTGATGAAGAGAAGAAATCTAGAATCGACCTCCGAGTTAAGATTAACAATATGGAGTCGCTTAAAGCCAAAGATTTGCAGCAAAAGGCACGTCCTAATTTGTTAAAATTTGGCGACGAAAATTGTTCGTTCTTCCATAAGATCATTTCGGTGAATTCGGCCCAAAACATGATACATGGTTTGATGTTCCATAATAGAATGGTGTCGGATCCAAAGGAGTTAAAAGAGGAGATTAGGATTTGGTTTAAAAAACAATTTGCAGAACCGATTAGACGAAGGCCGGAGTTTAATAATGATGGCTTGCTAGGTTATCGGTGCACAGTAGTAATATTTTATGTGAGCAATTCTCGGAAAAGGAAGTTATGTCTTCCTTAAAAGGCTGCGATGGTAGTAAAGCTTCGGGCCCAGATGGTTTCTCGTTGAAATTTTCAAAGTCTTTTGGGAAAGATTTAAAGTTATTATTTTGGAGGTTTTCAAGGATTTTCATTCAAGTGGTAAGATTAGTGACGGGTGTAATTCTTCTTTTGTTGCTCTCATCCCGAAAACGAAAGACCCTTAAGTTATATCCAATTTTCGTCCAATTTTTGTTGATGGGGTCGATTTATAAAATTACAGCTAAGGTTCTAGCAAACAGACTCAAGATGGTAATTAGTGAGATTTCTTCTTCGATTCAATCTGCTAATATTCTGGATAATCCGCTTATAATGAGCGAAACGGTGGCATGGGCAAAAAAATCTAAGTCTAAGCTCCTAATTTTTAAAGTTGATTTCGAAAAAGCATACAATTCTATAAATTGGAAATTTCTTTTACGGATGATGGAAAAAATGGATTTCCCTATGAAATGGATCTCTTGGATAAAGGGCTGTTTGGTCTCAGGTAGGGGGTCGGTGCTTGTGAACGGGTCGCGAACGAAAGAATTCAAGTTCAAGAGGGGATTAAGACAAGGTGATCCTTTATCCCGGTTTTTGTTCATTATAGCGATGGAAGTCACTAGTCTTTTCATTAATGGTGCTTGTGAGTTGGGCCTTTTCTATGGTTGCCAACTTCCTAATGGTGGGCTGAATATTACCCATCTTTGCTACGCGGACAATGTGGTTTTTATAGGGCTTTGGTTGGAAAAGAACGTGATTTCCTTAAACCGATTACTAAGGTAGTTGAATCTTGTGACTGGGCTTAAGGTTAATCGTCAAAAAACCAAATTGTTCGGTATAGGAGTGGATGAGAATGAAGTGGGTCGTCTTGCGAATAATTGTCAAGTGTGATGCCGGTTATTTCCCTTTCATGTATCTGGGAATCCCGATTGGAGTGAATATGAAGAGAGCCAAGTTTTGGAAACCGGTCTTAGATAAATTCGCTTCTCGTCTTTCTACAAAGAAGGCTAGATATCTCTCTTTCGCGGGTCGTATGACATTAGCAAAATCGGTTCTTAGTAGCTTGCCGTCTTATTTTCTCTTGTTGTTTGCTGCTCCAAATGCATTGTTAAAAAATTAGAGAAGATTAGGAGGGATTTCATCTGGGGAAAGGCGAATACCGGGCATAAGTTGAGGGGGATTCGATGGGATTTTTTATTGAAAACTAGGAAAGTCGGAGGTATGGGTTTAGGGGGCATCCAAAGTTATAATTATGCAATGTTAATTAAGTGGTGGTGGAGAATAAAAGCCAACCCGAACCATCTTTGGGCTGAAGTGGTGGCGGCGATACATGGAGATAACTATAATACCAATTCTGACCAAACAATTCCTTTAAAAAAACTATCACAGATGTGTGGAAGGATATTGGTTCGGTTGATGCTGCGATGTCAAAAACTGGTATAACTATTAAAGATAATCTAGTGAAGGAAGGCAATGTGTGGAAGTGGTGAAGTGATCCGGGCGGGTCGTTTTCGGTCAAACAGGTCCAGTTGGACATCGATAGGTCTCGGCAGAGGAAGATAATGGAAGCTTTGTGTTCGGGTGGAATAATTGGGCCCCTCCTAAAGCGAATTATATGATGTGGAGGGCGATTATGGGCAGGATAGCGTCTAAAGTAGGGCTGGTCCAGAGGAGTATTTCTCTTGTCAATAGCGTGTGCCCTCGTTGCGGGTTACATGATGAAGACCCGGACCATATCTTTGTCAATTGCTTATGGGCCAAATGTGTTTGGTGGAATATTTTATCCTGGCTCCGGATATCCTTCATCAGTTGTAATAATCTTAAAGATCTCAAATTAAGCAAAACCCGGGAGACAAGGTTTGGAAAAAGATAGTTTATACGACCGTCTTTTCCACTGTTTGGAGATTGTGGAGTGCTCGGAATGAAAAGGTTTTCAATGATATTTTCATTCCGTTTAGTAAGACGGTGGAGCATATTAAGGAAGACGTGTTCCTTTGGATTTGTAACAGGTCAAAGCTCAAGACGCCAAATTGGGAGAATTGGAAGGTCTTTGATATTGTTGATCTTATGTAATTCTTTTTTTATGTTCCTTAGTTGTTTCTCGTGTTTGTTTGTTGTTTCTAGCTTCTTGCTAACTCTTTATATATTTATTAGGAGTTCTGAAAGTTCTGTAGTTATTTAAAGTTCTATATATATATATATACATAGAGGCCGGTAACGTACAATACCTCTTATCCTACATTATGTACGCGATGCCCTCAGCCGTACGATCTTTAATCGATTAAACGCGAGCGAAACTAATTTAAATGATTAAATTAATCATTTTAATATATCTAAATCATACCAGGAAGGTTAAACGTCATTGTGAGGTCATAAATCTCTGTAATTGACCAATGATAGTTCAAAATCAAACCCTAAATCAAATTCAAAAACCTGAAAATCTTCTTCCCCAACCTCCCTTCGTTCCTTTTAGTGCAATATCGATAATAAGAACTAATAATTTGGGAGTTGTAAGGGTCAAACGGAAGAAGACTGACAATGATCGACCAACAATCGAAGAAGATGAACAGTAACACACACACAGATTTTTCACATGCGATATTCAATTTTCCACATGCGATTCTACACACCCCATGCCATTTTTCACATTACCCCATGCTAGCCATTTTTTCACATGCGATATTTAATTTTCCACATGCGATTATACACACCCCATGCCATTTTTCACATTACCCCATGCCATTTTTTCACATGCGATATTCAATTTTCCACATGCGATTCTACACACACCATGCCATTTTTCACATTACCCCATGCCATTTTTTCACATGCGATATTCAACTTTCCACATGCGATTCTACACACCCCATGCTATTTTTCACATTACCCCATGCTAGACATTTTTTCACATGCGATATTCAATCTTCCACATGCGATTCTACACACCCCATGCCATTTTTCACATCACCCCATGCCATTTTTTCACATGCGATATTCAAATCTTCCACATGCGATTTTGTCCATCTACACACCCCATGCCATTTTTCACACTTCCCCATGCTAACCATTTTTTCACAAGCGGTATGTATTGAATTCGCACCAGATCTGCACCTGATCGAACGGCTGGGATGATCGCGTATGTATCGTACGATAAGTGCATTTGTATTTTACTCTTTACCTATATATATATATATATATATATATATATATATATATATATATATATATACTAGTCATTTACCCGCGCGATGCGGCGGGAGTGACGATTTACAATAGGATACTCGTTAACTGTTAGTTTATCTGTCGTCTCGTGATATATTGTATAGTACTTAAGTTACTTTTCTTATTCGTGATATGTTGGTACTGGTTTTTCTGTTAGTTTATCAATTCTTTGGTGATATACTTGGGTAAATTTTTTTAGTTGTAGCTTCGACGTGATCTATCTACAACGTGAGTGCAAAACAAAGAAGTAGATGTAATTAAAAACAAGAGTATAAAACAGGCAAGTAGTTGGTTTAGTTATCATCATGATACCCACGTGTTACGGCAGACATTCGGGCGATACTGAATTTTTCTTTTTGTATGGGGACATGTGTTACGGCAGACATTCGGGCGATACTGAATTTTTCTTTTTGTATGGGGACATGGGATGGTCTTGGATTACCACTATATGCAACACCCCCCCCCCAGGCTAAGGGGTATGGGGGCATGGGATGGGTCTTGGATTGTCACCTATATTGATGGATGATGTGCTACACCACCCCCTTAGGGAACCACTATGGTTTCCATGGATTAAACCATGGCAACCATGCACATCCTTTACTTAATTAGTTAAATATATTTTACACAAAATAAAATTAAAAAAAAAATAGGGATGGTTGTTTCAGTCATGACCACACCATATAAGATTGTTGATTTGAATGGTAGATGAGAATGGGGTGACATAGCGCTAACATAGAGGGTAATGGTGGTCTTGAGAGTCATGACCACACCCTATAGCTTTAGGGAACCATGATGGTTAGGGGTGTTCTTGGTCCTATTTGGGCAGTTTTTGGGTTAAACCATGAGCCAAACCGTTAATAACGGTTTTTGATTTTGATAGTCAAAATTCAAAGCCAAACCGTTGAAAATTAAAACTGAACCAAACCGCTACTAACGAATTTGGATTCACAGTTTGACCTCTCCGATTTCTTTTATAAATTAACTTGTCTAATAAACCAATTATGTATCCATAATCTAAACACATTACCGTGTTATAGAAAATATATTACAATTTTATTTATAAGATTATTCTAAATGGGAATGTATAAGGGTGATTTCATAAAAATAAAGAAAGAATAAGTTTTGTTCCACATTAATTAAGTGATCATGAACATAAATATGGTCGCCCTTTGAAAAAAAAAATCATATACAGAAACATAGACAAAAGCATGAAATCTTAGGAGCCTAGTTTATCGAATATAGGGTCAACATTTATTCCCAATTTTCCATGAAACAAATCCAAAAGCTTCTCTGTTCGTGTTAAACCAAGATTCTTTATAGCTAAATGGGAAATGTGTCAAACAGGTTTTATATCACCGCTGCCATTCCCAAGATTCTTCTTCAGCGGGTGCAAAAAGCTAACGGTCAAGAGGGTCAAATACACCAAATAATGTACCTGCAACAAAACATCAAACCTTATTTGGCTGCAATAAAAAAGTTTCACGCCTCACATTAATTGCAGGTCCATGTGCTAAAAAAACACCTCCTTTAGGGTCTTTTTAAAAAACACACTAATTGGTTGTGTAAACCTTTTAAGCAGTAAACTTGACATTGTTAAACACAAGAAAAAAACACTTTAAAAGTTCACAGCTAAACACAAATGACGCAATTATAAAGCTGTATTCATCAGGAAAGATACCTTTGTAAGTCGGCTTAGACTCGGACCACGATGAAGTTCCCCCCACGATTAATCAAATCAGGCACATGGCTCCGTTAAAACACCCATCATGAACAACACAAAATAGAAGAAGAATGTATAGGGAACTTTAATTAATAAACACTTAAATTGCGCAAATTAGAATTACCTCCTTTAGGGTCTTTAACTATGTAGACCTAAATATCTACCCAAAAAACAAAATCCCAAATTAAATCGCTGCACATAATCTCAATTAGTTCAAATTCATCCATATGTTCACTGGTTCCAATAAAAAGGAGTGGCCTTTTTGTTGCTGCACCTCTGTATGTACGATTCAATATTAAATACCCATCAATGGGTCCCTGCACACCACAAAGAAACCAAAAAAGATCACAAAAAATTAACCAAACTGAAATGAAATAAAATATGCACGCAACATTTGGCTTTTTAAACAGAGTGAAGCGCACCCAGACAACAGGCTCATAAGTGTGCCGCTTTTTATACGCAAGGCACAACTTATTTATATACTTATAAGTGTTCATGAATCACAGAACCTGTGAAGCCACCCACACCAAAACAAGTGGCCAGTTTAGAAACCTTACCTCTAAACAAAATCTAGGCAATCAAACCTTACCTCTGTGTATGGAGCTAAACAGTGAAAATGAGACTGTCAGAACCCTAAACCGAAGTCACCAGAACACCAACCACCACCGTTGTTGTAGGAGCTGCTACAAA
Source organism: Helianthus annuus (assembly GCF_002127325.2). Lineage (NCBI taxonomy): Eukaryota > Viridiplantae > Streptophyta > Magnoliopsida > Asterales > Asteraceae > Helianthus > Helianthus annuus. The sequence continues at coordinate 27,127,021 of NC_035433.2, forward strand.
TCGTCTACAAGAGCAACGTTGAGTCTACAAAATGCAACCAAGGAACCACATTTTTAAATTTAAACCAAGATTTTATTAGTTAAAAGATATTAATCTATGAGAGCTAAAGTTTGAGTTAATTATACCATGGCAGATTCTCGGCACATTTGGACCAACTGATGACAAGCTTTGATCTGCACTATTGATTACCGTTCTTGAAGTGTGACCTCTACCACCGTTTAGAAGGGCATAAATGTAACCGGTTTTTCAAGTCGAAAACAATAACCGGTGTAACCGGTTGGGATCGGGTTTAACCGTTTTTTGCCAAAAAAAAAAACCCAGTTTTTAACCGGTTTAACCGGTTTTTTTAAAACCGGTTTCGGTTATTAACCGATTTTTTAATACCAAGAATCCTATCCGGTCTATAACTGGCGGTTCGGTTATAAAACCGGTTAAAAAAAACCAGTTTCGGTTTTTTTCCCGGTTTCGATTCTAAAACCGGTTTTTTGTACACCTCTAGGTTAAGCTATGTACCAGCTCGACTTGCCCATATACACTTAGCGCACTCCCAGCTATGAAGTTCTTGGTCAAGTTCTCTATTATATATAATAATTTGTAGAAATTTTCCAACATATAACATGTAATTTATTAAAAAAACTGCAGCAAAGTTTTCTTGTATTTTCAAAACTTACCAACACGGTTTTGCAAAAAGGCAATACCACCTACACATAGAAAGGTCATCCAACTTTTGTCGCTCATTGCGTAAACTATTTCAGGCACAGGTGTCTAATAGTACCAAGCAAGCAAAACAAAGTTCCTTTTAGGTTACATCTTCTGCAAGTGATGATCTGAATAATGAAATAAAAACAATATTTTGAATAATTTTAATATAAAATATACATATAGCATATACCAAGTGTAGGATCATTGATAGAAGATGAAGTCCCTCAATTTTAAAAGCACTGATAGCTTTGCTAGTACTGTAACCTAGAGGTGTAAAAAAAACCGGTTTTAAAACCGAAACCGGAAAACAAAAAACCGGAACCGGGAGGTTTCTTAAAACCGGTTCCAGCCAAACTAAACCGCCAGTTAGTATAGTTAGTATACTGGTCCCAGTTAAAACCGGTTTTTTTGGCACAAACCAGTTTTAAACCGAACCGGTTATTATACCACTTTGGGTTCCTGTCGTGAAAAACCGGTTAAAAACCCGAACCAGTTTTTTAAAAAAACCGGTTTTCCCCCACACAAAAATAACTGGTTTGGTTAAAAACCGGACCTGTTTAAAAATAAAAGAAAATGATTTGTACACCTCTACTGTAACCAGCAACAAAAAGCCATGAACAATTAATAACATCTTAGTTTATAGCATTACAATACATACACAAACTATGACGTTACAATAACTTATGAGCGTACCACTAATGACAATTCTGAATAGTTCTCTTTTATAACTGTGTCGAGGGAATGTTTCATACATAAATACATTTCAGGAATATTAAATCCATATCCAGATATGATACTCAAACCTTGAAACTAAAATAATACACTTCGGTTATAATTTATATGAAATATACCATCCGTTAAGATTGGAATCCGAGGTCCTAAAACAGTCATGCCACCAGACTTGTAAAAGATTTGAACCCAAATATTGTGAGTTGTTGACGCCAAGTATAAAAAATCATAGCATTCTTCAACCAATTGTGGTCCTAATCTATAATTTCAAAAGACAAACACAAAAAGGAACATTGTTTGGTTAATAAATTAACTTGTTAAAGATAATATAATCAAGTCATTTATAAAATGCTTACTCTTTAGAAAGAATTTTCAGCATGAATGGAATTTTATTGACCATATCATATCAACTGAAGAAGCAATGTTAAGAAGCAATCTTAAGAACCCAACATAACGGAGCCAAAATGGTAACAGATAACTGTAAGTTGTATCAAGAATCAAATTAAATTAAAACAACAAATGCCTTGTCTAGATTCAAATTTAAAATAATGTATAAAAGCATTTGAACAATTCATGAAACATATCGTACCTTGACCAAGTCAAGTAGTCAACTCTCTATGAAACACTTTTTCTTTTTTCCATCCCCCATATCTTCTGAAGCTCATAGGTGATAGCTAATATTATGAAGAACAAAAACTATATGGTAAAGAGTAACTTAAAGAACAAAAAACTAAAAATCGAGTAGGCTTTCAGAACAAATTACACAGCAAACCTCTTCATCTTCTTTGAGGTTGCAGAGCATGGAAACCATCCCCATATCTTCATCTTCTTCTTCTTTGAAGTTCCAGAGCACAGAAACCATCTCAACCTCTCTCTTCTCTTCATCTTCTTATATAGTATAGATAAACCTGGAAATCTGATAAATGCAGGCTTCATATCTGCAACCATCTTAAATAGATCACTTCGAAACCCATGACCCCGTCCCAACCAAACATTCCTTTAGAAATCAAAACCGAATATATATATATATATATAAACTTAAATGGTCAGCAATTAAGCTTTTGACACCCATAAAAAAACTAATCAAATATTAACCAGTTGGGGCCACCTCCGCCTTCTACTTCTGAAAAACAGCAACCAAAACCCTATTATACATGAAATCGAATAAAATAAATGATTTTACTGGTGTTGGTTCTTACCTTGTTGTTATAGAAAGCTTGTTTATGCAATATATCACCGGAATCTCTACTTACCAAACCCTTGTTTTCCTAAACTTAAGCATCCAGTTGCTGTTACACCTAGGAAATGCAAAAGCATAAGCCTTGATTAAGTATGCCTTGTTGGATTCCTTTCCATCAAACAATAGAAAACATTCAGCAGGAAAAAAAATAAACCTACCTCGATCTTTTTCCCATCGATTGCAACCACACCAAAGCTTCATGCTTCTGATTTCCACAAAAACGTGTGTGTTTGTACTGGCTTGTGTGTGCAAAGGGGAGGGGAGGGGAGCGGGCTATGGATATTAGGGTTTTGAGAGAATGAAGGAGAGAGAAAGAGATACACGTGATTTAAGTGAACGCAGTTTGAATTTTGAATGAAATTTTTGAACTGCCAAAATTTGGCCCGCCCAGTACGCGTGTTTTGTTTGGCCGCCCAAAATTTTGTTGCTTTATCAGATTCAAACAATTTATGCTTTAGTTGGTTGTACAATATGCTTTAAAGACTTGTAAAGTGGCAAATGACCATTCTTGTCCTTCCTATATGCTTATTAAAGTAGTATAGATATATAGGCCGGTTAACGTACAATACCTCTTATCCTACATTATGTACGCGATGCCCTCAGCCGTACGATCTTCAATCGATCAAATGCGAGCGAAACTAATTTAAATGATTAAATTAATCATTTTAATATATCTAAATCATACCAGGAAGGTTAAACGTCATTGCGAGGTCATAAATCTCTGTAATTGACCAATGATAGTTCAAAATCAAACCCTAAATCAAATTCAAAAACCTGAAAATCTTCTTCCCCAACCTCCCTTCGTTCCTTTTAGTGCGATATCGATAATAAGAACTACTAATTTGGGAGTTGTAAGGGTCAAACGGAAGAAGACTGACAATGATCGACCAACAATCGAAGAAGATGAACAGTAACACACACATAGATTTTTCACATGCGAAATTCAATTTTCCACATGCGATTCTACACACCCCATGCCATTTTTCACATTACCCCATGCTAGCCATTTTTTCACATGCGATATTCAATTTTCCACATGCGATTCTACACACCCCATGCTATTTTTCACATTACCCCATGCCATTTTTTCACATGCGATATTCAATTTTCCACATGCGATTCTACACACCCCATGCCATTTTTCACATTACCCCATGCCATTTTTTCACATGCGATATTCAATTTTCCACATGCGATTCTACAAACCCCATGCTATTTTTCACCTTACCCCATGCTAGCCATTTTTTCACATGCGATGTTCAATCTTCCACATGCGATTCTACACACCCCATGCCATTTTTCACATCACCCCGTGCCATTTTTCACATGCGATATTCTGTTGGTGCACGAATGTCTAAAGCCTGCGTCTTAGTCTTAGTTGTTCATGTATAGGGTCTAGATATGTTAATTATGTAATGTATAGGGGTTGAATGTGTAAAATTGGGTTTGTCATGTACTGATTTCGCTCATAGTGACATATGTGTTTGGAGCGAAATCACTAGCTTCTGATTTCGCTCCAAGTGACACATGGTCATATGAGCGAAATCTCATCCCCTATATATAGCTGTAGTATTTTCTCATTTGGTACGCGCATGTTTACTGTGTAGCCGAACTGCTGCTCGACTATTTCTTGAGGAATAAATGAGAAAACCAGTTTAAAGTGATCTGCTTCTGTTTCTACTCAATTTCTACTTTGATTCATGCTGATTTTGTATTTCCGCTGCATTATCAGTAGTATCTAGCTCTGATTGACTCACACGACTGTCAATAACGGTCCTACAATTGGTATCAGAGCCAGTTGTGAGCTAGTTTACCCGAATAAAAGCCTTTTTCTTGCACATCTTGAGTTTCCGGACTTTCCAACGGACAAAATGGACTAAAATTTGTACACATAGTGTAAAAATTGTCTAATAACAAACCCTTGAGATTTTCAGACCTAAAAACAGCTTAAAACTGATCGAAAATGGCTCGTGAATTGATTTCGCTCGAAGGTACTTGAGTGATTTCGCTCGTAGGTTGAAGCGAAATCAAGTGTTTGTCACATTAGATTCTAATTTCGCTCATACGGTAGAAGCGAAATCAGAGGTTTTGCTCATGTGGTTGAGGTTTCGCTCCTAGTGCAATCACTGATTTCGCTCTTGTGGTTTCAAAGTGCTGATTTCGCTCATCATTACACCCTGATTTCGCTCATTTGGTCATTTCCTGATTTCGCTCTTGTGAGCAAAAGTTGATTTCGCTCATAACAACACTTAAAATCTGATTTCGCTTGTAAGGTCTGTGTTTGTGTAAAAATCATGGTTTGAGCGTTTAGTCCGTTTCGTACGTGATCGAGTGTTGGAAACTCAGTCTGTGTTAAAAGTTTTTCGATAAAAATAACCTGTTTGTGAAAAAGTTAAACATTTTTTGAATTTGTCACTAAAAATGGAACATCAAGATTTTTACAACTTGTTTGCGGGGAGCGGCATGACGGCTACGCAAAGTCCAGCGAGTATAGTTCAGAACGTTAACATGGAGAATGAATTAAGGACGATGCAAAAGCCACCGAAACTTATGAGTTTGGACGAATATGCGGGATGGTCAGGCCGTTTCAAAAACTGGGTCCAAGCAAACCACTTCGAATGCTGGATGAAAATAGAGGCGAAGTATGTACCACCGGTTGATGGACTAGGCTTGGAAAAGGGCATCGGGAGTTTAACCGAAACTGAACAGATTGAGTTCAAGGCTGAAAAGAAGATGGTTAGCATTCTGCAACAGGCCATCAAAGAAGACATTCTCGTTTTACTGCAACATGAAGATAATTCTCAGTCGATGTGGCAAGCGTTAAAACTGAAGTTTCAAGGCAGTGTATCGATGATTAAGAGCAAGAAGGCACTAATCAAGAAAGAATTTGACATTTCTACTGGGATTAAAGGCGAAACAACAAAGCAGTTAATCGAACGATACTGTCATCTTGTAGTGGAAATGAAGCGGTTGGAAATTACAAAGACGAATGAGGAATGGATTGATAAGTTGTGTGATGCACTACCGTATGATGAGTGGGTGTCACACCCCGGCCGCGTATAACATGCAACCGCGGCGGAAACGCCGGGGAGTGTCGTGGACAGAATTAAATTGTTTCATAACCATGGCATACAAGTTGTATTTTATTTATAAACAAAGGTGTTACATTGTCTTGGAAAGAGTGTACGGAAATCAAAACATAATTAAGCTAGTTCAAACTTCATTTTTAGGCTCTAAGGCACAGGTCCGCCCTAGAATCATGACCATCGTCCTATGGAACAGCTCCTGAAAACACATGTGAAAGTAGGTACGTCAGCATAAAAATGCCTGTGAGATACATAGTTTTTGTGAAAATGGGGTTCATGACTTGAGTTTTAAAGAATGTTTAATAACAGTCAGTCATGAACCTTGTTAGTTGTTTTGCTTTGTAAATCATTTGAAAAACGATAACATCAAACGATATGTATAGATAAGTGCAAGGTTAAACGAATAACCAAGTAAAATGAGTTGAATAAGATAAGTTGTTTGTGAAAATAATGTCTTGTGAAGAATATGTTACTTATGTAAAGTGTGATGTGTCTAAACTGAAATGACTTAGATAACGCCACGATATGTAATATTATACAAACATTTATATATAGGAAGTACCAGCGGCGTATCCACCATGTTTGTATCATATCACATACGCCACGTTACTTAAATCATTTACCCAAACCAATCCACCATGTAAATTGTTGATGTGTAAACCAAATGTCAAGTGTTATTGTAAATCATGTCAAATGTTTATGTTCAAATGTAAACCACCAAATGTGTATGTCAATGTCGACGTGTTTATGTTCAATGTAAATCATGTATTGTGCATCCCAAAATGTATCATGTATGGTAAGCGAAATGTATCAGCTTAAACCATATGCACAAAACAAGTCGTTGAAGTAAAACGTGGTTTAAATCAACGTTATGTTCTGCGGAAAATGCATGCTCTATTGATATTAGCATTTATGCGGTATTGTAAACTATGCATACATCCAAGCCTTGAGACTGCGGCGATAAACCCTTAAACAAATTAATGGTTTATCTAAGTTATGTATATCGAATTCGGTCATTCCTTCCAGTCCTATCAAACCCAGGACTTCAGGAATGGGAGTTGTCAATTCCTATGGTACCACTACCTACTAACGAACGGCGTAGCTAATGTTAATGAATGTATTGTCCCATGTTAAACAAACCAAATGTCATAACAAAATGAAGGCATGTGATGTAAACAATTGTACTAAGTATGCTAAGTAAACATACGAAGCAGAAATGTTCATGTAAATCAATGTGTCCATATGCTGAGTAAACATATGCAACAGAAATGTTTATGTAAATCAATGTGTCCATATGCTGAGTAAACATATGCAACAGAAATGTTTATGTAAATCAATGTGTCCATATGCTGAGTAAACATATGCAACAGAAATGTTCATGTAAATCGATGTGCCCATATGCTGAGTAAACATATGCAGCAAAATGTTATGTAAATCAATGTACTAAGTATGCACACAATGGGCATACATAGCATAAAATGTAATGAAATCGTGTACTACAATGTACTAATGAGCATAGCAGATATACGATGTGAAAACATGGAAAGCATGAAAGTAACAGATAGGCACATGTGTTTCACCCCAAAACAGTTTGGAAAAAACAGTAAAAGAGGGGTTCTATGTACTCACCTGAGGTTGCTTTGTTGTTCTTGTGAAATAACCGGGTAAATGCGAGAGGTCACGGAATATCAACGGCACCTAATAGGTAGCTATGTTAATATACCGGACCAAATCGGATGATCGGATAGTACGCGGGTTCGTAAACCAAACGAGTATGGAGACTCGTGTAATATGGTTTAATAAAACCTACATACTAAAATGAAACTTAACCTAAGTGCTTACGGTCCATCACGACCCGTTTAGGTAGCTTATGCCACCTTACGCGTCGTTCGCGTAGAACGCGTTCGGAACGCCTAACATCGTGACCACAAGGTATAACCCCGGAAGGTCATAGCTATGGTCACCTAATGTGTTTGGTCAGGTCCTAATGACCGACCAAATGGGTCGGGTTCGAAAGCATAAGCGATGGTTTAGATCGCTTACCTTACGACCCTATATAAGCACTAAACTAAAAGTGACGAGCTAAGCATGTTAGAACATGCTTAACTAAGTTTAGAAATAGGTTTGACATCAAAACAAACGGCTTTGATGCCCACGAGTAGTTTGGTTACAAAATATGCAAGAATGCACATTTTGGCCGAAACTACGACTCGTCACTGAGCCTAGATAACGTGGTGATCAGTAGGTATGGTCACTATGGACCATAACCATCGTGATCACGCTCACGTTATGAAGTTCCATGAACTTCGCATCGACCATAGGCTGGTCAATGCAGAAAGTCAACAAAACGTTGACTTTCGGACTCGAAAAGCGAATAAAAGAGCGAAAGAAGACTTACGGAGGGTCCCCGAGTGCTAATCAAGATCCAATAGCTCAGGTATGAAGCAAAAGCATCAACTTAGAGCATTTAGATCTGATTTGTGGGTTTTTACACAAAAAGGGGGGGTATTTATAGGAAAGGTGGAACCGTTAGGATCGTTTTATCGAATAACGTGCTTTGATCTCGTGCGTACACGTGTCCAGGGGTTAGATTCAGTGTACTTGACCCTTGGCCCTTCATTTGGGTGAAAAGGCATCGCCCTTTGATCGAACGAAAGGCCAGATTCTGCATTAAATGCAGAATCTGCTGTCAGACATGTTCACGCGGCCCGCGTGAAAGTGGGTGCAGGTCTTACGCGGGTCGCCTAGCCCCGTCTGATCTGCACCACTTGCAGAATTTACGTATTCAGCCCCTGTTGCGTTTTTAAGCTATTTCCAGCCCCTTTAAGACCTGTAAAGTCACCTTTAAGGCCCAAAAATGATGCCTAAACATTGTGGACATGAAACATGCCCAAAAATATGTCGGATGTCGGTTCGTTTGGCCGTACGATCGCGATGTTCGCTTAATTACGACGGAATGCGCATAAGCGTGAAAGACGATCCAAATGACGCGACGAATGGATTTTTCTCATGCCAAACAGTAAGGCATAATATAAGGATGCTTACATAAATTTTTGGATGTCCGGATGTATTTAGAACGTAAGTTATGCGCGAAAGTGCAAACTTGTGCACTTTTTGACACTTTTAGTCCCTGAATGATCCAAAAGTTTGTTTTAGCATACCAAACCCCTCAAAGCCTATTTCTAAGCTATGTAAAGGATATTTATGGTATGTTTAACTTATGGACATGTTCCGGAATGTTCGTTACAGTTCAAATTGGCATACTTTCGCAGTTTGTCAAGTTTAGTCCCTGTAAGCGAATTAACTTGTTTTTGCTATACCAAAGCCTTCAAAACTTATTTCTAAGTTATGTAAAGGTTATTTAAGGTATGTTGAGTATATGTTGATGTTCCGGAGTATTTGTCGCATTAAACTGAGTACGTTTACGCACCAGTTTGCGTATAATGCTCCAGAAAGCGATGTAGAGTTTGGAATTGAATAAAAGTCAAAACACGAAAAATGTAAAACACAATGAAACAAACATTGGGATCAAATAACATTATTTTATTGATAATTGAACTGTTCATGATGATTACAAGCACAAATGTTACAGTCTCCCCTACTTGTGGAAATTTCGTCCCGAAATTTATTTAGAGGAAACTGATTGAAAAAGATGCGGATATTTTGCCTTCATTTGATCTTCACGTTCCCAAGTAAACTCGGGTCCACGCTTAGATTCCCAACGAACTTTGACCAAAGGAATGCGCTTGCGTTTGAGCCACTTGACTTCACGTTCCATGATTTCTACCGGTTTCTCAACAAATTTCAGTGTTTCATCAACACGAATTTCGTCAAGCGGTATGTGGAGGTTTTCATCAGCTAAACACCTCTTGAGATTGGACACGTGAAAGGTTGGATGAACATTTCCAAGTTCAGGAGGTAACTCAAGTCTGTAGGCTACCTTACCGATTCTTTCGACGATCTTGAATGGTCCAACATATCTAGGTGCAAGTTTTCCTTTCTTTCCGAATCTGATCACACCTTTCCAAGGTGAGACCTTAAGTAATACTCGATCACCGACTTGAAAATCCAAGGGTTTGCGTTTTAGGTCCGCGTAACTCTTTTGACGGCTTCTAGCTGTCTGAAGGTTATCACGAACTTTCTTTACCTTTTCTGTTGTCTCTAAAATGAGGGCAGGTCCAGTAAGTTGAGCCTCGCCAATCTCATTCCAGCAGACTGGTGAACGACATTTTCGACCATAGAGAGCCTCGAAAGGAGCCATGTTGATGCTGGAGTGATAACTGTTGTTGTAGGAGAATTCAATCAATGGAAGATGTGAATCCCAACTACCACCAAAGTCTATCACACAAGCTCTAAGCATATCCTCCAGTGTCTGGATTGTTCTTTCAGATTGACCATCCGTTTGCGGATGATAAGCTGTGCTCAGATTAAGCTGAGACCCCATAGCAGATTGCATGGTTCTCCAAAAGTGAGAAGTGAAACGAGCATCTCTGTCAGAAATGATGCTCAAAGGAACACCATGTCTAGCTACAATTTCATCCACGTAGATTTGAGCAAGTTTGTCAGCCGAAAAATCCTCACGGATTGGCAAGAAATGCGCTGATTAGGTAAGACGATCAACGATTACCCAGATGGCATCGTGACCTTTCTTTGTGCGCGGGAGTTTGGTAATGAGATCCATAGTAATGTTTTCCCATTTCCAAACTGGGATCTCTGGTTGTTCCAATAAGCCAGCAGGACGCTGGTGTTCAGCCTTAACCTTAAGACAAGTAAGGCATTTTGATACGTATAAGGCAATGTCTTTCTTCATACCAGGCCACCAATACTGGATACGAAGATCCTTATACATCTTATCTGAGCCAGGATGAATAGAATAACGAGACTTATGGGCTTCATCCATAAGCAAGGTACGAAGATTATCTTGGCTTGGGACCCACAAACGGTCCACGAAGTAATATGATCCATTGTCCTTCAGCTCTAGAGCAGGAGTTATGTGATAAGGAAATTCCTTATCCATTAAACCTTGTGAAACACAAGCTTGTTGAGCCTGAGAAATACGGGCTTGGATATCGGTTTGAATAACAGATTGGATACGTACACAATGAAGCTTAGTACGTTCCTTGCGACTCAATGCATCTGCTACGACATTCGCCTTACCAGGATGGTAGCGAATCTCGCAGTCGTAGTCGTTTAGAAGTTCAACCCAACGTCGTTGTCTCATGTTGAGCTCTTTTTGATTGAAGATATGTTGAAGACTTTTGTGGTCTGTGAAAACCACACATTTTGTGCCGTACAAATAGTGTCTCCAGATTTTGAGAGCGAAGACAACTGCACCCAACTCAAGATCATGAGTGGTGTAGTTCTTCTCATGTATCTTCAACTGCCTTGATGCGTATGCTATGACTTTGTTTCTTTGCATCAGGACGCAGCCAAGTCCTAATTTAGATGCGTCGCAATAAACGACGAAATCATCGTTGCCCTCAGGCAATGTTAGGACAGGCGCGTCGCAAAGCTTTCGTTTCAAAGTCTGAAACGCTTCCTCTTGTTTGACTCCCCATTCAAATGGCTTGTTCTTCTGGGTTAGAGCAGTTAGAGGAACTGCAATCTTTGAGAAGTTTTCAATGAAGCGGCGGTAATAACCCGCCAGACCAAGAAAAGAACGAACTTCAGTAGGGGTAGTAGGTGTATCCCAATCCTTAATCGCACTGATCTTGGAGGGATCTACATGAATACCTTGTTCGTTGACAATATGTCCTAAGAATTGAACCTCTTTAAGCCAGAATTCACACTTGGAGAATTTGGCGAAAAGTTGTTCTTTCTTTAGGAGTTCCAAAGTAAGACGGAGATGTTGCTCATGATCAGCTCGCGTCTTAGAATATATCAAAATGTCGTCAATGAAAACAATGATGAACTTATCTAAATAAGGCTTGCAGACCCTATTCATTAAGTCCATGAAAACAGCAGGAGCATTAGTCAAACCGAATGGCATGACTGTGAACTCATAATGTCCATAACGAGTACGGAACGCTGTCTTGGGAATGTCTTCTTCATGCACACGAAGTTGATGATATCCAGATCGTAGATCAATCTTTGAAAAATAAGAAGCGCCTTGCAATTGATCAAAGAGATCATCAATGCGAGGTAGGGGATATCGATTCTTGATGGTGAGTTTGTTAAGCTCACGATAATCGATACACATCCTGAAAGATCCATCCTTCTTCTTTACAAAAAGAACGGGAGCACCCCAGGGTGAAAAGCTAGGACGGATGAAACCTTTGTCGGAGAGCTCCTGAAGCTGCTTAGATAACTCTTGCATCTCAGACGGTGCAAGACGATATGGAGCTCTGGCAATGGGATTTGCACCAGGTACGAGATCAATACGGAACTCGACTTGGCGTGCTGGAGGTAGACCAGGTAAATCTTCAGGGAATACTTCGGAATAATCCCGAACGACAGGAATATCTGAAATAGACTCACCCTTGCCTTTATCTGCTGTAACATGTGCTAAGAAAGCCACATAGCGCTTTCGCAGATACTTCCGTGCTTTAAAACAAGACATGAGTTTGAGACCACCGGCAGGCTTCTCACCATGAACCTGTAGGATCTCACCTGTCGATAGCGGTACACGAACAATCTTCTCAGAACAAACTATCTCTGCGCGATGCTTGGATAACCAATCCATTCCCACAATAACGTCGAAGCTTCCAAGTTGCATTGGCGTGAGGTCAATAGGAAAAATATGGTCGTTATGGTTCAACTGGCAGTTGCGTAGAACAGAATTAAGAACAATGGGTTCACCACTGGCAACCTCTACTGTCAAAGGTTTACCTAGTTTCGTTCTAGACACGCGAAGCATTGTCTCGAAAGACAATGACACGAAACTCTTGTCGGCACCCGAATCAAAAAGAACAGATGCTGGCTGATTATTAATAAAGAACGTACCGTTCACCACTTCGTTGTCTGCTTGTGCTTCTTGTGCATTCATGTTAAAGACTCGACCTCGAGCCTGTGGCTGATTTTGGTTTGCATTCTGGTTCTGGTTGACTAGTCTTGGACACCGATTTCTGTAGTGGGTCAGATCCCCACAATTATAACATGCACCTGGTGGGTAGTTTGGTCGTGCAGCCTGACCCTGTTGTTGAGCAACCTGTTGAGCAGGGTTCTGGACTGCGTGATTCTGAGCAAACCGACAAACATCGGCAAGATGACCCGATTTCCCACAGTTAGTACAGAAACGGCACTGATATTGTGGCTGGTGGTGACTGTTGCATCGATTGCACAAAGGTGCACTTCCTGAATAGGGTTTCTTCGCTGGAGGATGGTTGGGAGCTGCCTGGTTTGCTTGGGCAGTGACAGCAAAATTTTGGGAAGCCTTACGCTTCCTTGAGCCCCTTGAGGAACCAGAGTCCTTTCCTTTCTTGTTTTGACCTTTCTTGCTATCCTCTTGGTCTGCCGACTGCTTCTTGCCCTTGTCACCCTTCCTGTGTAGTTTATTCTTTCGAATCTGCGACTCAGTCAACGTCGCTGATAACTCGATCGCCTGACGAAGTGTGGTAGGGTTGCTACCAGTAAGGATGTCTTGTACTGAGTCAGGTAGGCCGTCGATGTATCTTTCGATGGCCTTATCGAGTGGGGTAACCATATTCGGGCAAAGAAGACTCAGCTCCTCAAACCTATCTGTATAAGCCCTGTGCTCGCCACTATCTTGCTTCAACACATCAAATTCCTTCTCCAATGCTCGTTGTTCATGACGAGGACAAAACTCCCTCATCATAAGAGCTCTCAGTTGAGCCCATGTCTGAGCTAGAGCAACTTCTGCACCTTGATCTCTCATAACCCCATTCCACCATGTTAGAGCCCTCTTCTGAAACACGCTTGAAGAAAACTCGACTTTGCGATTATCCGGACACTGCACATGGCGAAAAGTGTTCTCGATGCTCTCGAACCACTGAAGAAGCCCAGTTGCTCCTTCAGAACCACTAAACTTGAGTGGCTTAGCCTGGTTAAAATCCTTGTATTTGCATGTACCATTGTTGTTGTTGGCCTGGTTCCATTGAGCAAAGAGATTCGGAAATTGAGCAGCCATCTGCTGTGCAATAATCTCCGCCAGCTCGGCAGTAGCTATCTGGTTGTCGCGTCGAGGAGGCATTCTAGAAGAGAAAAACATGAAATGAAACGAGTGAGATGATTGGATGAAGAGAATGAGATGAAGCAAAAGCAATCAAAAGCAAAGATGGCGGTTATGCATCGCAAAGCAATTAAGCGACATGAAATGTCTAGTCAAAGTAAATGGGTCAGGATTAGTGTATCGCGAAGACATGCTCGCCTATAAGTGAACACTCACCCCAAGAGTTCCCAGGTAAGAGTGACTGGTCCGATTATGTGGATTTGTACGAACACTCTAGCCTTAGACAGAAAACTCAGGGTACAGGCATTCACCCTTCCAGTTCGCACGTGTTCACACTATTAACCCAACACTTTGACGGGATTTTTGAAAATCCAAAGGGGTTCAAAACCTTATAATAGAGGGTTCAAAACCTAGTAATCAATCATCCTAGAACAGATGATTAATTTTCAAAGCGGATTCGGAACCGAAGTTCCCGTTGTGGTTATCACCTAAGGATAGGTGATGTGCATGTTTTAAACTCTAAACACAAGATAACTTGTGTTAGGGTCCTAGAAAGTTATAGTCTAGGTCAAAGCATTACTAATAACCTAGTTCCCTATAACCATTGGCTCTGATACCAACTCTTCTGTCACACCCCGGCCGCGTATAACATGCAACCGCGGCGGAAACGCCGGGGAGTGTCGTGGACAGAATTAAATTGTTTCATAACCATGGCATACAAGTTGTATTTTATTTATAAACAAAGGTGTTACATTGTCTTGGAAAGAGTGTACGGAAATCAAAACATAATTAAGCTAGTTCAAACTTCATTTTTAGGCTCTAAGGCACAGGTCCGCCCTAGAATCATGACCATCGTCCTATGGAACAGCTCCTGAAAACACATGTGAAAGTAGGTACGTCAGCATAAAAATGCCTGTGAGATACATAGTTTTTGTGAAAATGGGGTTCATGACTTGAGTTTTAAAGAATGTTTAATAACAGTCAGTCATGAACCTTGTTAGTTGTTTTGCTTTGTAAATCATTTGAAAAACGATAACATCAAACGATATGTATAGATAAGTGCAAGGTTAAACGAATAACCAAGTAAAATGAGTTGAATAAGATAAGTTGTTTGTGAAAATAATGTCTTGTGAAGAATATGTTACTTATGTAAAGTGTGATGTGTCTAAACTGAAATGACTTAGATAACGCCACGATATGTAATATTATACAAACATTTATATATAGGAAGTACCAGCGGCGTATCCACCATGTTTGTATCATATCACATACGCCACGTTACTTAAATCATTTACCCAAACCAATCCACCATGTAAATTGTTGATGTGTAAACCAAATGTCAAGTGTTATTGTAAATCATGTCAAATGTTTATGTTCAAATGTAAACCACCAAATGTGTATGTCAATGTCGACGTGTTTATGTTCAATGTAAATCATGTATTGTGCATCCCAAAAT
Organism: Helianthus annuus; assembly: GCF_002127325.2. NCBI lineage: Eukaryota > Viridiplantae > Streptophyta > Magnoliopsida > Asterales > Asteraceae > Helianthus > Helianthus annuus. The sequence goes on from NC_035433.2 coordinate 27,142,362, forward strand.
GTATCATGTATGGTAAGCGAAATGTATCAGCTTAAACCATATGCACAAAACAAGTCGTTGAAGTAAAACGTGGTTTAAATCAACGTTATGTTCTGCGGAAAATGCATGCTCTATTGATATTAGCATTTATGCGGTATTGTAAACTATGCATACATCCAAGCCTTGAGACTGCGGCGATAAACCCTTAAACAAATTAATGGTTTATCTAAGTTATGTATATCGAATTCGGTCATTCCTTCCAGTCCTATCAAACCCAGGACTTCAGGAATGGGAGTTGTCAATTCCTATGGTACCACTACCTACTAACGAACGGCGTAGCTAATGTTAATGAATGTATTGTCCCATGTTAAACAAACCAAATGTCATAACAAAATGAAGGCATGTGATGTAAACAATTGTACTAAGTATGCTAAGTAAACATACGAAGCAGAAATGTTCATGTAAATCAATGTGTCCATATGCTGAGTAAACATATGCAACAGAAATGTTTATGTAAATCAATGTGTCCATATGCTGAGTAAACATATGCAACAGAAATGTTTATGTAAATCAATGTGTCCATATGCTGAGTAAACATATGCAACAGAAATGTTCATGTAAATCGATGTGCCCATATGCTGAGTAAACATATGCAGCAAAATGTTATGTAAATCAATGTACTAAGTATGCACACAATGGGCATACATAGCATAAAATGTAATGAAATCGTGTACTACAATGTACTAATGAGCATAGCAGATATACGATGTGAAAACATGGAAAGCATGAAAGTAATAGATAGGCACATGTGTTTCACCCCAAAACAGTTTGGAAAAAACAGTAAAAGAGGGGTTCTATGTACTCACCTGAGGTTGCTTTGTTGTTCTTGTGAAATAACCGGGTAAATGCGAGAGGTCACGGAATATCAACGGCACCTAATAGGTAGCTATGTTAATATACCGGACCAAATCGGATGATCGGATAGTACGCGGGTTCGTAAACCAAACGAGTATGGAGACTCGTGTAATATAGTTTAATAAAACCTACATACTAAAATGAAACTTAACCTAAGTGCTTACGGTCCATCACGACCCGTTTAGGTAGCTTATGCCACCTTACGCGTCGTTCGCGTAGAACGCGTTCGGAACGCCTAACATCGTGACCACAAGGTATAACCCCGGAAGGTCATAGCTATGGTCACCTAATGTGTTTGGTCAGGTCCTAATGACCGACCAAATGGGTCGGGTTCGAAAGCATAAGCGATGGTTTAGATCGCTTACCTTACGACCCTATATAAGCACTAAACTAAAAGTGACGAGCTAAGCATGTTAGAACATGCTTAACTAAGTTTAGAAATAGGTTTGACATCAAAACAAACGGCTTTGATGCCCACGAGTAGTTTGGTTACAAAATATGCAAGAATGCACATTTTGGCCGAAACTACGACTCGTCACTGAGCCTAGATAACGTGGTGATCAGTAGGTATGGTCACTATGGACCATAACCATCGTGATCACGCTCACGTTATGAAGTTCCATGAACTTCGCATCGACCATAGGCTGGTCAATGCAGAAAGTCAACAAAACGTTGACTTTCGGACTCGAAAAGCGAATAAAAGAGCGAAAGAAGACTTACGGAGGGTCCCCGAGTGCTAATCAAGATCCAATAGCTCAGGTATGAAGCAAAAGCATCAACTTAGAGCATTTAGATCTGATTTGTGGGTTTTTACACAAAAAGGGGGGGTATTTATAGGAAAGGTGGAACCGTTAGGATCGTTTTATCGAATAACGTGCTTTGATCTCGTGCGTACACGTGTCCAGGGGTTAGATTCAGTGTACTTGACCCTTGGCCCTTCATTTGGGTGAAAAGGCATCGCCCTTTGATCGAACGAAAGGCCAGATTCTGCATTAAATGCAGAATCTGCTGTCAGACATGTTCACGCGGCCCGCGTGAAAGTGGGTGCAGGTCTTACGCGGGTCGCCTAGCCCCGTCTGATCTGCACCACTTGCAGAATTTACGTATTCAGCCCCTGTTGCGTTTTTAAGCTATTTCCAGCCCCTTTAAGACCTGTAAAGTCACCTTTAAGGCCCAAAAATGATGCCTAAACATTGTGGACATGAAACATGCCCAAAAATATGTCGGATGTCGGTTCGTTTGGCCGTACGATCGCGATGTTCGCTTAATTACGACGGAATGCGCATAAGCGTGAAAGACGATCCAAATGACGCGACGAATGGATTTTTCTCATGCCAAACAGTAAGGCATAATATAAGGATGCTTACATAAATTTTTGGATGTCCGGATGTATTTAGAACGTAAGTTATGCGCGAAAGTGCAAACTTGTGCACTTTTTGACACTTTTAGTCCCTGAATGATCCAAAAGTTTGTTTTAGCATACCAAACCCCTCAAAGCCTATTTCTAAGCTATGTAAAGGATATTTATGGTATGTTTAACTTATGGACATGTTCCAGAATGTTCGTTACAGTTCAAATTGGCATACTTTCGCAGTTTGTCAAGTTTAGTCCCTGTAAGCGAATTAACTTGTTTTTGCTATACCAAAGCCTTCAAAACTTATTTCTAAGTTATGTAAAGGTTATTTAAGGTATGTTGAGTATATGTTGATGTTCCGGAGTATTTGTCGCATTAAACTGAGTACGTTTACGCACCAGTTTGCGTATAATGCTCCAGAAAGCGATGTAGAGTTTGGAATTGAATAAAAGTCAAAACACGAAAAATGTAAAACACAATGAAACAAACATTGGGATCAAATAACATTATTTTATTGATAATTGAACTGTTCATGATGATTACAAGCACAAATGTTACAGTGGGGCACTTACCTTATGATGCTGAAGAATAATTCTGATTTTGTGAATCTTAACCTAAGCTCATTCATCGAGAAGATCGAAGCCCACGAGCTGGAATTGCTGAAAATCAAGAAGATGAGCTCAGCAAGTGTGCAGCAAGATGTATCGTTGCATTACAAAGGGAACACCCCAGTTTCAACCAATCAAAGCCCAAAAATACAGACGGGTTTCATTGCTGATAACACCTCAAGTGTTTCTTCACCATTCATGAACTTTGAACCGAATGTTAAAGCTCAGGAACAGCGTTTACCTCAAAGTTCTACAGGATCAAATCATCAGGCGTACGTTTCTAGGGTGCAGTGCAATATTGCGGTAAATATAAAGAATGGAAACGAGATTACTGAAACAGCCGCAAAACAGCACATAGCACTGCTTGCTTCCGTTCTTGAGGCTTATGAGGGCTTAGTGGCAGGGAGGATCGGTAATCCTGACCTGACGAAAGAGGATTATGACCAAATCGATCCCGAAGAGCTTGAATTAATTGATATCAAGTGGTGTATGGCAAGTTTGGTTCGAAGGACTCAAGGTTTTATGGAAATTACAGGCCGGAACAGTTTATCAGGTCCCGATCAAAAGTTAGGATTCAACAAGTCGAAAGTTACGTGTTTTAAGTGTAAAGAACGCGGTCGCTTCAAAAGAGAATGTCCTAACCGTGAAGTGAACAATCATCAAAACCCGTTCACAAACGACTAGTACAGGCAAGCGATCTATCACCGACCAAACCAACAGCCAGCTGTTCAGAGGCCGCAGATTGAGAATAAGCCGGAAAAAGCGCTGATCGTGAATCAAGACGATGAAAAGGTAGCTGCAGGTTTCAGCTGGGATAAATATATCCCCGGTAGCGATGGAGAGGCCATGATGGCAGAAGTTGTTGAAATTTCTGAGATGGTATCTGAACCAGAAATGGTTACTGAAGATGTTTCTGTGGTTGCTAAGGAGGTTTCTGGTGAAAATGTGGTCGATATTGAAGAAATAGCTGCTGAAGTGTATTACTACCAGTCAGAGCAGGAGGTATTGGGAAGTTTAATGAAATCTGTATTGCCTCCTAAAATTTCTGAATCTTTTGCATGTTATTTTGAAGAACCAAAGACCAGATCATGCCCAAGATTTGAAGAGAAGAAAGAAGGTGTTGAAGAATTGATCGACGTGTCGAAAGAGATGACTGGAGAGGCATTGAAGGACATAGCTGATAAAGCACTAATGGGAAAGCTCAAAGAGGTAGACTCAGAACTCGAGGAGTCAAAGTCTGTCAGTAGTGTGTCGGTCAAACGAGAGGAATCTGGAGTTCAGGAGATCAAATCTGTCAAAATGTCTGAGTCTGAGTTAGACAATGTCGGTAAAATTGATTGTGTAGAGCAGGATGTTGAAAAAGTTGTTTCAATCCCTGAAACACCATGCCAACAGTGTTTAGAACCGTGCATGGAGTGTCTTGAAAAAGACACTAAGTATCAGGAATTGAAACACCATGCTGATATGATTAAATTTGACCTTGGCCAAGTTAAAGAGGCGTATGATACTCTTTCCAGGTCAATCAAGATGATTCAAAAAGAAAGTGTTGAAAACGATAAAGCAACAAAATTGGCTAAAGCAACACTATTTGATAAACAAATTGAGGTCAATTTTCATTTAGACATGATCGCATCGCTTAAGAAAGAATTTGAATTGGCTAAAATTGAAAACGATTGGATTGATAAAAAGCTGATGAGTTATGTGGCTTCATCGTACGTTCTTGGACAGATTGTTCCTCAGCAGCCACATGTTGTACCAGTCTTTAAGAGTGTTCCACCCCTAATGTGGAATCATTATACACAAAAATATCCAGATGGGGTGGAAGCTGCTTTGAATCTCAAATTGAGATCGGTTAAGGATAATCTGCCTGAAAGCATAGATGTCACATTGTCTGCATCCGATACCGACAACGAATCACAGGTTATCAAAACAGTTGCCGATCAGGTGTTGGATGAGGAGAGTGAGAAATCTGAAAAGTCTCAATCGAAAAAGGTTGTTAGTGATTCTGAAGATGAAGGGAATTTCTTAGATCAGTTCATACCGAAATCGGAAAAGAGTGCGAAGGATGATCCGATTATGGTGGTATACACTATGATTGGAACAGACAAACTTTATTCCGATTTTGAGTATCCACTTCAGAATGTGAAGATTGAGAATGTCGAAAAAGTGTTTAAATTGGTTGAAATGAACATTAATGAGGTTAATAACAATGAATTCTTCTCTAAACTTAAAAGGTCGTTTGTTACATCACATTCCACAAGTTCGGGAAAGAAAGAAGGGGATGGTAAAGGTAATCACAAGAAAAACAACTTTAAAAACAAAGGAATCGGTTTTGAGAAGAAAACGGCTAAGCAGGTGTTTAAGCCGAAAGAGAAGATGATTGATATTTTTGTCGCTGGTCCAAGCTTTGACGATGAGAAAGATTATATTTTTAGTCAAAAAGTTGTGGACGATTTCAATGCAGCGAAAAAGTTGAAAGAAGAGTCTGTCAAATCTACTTTTGTCGAATATGACAAAAGGGTGTGTTATCGCTGCAGTGAAGTCGGACACATGGCGAAACAGTGTCAGAAAGTGGTTGAGAAACCTGTTGTTTTAAAACCTGTTCAAAAACCAAGTGTTCAAAAACAAACTGTTAAAAAACCAACTGTTCAAAAATCAAACGTTCAAAAACCTCGACCTAAATCACCGATTGACATAAAAGGCAAAAAGCCGATGGTTTCTCCGATCCGTATTTTGAAAAGAGGTGAATCTTTGAAGTCGGAAGATAAGCCGAAATCGACTTTCGAGGTTGGCGAATCTTCTAAGACTCGGAAGACTTCAAAAATTTACCCTAAAACAAAAATTTTTGAAAACCAATCTTGGGTCGCAAAGTCGAAACCATCTATTGAGGTCAAAAAGATGGAGAATGCTTTGAAAATTGAATCAAATGTTTTTAAAGATGATGTTGTTGAGTTTGAAAATGAAGTTGATAAGTTTCTTTCTGATTTTCCCCCGATAACTAACAAAGTTAAATCAATTGTGAAAGAAGAGGTTCCTAATGTCACATTTAAGTTTCCAAAAACAGATGAGAAGTGTGATGTTGTGTTCGGCAATGTGTCTGAGGTTAAGAAATCATGGGCTTCATTGTTTGAATAAATTGATTTGATGTTTGCAGGGGCTGCCCAAGTCTATACTGTCAAAGTGGATTATGGATAGTGGTGCTGTCACACCCCGACCACGTAGAACATACAAAACGTGGCGGAAACGTCGGGGAGTGTTGTAACAGAATCAATTGTTTCAAACCCATGGCAAATGAAGTTTCGTTTTATAAATCAAACATGAAGGTTTACATTGTCTAAACAAGAATCAAAGTGTACATAACATAAATTAACTAGTTCTTGTCTCGTTTTAAGTCACTAAGGCACAGGTCCGCCTAAGTATGTCTTGATAAGTCCTATGCATCATCTCCTGAAAACACATGTGAAAATAGGTACGTCAGCATAAAAATGCCTGTGAGATACATTGGTTTTGTGAAAACGGAATTCATGACTTATGTTTGAGAAAATGTTTAGTAATAGTCAGTCATGAACCTTGTAATTTGCTTTGTCTTGTAAATCGTTTGAAAAACGGTAAGATCAAATGATATGTATAAATAAGAGAACACTGTATGGTTAAACGGATAACCATGTAAAATGAGTTTGTATAAGATAAGTCGTTTGTAAAACAATGTCTCGTGAAAAGTGTGTTATTTGTATAAAATGTCATATGTCTCAAACTGAAATGATTTAAATAACGCTACGATATGCAATACCATACAAACACTTATATATAGGAAGTACCAGCGGCGTATCCACCATGCTTGTATCATATTACACACGCCTTGTTACTTAATCACTTACTCCAACCAAACCATCAAGATGAAATGTTTAACAACGGTAGAAATGTTTATGTATAGTCAAATGTCTATTGTCAATTGTAAGTCATGTCAACGGATACAACTGGTTTACACGGTTTAATGGATACAAACGGTTCATATAATTGAAGGGTTAAGACGGTTCACATAGTCAAATGGTTACAACGGTTCAAAATGTAGTATAATGTGTTCATATGCTGGATGAGCATATGCAACAGAAATGCAATGTGAAACAATGTACTACGTATGCACACAATGGGCGTACGTAGCATGAAATGTATTGTAGAGTACAACGGTTCAAAATGTAGTGTAATGTGTTCATATGCTGGATGAGCATATGCAACAGTAATGCAATGTGAAACAATGTACTACGTATGCACACAATGGGCGTACGTAGCATGAAATGTATTGTAGAGTACAACGGTTCAAAATGTAGTGTAATGTGTTCATATGCTGGATGAGCATATGCAACAGTAATGCAATGTGAAACAATGTACTACGTATGCACACAATGGGCGTACGTAGCATGAAATGTAAAGCAATGTACTAAGTACGCACACAATGGGCATACATAGCATAATCACAATGAAATCATGTACTATATATGTACTATCGAGCATAGCAAGTATATGATGTGAAAACAGGAAAGCATGAAAGTAACAGATAGGCACATGTGTTTCACCCCAAAACAGTTTGGAAAACAGTAAAAGAAGGGTTCAATGTACTCACCTGAGATTGCTTTGAGTTCCTTGTATAATAACCAGATAATGCTAAAGATCACGGAATACCAACGGCACCTAATAGGTAGCTTATGTTAATATACCGGACCAAATCGGAAGGATCGGACAGTACGTGGGTTCGAAAACCAAACGAGTATGGAGACTCGTGTAATATGGTTTAACAAAGCCTACATACTAAAATGAAACTTAACCTAAGTGCTTACGGTCCATCACGACCCGTTGAGGTAGCTTATGCCACCCTAACGCGTCATTCGCGTAGAACGCGTATGGAACGCCTAACATTGCGACCACAAGGTATAACCTCGGAAGGTTATAGCTATGGTCACCTAATATGTTTGGTCGGATCCTAAGGATCGACCAAATGGGTCGGGTTCGAAAGTATAAGCGATGGTTTAGATCGCTTACCTTACGACCCTATATAAGCACTATACTAAACGTGACGAGCTAAGCATGTTAGAACATGCTTAACTAAGTTTAGAAAACAGGTTTGGCATCAAAACAAACAGCTTTGATGCTCACGAGTAGTTTGGTCACAAAATACGCAAGAATGCGCATTTTGGCCGAAACTACGACTCGTCACTGAGCCTAGATAATGGGGTAATCAGTAGGTATGGTCACTACGGACCATAACCATCGTGATCACGCTCACGTTATGAAGTTCCATGAACTTCGCATCGACCATAAGCTGGTCAATGCAGAAAGTCAACAAAACGTTGACTTTCGGACTCGAAAAGCGAATAAAAGAGCGAAAGAAGACTTACGGAGGGTCCCTGAGTGCTAATCTAGATCAAATAGCTCAGGTATGAAACAATGGTTCCAACTTAGAGCTTTAGATCTGATTCTTGTGGGTTTTTGGAACAAAGGGGGGGTATTTATAGGAAAAGTGGAACCGTTAGGATCGTTTATCGAATATCGTGCCGCGATCTCGAGCGTACACTTGTCAAAATATTGTGGTAAGTCAGATATTGGCTCTTGGCTCCTGATTGGGTGAAAGGGCATTGCCCCTTGATCGAACGAAAGGCCAAACTGCATTAAATGCAATATATTTTCTGTCTGACAGTCTCACGCGCCCCGCGTAAGGATTTGGGAAATCTTTACGCGGGCCGCCTGAAGTCCTCTGATCTGCACCACTTGCAGAATTTACACTTTTGGTCCCTGTTGCGTATTTATGCCATTTTAAGCCCTTCCAAGGCCTGTAAAGCCAACTTTAAGGCCCTAAAATGATGTCTAAACATTGTGGATATGAAACATGCCCAAAAATATGTCGGATGTTGGTTCGTTTGGTCGTACGAACGCGATGTTCGCTTAATTACGACGGAATGCGCATAAGCGCGAAAAACGATCCAAATGACGTGACGAACGGATTTTTCTCATGCCAAACACTAAGGCATAATATAAGGATGCTTACATAAATTTTTGGATGTCCGGATGAATTCAGAACGTAAGTTATGCGCGAAAGTGCAAACTTGTGCACTTTTTGACACTTTTAGTCCCTGAATGATCCAAAAGTTTGTTTTAGCATGCCAAACACCTCAAAGCCTATTTTTAAGCTATGTAAAGGATATTTAAGGTATGTTTAACTTATGGACATGTTCCGGAATGTTCGTTACAGGTCAAATTGGCATACTTTTGCAGTTTGTCAAGTTTAGTCCCTGTAAGCGAATTAACTTGTTTTTGCTATACCAAAGCCTTCAAAACTTATTTCTAAGTTATGTAAAGGTTATTTAAGGTATGTTGAGTATATGTTGATGTTCCGGAGTATTTGTCGCATTAAACCGAGTACATTTACGCACCAGTTTGCGTATAATTCTCCAGAAAGCGATATAAAGTTTGAAATTGAACAAGAATTGATATGTGCAAAAGATACACATATTTGTACAAGATCCCAAGTATGAAATACAATATTTCATTGGCTTGGTATTTGTTTGATGGTCGCGGTGACACAGGTGTCACAGTCTCCCCTACTTTAGGAAATTTCGTCCCGAAATTTATTCGTAGGAGTCTATTTGTGACTCTGCCAAATAACCATCAGCGATATGCAAAGTAATGTCCTGTTATTTCCTTAACGGTCATTCTTCAGAAACGAAATGAACAGACGGGGTCATTTTCAATGGTTGCTTCATCAGAAGTGGAAATGAAGGATTATACAACGGATATTCATTTCCCCAACGGATAAATCTTTAGAAACGAAAATGAACTAATGGAGTCATTTTCAACGGTTGCTTCATCAGAATTCGAAATGAAGGATTACACAACGGATATTCATTTCCCCAACGGATAAATCTTCAGAAACGAAAATGAACTAACGGAGTCATTTTCAACGGTTGCTTCATCAGAGTTGGAAATGAAGGTTTACACAACGGATATTCATTTCCCCAACGGAAAAATCTTCAGAAACGAAAATGAACTAACGGAGTCATTTTCAACGGTTGCTTCATCAGAGTTGGAAATGAAGGTTTACACAACGGATATTCATTTCCTCAACGGGTAAATCTTCAGAAACGAAAATGAACTAACGGAGTCATTTTCAACGGTTGCTTCCTCAGAGTTGGAAATGAAGGATTTCACGACGGATATTCATTTCCAAAACGGATAAATCTTCAGAAACGAAAATGAACTAACGGAGTCATTTTCAACGGTTGCTTCCTCAGAGTTGGAAATGAAGGATTACACAACGGATATTCATTCCCTCAACGGATAAATCTTCAGAAACGAAAATGAACTAAACGGAATCATTTTCAACGGTTGTTTCATCGGAGTTGGAAATGAATAGGGTTAACTCTAGACACATGACAGAACTTGCTGTGATTTCTGTGCACTAAATTCCATAATTATGTATGCATCCATAATTACGTAATCCCTTGCACAGTCCGCACAGTTTGTTTTGTAATGTTTTGGGGAAGGATATCTCAAACTTGTGACGAGGGTGACTAGACTTTCATCGGTTCCTTTTAATTAGATCGACAGGGGATCTTCTTAGTTAGGCCACCAAAGAGTCCTTTCAGCTATATCATCACATGATATCCTTATCCATATTTTTGGATGAATCTGTTTAACTAGACCACTCAAGGGTCTAATTATGAAGTAGTACTTTATAATCCGAGGGACTTAACTATAACATAGAAGTCCATTGAGGATTTTAAGTAATACCCCTGGGTATCCTATGATGAATCTCTTGTACAAGGATATGTAAGATTCTACGAGGATTTGGATAGCATAATTTGGATCACACAACAACACATAAGGGAACACATAAGCACGAAGTCACATACTTGTTTAACTTGATCATAATTTGTTTTTAACTTGTTATTGATTGAATACGGATATGGAAACCAATCGACGGGTCTCAATGTTCACTGGAATCTATCTGAGAAGATAGGAAGATCTCCCAAAATTTGATTTTTGATTACAAGGAATCACCACATTCGAATTAAGGTATACAACAATTAAGGACTTACGGGAAATCCTTAGGTACCCTTCGTCATGTGTTGTAACCTGCGCCTTGTACTTCGTTTCCTTAGAATAAACGGGTACTTAGGAATTTCGTGGAAGACGCAAGAGATCATAAGATGGGAGAATTTTGGGGGTAGTTTGTTCTTCAAGGAATACGGTTCCTTGATTGTCGGTATTGTAAGGGATATGTCGTTTATACATGTAACCACAACAATACATTGCAATGTAAATGAAAGATTTATTTATAAACAACGATATCAACTGTTCCTTGGATCTTGACAAAAAAAAGAAACTAATACATAAGACATGATTATTTCTAAACGATGTTGTCTTCTAGTTAGTCAGATGCTCATCCCTGTGCTGGATTTGCATTAGCAAGCTTTGGGCAATTTCTTCGGAAATGACCCATCTCGCCACAGTTGAAACAAGAGCCTGGTAGAAAACGACCTTGAGCAGGATTGTTGCCAGCTTGGTTTGGCGCAGCTGCAGCTGGGCAGACTCTTGCTATGTGGCCTATGAGTCCACAAGTTTGGCATTTGCGGCACTGTACATTGGCGTGATGATGGAGGCTACATTGGTTGCACAAAGGTGCAGTTCCATTGTATGGTTTTCTAGCAGGGGGTTGAGCTGGTTGGTTGGGGACGGCTTGACCATTGTGAGCGACCACGGCGAAGTTCTGAGAAGCCTTTCGCTTCTTTGACTTCTTAGGAGATTCAGTCTGTTCATCCATGGTCTTTGATTCCTCGATTGGCTTCTTGTCACCCTTTCGAAAAAGTTTATGCTTTCTGATCTGCGATTCAGTCAAGGTTGCAGATAGCTCAATGGCCTGACGGAGTGCGGTAGGGTTGCTACCAGTGACAATGTCTTGTACCGAGTCAGGCAGGCCGTCGATGTACCTTTCGATAGCCTTGTCGAGTGGGGCGACCATAGTCGGGCAAAGTAGACTCAACTCCTCAAACCTATCAGTATATGCCCTGTGTTCGCCACTATCTTGTTTCAAATCATCAAACTCCTTCTCCAACGCTGGTTGTTCATGACGAGGACAAAACTCTCTCATCATAAGAGCTCTCAGTTTAGCCCATGTTTGTGCCAGAGCAACATCTCCACCACGGTCTCTCATTACCCCATTCCACCATGTAAGAGCCCTCTTCTGAAACACACTCGAAGAAAACTCGACCTTGCGATTTTCCGGACACTGCACGTGGCGAAAGGTATTCTCGATGCTCTCGAACCATTGGAGAAGCCCAGTTGCTCCCTCAGAACCACTAAACTTGAGTGGTTTAGCTGAGTTAAAGTTCTTGAAATTGCATGTACCATTGTTGTTGTTGTTGGCTTGGTTCCATTGAGCAAAGAGATTTGGGAATTGAGTAGCCATCTGCTGCGCAATAATTTCTGCCAGCTCGACAGTTGCTATCTGGTGTTCGCGTCGAGGAGGCATTCTAAAAGAGGAAAACATGAAAGGAAACAAATAAAATGGTATTGGGTAAGAATAGGATGTTACAATCACCGACCATAATCACGGTTGATGGTCATTTGTTTGAATCATGAAGCAAACAAACAACACCAAGGCTGAATCAAAGCAAATAGATCCTCATAGTGTATCGCGAAGACATGCTCACCTATAAGTGGACACTCACCCCAAGAGTTCCCAGGTAAGAGTGACTGGTCCGATTATGTGGATTTGTACGAACACTCTAACCTTAGACAGAAAACCCAGGGTACAGGCATCCACTCTTCCAGTTTGCACGTGTTCACACTATTTAGGACCCAAAATTTGACGAGAGTTTTGAAAACTCAAAGGGGTTCAAAACCATATAACAGAGGGTTCAAAACCTTACAATAGAGGGTTCAAAACCTAGTAATCAGTCATCCTAGAACAGATGATTAGTTTTCGAAGCGGTTTTGAAATTTATGTTCTTGTTGTGGTCGTCGCCTAAGGATAGGTGACGGTATTGTTTTGTGACTAAACGCAAGTGAACTCGCGTTAGGGTCCTAGGAAGGTTATAGACTAGGTCAAAGCATTACTAATAACCTAATTCCCTATAACCATTGGCTCTGATACCATCTTTTCTGTCACACCCCGACCACGTAGAACATACCAAACGTGGCGGAAACGTCGGGGAGTGTTGTAACAGAATCAATTGCTTCAAACCCATGGCAAATGAAGTTTCGTTTTATAAATCAAACATGAAGGTTTACATTGTCTAAACAAGAATCAAAGTGTACATAACATAAATTAACTAGTTCTTGTCTCGTTTTAAGTCACTAAGGCACAGGTCCGCCTAAGTATGTCTTGATAAGTCCTATGCATCATCTCCTGAAAACACATGTGAAAATAGGTACGTCAGCATAAAAATGCCTGTGAGATACATTGGTTTTGTGAAAACGGAATTCATGACTTATGTTTGAGAAAATGTTTAGTAATAGTCAGTCATGAACCTTGTAATTTGCTTTGTCTTGTAAATCGTTTGAAAAACGGTAAGATCAAATGATATGTATAAATAAGAGAACACTGTATGGTTAAACGGATAACCATGTAAAATGAGTTTGTATAAGATAAGTCGTTTGTAAAACAATGTCTCGTGAAAAGTGTGTTATTTGTATAAAATGTCATATGTCTCAAACTGAAATGATTTAAATAACGCTACGATATGCAATACCATACAAACACTTATATATAGGAAGTACCAGCGGCGTATCCACCATGCTTGTATCATATTACACACGCCTCGTTACTTAATCACTTACTCCAACCAAACCATCAAGATGAAATGTTTAACAACGGTAGAAATGTTTATGTATAGTCAAATGTCTATTGTCAATTGTAAGTCATGTCAACGGATACAACTGGTTTACACGGTTCAATGGATACAAACGGTTCATATAATTAAAGGGTTAAGACGGTTCACATAGTCAAATGGTTACAACGGTTCAAAATGTAGTATAATGTGTTCATATGCTGGATGAGCATATGCAACAGAAATGCAATGTGAAACAATGTACTACGTATGCACACAATGGGCGTACGTAGCATGAAATGTATTGTAGAGTACAACGGTTCAAAATGTAGTGTAATGTGTTCATATGCTGGATGAGCATATGCAACAGTAATGCAATGTGAAACAATGTACTACGTATGCACACAATGGGCGTACGTAGCATGAAATGTATTGTAGAGTACAACGGTTCAAAATGTAGTGTAATGTGTTCATATGCTGGATGAGCATATGCAACAGTAATGCAATGTGAAACAATGTACTACGTATGCACACAATGGGCGTACGTAGCATGAAATGTAAAGCAATGTACTAAGTACGCACACAATGGGCATACATAGCATAATCACAATGAAATCATGTACTATATATGTACTATCGAGCATAGCAAGTATATGATGTGAAAACAGGAAAGCATGAAAGTAACAGATAGGCACATGTGTTTCACCCCAAAACAGTTTGGAAAACAGTAAAAGAAGGGTTCGATGTACTCACCTGAGATTGCTTTGAGTTCCTTGTATAATAACCAGATAATGCTAAAGATCACGGAATACCAACGGCACCTAATAGGTAGCTTATGTTAATATACCGGACCAAATCGGAAGGATCGGACAGTACGTGGGTTCGAAAACCAAACGAGTATGGAGACTCGTGTAATATGGTTTAACAAAGCCTACATACTAAAATGAAACTTAACCTAAGTGCTTACGGTCCATCACGACCCGTTGAGGTAGCTTATGCCACCCTAACGCGTCATTCGCGTAGAACGCGTATGGAACGCCTAACATTGCGACCACAAGGTATAACCTCGGAAGGTTATAGCTATGGTCACCTAATATGTTTGGTCGGATCCTAAGGATCGACCAAATGGGTCGGGTTCGAAAGTATAAGCGATGGTTTAGATCGCTTACCTTACGACCCTATATAAGCACTATACTAAACGTGACGAGCTAAGCATGTTAGAACATGCTTAACTAAGTTTAGAAAACAGGTTTGGCATCAAAACAAACAGCTTTGATGCTCACGAGTAGTTTGGTCACAAAATACGCAAGAATGCGCATTTTGGCCGAAACTACGACTCGTCACTGAGCCTAGATAATGGGGTAATCAGTAGGTATGGTCACTACGGACCATAACCATCGTGATCACGCTCACGTTATGAAGTTCCATGAACTTCGCATCGACCATAAGCTGGTCAATGCAGAAAGTCAACAAAACGTTGACTTTCGGACTCGAAAAGCGAATAAAAGAGCGAAAGAAGACTTACGGAGGGTCCCTGAGTGCTAATCTAGATCAAATAGCTCAGGTATGAAACAATGGTTCCAACTTAGAGCTTTAGATCTGATTCTTGTGGGTTTTTGGAACAAAGGGGGGGTATTTATAGGAAAAGTGGAACCGTTAGGATCGTTTATCGAATATCGTGCCGCGATCTCGAGCGTACACTTGTCAAAATATTGTGGTAAGTCAGATATTGGCTCTTGGCTCCTGATTGGGTGAAAGGGCATTGCCCCTTGATCGAACGAAAGGCCAAACTGCATTAAATGCAATATATTTTCTGTCTGACAGTCTCACGCGCCCCGCGTAAGGATTTGGGAAATCTTTACGCGGGCCGCCTGAAGTCCTCTGATCTGCACCACTTGCAGAATTTACACTTTTGGTCCCTGTTGCGTATTTATGCCATTTTAAGCCTTCCAAGGCCTGTAAAGCCAACTTTAAGGCCCTAAAATGATGTCTAAACATTGTGGATATGAAACATGCCCAAAAATATGTCGGATGTTGGTTCGTTTGGTCGTACGAACGCGATGTTCGCTTAATTACGACGGAATGCGCATAAGCGCGAAAAACGATCCAAATGACGTGACGAACGGATTTTTCTCATGCTAAACACTAAGGCATAATATAAGGATGCTTACATAAATTTTTGGATGTCCGGATGAATTCAGAACGTAAGTTATGCGCGAAAGTGCAAACTTGTGCACTTTTTGACACTTTTAGTCCCTGAATGATCCAAAAGTTTGTTTTAGCATGCCAAACACCTCAAAGCCTATTTTTAAGCTATGTAAAGGATATTTAAGGTATGTTTAACTTATGGACATGTTCCGGAATGTTCGTTACAGGTCAAATTGGCATACTTTTGCAGTTTGTCAAGTTTAGTCCCTGTAAGCGAATT
The DNA here is from genome assembly GCF_002127325.2 of Helianthus annuus. Lineage (NCBI taxonomy): Eukaryota > Viridiplantae > Streptophyta > Magnoliopsida > Asterales > Asteraceae > Helianthus > Helianthus annuus. The sequence continues at coordinate 27,158,469 of NC_035433.2, forward strand.
AACTTGTTTTTGCTATACCAAAGCCTTCAAAACTTATTTCTAAGTTATGTAAAGGTTATTTAAGGTATGTTGAGTATATGTTGATGTTCCGGAGTATTTGTCGCATTAAACCGAGTACATTTACGCACCAGTTTGCGTATAATTCTCCAGAAAGCGATATAAAGTTTGAAATTGAACAAGAATTGATATGTGCAAAAGATACACATATTTGTACAAGATCCCAAGTATGAAATACAATATTTCATTGGCTTGGTATTTGTTTGATGGTCGCGGTGACACAGGTGTCACAGGTGCTTCAAGGCATATGACTGGGACGCTAGCTCTTCTCTACGATGTCAAATCCATCAATGGAAGCTATGTGGGATTTGCGGGGAATCAAGGCGGGAGAATCGTTGGTCAAGGAACGTTGACAAATGGCATGATGTCGTTCGACAAAGTGAACTATATAGTAGAGTTACAAAACAATTTACTCAGTATTTCACAAATCTGTGACAAAGCTTTTAGTGTACATTTTACAAACAAAGAATGTGTGGTTTTGAAACCAGGGTTTAAAATCCCTGATGAGATGGTGTTGTTGCGAGCTCCGCGGGAGAATGATCTTTATATTCTGGATATGAGCGTCGCAACGCCAACAACTCATCAGAAACAATGTTTTGTGTCACAGACTAAAGCGACAGAAAAAGATTCGATAATGTCGCATCGTAAGATGGGCCACATTCATGTGCATAAAATGAACTTTTTAGTACACAATGATTTGGTTGATGGTGTAAATCTAAAGAATTTTCACTTGAATGATGATTGTGTAGCATGTAAGAAAGGGAAGCAGACTTGGAAGTCACACCCACTGAAGATCCTCAACACAATCAGGTTACCTCTTGAGAGATTACACATGGATCTCTTCGGGCCTGTCAACGTAAAGAGCATCAGCGGATACTTATATTGCCTGGTGGTGACTGATGACTTTACACGATTCTCGTGGGTTGTGTGCTTAGAAAGAAAAGATCAAACTTTTGAGTCGTTGATGGTGCTATTCAAGAAAATGGAAACGGTGTATAAGCTGCCGATCCGGAGGATTCGTAGTGACAACGGAACGGAATTAAAAAACAACAAGATGTACGAGTTCTGCAATGAGAAGGGAATTCTTCATGAATTCAGTGCGCTGTACACCCCACAGCAGAACGGCGTTGCTGAACGAAAGAATCGGACCCTGATAGAGACAGCCCGTACAATGTTAGCCGATTCCAAGCTACCAATCTTTTTCTGGAGCGAGGCAGTATCTGCAGCCTGCTACACGTTGAATCGAGTTCTAACTGTCAAGAAATACAAAAAGACATGCTTTGAGCTGCTGCACCGTTATAAGCCGAATCTTGAATTTTTGGAGCCATTTGGGTCTCCTTGCACGTTTATTGATGAAAATGGTAAATTTGGCGCTAAATCTAATGAGGGTTTCTTTGTAGGTTACGCAAGCCCGCTGTAGAGAGTGTTCGTACCATGCCTGGGGAAGGTGATTCAAGTCCAACATGTGGATTGTCAGAAGCGTACTCCGTCACCACAACTTCCCGGACAAAGATTCCTGTTCGATTACGATAAACTCTGGGAGTCGTTTCAACTGCCGGTTCAGCCAAGTGACGTGGAACAAGCACTTTTGTACCAGTATCAACAAAATATGTCACAGGAGCAAGTGCCTACACCACCAGTAGTTCCTCAACCCACCGTGGGTACTCACGATGATGAAGCAGGACCGAGTGGAACAGCTCACGAACCACCATAGGAACCAGCTCCATCTTTTGACGAATCTGATGACTCAGAAGCGGAACCCGCTCCGACTTTTGACGAGGATCCAACGGAAGCTGAGGATCATACCGTTGATCTTGACATATCGAGCTTGGAATCGGAAGTGAATGTGCCTGACAATGTTATGCCTCGGATGTTGTCTTACCATCCGTCAGAGCAGATTATTGGTGACCTGCAAAGTGGTGTCAAAACCCGACAACAAATAAACCGAGCTCTTACATGTTTCTATTCTTCTATTGCTGATGTGCAAAAATAAGTCTCATTAAAGTGTTTTATTTCGCAGATCGAGCCCAGAACCTACAAAGAGGCATTGACAGAGGATTGCTGGGTAAATGCGATGCAGGAGGAGCTGCAACAATTTGAAAAACTAGGTGTCTGGAGACTCGTTGATCTGCCACAGAATCAGAAGTTAATCAAAACAAAGTGGGTTTTTAAGTGCAAACGAGATGATAGAGGTGTCATGGTGAGAAACAAAGCGTGACTAGTGGTACAAGGATTTAGTCAACAAGAAGGCATAGACTACGATGAAGTCTACGCGCCGGTTGCCAGACTCGAGGCAATTCGGATATTTCTAGCCTTCGCGTCATGGTAAGATTTTAAAGTGTACCAGCTGGACGTCAAATCTGCCTTCCTTTACGGAAAAATTAGAGAAGAAGTGTATGTGGGACAACCGCCGGGGTTCACAGATCCACTGCACAAAAACAAGGTGTATCTACTGGACAAAGCGCTTTACGGACTCCACCAGGCCCCGAGAGCCTGGTACGAAACGCTTTCCCAATACTTGTTGGCCAACGGGTTCACAAGAGGGACAGTAGACAGCACTTTGTTCACGAAGGAAGAGGCAGGACACTTGTTGATCGTGCATATTTATGTTGACGATATCATCTTCGGTTCCACCAACGACGACCTGTGTAAAGAATTTGAGAAAGTGATGAAGAAAAAGTTTGAGATAAGTTCAATGGGGGAGATGAAGTTCTTCCTAGGGCTGCAGGTGGAGCAAATGCCCGATGGAATCTTCATTCACCAAACGAAGTATGTGAAGGACGTGCTTGATAAGTTCGACATGACAGATTGCAGTCTTGCATCCACCCCCTTGCACAGAATTATGGAATTTGTCCAGACGAGAATGGAGTAAAAATGGACGAGACATTGTACCGATCAATCATTGGATCTCTGATGTATCTCACGGCTTCCCGTCCAGACATCATGTACCCGATGTGTCTCTGTGCCAGGTATCAGTCGAATCCAAAGCAATCACATCTGACCATTGTGAAACGTATCTTACGGTATTTGAAAGGCTGCCCAAGCATCGGCTTGTGGTATCCTCGATCGGGTGACTTTACTTTATCTGGTTTCGCTGATTCTGATTTTGGGAGCTGCAAGCAAAACGCAAAGTCCACCACTGCAAGGTGTCAGTTCTTCGGAACTCGACTCGTCACCTGGCAGTGCAAGAAACAAACCGTAGTAGCGCTCTCTACATGCGAGGCTGAATACGTTTCAGCCTCCAGCTGTTGCTCGCAGATCCTTTGGATCCAACAGCAGATGCGCGACTTCGGTTTGCAGTTCTTAGATACTCCGATCTATGTGGACAATGAAGCAGCTATTAATATCACTAAAAATCCGGTTCACCATTAAAAAACGAAACATATTGAAATCCGTCACCACTTTATCCGTGATTGTCACGAGTAAAAGTTAATTCGGATTGAACACTTGCACACTGTGTCACACCCCGACCACGTAAAACAACAAAACGTGGCGGAAACGTCGGGGAGTGTTGTAACAGAATCAATGTTTCACAACCATGGAATAAATAATTTTGTTTTATTGAATAAATGAACTCATTGTTTAAATACAATCAAATAAGTACAACTATTATCTTTCAAGTTTAAAGTCGCTAAGGCACGAGTCCATCCTAAGTGTAGCATATATCATCAGTCATCACAAAGCAGCACCTGAAACATGTGTAAAAATAGGTACGTCAGCATAAAAATGCCTGTGAGATACATAGGTTTTATTGATTTAGGGTTCATGACTTATAAGTTTAAAGAAAAGGTTTTAACAAAAATAGTCATGATCCTTGAAAAAGGTTTTCTTTTATAAATCATTTATAAGAAATCAGATGATATAGAATAATAATACATAGGAAATTAAATGAGTAAATAGAATAAGTTTGTATAAAAATATAATGTTTTGAAAAACAATATTTTGATAAAAAGTTTCATAGTATATATAAAAATATACTTCGGTTTTAAGAAAGTTGAATAAGTTATATATTAAAATATATTTTAGTTCCAAAACCATTAACCCAAGTGTACTAAATAACGCCACGGTGTGTAATGCGATGAAAACACTTATATATAAGAAGTACCAGCGGCGTATCTACCATGTTTTCATCATATTACACCCGTCCCGTTATCTAAACACTAACCAAAAACCAGTCATTAAGTAAATAGTATATTAACCATACTTTAGTTGGTAACATAAATAAGTTTTCAGTAGTATATCAAAAGTATACTTTGGATTTATAAATAACATATTAAACTATGTTTTGGTTTGAAAATAACATATTAAAACTATGTTTTGGATTATGAAGATAACATATCAAACTATGTTTTAATGATTAACAAAATATATGTTGGTTTTTGTACAATATCCCATATGAGAGCATATCAAACTATACTTTTGGGAGTATAACTTAATATACAAAAATAATGTGATTTAAGAATTCATTCAGACCTAGTGTATCAAAATACACCTTTGAGACTATAGAAATACCACAAAGGCAATCCCTATTTGGATGGAGCAACAAATTGGTTTCAGACATTCCATGACAACAGGAATGGGGTGTCAAATCCTATAGCGCTATATCATACTACCAACCGGTCTGGTGAACAAAAATAAGTACTATTCCAACAATTAATTTCATAATCTTTGAAAAATCAGTGTTTAAACCATAGATAGTTATTTAGTTTATCAAAAGATAAGTACTAACATGTATAATCAATTATACTTTGAAATCATGAAAATAACAGATAGGTACACATGCTTCACCCCAAAACAGTTGAAAACAGTAAAAGAGGGAACTATGTACTCACTTGAGAGTGCTTAGAAGGCTTGAGCAACTACCAAGCAAGCTAGAGGAGTCCCGGAATCAAACGACACCTAGTATAGATAACTACGTAAATAAACCGGACCTAAATCGGGAGATTGGATAGTATGAGGTCTCGTAAACCAAATGAGTGTGGGAACTCATATGATATGGTTTAACAAGGCCTACATACTAAAATGAAACCTATCCTAAGTGCTTACGACCCATCACGACCCGTTTAGGTAGCTTGCGCTACTTTAACGCGTCGTTTGCGTAAAACGCGTTCGAGACGTCTAACTAGCCCTATGACAAGTATTATATGCCAAAACATGTTTAAATATGTTACATAATCAGTTATGTGAGAAAAATTTAGGTTACATATGCTTAATTACCAATTATGTATGAAAAGGGCATTTTGGTAATTTACCTAAGGCATATAAACTACTTATCATACAACTACTTAAACGAAGTGACCATAAGGTATAACCTCAGAAGGTTATTCCCAATACAACTATGGTCACTAAACATGTTTGGTCGGATCCTAATGATCGACCAAACGGGTCGGGTTCGAAAGTATAAGCGATTGTTTAGATCGCTTACCTTACGACCCTACATAAGCACTAATCTAAAAAGTGACGAGCTAAACATGCTAGAACATGTTTAGTTAAGTTAGAAAAGAGGTTTGGTATTAAAACAAACGGTTTTAATACCCTAGAGTAGTTTGGTTACAAAATACGCGAGAAAACGCATTTTGGCCGAAACTACGACTCGTCACTGAGCCTAGATAACGTGGTAATCAGTAGGTATAGTCACTAGGGACTATAACCATCGTGATTACGCTCACGTTATGAAGTTCAAACGAACTTCGCATTGACCATAAACTGGTCAATGCAGAAAGTCAAACGCAGTTTGACTTTAACGATAAAAACGAATGAAAAACGCGAAAGAATACTTACAGAAGGTCCCCGCAAGATTTGAACCCGATTCTCTCTCAGGTAGGAAGCATATACTTCCACTTTGAGAGCTTGAATCAGATTCAAATGTGAGGAATGAATGAAAACATGGTGGGTATTTATAGGAAATCTAGAACCATTAGGATCGTTCATCGTAAAACGAGCTTCGATCTCATCCGTACACATGTGCAAATGAAGGGGAACAGCTGGAAAAAGCTGGAATTTAGAATTTTCATTTTGGTCCCTTCCTAAGATAACTATGGCAGAATGTCAATTTTGGTCCCTGAACTTCAGAATCTTGCATTTCGGCTCATTTTTGACACGTTTAAGCCCCGTTAACCTCATTTCAAGGCTCTAAAATGAAGTTAAAGTATAGGGAACTTGAAATGTGCTCAAAAATATCCCGGATGTTGGCTCGTTTGGTCGTACGGTTGCGTTGTTCGGTAAATTACGACGGAAGTCGTAACGAACGCAAAAACAATCCAAATTAAGCGACGAATGGAATTTTATCATGCCAATCACTAAAATAAAGTATTTTAAAGATTACATAAATTTTTGGATGTCCGGATGTATTCAGAACGTAAGATATAAGCGAAAATGCAAACTTGTGCACTTTTTGACGCTTTTAGTCCCTGAATGACCAAAAGTTTATTTTTGCGCACCAAACACCTCAAAGCCTATTTCTAAGCTATGTAAGGGATATTTAGGGCATATTTAACTTATGATCAAGTTCCGGAAGGTTCGTTACTATACAAATCGGTATAGTTTCGCAGTTTGACACAATTAGTCCCTGTGATCGAACAAACTTGATTTCAACACACCAAACCCTCCAAAACTTGTTTCTAAGTTATGTAAAGGTTATTTAAGGTATGTTAAGCCTATTTCACTGTTCCGGAGTGTTTGTTGCATTTAACTGGTTATATTTACGCATCAGTTTGCGTATAACCTTCCAGAAAGCGATTTAAGGCTTGAAATCGGACAGGAATTGATATGTGCGAACGATGCACATATTTTTACAAATCCCAAGTATGAGATACAATATTTCATTGATTTGGCATTTTTTTGTTGGTTGAAGTGACACAGGTGTCACACACCGATGATCAGAAAGCGGATTTTTATACTAAACCATTTGACAAAAAGAGATTTTATTATCTTTTGAAATTAAACGGGATGAAAAATCTGCAATCTGGGAGGGTAATTGAATGTGAAGCTGAGTTGGGCGGCGATCTGACGTGAACCATGTTGTGTTGTCAATTTTGTTTGTACAGTTTATTTTCTGCTTTTCGATAAAAACAAAAACACAAAAATATGTTTTTCTTTTTAGGGGGAGAAATTCGCAGAAAAATACAAAAACATGATAAAATCCAAAAATCCAAAAACATTAGAAAAATTTCAAAAAGAGCTTGTGTAGAATAGGGGAAATGGTAGTACATCAGCTAGACGGACACAGTACGCTAAAGAATTGTAATGTTTAAAATGCAATTAAGCAGTCTCGCTAAAGATGTGCCGGTAGGTTTTCACAAAATCAGTAGATCAGTTTGGGATATAAACATAAAATTTATTTGCGTCTACGTGGGGAACACCTCCAGGATATATGGGTAACCCCCGAAATCCTGTTTGAAAGGTCCCGTATTCTGAGATACTAGGTCTTTATACTTAGTGATATCTGGGATATTATCTCGGGACTTTTGCTGTATGGAAATACTGACCTAGTCCCCGGATAATGCTTTACGCATTGCTTTACTTGTAAAGCCTCCCCTCAGCGTAAAAAATGATGACACATTGAAAAATGTTAATCATGTGTTGTTGTAATCAAAAGATCCTCTAAAGGGGACCCACCGTAAAGTCGAAGCCGTCATCTCTCTGCGTATACGGAAGTATCGACCTGAGCTCTCACGGCCTTCGCAATTCACCCCATTACAGATATCATCTAGGTATACTCACTTGTAAGACTGAATACTGGGATCCGGATACGGGAGTATATACTGAGTTGGGACACATGTAGAGGTTTAAGTCTTAAAACACTAAATCAGTATCCCGAACAGATTGAAAGTTTTGTAAGAATTTAAGAGGATCAGTATATCGGCAATCTACGCGAATTGTTTAAAAGCTTCGTATGAAATTATAGCTTAACGGTGCTTGTGTCTAGTCGGCAGCTGATATGATCCCCTAACACGCTCACAAAAAGATTGTGTGTACAGTTTTTCAGTTTATCCTGTTAAAAATCCAAAAAGATTTTAGTTTCTCATTTTATTTTCGACAACCGACATTGGGAATCAGACGATCAAAGCTTTGTGCAGATCATGTCTGTGATTGATGAGGGCTGGGTAAGCAGGAGATGCTAAACTGAGATTGGTACATTGTTTGACAGTTGTAAAATGTTTGAAAGTTCAAAACGTTCAGAAGTTCATTAATTTGAACTGTTTTTAAAACGAAATGACAGCGTACTTCAAAATTCGGTCAACCAAGGTCATTAACTTGGACTTGGTAGGCCAAGCAGTTGACCAAGGTCATTGACTTGGACTTGGTTAACTTGGTGAGTCGGTGTTTAATCAGGAATTTGTTAAAATGTTAAATTTTTGAAAAACATGTTCTGATTTCGCTCATAAGTACACCTAAAACATATTTCGCTCATAGCTGTTTTCATTCTGATTTCGCTCATAGCTCCAATGTGATTTCGCTCTAGAGGATATTTGGTCATCAGGAGCGAAATCAGGCTGACTATATAAGTCAGCTGATTCCGCTCATAAATCATTTCTCACATTTCGCTCATAAGACATCTCTCTCCGGCGAACTTTAAGCGAAACCCTAAATCAACAGTTTACAAACGAAGTGCTGCCCATTTTTCTTCAGATCTAGTGATTATATCATTTTGTAATCATGGGCAAGGTATTTCATGGACTAATTTGACTGATATCACCCATAGATTGAACTGTCGGCATCTTTGATGAACAATAACTTAGATTTAGGGTGTTATCTGTTAAATCAGAACATATAATCAATCATGGGTTGTCGTCTTAGTTAATAGATTATGATATTATGTATTGATTGTTCCAAATCTGATTGAATTTCATGTTTGACGATGGGTGGATGTTGCAGTCTTAGATCTGTGGTGTTTTAAAGGACAAAAATGAAATCAAAACAAACCCTAAGTATCGGAATTAACATATTCATAGATTAGTGGGTTCAATTTTGAGATTTGATGAGTTTTTGAGTGTTTGATAGTGATTTCGCCCCTAACTGTCATGTTCAATGATTTCGCTCTTAGTGTTCTTGGTGATTTTGCTCTTGAGTACATAATTAGATTTCGCCCCAAGATGCATAAGTTGTGATTTCGCTTATTAAACATACTTGTGATTCCGCTCTTGTGTTGTCTTTCTAATTTTGCTCTAAGTGTTTTGTGATGAAATTTTTCCGAAGTGTCTAATTTTTATTGTATGATTGTTTTGAAATGCAGGGTTCCAGTGTTATCTTTGATCCTCTTCACAACAGTTGTTGTGATTTGGATATGCAGAAAAACTCTGAATTGGCCAAGTTTAGCGGTATCTTGGAATTTATGGGTCGTATTCCAATCCAGAAAGCGCTTACTGATCAACGACCGTTGTACAAATCACATATTGACCGTTTCTGGAAGAATGCAAGCTATGATGCTGAAAACAAAGTAATTTCGTCAATTATTGAGGTGCATGGTAAAAAGGAGAAGATACTTGTCACTGAAGCGCTTATTCGTGAAGTTATTAATTTTCCGGATAAGGCAGAGTCGCCAATAAGATTTCCAGAACGAATGGTGAAAGGCTGCATGCTCAGGATGGGTTATCAGGGAGCATTGAATGTTGGGTGTGACAACTCGAGTTTCTGAGATTCCATTTTCGCATTTATTGCACGTTCACTGTTTGTTTAGTGTTTACTTGCACAATTAGTCTGCTTTGTAACTGTATACGTTTGGTTCAATAAAGCGTATTGTGATTGTGCATGGTTATGTGTTACTTATGAAAGATTTGACAAATACATGAACTTGGTGGTGAAACTGTAAATTATATTGAGATGGGTGTACTTATGTAAAAGATGATACTTAGGGGTGAGTAGAGTAGATAGTGAAATTCTAATCATTCTTAACCCTAATCCCTTTCACTAATCATCACTCAAGAATCAAAACACGTACTTTCACATTCTCTAATCCTCTCTTGCAATCATCATCTTCATCATTGGCACAAGCTCTTCATCACTCTTGATTTCCTCTCTTGGTCTAGAATCAATCCAAGGTAATTGTGTAATGATTGTTTGTTGTTAATCGTTGATTGATTGATTCATGTAAATCCTAGCTCCTCACATACTAGTTCTGTATTTACTGATTGAATTCTGATTACTGTGATATGATGTTGATTAGTTGTGTAATCGGTTGCCTGATGTTAAGATACATGATATGTAGAATGATTGATTGATATTTGGATTGCATATGAATGAATTAGGGTTTTCCTGATTGTATGAACGTAAGAACGTAACTGTTCCATTGATTCTGTAGATTGGTTTTAGAATTCATGCTTGTTGAAAACTCTGAGTTTTATAAGTAATGATGTTCCGAATTTTTATAAGTATTGCATGAGAGTCCGAATTTTAGGAGGGTTATAAGAGTCCGAGTTTATGCTTGGGGATCTAGTCCGAATTTTGTGCTTGATGATATGTCCGACCTTTAGAATGTATGCAAAGGGTCCGACTTTTAATATGTGTGGTCCGAACTTGTTAGATATCCAAGGGGTCCGAACTTTTTAGATGCCACAAGGTCCGAACTTCTGTGATGTGTATAAGGGGTCCGAGTTTTTTTTGTAAATGGGGTAGTAGTCTGACTTTTGAAGAGGCAAAGGGGGAGTCCGACCTTTGAGTTGATCATTGTCCGAATTTGTGAAGGGAAGCCCCCCCCCCCCTGTCCGAGTTTTGTATGGGAAAGCCCCATGGTCCGAATTATGTATGCCTTGTACCTGATGTCTGAGTTTATTGTATGAACACAAGATCCGACTTTTTGTTGATGAATTATCTGAGTTTTGATTGAATATATGACCTGAATTATAGTGATGTTACATGCCCTGAGTTCTGTTAATACTGAATAAGACTGAGTGTATTATGATGCCAAGTTCAGAACCCTGTATGAGGAACAACATGCTACTATACTCTACCTGTATGTGATTATATGATACTGTACATTGCTAGATGATACCGTATGTATGAACAATCTTTCTCATAGCATTCTGTACACAATAATCACACGAATCACAGTTGTTTGGATGTCAACGACTTATAAACCCTAATCAAATGTAATCACTTATCTCGAATTTATGTGCAATGTACCCTAGGTCGTGTGTAACGGACTTAAACATTATTTAACCCTAGAAGCAATAACATACCGAGCAAACCAAGGTGAGTTCACACTCTTTACCAAGGCATGGGATTCCCGGGGATTGGGAATGGGTTGAATGATGGAATTGAACAATTACGCGTACCTACATGGCTACTAGACTATCTACCATGGTCCTCGGGTTAAGCAGGACACTTACGTAAAACCTACGTAAACAGGAATATGCTACTGTCTTCCGGAGTAGGAAGGACACTTACGTAAAAACCTACGTAAACCCCACGCATACCACTGTCCTCGGGTAAAGAAGGATACTTACGTAAAACCTACGTAATGCTTGTACGTACTACTGTTCTCGGTTGGGAAGAACACTTATGGTTACGAATAGTCTAGTGTATATGCAACATGGGAAGCCCCCACCAATAGAACATACTAACGGCCCAGTAGAGCCACATGTTACGAACGAACTTACTATTACGCACTTACTTTCTGTGAACTCGCTCAACTAGTTGTTGATCCTCTGTTACATGCCTTGCAGGTCGTTAGGTACTTGGAGTTTGCACAGGGAGGCGTGGTCGTTGTGGACAAGGATCGTGATTACTTGATTTAACCATTATGACATTACACGCTTTATTTATGATTGGGCTTTTATACATTTGCTTCCGCTAAACATTGTTATGATACTTATGTTTTGGAACACCTTTCATATGGATTGGTTTGGTTTAATTACAATTACTTTTACTATATACATTGTTCTATATGATTGGTGGCTTGATCCTGGTCAGTCACGCTCCCAAGCGGTGGTACTCCGCAGGTGGATTTTGAGGGTGTGACAGATTGGTATCAGAGCCATTGGTTATAGAGAACTTGGTTTTAATAATGGAAAACGTTTTTATTAAAACCAGACTATAACCAGTACAATGCTCAACGATCCACAACGACGCCTCGCTCCACGTGCAAGACTCAACATCCTAGGTAATAAGGTTTATGTTTATTGCCTACATGCTAGAATTACATAGAACTTTGCTCGTGGTATGCTTAGATTACATTGCTCACTATTTGTTATTGCTTGAGAACACTTGTGTGCTTACACTCTTCTGTCATCGCACTATTCACGAACCTTTCTCACTTATGTTGCCTTTGATGTGAAGATCAATGGCCGGAAGTATCAACTTGACTCAAGCCCAGTTGACGGCTCTCATTAACGAACGAATTGCTGCGGCACTTGCAGCCACACAAGCACGAGGTATACCCTGCAGTCGTAACTAGGATCTTTAGATCCTACACTCCTAAATTAACTCTTGTGTTTAACCTTGTCCTATTCTTATACACAATAGGTCAACACGCTCAGCCACCTATTTGCACCTTCAGAAGTCTCAAGGATTGCCAACCTAGTACCTTCAGTGGAACTGAGGGAGTTGTAGGCCTCCTCCATTGGTTCGAGAGGCTCGAAACTGACTTTGAGGTGTGTGATTGCCCTGAGTCTCGTAGGGTAAAGTTTGCTGCTGGAACACTCGAAGGTGCTGCATTAACCTGGTGGGAAGCACAAGTTCAAATGTTAGGGCTGGCAGCTGCTAATGCCACCCCCTGGAACGAGTTCAAGGACCTAATTAAGGAAGAGTTTTGCAGTCGAGAAGACATCCACAAACTAGAGGTAGAGTTCCTCAACCTACAGATGGTGGGGTCTGAAATTGAAGCTTATACGAAGAGATCAAATGAATTAGCCACATTTTGTCCCACTATGGTAGACCCTCCCACCGAACGCATCGAGCTGTATCTCAAGGGTCTGGTGCCCGAAATTCAGAGTCATGTGACCGCAGCTAATCTTGGCACTATCCAGTAAGTCACTCGGCTTGCTCATCGTCTCACAAACCAGGCAGTAGAACAAAACAAACTACCGAAACGTGTTAAAACTGATACTACATGTGCTTCTAGTGATAACAAACGCAAGTGGGATGAAAACCTGAGCAAGGGATTAATTTTGGTCCAGCCTCTGGCGCAACAACAAAAGATAGATGACTCTAGAGCCCCAGACAACAGTTTTCTAGTAGTCGTGGGCAGAGTGGATATCGAGGAAATCATCCAAAGTGTAACAGATGCAATAGACACCACAGCGGTCAGTGCAACAAGGGTCATTGCCAGAGGTGTCTCAAGATTGGTCATGAAGCTAAGGATTGTCGAAGCTCACGTCCTGTAACTCAAGAACAGCAACGGCCACCTCAATCTTCACAGAATCAGCAGCAACAACAAAGTTTTAAAGGATGTTTTTAGTGTGATGCTAAAGATCACTACAAGAGACATTGTCCGCATATAAACCAGGACCAGACTCAGAACCACGACCATGGAAACAGGGACGACAATGGGGATAGCATTGGGGGAAGCAATGGAAACAATGACGCCGGGGCTGCATGTATGTGATTGGTCAGGGTGATGCAAGGAACGACCCTAACGTATTAATGGGTAAGCTTCTTCTCGACGACTTATATGTTGCTGTCTTGTTTGATTTGGGTGTGGATACCAGTTATATGTTCTTGAAAGTTAGTCAAATGTTGAAAACGTACACCAACTCCCTTGAACACCCAAACATGTCATAGTGTTAGCTAATGGTAAAAGTCTAGAGGCCATTCATAGTTCAGGATTGTAATCTTATCCTCGCTGGTCAGACATTTCCTATCGACCTCATTCCTACAGTTCTGGGCAGCACCTATAGCTCACGCACCGTATCGCTTAGCTCCATCAGAATTGGAAGAACTATCGACGCAGCTACAAGAACTCTTGGATAAGGGATTCATCCGACCAATCTTTTCGCCTTGGGGAGCTCCAGTATTATTTGTGAAAAAGAAGGATGGCACTTTCAGGATGTGCATAGACTACCGCGAACTGAACAAGGTGACAGTGAAGAACCACTACCCTCTTCCACGTATTGACGACTTATTCGACCAGTTGCAAGGGTCGAGCTACTACTCCAAGGTTGATCTTAGATCAGGTTGTCATCAGCTGAGAGTCCGGGATGAGGACGTCTTTAAGACAGCATTCAGAACTCGCTACGGCTACTACGAATTCTAGTCAAGCCATTCGGGCTAACGAATGCGCCTACAGTTTTCATGGATCTTATGAACAGTGTGTGCAAACCCTACCTAGACAAGTTTGTAATTGTCCTTATCGGCGACATTCTGATCTACTCCAAGAGTCAGGAGGAACACGAGCAGCACTTACGTCTTATCTTGGAACTTCTTCGAAAGGAACAACTGTACGCCAAGTTTTCAAAATGTGACTTCTGGCTTCGTGAAGTCCACTCTCTAGGCCATGTGGTAAACAAGGATGGGATTCATGTTGATCCATCCAAGGTAGATTCGATCAGGAACTGGCCTGCACCGCGTACACCAACGGAAATACGCCAATTCTTGGGTTTGGCGGGGTATTACAGACGATTCATTAAAGACTTCTCCAAGATCGCACAGCCGCTTACATTGCTGACACAAAAAGGAGTTACCTATCGTTGGGGTAATACACAAGAAACGGCTTTTCAGTACCTGAAGGATAGACTATGCAGCGCACCTGTTCTCTCATTGCCAGAGGGCACGGACGATTTTGTGGTCTATTGTGACGCATCGATGCAGGGTCTTGGTTGTGTATTGATGCAAACGGATAAAGTCATTGCCTACGCTTTGCGGCAACTCAAAGTTCATAAACGGAACTACACGACGCACGATTTAGAGCTGGGAGCTATTGTTTTCGCGCTCAAGATATGGCGACACTACCTGTACGGTACCAAGTGCACTATTTACACCGATCATAGGAGTCTCGAGCATATCTTCAAGCAGAAGGAATTGAAAATGCGTCAACGACGATGGGTCGAGCTGCTTAATGATTACGAATGCTCCATCAAGTACCATCCAGGCAAAGCCAATGTTGTGGCTGACGCTCTCAGTCGAAAAGACACTCTACCTAGGCGTGTACGAGCCCTGCAGGTCACTATTCAGTCCAGTCTTCCTGCACAGATACGAGATGCTCAGGTGGAAGCATTAAAACCAGAAAACGTAAGGGCTGAAGCCTTGCGTGGTTCAAGACAACGATTAGAACAGAAGGAAGACGGCGCCTACTATGTAACAGGACGCATTTGGGTTCCGCATTATGGCAATTTACGCGAGCTAGTAATGGATGAAGCTCACAAGTCTCGCTACTCGGTACATCCAGGTTCGGATAAAATGTACCACGATCTTAGAACTACATATTGGTGACCAAGCATGAAGGCCCACATAGCAACTTACGTCGGCAAGTGTCTGACCTGTGCGAGGGTCAAGAAAGAGTACCAGAAACCCTCAGGCCTACTTCAGCAACCCAAGATACCACAGTGGAAATGGGAAGAAATTTCCATGGATTTTGTTACTGGTCTGCCTAGATCCCAGCGTGGGAATGATACTATTTGGGTGATCGTAGATCGACTCACAAAGTCTGCTCGTTTCTTGGCTATCAAAGAAACGGATAAGTTCTCTACTTTAGCAGACATCTACTTGAAAGAAGTTGTTTCGAGGCACGGAGTGCCAACCTCCATTATTTCGGATCGGGATGCACGATTCACTTCGGAACTATGGCAAGCAATCCACAAAGCTTTTGGCTCTCGGTTAGACATGAGCACAGCTTACCACCCACAGACAGATGGGCAGTCTGAGCGCACTATCCAGACGCTAGAAGACATGCTTCGGGCATGTGTTATCGATTTCGGCAACAACTGGGAAAAGCATCTCCCTTTGGTGGAATTTCATACAACAACAGTTACCACACCAGCATACAAGCCGCTCCATTCGAGGCATTGTACGGACGTAAATGTCGGTCACCTCTCTGTTAGACAGAGGTGGGGGATAGTCAGATCACAGGTCCAGAAATGGTAGTTGATGCTACTAAACGAATTGCACAAATACGACAACGCATGGCGGCAGCTCGTGATTGCCAGAAAAGCTACGTTGATAAACGCAGAAAACCGCTCGAGTTCCAAGTTGGGGATCGAGTGCTACTCAAAGTCTCACCCTGGAAGGGTGTGGTTCATTTTGGTAAACGGGGCAAGCTCAATCCGCGGTATGTTGGACCGTTCGAAATCACTGAAAGAATAGGCAAAGTAGCCTACAGACTAAACCTACCAGCTGAACTCGGTGCAGTTCACAACGTATTCCACGTGTCGAATCTGAAGAAGTGTCTGTCAGATGAGACCCTCATAGTTCCTTTTAAGGAACTCACTATCGACGAGTGGTTGCAGTTCGTCGAGGAACCAGTTGAAATCACGGACCGGGATGGTAAGGTCCTCAAGAACACTAGAATACCTCTTGTACGAGTTCGTTGGAACTCCCGTCGTGGCCCAAAGTATACCTGGGAAAGAGAAGATCAAATGGAACTCAAGTATCCCCAGTTATTCGAAAATCGTGCAACCACTACTGAGGCTGAAGCTACTACTACAGAATTTCGGGACGAAATTCCAAATCAACGGGGGGATGATGTGACATCCCAGGAAAACCAGTAAACGATAAAACTTACCTAGCTTCCTCAGTAACCGCATGCTAAATTTTGGGACGAAATTTCTTTCAAGTTGGGGATAATGTGACAACTCGAGTTTCTGAGATTCCATTTTCGCATTTATTGCACTTTCACTGTTTGTTTAGTGTTTACTTGCACAATTAGTCTGCTTTGTAACTGTATACGTTTGGTTCAATAAAGCGTATTGTGATTGTGCATGGTTATGTGTTACTTATGAAAGATTTGACAAATACATGAACTTGGTGGTGAAACTGTAAATTATATTGAGATGGGTGTACTTATGTAAAAGATGATACTTAGGGGTGAGTAGAGTAGATAGTGAAATTCTAATCATTCTTAACCCTAATCCCTTTCACTAATCATCACTCAAGAATCAAAACACGTACTTTCACATTCTCTGATCCTCTCTTGCAATCATCATCTTCATCATTGGCACAAGCTCTTCATCACTCTTGATTTCCTCTCTTGGTCTAGAATCAATCCAAGGTAATTGTGTATTATTTGTTGTTAATCGTTGATTGATTGATTCATGTAAACCCAGGCTCCTCACATACCAGTTCTGTATTTACTGATTGAATTCTGATTACTGTGATATGATGTTGATTAGTTGTGTAATCGGTTGCCTGATGTTAAGATACATGATATGTAGAATGATTGATTGATATTTGGATTGCATATGAATGAATTAGGGTTTTCCTGATTGTATGAACGTAAGAACGTAACTGTTCCATTGATTCTGTAGATTGGTTTTAGAATTCACGCTTGTTGAAAACTCTGAGTTTTATAAGTAATGATGTTCCGAATTTTTATAAGTATTGCATGAGAGTCCGAATTTTAGGAGGGTTATAAGAGTCCGAGTTTATGCTTGGGGATCTAGTCCGAATTTTGTGCTTGATGATATGTCCGACCTTTAGAATGTATGCAAAGGGTCCGACTTTTAATATGTGTGGTCCGAACTTGTTAGATATCCAAGGGGTCCGAACTTTTTAGATGCCACAAGGTCCGAACTTCTGTGATGTGTATAAGGGGTCCGAGTTTTGTAAATGGGGTAGTAGTCCGACTTTTGAAGAGGCAAAGGGGGAGTCCGACCTTTGAGTTGATCATTGTCCGAATTTGTGAAGGGAAGCCCCCCCCCCCCCTTGTCCGAGTTTTGTAGGGGAAAGCCCCATGGTCCGAATTATGTATGCCTTGTACCTGATGTCTGAGTCTATTGTATGCACACAAGATCCGACTTTTTGTTGATGAATTGTCTGAGTTTTGATTGAATATATGACCTGAATTATAGTGATGTTACATGCCCTGAGTTCTGTTAATACTGAATAAGACTGAGTATTATGATGCCAAGTTCAGAACCCTGTATGAGGAACAACATGCTACTATACTCTACCTGTATGTGATTATATGATACTGTACATTGCTAGATGATACCGTATGTATGAACAATCTTTCTCATAGCATTCTGTACACAATAATCACACGAATCACAGTTGTTTGGATGTCAACGACATATAAACCCTAATCAAATGTAATCACTTATCTCGAATTTATGTGCAATGTACCCTAGGTCGTGTGTAACGGACTTAAACATTATTTAACCCTAGAAGCAATAACATACCGAGCAAACCAAGGTGAGTTCACACTCTTTACCAAGGCATGGGATTCCCGGGGATTGGGAATGGGTTGAATGATGGAATTGAACAATTACGCGTACTTACATGGCTACTAGACTATCTACCATGGTCCTCGGGTTAAGCAGGACACTTACGTAAAACCTACGTAAACAGGAATATGCTACTGTCTTCCGGAGTCAGGAAGGACACTTACGTAAAACCTACGTAAACAATAACATGCTACTGTCTTCCGGAGTCAGGAAGGACACTTACGTAAAACCTACGTAAACCCCACGCGTACCACTGTCCTCGGGTAAAGAAGGATACTTACGTAAAACCTACGTAATGCTTGTACGTACTACTGTTCTCGGTTGGGAAGAACACTTATGGTTACGAATAGTCTAGTGTATATGCAACATGGGAAGCCCCCACCAATAGAACATACTAACGGCCCAGTAGAGCCACATGTTACGAACGAACTTACTATTACGCACTTACTTTCTGTGAACTCGCTCAACTAGTTGTTGATCCTCTGTTACATGCCTTGCAGGTCGTTAGGTACTTGGAGTTTGCACAGGGAGGCGTGGTCGTTGTGGACAAGGATCGTGATTACTTGATTTAACCATTATGACATTACACGCTTTATTTATGATTGGGCTTTTATACATTTGCTTCCGCTAAACATTGTTATGATACTTATGTTTTGGAACACCTTTCATATGGATTGGTTTGGTTTAATTACAATTACTTTTACTATATACATTGTTCTATATGATTGGTGGCTTGATCCTGGTCAGTCACGCTCCCAAGCGGTGGTACTCCGCAGGTGGATTTTGAGGGTGTGACATTGGGAACTATTTGAAGTCGAAATTTCAGAAACCCTACAAGTTCCTTATTCATTGTATTTTGATGTCGCTGAGCCGTACAAAAGGGAGCTATGATACAATGCGTGACTATCAAATGAACATGGTAACTGCGTTAGTGCTGAACAAGAAATACAATTTCTCACATATTGTATTCCACTACATGACAGAGAACATTACGACGAAGAGCAAGTCTTGGATGTATCCTCGATTCGTGCACATGTTGATCGACCATGCTTATCTAGAAATTGATCGAAATATAAAGGACGACTTGTTGGTGCAATCTCATATGAGCAACGATTCGCTTAAACAGCTTGCGAGGTATCATCCTAATCACCCTGAACCAAAAGTTGGTGCTGAATTCTTCAGGTTTATAAAGGATGCCAATTATGTTGATCCTGATCCAGTTGATCATTCGCTTAAACAGCTTGCGAGATATCATCGTAATCACCCTGAACCAAAAGTTAGTGTTGAATTCTTCGGGTTTATAAAGGATGCCAATTATGTTGATCCTGATCCAGTTGATCACAAAAACTGGAGAAACGAAGAAGAGATGAAAGAGGCAGCCTATGCTGAAGAGCTGAAAACTCTTGCGGAGTTTAAAAGTATCAAAAATGAATGGTTTGTCAAAGAAACAGGGAGGAGACGCAGAAAGACCACTCCTAAAGTTCAAGAGGGTGAAGGGTCATCATCAAAACCAAAGAAAAAGCAAAAGAAAGTAGCAGAAACGTTATTGATTGATGAACCTGAAGAAGATGAGACAGTTGTAGCTACGGAAGATGATCCGTATAATGCTGGTGAAGATATGATGTTTAATGTTGATGTCTTGGAAACCAGGCCAACAGTGACTGCTGAAGTTGATCAAGCGGTTAATGTCGAAGCTGGAAAAGAGAAGGTTATTGATGACATTGAGGGTGATGATGTGAATAAGAGCACTACAAGTTCATCGAGCTCTTCAGATGATGAGATTGACGAGACTGAACGTTTAAGAAGAGTTCAGGAAGCAACAGAACAAGAGAAATTGTTAAGGAAAAGAAAGAGACAGGAAAAAGATGACGATGATGCTTATGTTCCTTCTTCAGAACATGTCTCTGAGTCACAATCTCCTTCAGTAGGTCGAAAGAAAGTTGGAGCACGAAAGAAAGTTGTATCTCCAAAGATCCGAAAAGTTACACCGAAGATTAAAATGCCAAAGATTGTCTTAAAGAAGAAACCAACCAAAGAAACCAAGAAACCACCAACACCACCACATGAACCAACACCACCTCAATCACCAATCCAATCACCTCTACGACAACCTACACCTCCACAACAACCTTTACCACCAAAACAACCAACACCACCCAGCCAACTCTCACCACTACATCTTTCACCACCATCACGACAAACCTTTCTTACATCGTAAGAAATCTTTCAAACACCACCTCGCACCCAAATGCAACTAACACCTGGTTCTTCTGGCAAAGGTCTTCACATTCCTCATGATAATCTTGAAGACATTGGAGATTTCGGCTTTGCTAATGATGAACAAGTGAAGAAGTTGGAGAAAAAAATGGATGAAGTGATGGATGAGAACAAGAAGCTAGCTGCTAAGAATAAGAAAGTTTCTGATCGTGAACGAATTCTTGAAATGCGTGTGAAGAGGTTGGAGGGTGATAACAAAGAGTTGTTGAAGAAGATTGACAGTGATCAATCAGAGATAGATATCTTGAAGGTACGAGTTGCTGAGCTTGAAGAAGAGAAAGCCCGAAGAGATGAACAAAACGAATACTTCAAGTTGAAAAACAAAGAGCTAGAGGCGGCTAAAGCATTCAGAGATCATGAATTCTATATGTTGAATAAAGTCGTTGAAAGTATGCTCGGAACGTCTGTAGAGCAAAAGTTTGAAGAGTTGCAAGTTGAGGAACTCAGGGCACAATGTCAAGCATAGATTGATGAACAAATGAAAAATAAAGGTAAAGGCGCTGAAGGAAGTTCTGTAGTGACAGAGAGATCGATTGTTCCTTCCATGGTTGTTGAAAATCCTGAGCCTATCTCTGCTATATCTGGTCTTTTTGAGGAAGATACACCTCTTGAAGAGTTAATTGGTGATAGTGATGACGAAGATGATGATGAGGAGGGTGACGAAGAAGATGATGAAGATGAGAAAGTGTTTTCTGCGAGCAGTCATGGTTCTGGTAACGATGATGACGATGCTCAGGGCGGTATGGGTGTGAAAGTATCTGAAGCTTCCACTGAGAAAACTGTTGGTGATTTGATGAACGATTCAGTGAACGAAGAATCAGGGGGAGCAGAAGGAAAGGGGGAGTCAGGTGATGATCGGAATGTTCAACAAGCCGAAAAGTTAATCCTGAGATTGGATACTTACAGAGAAGAAGGCGAACATTTTCATACGTATACGCTGGAAACGATCAGAGAAATGATGCGTATGGTGAATCCTGACTTCAAATTCGATTTTGAAGAAGAATTGAATCCTTTCGACATCAACCAACAGCCTGAATACGAGTATAAGTATGTTGAAGAGGCTGACATGTATGATAGAGTTGAAGTTGAAGATTAGACGGATGATGAAAATGTTAGTGAAGATACTTCTCAGTTGCCTACACTGATGGAGTTCTTTACAGAAGAAAATCGCGATGAGTTGAGAAGAAAAGTTTCTGAGATCCTGAAAGATAAGAACTTTGATGGCACTCCCAAAGATATGGCAAAGGAAGAAAGGAAGAAATGGTTTAAGGATAGTCACGAGAGGAAGCTTAAAAGACCGTTAAAGTACTATCAACGTGATCGAAGCGTGTCTCTCGGTGACATCATTAGCTGGGGTTTCCTACCTCAAGTTAATGCTTACGCAATCAGGAGAGAATGTGGGGTACAGTACTTTGAGTACTTATATGACGTGATGTCATTACCCTGGTGGGATGTGGAAGAGCTATCTAAAGTCAGAACTTTAGATTATCCTGTGCGGCAGAATGATATTCCAATGTGGGGGTATATCAAGTATGAATCGCTGAAAGAGTTTCGTCACTGGAAGCCGCATTACCCTAAAAGAGTGCAGAGGGTAGATCCTGAAACAGGGGTTGTAGAGACGATACTTAATGTCAAAAAGCCAAAGACAAAGAAGACTATCCCAGTGCCACCAATGGAGCAGGATTTCTACAAAGGATTCTTGGGATGGGTGTATAGTTACATTTCGACTGAGGCTGTCATTACTTACAGAGCAGGAGGGGAATTAAGAAAAATACATGTGTATGACCCGATGTGGTTAGTAAATTGCTCTGCGAAGGATATCGAATGTTTTTGTTCATCAACAAGATTCATTATCAAGTTGAAGATAAAGAGCAGGCGTTACAGTTTCAAAGAGTTGCTACCCTTTGCTTTCAGAAAGGTATCAATTCTCAGAGTAAATGGAAGTCATCTTGGTGGTCGCTCGATGAGAAGATGAAAAGAAAAGCTGAACGTGAACGTCGAAAGCTTGAAGAAAAGAAAGGAACATGGATGAATATTCAAGCTGAAGAAGAGAAAGCAAGAAAGAAAGAGAATGACAGGATAAGGAACGCGCTTAGGAAGAAGCCTAAGCAGCATGAAGAAAAGTTCAAGTCCTTGTGAAGACCCGAAGACCAAGACTAAAGACTGCGGCTGTATCCATGGGGGAGTTTGTTGGTGCACGAATGTCTAAAGCCTGCGTCTTAGTCTTAGTTGTTCATGTATAGGGTCTAGATATGTTAATTATGTAATGTATAGGGGTTGAATGTGTAAAATTGGGTTTGTCATGTACTGATTTCGCTCATAGTGACATATGTGTCATTTGGAGCGAAATCACTAGCTTCTGATTTCGCTCCAAGTGATACATGGTCATATGAGCGAAATCTCATCCCCTATATATAGTTGTAGTGTTTTCTCATTTAGTACGCGCATGTTTACTGTGTAGCCGAACTGCTGCTCGATTATTTCTTGAGGAATTAATGAGAAAACCAGTTTAAAGTGATCTGCTTCTGTTTCTACTCAATTTCTACTTTGATTCATGTTGATTTTGTATTTCCGCTGCATTATCAGTAGTATCTAGCTCTGATTGACTCAAACGACTGTCAATAATGGTCCTACATATTCAAATCTTCCACATGCGATTTTGTCCATCTACACACCCCATGCCATTTTTCACACTTCCCCATGCTAACCATTTTTCACATGCGATATGTATTGAATTCGCACCAGATCTGCACCTGATCGAACGGCTGGGATGATCGCGTATGTATCGTACGATAAGCGCATTTGTATTTTACTCTTTACCTATATATATATATATATATATATATATATATATATATATATATAGGGGATGGTTCAAATGAAAACCACTTTTATTGTGAAAACTCGAAAACTAACTAAAAAAAGCCTAAAAAACACAAAAATTTTTTTTTTCAACTTTTTTTTTATAAAAATCGCTAGTTTTTATATATAAAAAAATTTTCAAAAAAAAAAAAAATTTGTGTAGTGCACATGTGTAATAATACACATGTGTAGTACACATACATATGTGGAGTATTACACATGTGCACTACACAAATTTTTTTTTTTTTTTTGAAAATTTTTTTATATTAAAAACCTGCGAAATTTTGATTGCAAAAAAAAAAAATTAAAAAAAAAAATTTTGTATGTTTTTTTGGCTTTTTTTAATTAGTTTTCGAGTTTTCACAATAACTAGTGGTTTTCATTTGAACCTTCCTCTATATATATATATATATATATATATATATATATGTATGTATATATATATATGTATGTATATATATATATGTATGTATATATATATATGTATATATATATATATATATATGTAGATATATATATATATGTAGATATATATATATGTAGATATATATATGTAGATATATATAAAGTGTGGTTGCCGTTAAAAAAAATACATTCATTAATTAAGCCCACATATTCCGTAATCATATTAATTATTAATTTAAATATTTGTAGTTAACAATCATATTTTTCTTTTGTTTAAAACTATATCAATTATAGCCAAAAATAATAATACACACAAATTTATATAACATGAGATTTTCTCGTATATTTATCATTTTAGCTCGTTTTTTGTTTTAAGCTTTTAAAGCTCAACTATGAAGCAAATAAATATAATAATCAATAAAAACTATCCAAAAGCTACTCAAAAGTGTAGGGAAATATTTATAAAAACATGTATATTTTAAGCCACATCATATCATAGCAGTGGCCCTAATAAGATCCTCGGTACAAGATGCCATCAGACATTTGGTAATGTAACGCTTTGTGTTGGATTTTTCTAGCTTCTGCTTTGTTCGCCGAGAGTGTACCAGATTGTAGATACATAATGATGGGTGACATCCAAGAGGGTGAAACCATTTCAATTACACTTACTTGGAGTAATGGGACCGACAAATTTTTTAGAACTTCGATGCGCACATCTTTAGCCAGATGGTGAAAACTTGTGGAGGTGAGTTTGCTGAGTGCGCCTATCGGCTTGTTCTCGCTCCTGTTGATATGAATGATTTTGAATGATTGGAACTTTTGAATCAATGACTTAGCTTGTTCGAGATACAAAGCCATCAAGTCTCCCTTCGCATCGTAAAGGCCGCTTATTTGACATGCTACCAACGGAGAATTGGCGTGCACTTCTAAGTTTTTGACCCCCCATCTTTACTGCTAAATGTAGCCCTGCCAATAAAGCCTCATATTCTGCCTCATTGTTCGTGCTTTTGAAGTCTAGGCGTATAGCGTACATAAATTCATGCTTCTTGGAGCTCACTAATCTCAAGCCTGCGCCCGTTCCATCATCATTTGACCCCCCCCCGGTCGGTGTATAAAGACCATTCTTCATCGAAACTTATTTGCATAGGATTCTGGATTGCCTCACATTCTTTAGCTTTGTCATTTGGAACTTCAGTGGTGAAAGTGGCAAGTACTTGTCCTTTGATCACCGGTCTCGGTTTGTATACGATATTATGTTCTCCTAACTCAATGGCCCATTTGGCCAGTCGTCCTGAGATTTCTGGCTTCGCCAGGATGTGCCCAATGTGGTAGTTAGTGAGGACGTTGTTAACATGACTAGAAAAGTATCTACGCAACCGTCTGGACGTGTGTACAAGGGCTAAAAATAATTTCTCCATCATCGAATATCTTTTTTTCTAGGACAGTAAGCGTGTGACTAACATATGAAATTGGAGTTTTAACTCCTTCATGATCGACGACAAGTACCGCACCCACTTCCTTATTTGAAGCAAATAAATATAGCGTCAATGGTTCTTTCTTTTGTGGAGTCGTGAGAGTTGGGATTTGTATTAAAATTTCCTTCATATCTTTAAAAGTACTTTCCGCTTCTGGTGTCCACTAGAATTGGTTTTTCTTGACGCAGTTGCGTAAGGTTTTGATGAATGGGAAGGACTTTGCAGCATGACTCAGGAGGAATCGATTTGACGCGGCCAACCACAGTTTGCATCTCCTTTATGGTTGATGGCGACGACATGCGCTCAATTGCTTGAACTTTTTTCTGGGTTGACCTTAAATCCATCTTTGGTGACTATAATACCCAAAAACTTCCCTTCTTCCATGCCAAATGCACACTTGCTCGGATTGAGCTTCATGTTGGCCTTGTGCAACGTGTTAAAAGTTTTCTCGATATCCTACAGCATCAAATCTCCCTCTCTGCTCATAATTACCTGGTCATCCATATAAACCTCGACATGTTTTCCAAATCATCACCAAACATACTATCCATTAGACTTTGGTGTGACAACCGGTGATTTATGGCTCCTAATTGCGCGCGGAACAAGCATTAGGACGATAATAAATAGTTTTTAAGATGTAAATAAACTTAATTAGACCGTTAGTATGTCTAGGTACGCCTAATCGACCTTACAGTGTGCAAAAAGGTGGTTTACGGGAAAAACCGTTGAATATTAAACGGTAACGAACGGAAACCAAACAAAATACTGACAACGCTGACAAATACGAATTATCTACGAACATTTTTATTTATGAATTTAGTTTGGCGAATTTATCATGCTTCCGTACGTCATAAAGCGCAAACGTGAACGAAAAACGCGACTGTATGAGCGCACCGGCAACGAAACGGAAGCATCGGACACGAGTTTTTCTTCCAAAACTAAAATTTTACGATATAACTAGCTTCATAATTAAATTTTAACAACCGTTCGACCGGATTGAAAAACGGTTTAGAACGACAAATGACGCAAATTTTACCCGATTTTTACCGTAATCGACAAACGAACGCACCAAACGTGACTACCGACTCTATTTCTCATAATTTGATCCTTAAAATTTATTTCATGACGTTCCAAGGAGTTTGGGTGCGAAAACGGGTTCGTAGGAGAACGGGCCACCTAAAACACGGGGACTGAGCTTGTGGGCCCTATGCCCAGGTTTTAAATAAACCTAAGTGTAAAGGTGTAGCCAAAACCCTAAGGTGGTGTTTGTTTTTTTCAAGAAGAGCTTCCTGGCCTCTTCTGTCTGCACCGTGCAGACGCGGGAAGAGGTTTAGCCTCAGAAGAGTGTTTGTTTTTTTTTCTGAGAAGTGCTTTTTACCTCTCCCCAGCCTCTTCCTGAGGAAGATATAAACCAAAGCTTTTTACCTCTTCTTGGCACCACCTCCACCTCCACCCCTGCTCCGCCACCACCTCCCCTGCTCCGCCACCATCATCATCATCACCACCCCTGCTCCGCCACCATCATCATCATCATCACCTCCACCCCTGCTCCGACACCACCACCCCTGCTCCGACACCACTGCTCCGCCACCACCACCCCTGCTCCGCCACCACCACCCCTGCTCCGCCACCATCATCATCATCAAAACCCCCAAATCATCATCATCAAAACCCCAAATCAAACCCCTGCTCCGACCCCAAATCGAACCAAAACCCTAAATCGAACAAACCCCCAAATCGAGAGAGAGAGAGAGAGAGAGAGAGAGGGAGCAGCAGGAGACCGAGAACGGTGGCCGGAGCCGTCGACATGTCGTTCAGACCATCATCATCATCTCGAAATCTTCCGACTCGATGGAACCCTAGGTTAGGGAGGTGACGGTGTGAAGGCGGAGGTGGTGACGGTGGTGGTGATGATGGCGGTGGTGAAGTGGTGGCGGTGATGATGATGGCGGTGGTTCAGATTTTAGAGAGAGAGTAGAGAGAGTTTTGTGTGTGTTTTAAACTAGAAGAGGTTTTATATAAAAAAAAACAAACCCTCTTCTCCTTACAGACTGCAGACATTTGGTCCACCTCTTCTCCTGCAAATGTCTGCAGATGTGGCCTGCAGCAGAAGAAGAGGTTTTCCTGCAGAAAAAACAAACAACACCTAAATCCATTTCTTTTTCACGTCATCAGCCGCATACAGGTTCATTTCCCTCTCAAATTCACTGCAACCTTATCCTCAATGCACACAGATGAAATAACTTGCCATCTGCCCTCCCACCTCTTGATTATGACCTGCAACTCACGAGAGGTATCATCTTCCAAACCACAGACACCTCCCTCGTTCCTCTCTAGAGACCAGCCGACAACACCAACATCAGAACTCCTCTCCTCCTTTGATCTCCCTACACCAGCGAAAGATTAGAGGTGGCGTTGCCGCTCACGGCGGCAGCAGTTGTGGATCTGGATGGCTGAACAACGACACCCTGTCCCCTCGTTTCCGACGATGAAAATCAGTTTCGTTTCGTCTTCACTACCGTTCCCTCGTTTCTTCACTACCGGACACTTGAATAGCAGATTCGTGGCGGCGGAGACGACAATCGTGAGCGACGGACAGAGCCACTACCAGGCAGTGGTGGTGGCTGCGTTAGGGTACTTCCTCTGATCTCCCTTCGTGGCTCCCTTGTTCAAGTAAGTTACAAATTCGAGTTAAGTTTTGGTGCGGTTTGGTTCGGGTGGCTGGTTAAGGTTAGTCAATGGGTCGGATTTTTTTTCTGGTCAAGTCTCGGGTCAGATTCATGCTCGGATCTTAGTTGGTTCAAGGACGGATCGGGTTCAGATTCGGGTCAAAGGTCGTTCATGCTTCAGATTCCAGTTTGGTTCGAGTTTCGGGTTCACGATTAGCGTGTTCGGGTCTCAGTCAGCAGAAGATCGGTGAGTTTTTTTTTGGGTTTCGGGTTAATAGGTTCAAATTTTGGTTCGGTTCTGTTTTAGACAGATTCGGGTCTGGGCTCAGATCGGGTTTGGTTCGGTCAGATTGGTCAACTTCAGATGTGGTTCGGGTTAACTCGGTCAACCGAGTTAACTGGGTCAACTCAGTCAACGCGAGTCAACCCAGTTGACTCGGTCAACTGGTTAACTCAGTCTCGGTCAACACAGTCAAATGGTCAACGACTCGACGCGAAGATTGGTAAAGATTTTACGGCGCAACTTATAACGTTATTTACATAGTTTTACTTATTATCGCGAACCGAACAAATCGATGAACTATTAGTAAAAAAGTACATGGATTATTTACTATCTTGGTTGTATAGATTGATAATACAAAAATATTGTCGAATCTTGATTGAATTTTGAAAAAAACGACAATTGTTGTCAGGGGCGTCCAAAAACAGAGGAAACTCTGCTCGTTTTTCGAGAAAATCTGTAAAATGAAACGCATTTTATTATAAAACAAACTACCGGATTCGAATAATCTTTTACAAAAATAAATACAAATATAGAATAACTTTCAATGACACTCTACAACTTACGAAAACGACGATTCGGAATTTATTTACAACAATAAATATAGTTATTATATTTATTCTAAACTTCGAAATTTCGACAATTCTTTTATAAAAATAATTATAGTTTA
This sequence comes from Helianthus annuus, assembly GCF_002127325.2. Lineage (NCBI taxonomy): Eukaryota > Viridiplantae > Streptophyta > Magnoliopsida > Asterales > Asteraceae > Helianthus > Helianthus annuus. The sequence continues at coordinate 27,187,478 of NC_035433.2, forward strand.
TATATTTATTTCGAACATCAAATAACTCGGATTTCCGCTATAAAAATAATATAGTTTATATATTTATTTCAAATAACAAACAAAACGACTTCTTTTTTTATATATATAAATAAATATAGTTTATATATTTATTTCGAATATCAAACAACACGGTTTCGTCTTATAAAATAAATATAGTTTATATATTTATTTCAAATATCGTACAACACGAATTCTTTTATAAAAATAAATATAGTTTATCTATTTATTTCAAACATCCAACGACTCGATGATAATTTTATAAAATAAATATAACTTTTTATATTTATTTCAAACGCCGAAACGACATATACTTATATTTTGACAAATATATACAAGACACAATATATAATATGAGTTTGTTATATATTACTTTCATACGAATATTCCTACATACACATACGACTTCTCGGTACGACAAAGCGATCTTATCGATATATTTATATATTTTTACATAAATATTTATATATACTAAATCTCTCGAGAACTAAGTCTTTCCAAGACTTATTAAATTATTACCAACAATAATCGAACTAACAAGTATAACTTAATCGTTTTCATTAAGTTAATAACTTACTGTCGAATCGTTTGGTTAACGATACGGTAGAGCTCGGTGACACGTAGTTTAGTTACCGCGTTTATTTAGGAACTTATAAGATATTCCGTGTTAGGAATATAGTAGAATGCACGCTAGAGAGTCACGTCTTGTAAACGACATCACGGAGTCGTATATGGCTAGCTTAGCACATGGAAATCCAAGTGAGTTTATAACCACTACTTTTTCTAGTTTTACATTTTTAAATGTTTTCGGGGGTGGAAAGACATGCAAGTTTTACAAAATCACACAAGGTTTCGATAAATGAATATCACATATTTATAAACCATTTCGCGACAGGATTTCAACGAACTCAATTGGTTTACGAAAAGATCATGCTAAACATACCGGTTTTATAAAAACACACGCGTATTTTCGAAACATGCATGAGTTTTAATAACACGAATGACATGGTCAAAGGCCCCAAGGACATGGACAGAGGCCCAAGGACATGGGCTAGGCCCAATAACTCACTCATTATACGTTAACTAGGGTATGGTTAAGCTAGGGAATGAACTGTAGGATCATGTGAATGAATAGTATCTCTCTTAAGTGCCATTAATCTTGTATAAGACCGAGGGGCAAGAGTGGTAGATCTATCGGGTGTAGCGAGGCCCACTCTTGGGTCCTTGTGTGGCCCAGGTAGTGCTTTTGTTGTTCCAACCGGGTGGACCAGAGGAAATTCGCTAGGGTTGAATGCTTCCTATGTCGCCGCTTACATACCAGTTTGGATACTCGGATTTTCAGTTGTTTTTAAGATTCATTTGATAAAAACTCATAAATACATGATTACGAACTTTGTTAACATTTTTCAACTTATGTATAAGTAAGAGGACCGGTTGGCCCTACTTACAAAGACTCTTTTGGGCTCAGCCCATTCTCTCTCGTGCAATGCATAAAGACTCTCGTGTGCTAGACTCACAGTTTTCATAAAACATGATGAGAAAATGATTTTACTATATTTTCTCAACAACTATTAACCGGTGAACGAAAAGTTTTGTTTTAAATCTTTTTTAAAACAAACAAACTATGAACTCCCTCAACTTTATGTTGATTTTTCGCATGTTCTTTCTCAGGTTGCATTTTCAAAATTATGGCAAGGTTAATACAAGAACCATGTGGATTCGAGTACTTAGTGGGCGTTCGTTTTCTAGAAGTCTTAGCTTTAACTACTTCCATTGTGCAATGAAGATACCAGTCAGTCACGCCAAGCTCTGATATTTCGGGGTGTGACATTTGGTACGTGGCGCCAGAGTTGCATAGGCCGAAAGGAATTTTAGTATAGCAGAAAAGTCCCATCTCGGTCGTGAATGTTGTCTTATCTTCATCTTTCAAGGCCATATGCACTTGGTAATAGCCCATATAATAGTCTAAGAAGCATTTCCACCTAAACGATACCAAGGAGTCGATTTTTTTTGTCAATTTCGGGTAAAGAGTAACAATCTCATGGACAAGCTTTGTGTAAATCTTTATAATTGACGCACATGCGCCATCCACCATTCGACTTAGGGACCATCTGTAAGAGAAGGATATGTTCACTAAAGAACACAAGATCTGGGATTAAACGGTTTATTGTGCGGAATCTGATAAACTGAGTTGTAATCAATACATGTAATCATAAATATAAACGATAAAGCTTTTATTACGATCATACCATAAGCGGACAGAGTTTTGACTCTAAACGATACACGAATAAGCTCCTAGTTAATCTTAACGTTGTGAAGATCTTGTTCGTATGAATGTGTTCTTGAAGGTGTGAGAGCTCACTTGTGCGGATGAAGTGCATGCTATGTATAAAGAATGTTGTCCATGCGAATTAGGTAACTACTTATGTGTGTATTAGTATCATTTTCCGTATGAATGAGAATGTCCCTTCTTCCGTAGGACTTGTGTATGTGTTAAATTGATTCTTGTTGATTTCTTTTCTTGCATGTTGATTTCCATATTATGCATGCATGTATATAACCTCTTCAAGCTTATGTTAGATATGCTGTTGTAAGGATTATGATGTCATCACCTAAGATGATGACATCATACTTGATCATACCCACTCTCTTTACGCACCATACCAAAACCTAGATTATGCTAACTACTCCTAACGAAACCTCTGTCCGGCACATTTACAAACTCATTATACATTATATATACAATTAGATTTCGAACTATGGCCACACAAATAGTGCACTAACAATCTCCCCCTTGGACATAGCTAGAAATCCGTGATGTTAAGTCTTGATCTATAATACCCCAATCGCGTGATATACAACAACACGTGGCAAAAATATTGGGGAGTCACGTCACAAATTGTTTCACAACACATGGTACATAAAGTTTTGTTTTATTGGGTTAAGTGTTTACATTGTCTTGTAGATTGCAAATAATATACAACAATTGTCTTGCAGGTTTTAAAGTCACTGAGGCCCAACTCCGCCCTATGTGAAGCATGCTTAAAGTTAAACATAAGCGACTGAAACATATGTGAAAATAAAACGTCAGCATAAAAATGCTTGTGAGTAACATAGGTTTTGTGATGATGATTCATGGCTTTTATTGTTAAAGTAATGTTTGACTTTTTCAAATGCCATGAATCCTTGTAAAAGTGTTTTCTTTTATGAAATCATATGAAAATAAAATGATTTAAAAGAAGTAATGCAAGGTTAACTTAATAACTAAAATAGGTCATGTCTTGTATAAAAAAGTGTCATGTCTTGTATAAAAAGTGTCGTGTCTTGCATAAAAATGTGTCATGTGTTGTATAAAAAGTGTCTTGTATAAAAAGTGTCATGTACAAAACAATATCTTGCGTAAACAAAATGTTATGTGTAGAACAATGTCTGGTGTAAAACAAATTGTCATATATAAACCAATGTCTTGTATGGTAAAAAAAAGTCTTGTTTAAGCCAAAAATAATATCGTGAATAGCCAAAATGTCTTGTATAAAACAATGTCTTTGAATAAACAAAGGTTTTGTTTAAATCAAAAGTTATGTCTTATAAACCATTGCTTTTATTGTAAAACATATATTAGGACTGTTGGCGAATACATTCAAGCCTTGTTGACTGACGGATAAACCTTTATAAGGACTTTGGATTCGTTTTAGGATCGAATTTGAACTCCCGACGATTGTGAAGAACACGTATCACGTGCGGAATCCGTGTACGTGTATGGATCGAACACAAGAACGTAATTAACAATGATTCTATTGAATAATATGACAATACACCACCTTGAATCACCTTGATCACTACTTTCTCTCTCTAGACCTTCAAAGCTCAAATGTGCAAAAGTTCTAAATTCTAAACATTAGGCTCCTATTTATAGGGTTCTCATTAGGAAGATCTCCTTATTTACAATTATGCCATTCCCCTATATTTAACACTATAAAACCTTGTTTTGATCAGTTTTCTGCTATGATTCGGGATTGATGAAAGTGATAGACATTATGCACTCATAGACTCCCCCTTGGATATTACTACAGTCAATCTCATAGCTTTCTGTCTTCTCTCTCTGAGTCTTCTCGAAGCTTTGGCAATATCAGCACCACAGACTCCCCTTTAACTCTTCAAGCTCTTCTTGAATCTGCGTTCTGAATCAACTCCCCCTTTTGGTTGATTCTTTCTCCAGGCTCCCCTTTTCTTTAAGATTCCGTGCTTTTCAGGATCGTCACCTGGCTCTTCGATTACGAGCTCCCCTTTGCTTTGAGCTCGTCTTCAGACTCCCCCTTAGTCTCAACTATCGGGATCATAATCTGGTTTAGCATCTGAAAATCACAAATATATAACAGTGAAAGTTTTTTTTGAATATCTAGGATTGATAACTTGGCTCTAAACATAGATGTAACAATATGTAATTACCCAGGATTTCCTGGCTCTTCTCCCCCTATCACATAACTCTATAAATTTGACAATTTAAGCATCCAAAACCCTGTAAGATAATCATCCAAGTCCAAATTAATGACCTTGGAGATTTCACAAACTGTTTTTGATTTTTTATGTAAAACTTCAAGTTTCAAGTTAATGAACTTGTTTATTTTTCAGAAACATGTTCAACATACTCAGATTTTGAAACTCAGCTTTCAGACATCGGTTATCGAAAATAAAGTAGAAACAAAATCTTTTTGTCTTTTTCAAAGTTTATGCTAAAACACATTCTTTTTCGGTTTTTCTTAAGATTTTCAGTGTGTTAAAATGAGATAAAGAAATATTTACAGCCAATATTTTTGTTTGAGTTTGCAACAGTGATACGTGGTTGAAAACCGGTGTTTGTTATTGCATAACTTGATGTTTTTACATAAGTTTTTAATTTCGGATAGCCTACCTTTAATCAGAAATGTGTTTTGCAGGTTTGATGGAGTTTAAGGAGCTTTTCGGGAGCTTTACGGGTCATCGGGTTGAAAACCGGAGCACCGGGACGCGTTACGGATCAACTGGGAGTGCGAGAAGTGAAAAATGGGAAGTTGGTACTGAAGAGGTCGTCGCCGACGGGCTAGAGGCCGTCCCGGACGGGCTCTAGATCATCCCGTCGGCCAAAAACACTCGTATACAGGAAAATAACCCGTCGGCCACATTTTAGCTTTTGGGAGCCCGTCGGCGACGGGGTCAGACCCGTCGGCAACGGGTAACAGATTTCACAAACGCGAATTTTTGAGGTTTGAGCTAGGAATCGATTTTCATTGGTTCAAGAGGCATTCAACTCGGGTGTTACACTATCTTGGGAGTTTGAATCTTGATTTTGGAGCCTAATACCACCTACCATTCATCTCTATTCGATCTACCATCTACAACATCACCCGAATCAAGAACATCATCATCATCATACACAATCAAGCATCCACAACCCTAATTCCATTTATCAATCACTTCACCATTACCAATCATTCCACAAACCCAAATCATCGACCATTCCTTCATCCTTCAAACTTCAAGATGATCTCAATTAAGTTCCAAGCATCCGGTGATCGAGTTTCTTTAACCATGAGCGGCTAATCACCTTGGTTTCACCCCGGTGTAGGTAGTTGTTAAATTTATGGTTTCGAATTGTTCTTGTTTCAACTTGGTGACAAATTGTGTTTGATTTTTGAAACCATTGACAATAGTTTACATTTGTTTCGTGTTCATAAATTGTCGAACGATGTTAAAAGTTATGACTTTACGAAATGGTTATGTGTAGTTATGCATTGTCGTGGTTAGGTTTTACTTGTGTTGATTACAAAGTGCATTCTTGTCCATTTTTCGAAGCGTTGATAGTTATTGGCACCTAAGTCACGGTACACTAAGTCCGCTAATCGTATGCAATTGAGTTGAATCTAAAAACTTGTAGAAACCCTAGATTAGCAATTACCGAAAACCGGGTGTGAACCCTTTTTCTTATTATCGTTTAGTAATCAATCTTTCTTGCAATCGTTAATTAGTAGTTATTAAGCAATTAAATCAATTCCATTAGTTCAAATTCACATCTTTCAACTAAACAAAAATACAAAAATATCTGGCAAGCTTCATAAATCGTGACATTTGTTCTAATTCAATCAAACCCACACACAAACCACATACTCTTCGTGGTTCGGCCCCTTGCTACCACTAACTATTTGTTAAGGGTAATTTGGGCTTATTAATATTATATTTGACCGGAGCACGACACTCCGATCAAATTTTGGCGTCGCTGCCGGGGAGTGCGTGCGCTTTGTGTTTGGATTATTGTTTGAATTTGCGTGATTATCTGTTTAATTTGTTTAATTTCTTTTTGTACTTGTCTTTTTCCTTGTTACGCGGGGTGTGTTACTTGTGCAGGTTACAGGTAGTGCATGCATACGTGGAACTCCGGGAGGACTTCACCGTTAGTCTACGAACCGGAAATCAAAAGAGTTGCAAGAAGAAACTTAGCAAGCCGATTGGAAGCAACACTTGCTTCTAATCAAACCAATCAAACACCACAACTCACATTGACCATTGAAACCGATTCAATGGCAAACCAAAATTCAACCCAAAACTTTAACCAAAACCAAAACCCGAACCAATTTCAATACCGAAGCAACTTCAATCCCACTCAAAATGTCCAACCTATACCTCAAGAGCGACCGGGTGGTAATAACAATAGTGGACCACCCACACCACCTTTCCAAAATCAAAATCCCAACAACACTCAAAGAACACCCCAACAACAAAACCTTCATCGACAAACTTCCTTACCCATCAACCTTGATGACCGGAATGTCAATTCCGACCGTCGAGGTAATCGAGATCGTGGCAATCCCGCGAATGAAGACCCCTTTTTCAACATAGACGATTTGAGGAACGCCATCCCCGATGACGAACCATATAGTGTTCCCGGTTATCAATCGCCGGAGCATGTGAGTGTTCATGCGGAAAATTCGGATGATGGGGGATATTATGATGATCGGGCTAACAATGACGAAGATTGGGGGTATGTGCATCAAGGCAATATCTACAATGCAAGAGGGTATGAAGATGAGGAGTTTGGCTACCAAAATGCCAACTATGTGGGGAATGATGATTACGGGTATGGGGATAGGAGGAATGACGGTTACAAGAACAACCGTCAACCACGAAACAACAACCAAAGGAACCGGAATGACGGGTTTTACAACAACAACCACAATGTCAACCCTAATCGGATCCCTCGTTTCGTGGGAGGAGGTAATCAAAGAGGTAATCAAGGTAGAAATCAAGGTGGGGATAGAATGGTGATCAAAGGGACAACCGAAGACCGGTTGATCAAGAAGTTAACGGTCCGCATCGTCGTCAACAACCTCCACGGGGAGTGAATGACTGTTTTAGGCCGGTGGTCACCGAGAATGATTCACCAATTGTTTGTGAAAGAAGGATGTTTGATTGTAAACCCCATTACATCAATATACTTCCTCACGTCAATGGAAGGTCTAACGATGAACCGTACATGCATTTGGCGGAATTCTCATCTATATGTAACACAATTGGGGGGCACAATTTCGTATTAGAGGAAGCCAAGCTTCGACTATTTCAATTTTCGTTAAAGGACAAAGCGAAGCAATGGTTCCTTACACTTCCGGCCAATAGTATTCGAACATGGGGAGAAATGCAACAAGCCTTTCTTGATAAATACTATTCGATGGCGAAGACCGATGATGCACGTGAGGAAATTAGGTCTTTTCGCCAACTATAAAGTGAGCCGTTGCACGAAGCATTCACAAGATACAAGGAGTTGATGCGAAAGTGCCCACATCATCAAATAGAGAAGTGGGAGTTAGTCAAGTGTTTTGTACGGGGTTTAGACGACAACACATGGAACCGCCTTGAGTCAACAAGCAACAGGACTTTATTGAGCAATCGTGAAGATGATGATTGGGAGTTCCTCGAGCGAATGAGCAAGCGGTCGAAGGAAAAGGAATCGGCTGATAGGGCCAAGAAACATCCCATCTCCCGGTCACTTCCCGATCTCGATTCTAAAGATCGAATTTCCACTTTAGAATGGGAAATGGCTCGTATGAAAAAGAAGGAGGTGAATGCGGTCCAATTCGCGGTGTGTGAAGATTGTGGGGATATTGGCCATAGGACCGATCAATGTCCAACGGGGCCGGGTGAGTACACCGAGGAAGTAAATCAAGTGTTCGGGGATAGAAAGAATAATGATATGAATTCGAACACCTACCATCCTGGATTGAGAAACCATCCCAACTTCCGATATGGGAATGCCGCGAATTAAATGAACCCAAACTTCCAACTGGGTAATCAAAGTGGGTCATCGTATCAAAATCGCCAAGGTGGTAACCAAGGGGGTTACCAATGTAATTACAATCAAGGGTACCAAGGCCGGGACAATAATTACCAAGGTGGGTACCAAAGGAATTACAACAATCAAGGCGGTAATGGAAGCAGGTCGAACAATCAAATCGGTGGTGATGATTTGAGTGCCAAAATGGATGCTTTGTTAAATATGCAAAAAGAATCTCACAATGACATTAAGGAGATAAAGAAGACAAACGAGATTCGGGACAAAGCACATGAGGCATTGGCAAAGCAAGTGGGCCAACTCGCGGAGGAGATGGCTCAAATGAAGGGAAGCATGGGAAAGCTTCCAAGTGACACCGCGGTGAACCCTAAGCATCAAGGGTCAAACTTAAGGAGCACACGTGAGGTACCAATTAATAAAATTACTTTACGTAGTGGTCGAGTCGTAGATAATGGTGTCAAAACACCGTCACCCCAGTTTGTTGAAGGGGTGGTGGAAGATGCTAGTGAGGATGAGAACGAGGATGGTCAAACGGGTCAAAATAAAAATGATTTGAAAAAGAATAATGACATTCCCGTTGTGACCATACCCGTCCCTAAGGCTAAGGAAAAGGGTGTAGAGGCTAATACCGCCCCTTATCTCGAAGCATTGAAAGGACCCATTAAGAAAGTTGTAAACAAAAGAGGTCCACAACAAGAAGAGTTGTTGGAAATTTTCAAACAAGTAAAAATAAACTTACCTCTTTTGGATGCAATCAAACAAGTACCGTCTTATGCTAAGTACTTGAAAGAATTGTGTACCCAGAAATGAACTCATAAATTTCCTAAAAAATTAGATTTAACCGAAAATGTGAGTTCGATTCTTTCGGGTGCACTTCCACCTAAGCTCCAAGATCCGGGTGCACCGATCATTTCAATTCAAGTAGGCGAATTCAAAATTAACCGGGCACTTCTAGATCTTGGCGCTAGCGTGAGCATTCTACCGGGTAGTTTGTATGACCAATACGAGTTTCGTCCACTTCAGTCGTCAAACACCACCGTGGTGTTAGCCTATTTGACACCCAAACTACCCCGTGGAATTGTTTCGGATGTGATAGTAAAAATTGAGGATTTTTACTATCCGGTGGACTTTTTGGTACTTGATTATGTGGCCAAGGACCCAACCAAGCAGCCTACGGTGATTTTGGGTCGACCGTTCTTAGCAAACGCAAATTCTCAAATTGATTGCAAAACAGGAACGGTTGACATGACATTTGGAAATCAAAGGTTGAGGTTGCATGTTTTTCCGGACTTATGAACCCTCCAGTTGATGATGAATGCTATATGGCGGACATTGTTGACACATGTATACCTCTTTGCGACACAGTCGTGGATGGGGAAAACACAATGGAGGATTGTTATATGTTTGACAGGTCACAGGTGGAGATGGATAAGAGCATAGACGAAGAAGTGAAAAGTTTGGAGGTGCTTGCGGTTAGAGAGGGAAAACCGACATGGACGCACCAAGTTGAGAGTTTGCCGGGGCGCATTAATACCAAGTTGAAGCCGTCGTTAGTAGAGCCTCTGGAGGTTGAGTTGAAGGCATTGCCGAAGCATCTCAAGTATGCTTATGTTGGTAAAGGCAATACACTCCCGGTTATCATCGCATCAAACTTAACCAAGGAGCAAGAAGAAAAATTGATGAGTGTTTTGGTCACCAATCGGGCGGCGATTGGATGGACCATTGCTGATTTAAAGGGTATTAGTCCCTCGGTGGTGATGCACAAAATCATCACGGAAGAAAATGTGACTCCCGTTCGAGATGCACAACGAAGATTGAATCCGAATATGCGGGAGGTGGTGAAAAAGGAAGTGCTGAAATGGCTTGATGAGGGTATCATTTACCCGATCTCGGATAGCCAGTGGGTGAGCCCAACACAGACGGTTCACAAGAAAGCGGGTATACAAGTCGTCAAAAATGACGCAGGTGAAGAGGTAGCCACTCGGCCGGTAACCGGGTGGTGAATTTGTATTGATTATAGGAAGTTGAATACCGCAACTTCTAAAGATCATTTTCCTTTACCGTTCATTGACCAAATCGTTGAGAAACTGTCGGGGCAACAATTTTATTGCTTCTTAGATGGCTATTCTGGTTATAACCAAATTGCCATCTATCCAGAAGATCAATCAAAGACCACGTTTACTTGTCCCTACGACACCTTCGCATTTAGGCGAATGCCATTTGGACTATGTAACGCCCCCGCCACCTTTCAAAGGTGTATGATGAGTATCTTTTCAGATATGATGGGGAAGTCTTTGGAAATCTTCATGGATGATTTCTCAATTTTTGGGTCATCATTTGAGGCTTGTTTGGACCAACTAGACAAAGTATTAAAAAGGTGTGTCGAAACTAGTTTGGTCTTGAGTTGGGAAAAGAGCCATTTTATGGTTCAAGAGGGAATCGTGTTAGGACACGTGGTGTCGAGTCGTGGGATAGAGGTTGATCGTGCAAAGGTACAAGTTATATCCACTTTGCCATATCCCACGAGTGTTAAAGGTGTTAGGTCATTTCTAGGTCATGCGGGTTTTTATCGGCGGTTTATTAAGGGTTTTAGTGACATAACCAAGCCTTTATGTAATTTTTTGTTAAAAGATCAACCGTTTGATTTTAATGAAAATTGTCAAAACGCTTTTAACAAATTAAAAAGAAAAGTTAGTTGAGGCCCCAATCTTGCAATCGCCCAATTGGTCTTTACCCTTTGAAATTATGTGCGATGTAAGTGATTATACGGTGGGGGCCGTGTTGGGACAACGGGTTGACAAGAAACCCGTTGCCATATATTACGCGAGTAAGACTCTTTCGGATGCACAATTGAATTACACCACTACCGAAAAAGAGCTACTCGCGGTGGTATATGCATTGGATAAATTTCGGTCATATATATGGGGTAGTAAAGTGATTATTTATTCTGATCACACTGCAGTTAGGTACCTCATGGAGAAGAAAGATGCAAAACCGAGGTTGATCCGATGGGTGTTGTTGCTCCAAGAATTTGATTTGGAGGTACGGGACAAAAAGGGTACCGAGAATGTGGTAGCGGACCACTTGTCCCGGTTGATAGTTGAAGAGGATCCTTGTCACACCCTAATTTCCACGTGTCACCGGTGGGCCCGGTGGGGGATTAACGTGACGTAGTTGATATCATCATAGTCAAACAACACAAATTATAATGCACAGCGGAAGCAAAGATAGATTCATTTCAACTTAATTCATTGTAATATTCAAATATCACAAAATGTCGAAATAGAATCCACAGGCAGAATCAAACAAAAAGGAAACTTCATTTCAACAGACTTCATGCATCCTAAGCTTGCGAGACTTCTATTGATGCTTAAGGAGTGACCAGCCTATTACGCGTAGTACCTGCACTTAGTCTTTTTGGAAAATACGTCAGTTTACACTGGTAAATACAATTTAACTGACTCATTTTGAAAACGTTTAAAATTGATTTAAATGCTCGTGGCATAAAACTTTTTATAACTTGGGATAATTATTTGCTTAATAATCTTGTAAAAGAATTACATGTTCGTTCTGCGTTCGGTAGCCCGGGTCATGCCGGGTTAAAGATTAATAGACACACCACTTAATATAATTCCGCCGTGAGACTTCTCTCGTACCGACGATTATACATGTTGTACAACACTACGGGTGTACGCCTACACCCGAGTGCTAAGGTCGTGGCCATTCTTTGAATGATGCCAAGGATATCCGGGACATGGTCATTAAGCCCCCAAAGGCGTTAAACAAACAAAACAACATTTTCAAACGGGTTAATTTGACTGCACATAACCAAGACCGGTTAAGGTCAATTCCCCGACCAAGCGGTATTTTATATACCGTACCCCAAGCCCGTATAGGGAAAATAAGTTAAACGTATTTACCTGAGCAAAGTATAAACCAAATATAACGAGTGCACATAGCTTTTACTGGGCTCCTAGATCTGGAAATTAAGGTTTTAATAACCTATTAGAATCCTAACGGGTCATAAGCTTAGACCGGTTAGTTTTATATAAAGATTACAGTTTTAAGCGTACAATAAGGCGAAGACCGTTTTTAGAATGTGGTTTTGACCCAACAAGCTTGCACACTTGTTTTATATGGGTAATATAATCACATTCTGAATTTTGAGACCGAAAATATATGGTTTGACCCGTTTCGGCTAAAATGGCCAAACTAGCCACAGAAGCCGATCCGAACGCGTATAGTGCGTAACGAGTAACCATAAGAGCCAAATACAAGTTTCTGAAGTCAATATGCTTAAAATAAGTTGTGATATCAGAATGATACCTTCCATTATGCCCCAAATGATTTTAAACCAAGACTATGCCTCATAAGGGTGTTTTGGTCATTTTATAAGGTGTAAAAGGGTTAAAATGATAACCTGAGTTATAGGTCTGATTAAATTAGTAAATATACTCAATTTACTAAGTTATAACAGTAGGGTATCAAATTTATGTGAAATTTATTATCTTTAACCTTACTATGCACCGTAGGGGCATTTTGGTAATTTCACATGTGCCTAAAAGGTCAATTCCGGAATTCTGAGTTCAAAACATTTGCCTACTGTTTAAAATATAAAAATTCACTAATCACATCAGGAGGTTCAATCCCTTAAGCTTAATAAGGTTCTAGTGCACACTTATGCGTTAAAAATGCCTAAAAAGGCGATTTGGAACCATTTCCGGGTTTTCTGTAAAAAGCTGATATTTTTATATTCCAGAAGGCTCAAAATAATTTATTTATCATAACAAATCAGTAGAAATTGGTTTGAAGTCAAAAGGATTTGTAAAGCTCATTTTATGGCTAAAAAGGGCAAAACCGGCATAAACCGAATTAATCCTAGAATACTAAGTTATGCTCAGCCTAAAAATAAATAAAAATCACCAAAAACCCCAAAATATTATTTTACAACAGTGGGTAAAGAGTTTGGTATAAAAATTTGGGTTTTGATAGGCTATACGTAATTTACGCCTTTTAATTAGTAAGGAAGCTCTTAATTACGCTATTGAGCATAACTCTAAATCTTGACCTCAAACTAACTTCAAATTTTGGGTGCAAGTTTATAAATCAGTAGCTAAGGTGCCCACCCTTTTACATTTCCAAAAGTCACGTTTTAAGGTCAAATGGGTATAATGGTCAACATATAAGCGATTAACGGAAACATGCATGTGAATAGGATATCTAATGAACCAAGTTGTAATATCTCAGAGAGTTATACTAACATGTAAATAGGTTCAAAAGAAGCTCTAAGGCAATCCTAATCTTGGCTTAAACGGGTCAGAACTGAAAGTCAAAGCAGAAGTCAAACTTTGCGACTTTCGGTTCCAAACCGAGCCTAAGCTGAAAATTGTCGAGTTGAACATGTTGGAACATGTTCTTACATTAATTACTAAGTTATTTTAATGTTAAAACAGGTTGCATGCATCCTACATTGCTAATTATAAGTTAATTCGGATTTAAGCATTCTGTTGACTTTTTAAAGTTAGCTTTGACTCGACAATTGACATGCTTATAGTGGGAATCTGAAAATACCCTTTTAAGGGTTTGTTACCCACATAATTACCTACTTAAAGGTATCTTAAATTCGTGATTTGACAGAGCACATTTTAATTAATCACGAAGTCAAACCTTAATTACGACGGTTTGACTTTTAGCTAATTAACTAAGCTAAAACAACTTAAAAGAGGTTAAGGACACTTACAAGAGTCCTAAGAAGGATTAGGGATTTAATGAGAACTTGTTGCTGTCCAAGGAAATTCCAGAGAAGTCTTGAACCAAAGTTGCAAGTGAGCATGTAAAGTGTTCACAACTTCAAGCTCTTATATAGTGAACCTTGAGGTCCAAGATGATGCCAAGATAGTCTAGAGTGGTTACAAGATCATCCCAGGTGTCTCTATGATGCTATATACTGCCTACCAAGTCCCTGGTTTCGAAAACCATTCATTTAAGTCGGTGTAATAGGCTGAAAAGGCAGCTGTCCATTTTCTGCTGCCAGCGACTGCCTTACGAACCGTAAGCTTAAGGCCTTGCGGTCCGTAAGCCCCTCTTGCGGACCGTATGCTGAAACAGTTACGGTCCATAACCGACCCTTGCTGAAATCGCCCAGGTACCCTCCTTACGGACCGTAAGACTAGGCCTTGCGGTCCGTAACCTGTGGTCAGAAAAACAAAAATTTCACAAACTTCAAGTCTTGACCATGCAACCTCGTGGATTCCGAATTACATGCTAACTTTCTCAGTTGTGGGACCTAGTGGCTCAGCCATTGCATGCTTGTATGTCCCTTACATGTTTCTACAACCTTGGCATCTTGTAATCTCTTAAAGTGATGGATATTTCCAAGGATTTAAGTCTTGGATTCTCACAAGAGTTGGTCATGTTAGTTAACTACTATTAATTTCTTTTACACAAGAATTTTATTCAGCATTTTAGTAGCAACACTCCCAATAATCCAGATTCCATATAAAAGATGGAACTTTAGAAACGACCGGTTAATACATATATATAAGATGTTTATCAAACGATTTAAGGATCTTGGGATTTATAAATTTGGGTCGCTCAGAGGTATTTTAATAACATGTCGCCCTTGGGTCGTTCAGAGGTATTTTGAAATAACATGACGCCCTTGCATTTAAAATCCTACCATACATCTTTATATTTAATCCGGTTTCCTGACATGTTTGTCCCTCATGACACGTGTCTTTATTTTATTGGACAGGAATTTCCGAGGTGTTACATCCTCACCCCCTTAAAAGAAATCTCGACCTCGAGATTTAAGGAAACAAATGAGGGTATTATTCCTGCATTTTGGACTCTAACTCCCATGTATATTCTGGACCTCTACGAGCATCCCACTTTACCTTGACAATAGGCACAAGCTTTCTCCGAAGCTTCTTTACCTGTCGATCCTCAATCGACACAGGTTTTTCCATAAATTTTAAGCTCTCGTCTATATGCACATCTTTGTGTGGTATGACTAGCGACTCGTCAGCTAGACATTTCTTCAGATTGCAGACGTGGAATACATTATGAATACCATCGAGCTCCTCGGGTAAGTTTAACTTAAGCCACTGATCCTACACATTCGATGATTTCGAATGGTCGTATATACCTTGGGCTTAACTTACCTTTCTTGCCAAATCGCATCACCCCTTTCCAAGGTGATACTTTGAGCAAAACTTTATCGCCAACCTCAAACTTGAGAGGCTTTCGCCTTTCATCCGCATAGCTCTTCTGCCTATCTCGTGCAGCTTTCAGGCGGTCGCGAATTTGGACAATCTTGTCCGTTGTCTCGAAGACTAAGTCAGGACCTGATAATTACGTATCTCCCACTTCTGCCCAACAACTGGGCGTTCTGCACTTTCTACCATATAGTGCCTCAAAAGGCGCAACTTTAATGCTAGTATGGTAGCTATCATTGTAGGAGAACTCGACCAACGGTAAATGCCTGTCCCAACTTCCTCCTAAATCAATTACACATGCACGCAGCATGTCTTCCAACGTTTGAATGGTACGCTCACTCTGCCCATCCGTCTGAGGATGGTAAGCCGTACTAAAATTCAATTGAGTGCCCATAGACTGTTGGAAACTCTTCCAGAAATGTGATGTGTATCTAGTATCTCGATCTGAGATAATAGATACTGGTACGCCATGCAAGGCCACAATCTTATCTACGTACAGTTGGGCTAGCATGTCAGAGCTGAAGGTATCTCTAATGGGTAGGAAATGTGCTGACTTAGTCAGTCTATCAACTATGACCCATATAGTATCATTTCCCTTCGGCGTCTTAGGTAATTTGGTGATGAAGTCCATCGTTACCATTTCCCATTTCCAAGTGGAAATCTCAGGCTGTTGCAGCAAACCTGACGGCTTCTGATGTTCAGCTTTGACTTTAGCACACGTCAAACATTTAGCTACATAAGCAGCTATAGACTTTTTCAAGCCTATCCACCAATAATTCGCCTTTAAATCCTGATACATCTTATCAGCTCCAGGATGGACGGAATACTTGGAACTGTGGGCTTCCTTGAGGATAACGTCACGAAGTCCTCCATATACAGGAACCCATATTCGTCCATTTAATCTCAACATTCCGTCTTTGTCGTAGGACAACTGTTCTTCAGTTACTCCTAATTTCTCTTCAGGATAGTTAGCTTCCAACACAGCTTCCTTTTGTGCAGCTAACAACCTTTCATTCAAACTGCTCTTAATTTCAATGCTCTTGGCATTGATCCTTATCGGCTTCACTCTCTCCTTCCTGCTTAAAGCATCTGCGACTACATTGGCCTTGCCTGGATGGTACCTTATTTCACAATCATAATCGTTCAAGGTTTCCATCCATCGTCGCTGCCTCATGTTCAAATCCTTCTGATTGAACAGGTGTTGAAGGCTCTTGTGGTCGGAATAGATCACACACTTCGTCCCATACAAATAATGCCTCCAAAGCTTTAGTGCAAATACAACGGCACCCAACTCCAAGTCATGGGTGGTGTAATTCTTCTCGTGCACCTTTAATTGACGTGAAGCATAGGCTATGACCTTGCCCTTTTGCATTAACACACAGCCCATTCCGGTGTGTGATGCATCACAATACACCACAAATTCTTCAATGCCTTCAGGTAGAGTTAGCACTGGTGCGTTACTTAACTTCTGCTTCAAGATATCAAAAGATTCTTGCTGCTTAGGCCCCCAATTAAACTTAATGTTCTTACGTGTTAACGACGTCAAGGGTGCAACAATTCTTGAGAAGTTTTCAATAAAACGCCTATAGTATCCAGCCAAACCTAGGAAGCTACGAATCTCTGAAGGTGTCTTTGGCTCCTGCCAGTTCATGATAGCTTCTATCTTTGCGGGATCCACTTGAATTCCATGCTCACTCACAACGTGTCCAAGGAACTGGACTTCTCGAAGCCAAAATTCACACTTTGAAAACTTGGCATAGAGCTTCTCTTGATGGAGCAGCTTAAGAATGCACCGAAGGTGCCTCTCATGGTCAGCTTGGTTCTTTGAATAGATGAGGATGTCGTCAATGAAGACGATGACAAATTTATCCAGATAAGGCTTGCATACGCGATTCATGAGATCCATGAATGCGGCAGGTGCGTTAGTGAGCCCAAAAGGCATCACTAGGAACTCGTAGTGACCATAATGAGTCCTAAACGCGGTCTTATGTACATCCTCCTCCTTAACTTTCAATTGATGATAGCCTGACCTGAGATCTATCTTAGAAAAGTAACTCGCTCCCTGTAGCTGGTCGAATAGATCATCGATTCTAGGCAAAGGATATCTGTTCTTGATAGTAACCTTGTTTAGCTCACGGTAATCAATGCATAGACGCATTAATCCGTCCTTCTTTTTAACAAACAAAATTGGCGCTCCCCATGGAGATGAACTAGGTCTAATAAAACCTTTAGCTAGTAAATCATCTAGCTGTGTCCTTAATTCCTTCATCTCCGTTGGTGCTAATCTATATGGTGCTCTGGCCATTGGTGCAGCTCCGGGGATGATGTCAATCCTAAATTCCACCTGCCTATCTGGTGGCAAACCAGGTAGTTCCTCCGGAAAGACCTCGGGATAATCAGAAATGACCGGTATGTCTTCGATCCTGGGCTTCTTCTCGTCAATGGTTACTCTTGCCATATAAATGACACAACCCCTACTCGTGCATCCGGATGCCTTAAGCATGGCCACACGCTCTGGCATTCCGTGTTGAGTATCTCCCTGAATAGTGAGTGGCTCACCAGATGGGGTCTTGATCACTACCTGCTACTTGTTGCACATTATCTGGGCTTGGTTACGCGATAACCAATCCATTCCTATTACTACATCAAAGCCTGCTAGCTTAAAGGGTAACAAGGACAAAGGAAAAGAGTGGTTCCTAATGGATAGGACACATCCATCTAATACAGTCGAAACTGTTTCTATCGATCCATCAGCTAATTCCACTTCATATTTCATACTTAGAACTTTAACAGGTAATTTCAGCAGTTCACAGAATTTATTATCTACAAAGGACCTATCCGCCCCAGAGTCAAACAATACCTTTGCGTAGACATCATTAATGAGAAAAGTACCTGTTATGACATTATCGTCCTGAATAGCTTCCTTTGCATCCATGCGGAAGACTCTTGCATTAGTCTTCTTTCCCTCTTCCGTTTTCTTGGCAAGCTTCGGGCAGTTGGGTCTAATATGTCCCTTCTCATTACAATTGTAGCAGGTGGCATCCTTAAGTTTCTTGCAGTCTAATGCCTTATGATCCGGGGACTTGCAAATCCCACATAGTTTCTGCTGAGATTGGGATCTAGACTCCTGCCTGCATTTCCCGAAATGGTGCTTCTTACAAACCTTGCACCTGGGCTTTTCACCCGACTGTTGATCTCCCTTCTTGGATCCCGACCCTTTCTTGTGGTCGTCATTGCCCTTACGCTTCTTATCTGAGCGTCGCGAACCATCATCTTCGCGTTTTCGTTTCTCGGCATCTGCGGCTCTCAGTGATCTCTGTCTAACTGCGTCTTTTGTAAGGGACAGAGATATGTCAGCCACTGATCGAAAAGTAGTGGGCCGAGAGGCCTTGACGCTTGCTTTAATTTCTGGGGCCAGACCCCCAATGAAACGGGCTATCCTTTTTGGTTCAGGTGTTACAAGGTAGGGAACTAGCCTTGACAAGGTATTGGAGGTTGTGAGGTAAGCCTGGCAGTCCAGGTTCTTCATTACCAGAGACAGGAAATCAGACTCTATTCCTTCGACCTCGTGCTGGGGACAGTAATTCTCCTTGATTAGGGCAACAAATTGTTCCCAAGACATGTTGTATAGCGGTATCTTTCCGGTGGCTTGAATCAGCGACTTCCACCATTGCAGTGCATCACCTTTTAAAAGATTGTGTCACAAACTTCACAATATCTTTTTCAGCACAGCCACTTATATCCACTACTGTCTCCATCTCATCAAGCCAAGTCATACAGTCCACTGCCCCCTTCTCCCCAGTGAAATCCCGGGGTTTACAAGACACAAAGTATTTATACGTGCAACCCTTGGCACGTGGGGCATAATAAAGCACAATCTTCTTGGAATGATCATCATTTTCATTCGAAGAATGTCTATCATCCTCCTTCTTAGATTCCTCCTTTTTAGACTTGGGTTGGACAGAAGGTGGCTTGCTGTGAGCCTCCGAATGAGTCTTAGACTTATTATGCGGTGTTGATAGGGTTCTACTGTGGGTCCCACTGTACTCACTGTACTGTCTTTCTAATGCCTTTGTAACCGCATCATCTACCAGTGCTTTCAACTCCGCACCAGTTAACTGTATCTTTGCATTATCATGGTTTTCCACCGGACGACTATTCACTTCATCCGACCCCGCCATGTAGCTTCAAATGCTACATATAACAATAATGGACAAGGTTTTATTTAACAGGTAATACATTTTTTATGTATTTTATTAACCATGGTTTTAAATAGCCATTGCAGGTTAATTTATTAATTAATTCAGGATCTATATTATAACCCTATATTATAGTTAAGAATTAACATATAACTTAGTCACAAGGATAGTGTTAGTTTATAACCCGGATTCTCACAGAATCAAGGTATTAGGGTCTGAATCACAGTTCATTCCCTATTCTAGACAGTGAGTTGCAGACTCAAACTGTCTCTTAGTCCTTAGGACATTAATTATTACCCGTAGGCACTTCATTATCAAGGAATGGACATTTACTTACAGGGAATTTCAAATTAACCCAATTTTCAATGATGGCCTATGTGACTTCTACTGGGTCACAATTTGCCCAATATGTTAACATACTTACAGATGTTAACAGAATTTGGAATCTTCTAGACAGGTTCTGCCATTTTGGCCATGTCTGCGACGACACGTGGCTAGGCTTTACCCCTTAGATTCTCTTTATAACGCAGATCAATCCTAAGTTGAGACGTTAATTATGTACCTGAATCTAATTATGGAGATACCATCTTGGCCTTGTCTTAAAATGACATGTGGCTAGGTCTTGTCCCTTTTTAGATTTTGCCATTTTATATTAATGGTAGGTCTTCTTTAATTTAGGAAATGTTATTTTCATTTTTACCTTTTTATTTTAAGTTTATTCATATACTTATTTATAGCAACAATCATGAAAATTTTAAATGCAACATTTCACTAAATAAAGATTCAATAGTACGATACTTGCCCTAGACGGGACTTCTACAATCAATATGCCCACGCAGGGGCGAAATACAACAAACAATAATCAAAACAACAAACAAACCCACGCAGGGGTTAACTGAAAGACATGCCCACGCAGGGGCAGAGTACAAAAAGACAAGTTCGCGCAGGAGCTGAATACAGAAACAACAAGTCCACGCAGGGACTGACTACAACTAAGCAACAAGCAACAAGGTCTTCAGTGACCCCTCCTCTTGGACTTCCCCTTTAGCAAGTCTGACAGACCCTTGAAGAAGCCTTGCCGCTCTCTGCGGTCTTCTCGAACTTCTCGTTCGACTTGGTTCAACCTATCAAGAACCTCCTGCTGACGCTCCGGCGGGATAAGCTGTGGCTGCGGCGGTTGGTACATAGGTGGATGCTGGTACCCATAAGTTGGGTAACCAGTGGTCCATGGTCCTCCGTACGGCCCTTCAGGGTGAAGAGCGTTGTAGTCCCGAGCTACTTGATATGGATCAACCTCCGCATAATTAAAGTTGTTGTGGCCCGGCATTTCAAACGGGTTGTACGCCGCAGAATAAGCAGGAATTGGGTTGTCAAAACCCAACGGAGGCGCCCCAGGCACTGAGTTGACATCTGGAATGGGGTTTGATGGAACCCCCATCTGTGGTTCTTCTTCTTCCTCCTGAAGTGGCGGGTAATGACTGCCACTTGATGGTTGGGGAGTGCTGATGCGGACACCCCCTCGCACGGACATCCGTGCGTTTGACCTCCTCCGCCTCGGCGGCTCCAGAGGCGGCTGCTGTTCCACTGGTGGTGGTGGTGGCGGAGTGACTGCCACAAATCGTTGATCCTCAGAAGGATCTTGCTGCTGCTGCTGTTGCTGCTGTTGCTGATACGGGGACGAGTGCTCAGAGGGCGTAAAGTACCAGTCCCACTACTTGAACCTCTCTTGATAACTATCCGGACCGCGGTACGGTGATCCGTGGAAAGATGACCCATCCGAGATTTCGATGGGATGGTTCGGCGTTCCTGTAGCAGGCTCCATTGGATCAGTATCCTCGTCCATGTCATTTTCCCCAGAGAAGTGGTCTTCCGGTCCGAGTGGGTTAAAACCCCCGGGTTCAGGAAAAATGTTGGCCGGGTTGAATCGGCTTTGGAAAACTGGGGTTGGGTCACCAAAGGAGTGGTGAGAGTTGGATCTCTGCAAAGGTATGAAAGAGGGTGGTTGTTCGTTGGGCTCATTTTCCGATTGGGGCCCAAAGGAGTGCTGGTAAGAAGGTGAAGAGCTGAGGGAAACTGACCGTCTCCCGGGTTCAACATAGAGCCTCCACGGCTCTTGTGGACTAGTGCTCATGGTGATGGATGGGGTACGCCGGTGCGAAGGCCCGGCTTCGTGATCGTGACCCGTGACTGGTGCTTTGCCTCGACCGCGAAGAAATCTTGGTGGCATGTTGACCTGCATACAAGTTTTAGATAACAACAATAATATAATAATAAGACCCAAAAATAAAACAAAACAGAGTTTGTCCTATGTTCTTTGTCTAGACTCGGAACTCGAAGAATGTGCAATTCGTGCACTGAGACTAAACACAAAAGGCTAGTGTTTAATTCACTCAGTGTTGGCTCTGATACCAACCTGTCACACCCCTAATTTCCACGTGTCACCGGTGGGCCCGGTGGGGGATTAACGTGACGTAGTTGATATCATCATAGTCAAACAACACAAATTATAATGCACAGCGGAAGCAAAGATAGATTCATTTCAACTTAATTCATTGTAATATTCAAATATCACAAAATGTCGAAATAGAATCCACAGGCAAAATCAAACAAAAAGGAAACTTCATTTCAACAGACTTCATGCATCCTAAGCTTGCGAGACTTCTATGGATGCTTAAGGAGTGACCAGCCTATTACGCGTAGTACCTGCACTTAGTCTTTTTGGAAAATACGTCAGTTTACACTGGTAAATACAATTTAACTGACTCATTTTGAAAACGTTTAAAATTGATTTAAATGCTCGTGGCATAAAACTTTTTATAACTTGGGATAATTATTTGCTTAATAATCTTGTAAAAGAATTACATGTTCGTTCTGCGTTCGGTAGCCCGGGTCATGTCGGGTTAAAGATTAATAGACACACCACTTAATATAATTCCGCCGCGAGACTTCTCTCGTACCGACGATTATACATGTTGTACAACACTACGGGTGTACGCATACACCCGAGTGCTAAGGTCGTGGCCATTCTTTGAATGATGCCAAGGATATCCGAGACATGGTCATTAAGCCCCCAAAGGCGTTAAACAAGCAAAACAGCATTTTCAAACGGGTTAATTTGACTGCACATAACCAAGACCGGTTAAGGTCAATTCCCCGACCAAGCGGTATTTTATATACCGTACCCCAAGCCCGTATAGGGAAAATAAGTTAAACGTATTTACCTGAGAAAAGTATAAACCAAATATAACGAGTGCACGTAGCTTTTACTGGGCTCCTAGATCTGGAAATTTAGGTTTTAATAACCTATTAGAATCCTAACGGGTCTTAAGCTTAGACCGGTTAGTTTTATATAAAGATTACGGTTTTAAACGCACAATAAAGCGAAGACCGTTTTTAGAATGTGGTTTTGACCCAACAAGCTTGCACACTTGTTTTATATGGGTAATATAATCACATTCTGAATTTTGAGACCGAAAAGTTATGGTTTGACCCGTTTTGGCTAAAATGGCCAAACTAGCCACATAAGCCGATCCGAACGCGTATAGTGCGTAACGAGTAACCATAAGAGCCAAATACAAGTTTCTGAAGTCAATATGCTTAAAATATGTTGTGATATCAGAATGATACCTTCCATTATGCCCCAAATGATTTTAAACCAAGACTATGCCTCATAAGGGCGTTTTGGTCATTTTATAAGGTGTAAAAGGGTTAAAATGATAACCTGAGTTATAGGTCTGATTAAATTAGTAAATATACTCAATTTACTAAGTTATAACAGTAGGGTATCAAATTTATGTGAAATTTATTATCTTTAACCTTACTATGCACCGTAGAGGCATTTTGGTAATTTCACATGTGCCTAAAAGGTCAATTCTGGAATTCTGAGTTCAAAACATTTGCCTACTGTTTAAAATATAAAAATTCACTAATCACATCAGGAGGTTCAATCCCTTAAGCTTAATAAGGTTCTAGTGCACACTTATGCGTTAAAAATGCCTAAAAAGGCGATTTGGAACCATTTCCGGGTTTTCTGTAAAAAGCTGATATTTTTAATATTCCAGAAGGCTCAAAATAATTTATTTATCATAACAAATCAGTAGAAATTGGTTTAAAGTCAAAAGGATTTGTAAAGCTCATTTTATGGCTAAAAAGGGCAAAACCGGCATAAACCGAATTAATCCTAGAATACTAAGTTATGCTCAGCCTAAAAATAAATAAAAATCACCAAAAACCCCAAAATATTATTTTACAACAGTGGGTAAAGAGTTTGGTATAAAAATTTGGGTTTTGATAGGCTATACGTAATTTACGCCTTTTAATTAGTAAGGAAGCTCTTAATTACGCTATTGAGCATAACTCTAAATCTTGACCTCAAACTGACTTCAAATTTTGGGTGCAAGTTTATAAATCAGTAGCTAAGGTGCCCACCCTTTTACATTTCCAAAAAATCACGTTTTAAGGTCAAATGGGCATAATGGTCAACATATAAGCGATTAACGGAAACATGCATGTGAATAGGATATCTAATGAACCAAGTTGTAATATCCCAGAGAGTTATACTAACATGTAAATAGGTTCAAAAGAAGCTCTAAGGCAATCCTAATCTTGGCTTAAACGGGTCAGAACTGAAAGTCAAAGCAGAAGTCACACTTTGCGACTTTCGGTTCCAAACCGAGCCTAAACTGAAAATTGTCGAGTTGAACATGTTGGAACATGTTCTTACATTAACTACCAAGTTATTTTAATGTTAGAACAGGTTGCATGCATCCTACATTGCTAATTATAAGTTAATTCGGATTTAAGCATTCTGTTGACTTTTTAAAGTTAGCTTTGACTCGACAATTGACATGCTTATAGTGGGAATCTGAAAATACCCTTTTAAGGGTTTGTTACCCACATAATTACCTACTTAAAGGTATCTTAAATTCGTGATTTGACAGAGCACATTTTAATTAATCACGAAGTCAAACCTTAATTACGACGGTTTGACTTTTAGCTAATTAACTAAGCTAAAACAACTTAAAAGAGGTTAAGGACACTTACAAGAGTCCTAAGAAGGATTAGGGATTTAATGAGAACTTGTTGCTGTCCAAGGAAATTCCAAAGAAGTCTTAAACCAAAGTTGCAAGTGAGCATGTAAAGTGTTCACAACTTCAAGCTCTTATATAGTGAACCTTGAGGTCCAAGATGATGCCAAGATAGTCTAGAGTGGTTACAAGATCATCCCAGGTGTCTCTATGATGCTATATACTGCCTAGCAAGTCCCTGGTTTCGAAAACCATTCATTTAAGTCGGTGTAATAGGCTGAACAGGCAGCTGTCCATTTTCTGCTGCCAGCGACTGCCTTACGGACCGTAAGCTTAAGGCCTTGCGGTCCGTAAGCCCCTCTTGCGGACCGTATGTTGAAACAGTTACCGTCCGTAACCGACCCTTGCTGAAATCGCCCAGGTACCCTCCTTACGGACCGTAAGACTAGGCCTTGCGGTCCGTAACCTGTGGTCAGAAAAACAAAAATTTCACAAACTTCAAGTCTTGACCATGCAACCTCGTGGATTCCGAATTACATGCTAACTTTCTCAGTTGTGGGACCTAGTGGCTCAGCCATTGCATGCTTGTATGTCCCTTACATGTTTCTACAACCTTGGCATCTTGTAATCTCTTAAAGTGACAGATATTTCCAAGGATTTAAGTCTTGGATTCTCACAAGAGTTGGTCATGTTAGTTAACTACTATTAATTTCTTTTACACAAGAATTTTATTCAGCATTTTAGTAGCAACACTCCCAATAATCCAGATTCCATATAAAAGATGGAACTTTAGAAACGGCCGGTTAATACATATATATATAAGATGTTTATCAAACGATTTAAGGATCTTGGGATTTATAAATTTGGGTCGCTCAGAGGTATTTTAATAACATGTCGCCCTTGGGTCGTTCAGAGGTATTTTGAAATAACATGACGCCCTTGCATTTAAAATCCTACCATACATCTTTATATTTAATCCGGTTTCCCTGACACGTTTGTCCCTCATGACACGTGTCTTTATTTTATTGGACAGGAATTTCCGAGGTGTTACAATCCTAAAGCTTTAGAGATCAATGAGTCGTTCCCCGATAAGTATATCATGAAATTGGATAAGTTACCGTGGTATGCTAACATTGTGAATTATCTTGTTACAGGTGACTTACCGGCACATTGGGATAGACGGAAGAGACAACATTTCATGTCTCAAATAAAGTATTACCAGTTGCAAGAACCGCACTTGTGGAAAGAATGTGTGGATCAAGTGATTAAAAGATGCATAGATGATGAGGAAATTCCAAGCGTGTTGCAGCATTTACATTTGTTTGCGTGTGGTGGCCATTTTAGTGGTCACAAAACGGGTCATAAAGTGTTGAATAGTGGCCTTTATTGGCCAACTATTTTTAAAGATGCAAATGAGTTTTCCAAAAGTTGCGTAGAGTGCCAGAAATTAGGGGGTATTTCAAAAAGGGATGAGATGCCTATGCAACCAATCTTTGTAGTCGACATCTTCGATGTATGGGGTATTGATTTCATGGGCCCATTCCCTAATTCTTATGTCAATTTGTATATCTTGGTGGCCGTTGACTACGTGTCAAAGTGGGTCGAAGCAATAGCTACCAAGACAAAAGACCATTCCGTAGTTTGTAATTTTGTTCAGACCAATATTTTCTCAAGGTTTGGGGTTCCTCGTGTCATCATAAGTGATGGAGGATCTTATTTTAAAAATTTTCGGTTTGGGAAACTTTTAAAACGGTTTGGTGTTGACCATAGAATTGCTACCCCCTATCACCCGCAAACAAGAGGGCAAGTCGAGGTGTCAAATAGGCAAATCAAGGAGATTTTGCAAAAGACCGTGCGAGCGGACCGTAAGGATTGGTCAATTAAGTTGAACGATGCTTTATGGGCCTACCGTACGACACATAAGACACCCATTGGCACTACACCTTACCGGTTGGTTTACGGTAAAAATTGTCATTTGCCGGTTGAACTTGTGCATAAGTCATTATGGGCTATTAAAGAAGTTAATGTTCAATATGATGATGCAGGTAGGGAACGGAAACTCAAGTTATGTGAGTTGGAGGAGCTAAGGGAAATGGCATATGAATGTGCGTCCAAGTACAAGGATGGAATGAAGAAGGCACATGATGCCAAATTGAGGAAGAAAGAATTCGAGATTGGGCAAAAGGTGTGGCTCTACAATTCGAAGCTCAAATTCTTTCCCGGAAAACTCCGAAGCAAATGGATGGGACCCTATGTGATCACCCGGGTCGGACAATTGGGTGATGTGACCATTGAGGACCCGAAGGATGGGTCACGGCAAACGGTTAATGGTCACCGGTTAAAACCGTTTCCCGACGGTAACGAAAAAGTGGACGAAAACAAGGAATTGGTGAACTTTGTGGTAAGCACACCGATTTACGAGGTCGACTAACAAGGACCGGTAACATTTTGTGTAAAGTTATGTATAATTGTTAATTGTTTGAGTGCTTTAGATATAATCGTTTTCGTTTCATGCTAATCCCTTTTGATTGTGTGAAGTCCGGACATTTCGAACGAGTTATAAAGACGTAAGGTATGTTTTTAGACTTTGTTAGGTGCATTGAGGAAAATACATGATTTTTTGGGGTGTGGTAGGGCCGTCAACGGTTTTCGCGTTTTCAAATTTTAATTATAAAAATTTACAAAAAGATTTTTAATAATTTTTAGGAATTTTGTTTGTATATAGTCCCGTTTTAAAAAGTATATAATTTTCTCCCTATTTTTCAAAAAAAAATTTAAAAAAAACTAACACCCGTCAGCGACGGGGTGTTACCCGTCCCGGACGGTTAAGCCGTCGGCCAAACATGACCTTTTCCTTGCCCGTCGGCGACGGGTTGCTGTTTGTGCTCCGACGCCACCTCGTTCCTATGCGTACAAAACCGAACCAAAACCCATTTTTCACTCAATTAAACCTATTTCTAACACCACTTAACCCACAAACTCGAACCAAGGGTTCACTATCCGACCTATACGCATTCTAAACCACCAATATTCTGCATTCTTCATATCCATACATTACCCTCTCTCTCTCTTGAAACTTCATCTTCTCCAAATAATCCACTAAGAACCCTAAACCTTCTACTCTCTATAACTTCATCAAATCTCCACCAAATCACCTAATTTTTGGGTCCATCTTGTGTGATTTTTCGAGAGGAACAAAACCCCCAACACGGTTTCATCAATTCTTGCTAGTTTGCAAGATTTCTGGGCGTGTAATTTCGGGTTTTTGAAAGGGTGTTTATCAAGTTGCTTGCTTTACATCGTTTTCTTAGTTCTTCTTGTTTACAACACTAAAGGTACAGATTTTACTCAAAATTATGCATGATTATCATATGTTAGTTGTTTTTCTTCCGAAATTTTAAACTTGTTAGTTTAAGAGTAGGTTGTTTAGACAATGTATGTTGTTTTAACATGATTTTGAGTAAGATTAGTTGTTTTGGATGGAATTTGAGCACGTTATAACCATAGTGAAGTGATTACACTCGTTATTTACATGATTGAACATGAAGTTAATGTTGAACCTTGTTGAACTTATAAGAAATTGCGAGTTAACAAGTAAAATTGATAGGTATATGATAAAATGAGTGACTTTGGAAGTTTAAAAAGGCGATTTTGCATCTACTTGCTAATTAAAACTTCAACATCTCACGTCATGTTCAAAGTTTGAGAGTGTAGTAAAGGTTGGGGTTTATATTGATGCTTTGTTTGTTTTGTGCTTGTAGTTATGGCTGGAGGTAGAAAGAAGCAAAAGACTACAGGGCAAGGCTCATCATCGGGAGTGGGATCTTCTTTCAGTTTAATACCGAAGAAGTGGGAGCAACTAAGCTCCGTAGAAGAGGGTGATCCAAGACTTTACAGGCAAGATTGGGCATGGGAAAAGTTCAGGGATAGTAGAAGCGCCCAAGTATGGGATGAGGAGAAAAACAAACCTCTATCAGCTTATCAAGATAGGAAGTTAGAGGCCAAACTTTGGAAATGGAAGATGGTCAACAATGTTAATAATTTAGTACCGGAGAGGATTATATGTGAAAGGGTTGTGAATGTGGAAGAGTTCAAGCAAATTGGGATTGTGCAAATGTTCGAGCGTCAAGGATGGGAGAGAGTGCTCAATTGGTGTGAAGACAACACTTCGCGGGTGTATTTGGCGGAGGTGTGCGAATGGTTGTCAACATTAAGGCTCATGAATAAGGATGGTCCTCCCCACTCAGTGGAAATTGGTTGGTAAGACAAGCCGAGGGGCAATGACGATGTCCTTCAAAACGATTAATTGCATCGCGCGCTTTGATTCTTTGGGGGTGCAAGCATATGACTATCCAACCATGCAACAATTTTTGGATAATCATATGAACGATGGTGATCCGGAGCAGATGACAGCGGTTATTTTACCATACAGTGATGGGGAAGAGGCTAAAAGAACTCAAATGACAATTGAGGGGAAAATTCATCAAGGAATTTCCCTAGAGAATGTGATGGTGAGATTTGGCGATATAGGAGGAGTGAGAGCAAGCGATTGTAGGGTTGTCCATTCATTGTTGTACGGGACACCTACATTGTCATGAAGGCATATCGTAATGATGAATACATGGATCACCCGGGAGGCATCTCAAAGGCGTTTTATTCCATATGCACGCCTCATCAGTGCTATGATTGTCCAACAGAATTGCTTACCCCCGGAATCGCTTTGGGTATCCAAGCCTCTAGAAGAATTCAACATAGCAACAATGAGGAAAAATTGGAAAATAGATGTGAATCTGTCGGGAAACAAATATGTGGTGACTAACAAACTGGGTCACAAGTATGAATTTGTCAATCCAAATGCACAGCAAGGAGCTGGGTGTCACACCCTGGCTTTGCGGAAGCGTGGTTAATTTGGTGTGACTTCTTAATACCATAGCTTAATCATAACAAGCTATATGAATTAAAAATGTGCAAGATCATCCATTAAAATAAAATAGTAAAACATTGTCTTAATGGGTTAAACCCAACAACCATAACTTGTCTAAATATTACAAATGCAAACTTAACATAAACATGATTCAAGGACTGTGACTTGTCCAGGAAAGAGTCACAAGCCTCGAACCCTGGATGACCTCGGGCCTAATGCAGCGGAAAACAAGCCATACCGCGCCAGATCGTTAATTCCCTGAAATACATGTAAGTTGAAAAATCAACAATAATGTTGAGCGAGTTCATGCGAAAGTGCGTAAACAAACCTTTATCTTTATCAAAAACCTGGTATGTAGCAATTAAGGAAAAAGAGATCACCAATGGTTTGCAAGGCCATTGATATGTGTGAAGTGCAAGTAGGGATGACTCAAACCTAGCGGATTTATGCGTCGGGCACTAAGTTACCCCGAGGTCCGTTATGCTGGACCTGGGGCTGGGCTCGCTACACCCAGATAGATCTACCGCTCATGTCCCTCGGTCCTACTACGAGGATTAATGGCCTCAAGTTGTGCCTACCCACTCACATGATCTGAGTAACAAACCTCCTTACGCTAACCATACCATGTATAAACATATTCATAATCATTGTAACATGTATTTCACCCCCGCAGTTTATAAAACTGAAAACAGTTAAGAGAAAAGGGGGACATGAACTCACAGTGAGTGCGTCACAATACCAAGTAATCCAAATATCCAACTGCTGCGCAACGACCTACATGTGCTAATTCTATTAGACGGATGGCCGTGCCTTAGCTTTATAGTTTACATTTTCGGGAAACAGTTAGACAACCGTTCCGTGTATATACTTGGTAGTTAATTTCCTTCCCAAGGATGGGGGAATTAATACATGTGTGTTTATAATATTAAGTCTCACTTAATATATTTTATTTCTCATTCTCAAAATATAATTATTTTTCTCAAAAATAATATATTTTCTCTTTACATAATACTTTCCAAAATAATACGTTGACAATATCCGCATTTATGAATATTTCCGGATAAGGCGTAAGTTACGTTTTGGCGATTAAGTGGTAATAGTAATTACCGTTGTAACTTATATGTTTGTCGTATAAGCGTTTGTATTATTTTGGGTTCGACAAAGTTAGTAAATATTATTTTTACTCTAAAAATAATATTTATTTATTTTCACAAAATAATCATAAACAGTGTTGTGAAAAATATATTTATCGAATAAATATTTATCACGTTTATTCTTGTGAAAACCCCACCTCCGAATATTTGTAAATAAAGTCATGGCGAAATATATTTTGTAAACATTTCAAAAATAACTCTAACACTTGTAAATAATTCTAAGTGTTAGATTTTTAGAAAAATTTCGCCAGAGTTTCCCCTGTAACTGGAGGTGGCCACGCTTTCAAGCGTATCATTTTCTTTTACAAAATCATTCCAACAATTTCTTCAAATCAACCAATCAATTTCCAACACATTAAACTAGTTTCAACACATTAACTCGTAGACTAGTATGTAAAATCACATTATTACATGAACTTGTAGTTTTTCTAAAACTATTGTGTAGATCTCGTTATATTTAGTGGATCTATATATATAATAGTTTAGTCTTGTAAAAACCCCGTTTTTAGAACAAATCACTCTTTACAACTTCCCGACAATTTTTGTAAAAATTGTTATTTTGTCGGATCTTTCGTTTCACAAGTGTTCATACACTTGTAGTTTATAAAAATCACCTTTGTAAACATGTTATCCAACTTATATAAAAACATGATTTTCTTGACACTTGGTCCTACGAATATACCACTTGTACATACGTAGATCGGCTCGTTTTAAATACTATTTTTCATGTCAAAACACTTTTACACAAGTTCATGTTTCCCATGTGGTGGAGTTTCACCTTTTAACCCTTGTACAAAAGAAACAAGTGTATGTCAAGATTCGGGATCTTAACAAAGTCGGGTTAAACGATGATAAGAGCCACCACATCGTAGATCGGGTCTCTACAATCAACATATTCAAATACTACGACATTTACACAAGACATGACCTTTTATCCAACGATTTTCATGTTTTAGTAGACTTTTTAGATTCAAAAGGTGGGTTACCGACTTTTAACCGTTAAAAATCCTTTTAACCACTTTAGATACGTTCAAGAGTGAGTTTTAAACAATATACCTCTAGCTCGGGGCTAGGGAAGAATCTAGTCGAAAATGGCGTGGATAAAAGCAACGTAGCGAGGTCCTCCAACTTCCGTTTGCTTCCGGCTTCCTTATGCGTGATTCCCGACACTAGTGTATGCTTGGAATGGCAAGACGAGAACCGAAAAATGGATGGATGGTGGTGGGTATGTTCGGCCGAGAGGGAGGAGCAAGAGGGAGAGAGAGTTGTGTTGGTGTGTGTGAGTTTGTGTGGTGTGGGTGTGTGTTTATATAGAAAATTCAAGTGCCTTCGTCCATCGGTTTATATCGTCTAGATGTCCGCATAATCTAATAAAATAATCAAAAGTTGTACTTGTCTTGTCCTCTTGGTTGGGCCGATCCCATTAGGGGGAATGCCATCCGGTTCGATCTCGATTGTTCAGTTAAGGTTTAGTTTGGTTAAGTCGGTTAACTTTAGGGACTAACCCCGTTAGTTGTTTAATGCGTTGTAAAGCGGGCGTTAGGGTAATCAGGGACCCTAACTGGCTCAGAAAAAGGCTAATAATATTTCTGGCAATATTTTTATGTTCCGGGTATAATCCGGTTGTTCGGTTGGATAGTAATCCGTTAAAGTGCTTAAGTAATCCTTTAAGCGTCGTAAATAATATTTTTAGCGACACAATTTATTCTACGAAGTGTCAGGAATATTTTCTCATGTTTTGGCACTTTATTAGTTAGCTAGAAGCCAGTATGTAAATAAAAGTGCTGTGTTTTGTGCTTTAAGTACGTTTTAGGCACATCCAATCTCTATATCTTATTCCTAGAGACGCAATTATACAACCCTTGTATTCTACACGCACTACGGGTGTAGTAAAATATTTCTGGCTCATTCAGGCCTTTAGAGGCAGTGTCCGCCTGATGCTGACTATATCAGCATGTTCAATAGGTTATCCGTTCAAATGCTACTGTGCTTTTGTGCATCATGTTTGTCACTAGAGTTCAGTAAGTAAATAATGTAGTGACGGAAAAATCAAAGTATGATGCAGATATGTACAAGTATCAACAATCAAGTAGCAGTTTATCAGAAATCTCAGTTAAGCACAGTAATTAGGCAACAATTAATAGTTAATTAAGTCGTACGGATACCTGGTTTTGTGAGGGTTGTCACATTCTCCCCCCGTTAAATAAATTTCGTCCCGAAATTTTAAATTCTGCTTGTAGAAGCAGGGTTCTCAGGAAATAAGTGGGGGTATTTCTCCTTCATTCGGTCTTCACGCTCCCAGGTGAACTCAGGACCATGTCTAGCATTCCAGCGAACCTTGACGAGCTTGACACTGCTCCGGCGGGTCTTGTTTACTTTCCAATCCGTGACCTCGACAGGTTCTTCAACGAAGTGGAGCGTGTCATCAATATGAATTTCGTCGGTAGGAATGGCAACGTTAACTTGAGTTGGACTTCTCTTCAAATTGGATACATGAAATGTATCGTGAACATTATTCAGTTCGGCAGGTAGATCCAACTTGTATGCTACGGTCCCAATTCTTTCCAAAACCTTGAAAGGACCTATGTAGCGTGGATTCAACTTCCCACGTTTCCCAAATCGTGCCACACCCTTCCAGGGTGATACTTTCAACAAAACCATATCCCCAACCTCAAACTCCCGAGGTTTCCTTTTCAGATCTGCGTAGGTCTTCTGACGGTCACGAGCCGCGCTAATGCGATCTCGGATTTGCGCAATCTTATCTGTAGTTTCCTGAACTACATCGGGACCTACCAATTGTCTATCACATGCGTCTGCCCAACAAAGCGGTGATCTGCACTTGCGTCCATATAACGCTTCGAATGGCGCGGCACCAATACTGGTGTGGTAGCTGTTGTTGTAGGAAAACTCAACCAGGGGTAAGTGCTTATCCCAGCTACCGCCTAAATCCATCACACATGCTCTCAGCATGTCCTCCAACGTCTGAATCGTCCGCTCACTTTGACCGTCAGTCTGCGGGTGAAAAGCTGTGCTCATATTCAGCTTTGAGCCAAAAGCTTCCTGGAAGGATTGCCATATCCTCGATACGAACCTCCCATCTCTATCAGAAATAATCGAGAGAGGTACTCCATGGCGTGTAACAATCTCTCTCATGTAGATTTCAGCCAATTTGCTTGTATTATCCTTCTCGCGGATAGATAAGAAGTGTGCTGACTTCGTTAAGCGATCCACTATCACCCAGATAGTGTCATGGCCTCTTGGCGTTCTTGGCAACTTCGTAATAAAATCCATGGAGATTTCTTCCCACTTCCATTGGGGAATTTTTGGTTGCTGCAGAAGTCCCGAAGGCTTCTGGTATTCCGCCTTAACCTTGGCGCATGTTAAACATTTGCTCACGTAAATAGCAACATCGCCCTTCATCCTAGGCCACCAGTAATAATCTTTAAGATCTTGGTACATCTTATCCGCTCCAGGGTGGATAGAGTACCGTGACTTGTGAGCTTCTTCAAAGATAACCTCTCTTAAACCACCAAACAGAGGAACCCAAATCCTTTTCCCAAAACACAATGTTCCTTCCCTGTTTGGCACCAACATCTTCTCCATCCCACGGAGATATTCTTCCTCAAGGTTTCCCTCCTTGAGAGCTTCCTTCTGTGCTGCACGAACGCGTGAGGAAAGGTCGGTTTGAATTATCATTTCCATAGCCCTAACCCTTATGGGCTTGATTCTCTCTTTACGACTTAGGGCATCAGCGACCACATTCGCCTTCCCTGGATGATACTTGATCTCGCAGTCGTAATCGTTCAACAACTCGACCCATCGTCTTTGCCTCATGTTCAACTCCTTCTGGTTGAATATATGCTGGAGGCTCTTGTGATCTGTGAAAATTGTACACTTTGTACTGTAAAGGTAGTGTCTCCAGATCTTCAAAGCAAAAACCACTGCGCCTAGCTCCAAATCATGCGTGGTATAGTTCTTTTCGTGCACTTTCAGTTGGCGTGATGCGTAGGCGATAACCTTTTGACGTTGCATCAACACACAACCCAATCCTTGACGCGATGCGTCACAGTATACCACAAAATCGTCAGTACCTTCTGGTAGAGCTAAGATTGGCGCGTTGCAAAGCTTATCCTTCAATATCTGAAACGCTTCATCCTGTTTGATTCCCCAATCAAACTTCTTATCCTTCTGCGTGAGGAGTGTCAACGGTTGAGCGATCTTTGAAAAGTTCTCGTGAACCTTCGATAATAGCCAGCCAAACCCAAGAATTGCCGAATCTCGGTTGGCGTTTTTGGCGTTTCCCAGTCTTTGATCGCCTCAATCTTGGTTGGATCCACGTGGATTCCATCTCCATTCACCACATGTCCAAGGAATTGCACTTCCCTTAGCCAAAACTCACACTTAGAGAACTTGGCGTACAATTGTTCCTTCTTTAGCAGCTCCAAAATGGCTCTAAGATGCTGCTCGTGCTCAGCCTTTGTCTTCGAGTAAATCAGGATGTCATCGATGAATACGATCACGAACTTATCCAAGTACGGCTTACAAACTCGGTTCATCAAATCCATGAACACCGCAGGTGCGTTTGTCAAACCAAACGGCATAACGAGAAACTCGTAGTGTCCATATCGAGTTCTGAAAGCTGTCTTCGGGATACTCTCCTCCTGTATCCGTAGCTGATGGTATCCGGATCGAAGATCGATCTTTGAATAGAAGCTTGAACCTTGAAGCTGGTCGAAAAGATCATCGATTCTTGGCAGGGGATACCTATTCTTGATCGTCAGCTTGTTCAACTCTCTGTAGTCAATGCACATCCGAAACTACCGTCCTTCTTCTTCACAAACAAAACTGGAGCTCCCCAAGGCGAGAAGCTTGGTCGGATAAACCCCTTGTCTAACAACTCTTGAAGTTGTGTCGACAGTTCTTGCATCTCAGACGGAGCGAGTCTATAAGGTGCCTTAGCCACAGGCGCAGCGCCTGGAACTAAGTCGATGCGAAACTCCACTTGCCTTTGAGGTGGCAAGCCAGGCACGTCTTCTGGAAAGACTTCTGGGTACTCCCTCACGACAGGGATGTCTTCGATCTTCGGCTCAGCAGCCTTCTTATCTACAATGTGTGCCAGAAAGGCAGCACATCCCTTCTGCAAACACTTTCTTGCCTTCAGGCAGCTAATCATCCTTAACGGCGTCTCACGCTTCTCCCCACGAACAACGATGGTCTCACCATCTTCGGTCGGGATTCGAATAATCTTCTCGTGGCAAACTATCTCTGCCTTGTTACTCGATAACCAATCCATCCCTACTACCACGTCGAAGCTTCCCAACTGTACGGGTAGTAGATCGAGAGCAAACTCACGCTCTCCCAGCTCGATTACACAACCTCGAATCACCTCGTTAGCCTCTACTAACTTCCCATTCGCTAATTCGATCGAGTAAGGAATATCTAACTTACTGGCGGCTAAACCAAGCATGTTTCTAAATTCTAACGATACGAAGCTATAATCGGCACCAGTATCAAACAAAACGGATGCATAGCGTTGGTTTACAGGGAACGTACCAGTGACAACGTTGGGATCCTGGCGTGCTTCCCTGGCTTCCATGTTAAACACTCTTCCGCGTGCCTGGGTTAATTCTGGGCAATTCCTCTTGAAATGCCCTTGATCTCCACAATTGAAACATCCGGGCCTCTGCCCGTTTCCACCATTGTTTCCAGCTTGATGGTTTCCCTGGTTCCGATTCATGGTGCCTGCTTAGTTAGCATTGTTGGCACGGTTTCCATCTCCTCCCAGGTTTCCTTGTGGGCGGTTCCCATTACCACCACGGTTATTCCTATTCCCATTTCCTCCTTGGCCTCCCCGGCCAGCATTAGCCCAACAGAAATCCTTCGTATGACCAGTCTTCCCACATGATTCACAAACTCTCAGGCTGCAACGACCAGAGTGATGTTTTTGGCATGAGTTGCACTTGGGGTGTGCACCCATGTATCCCTTCCCTTTCTTTCTACCACCAGTCGTATCTTGAGCTGGCGCATTCGATTCTCCCTTCTTAACCACCATCCCGGTGCTTTGCTTGAAACTTGAAAACTTTCGCTTATTACCACCAGATGACTCCACATGAGTCTCCTTTTTCTTGGGCTCAACCCCATCAAACTTGTTCAACCGAATCGCCTCTTCGGTGAGAGCCACACTCAGATCAATGGCTTCTGTGATGGTTGCAGGTTTGGAAGAAGTCACCATGCTGATTATCTGAGGAGCCAATCCCCAGATGAAGCGTTCAATCCTCTTGAACTCCGGTGTAACCATGTAGGGTACCACGTGCGACAAATCGTGGAACCTCTGGACACACTCAGCTATCTTGGAACCTTCCATCTTTAGGTGCCAGAATTCGGTCTCTAACCTCTGAATTTCAGCACGAGAACAGTACTTCTTGCGCATGAGTTCTTTCAACTCTGTCCAGGTCAGTGCGTAAGCTGCGGCTTCGCCAAGGGTCTGGACCTGTAGATTCCACCAGGATAGGGCTCCATCCACAAATAGCCCTGAGATGTAAGTGACTTGCTGATCCACAGCGCACTTGCTCATGCGAAGTACGGACTCTGTCTTCTCTGCCCAGCGGACGAAAGCAACAGCACCACCTGTGCCGTCGAAGTTTATGGGCTTACAGTCCAAAAATTGTTTGTAGGTGCACCCTGCACATACATTACATCATAGGAACGGCATTAGCATCTGCTAAAGGAATCCATTTAGGCCATGGTATGTCTTAATGACTTAGGGTTACCATGAGGAGGATTTTGGTTGCCGTTGAGGTTCGAGCTACTTCCGCTTGGTCCTCCTTGCGAGGCAGCATATTGAGCAATGGCGGCAGCAATAACTTGCTGTAATTCGTCCTGGGTAGTAGGCATCGGCTGAGGTTGTCGTCTTGGCGCCATCTTCTAAAGATGCGTACGTCGATTAGGCCATAATAAACATACGTATATAGTAATAGTAATAGCATATAACATCTCATGTTATCTATATATCACACACAACATCCCATGTCCCAACATCCCATGTCACAAATATCATACACACAACATCTCATGTCCCAACATCCCATGTTGCAAATATCATACAACATCCCATGTCCCAACATCCCATGTTGCAAATATCATACATACAACATCCCATGTCCCAACATCCCATGTTGCAAATATCATACATACAACATCCCATGTCCCAACATCCCATGTTGCAAATATCATACATACAACATCCCATGTCCCAACATCCCATGTTGCAAATATCATACAACATCCCATGTCCCAACATCCCATGTTGCAAATATCATACATACAACATCCCATGTCCCAACATCCCATGTTGCAAATATCATACATACAACATCCCATGTCCCAACATCCCATGTTGCAAATATCATATATACAACATCCCATGTCCCAAAACATAAATAAGCAATCAAGTGAATCAGATATGGTGAGAATACGGTGATTTATATCGAGACCATAATGTGGTAAGGGTATCAGTACGTCACTGTATCATACAATCACAAATCAAATAGGGGCTACATCACCCCCGTCAAAAACAATATCACATCAGTGTCACATACATCCAGTACATCAACAAGTATCAACAAAAATCAGTATCGTCAGATGGTCTCCAAAAGGCTGTGCAGTCACAATCGCGGTCGTCTCACCATCGCCTACCACTATGGTACCAATGAGCCCTATGCGGATGGGGGTGGAGGAGGGGGAAAGTGAGTGTAGAGTAAGCGGCGTAAATGAAGCCAATCCTCCTCCATCGCCTGCTGAGTGCGAATAACAGATGCAATCTGCTGCTCCATAGTCGTAAGTCGGGCAGCAAAGTCAGGAGGTAATGATCGAAAAGGCTGAAAAGGTGAAGATGTCTGACCAAGATATGGACCTAGTGATAACTGAGCTCTCTCGAGCTACTGGAGTCGCTGTGTATGGGAATCATGCTGATGGAGACGTCCTCAATGGTATGTCCCATATGGAATGGATGATATGGATCAGTGGGTGGCATCGGTGAGGAAGATGACCAAAGCAGTGGCATGCTGGTGGGATCGAATGGTGCTACATGAACAGAAGATGGAACAGGTGTCATCTGAGGCATGAAGGGCATAGGCATCGGGATGTGCCCAAAGGGGTGGGCTGAAGAGCCCTCTCCAGGCCCTGCTGGAGGTACAAACGGTGGGATCTGAAACGAAAAATCAGTATGATGTGCCTCAGTGTGGTGTGGTGGAAGCGGTGGAACATCCTCGTCAGCCGGTATCCAACCGTGCTGAGCCTCCTCATCAGGCGGATCCATATGCTCTGCAAATAGAGCGTGCTCAGGCTCAATGGGTACAGGATCAAAAGGAGCAATGACAGGATCAACATGATCAACATGGTGGTCAACAGGGACGTCAGCAATCAAAGGTGGGTCAACAAAAGGATCAACAGCATGATCAGCAACTAACAAAGGGACATCATCAACAGGAAGATCGCCAACAGGCGGGTCAGCCAAAACGGGCTCAACAGGAACGTCAGCATGTACCAAGTCATGCTCATGTACAGGATCGAGAGCAGCTGCCTGCTCTGGGGCTACGGCAGGCTCCTGGTCATCAAAAGCCATGTCAAAATCAAACTCTGGATCAAAGGGATCGATAGGATCGACGGGATCAACAGGGTCCTCCATATGATGGTCCATAGGAATATACTCAATGTCGCGGTCAGGATCAAATCCTGGAGGAAAAACGGGATCGGAGTCCTCAATAACGTCGTGCTCAAATACAAGGCTCGGAATGGGGGCGGTAGAAGATGCCTGATCAGGGTCCGAGTCATGAACAAAATGCTGAATGCTCACCTCGTGAGACGGAGCAGAAGCCACAGACTCAAAAGAGTCTGGGACTGGTGAGTGGACGGGCGAGTCTCCAGCTGGGGCATCAGCAATCATCAAGAGACCGTCAGCGGGTAAAGGGGCTGCATCAGGATCCTCGTCCTCAAAAGGCTCGTCCTCGTAGAGATCGATGTCGCCGTCAGCCTCGGCGTCTAGTAATAGCTCGTGTGCTGGATAAGAAGCAAGAGGAATCGGAGCTGGAATCACAACAAGGGGAAGATACTCAGCAGGATCGCCATCAATAGGCTCATAGGCACCCTCAGGTAAAGCGAAGGGCAAGGAGTCATCAGTATGCTCATCAATGCCGTCGGGTAGAGCGAACGGCTGGAAGTCATCATCATCCGTGCTCGTGTAGTCTGAGGTATGCACCTCACGCTCCGATGACACAATGTCATCCGACACTATGGGTAGAGGTCCAGTGGTATCTGAGTCTTATACGCATAAACATGTCGCATGGCACCGGAGACTCATGATGGCGGTAACACAATCACAAGTATGCACAAATAATCAGTAAATCAGGCAATCACATAAGCTACCAAATAATAATCACATAATCCACCTAGTCCCACTAGCCTCCCAGCCTCCCAGACTGTCCTTCCTAGTCCCACTAGCCAACTTTCCCAGCCTCCCAGACTGACTCCCTAGTCCCACTAGCAAACTTTCCCAGCCTCCCAGACTGACTCCCTAGTCCCACTAGCAAACTTTCCCAGCCTCCCAGACTGACTCCCTAGTCCCACTAGCAAATTCTCCCAGCCTCCCAGACTGACTCCCTAGTCCCACTAGACAACTACCTCGATCCATTAGATCGAGCCTCGGCCTCCCAGACCGAGCCTCAGTCTCCCAGACCGAGCCTCAGCCTCCCAGACTGAGCCTAAAAATAATAAATAAAATATGCTCAACATTTGTTTATAAAAACGTTTTGGATCTGGACTTAAGTGGTATGCAGAAAAATGTTTTCGTGAGAGCCCTAGTGATCATAGTCTAGACTCGAGAAGGAATCCTAGTTCGCTATGATCAGAGCTCTGATACCAAGCTGTCACACCCTGGCTTTGCGGAAGCGTGGTTAATTTGGTGTGACTTCTTAATACCATAGCTTAATCATAACAAGCTATATGAATTAAAAATGTGCAAGATCATCCATTAAAATAAAATAGTAAAACATTGTCTTAATGGGTTAAACCCAACAACCATAACTTGTCTAAATATTATAAATGCAAACTTAACATAAACATGATTCAAGGACTGTGACTTGTCCAGGAAAGAGTCACAAGCCTCGAACCCTGGATGACCTCGGGCCTAATGCAGCGGAAAACAAGCCATACCGCGCCAGATCGTTAATTCCCTGAAATACATGTAAGTTGAAAAATCAACAATAATGTTGAGCGAGTTCATGCGAACGTGCGTAAACAAACCTTTATCTTTATCAAAAACCTGGTATGTAGCAATTAAGGAAAAAGAGATCACCAATGGTTTGCAAGGCCATTGATATGTGTGAAGTGCAAGTAGGGATGACTCAAACCTAGCGGATTTATGCGTCGGGCACTAAGTCACCCCGAGGTCCGTTATGCTGGACCTGGGGCTGGGCTCGCTACACCCAGATAGATCTACCGCTCCTGTCCCTCGGTCCTACTACGAGGATTAATGGCCTCAAGTTGTGCCTACCCACTCACATGATCTGAGTAACAAACCTCCTTACGCTAACCATACCATGTATAAACATATTCATAATCATTGTAACATGTATTTCACCCCCGCAGTTTATAAAACTGAAAATAGTTAAGAGAAAAGGGGGACATGAACTCACAGTGAGTGCGTCACAATACCAAGTAATCCAAATATCCAACTGCTGCGCAACGACCTACATGTGCTAATTCTATTAGACGGATGGCCGTGCCTTAGCTTTATAGTTTACATTTTCGGGAAACAGTTAGACAACCGTTCCGTGTATATACTTGGTAGTTAATTTCCTTCCCAAGGATGGGGGAATTAATACATGTGTGTTTATAATATTAAGTCTCACTTAATATATTTTATTTCTCATTCTCAAAATATAATTATTTTTCTCAAAAATAATATATTTTCTCTTTACATAATACTTTCCAAAATAATACGTTGACAATATCCGCATTTATGAATATTTCCGGATAAGGCGTAAGTTACGTTTTGGCGATTAAGTGGTAATAGTAATTACCGTTGTAACTTATATGTTTGTCGTATAAGCGTTTGTATTATTTTGGGTTCGACAAAGTTAGTAAATATTATTTTTACTCTAAAAATAATATTTATTTATTTTCACAAAATAATCATAAACAGTGTTGTGAAAAATATATTTATCGAATAAATATTTATCACGTTTATTCTTGTGAAAACCCCACCTCCGAATATTTGTAAATAAAGTCATGGCGAAATATATTTTGTAAACATTTCAAAAATAACTCTAACACTTGTAAATAATTCTAAGTGTTAGATTTTTAGAAAAATTTCGCCAGAGTTTCCCCTGTAACTGGAGGTGGCCACGCTTTCAAGCGTATCATTTTCTTTTACAAAATCATTCCAACAATTTCTTCAAATCAACCAATCAATTTCCAACACATTAAACTAGTTTCAACACATTAACTCGTAGACTAGTATGTAAAATCACATTATTACATGAACTTGTAGTTTTTCTAAAACTATTGTGTAGATCTCGTTATATTTAGTGGATCTATATATATAATAGTTTAGTCTTGTAAAAACCCCGTTTTTAGAACAAATCACTCTTTACAACTTCCCGACAATTTTTGTAAAAATTGTTATTTTGTCGGATCTTTCGTTTCACAAGTGTTCATACACTTGTAGTTTATAAAAATCACCTTTGTAAACATGTTATCCAACTTATATAAAAACATGATTTTCTTGACACTTGGTCCTACGAATATACCACTTGTACATACGTAGATCGGCTCGTTTTAAATACTATTTTTCATGTCAAAACACTTTTACACAAGTTCATGTTTCCCATGTGGTGGAGTTTCACCTTTTAACCCTTGTACAAAAGAAACAAGTGTATGTCAAGATTCGGGATCTTAACAAAGTCGGGTTAAACGATGATAAGAGCCACCACATCGTAGATCGGGTCTCTACAATCAACATATTCAAATACTACGACATTTACACAAGACATGACCTTTTATCCAACGATTTTCATGTTTTAGTAGACTTTTTAGATTCAAAAGGTGGGTTACCGACTTTTAACCGTTAAAAATCCTTTTAACCACTTTAGATACGTTCAAGAGTGAG
Source organism: Helianthus annuus (assembly GCF_002127325.2). Classification (NCBI taxonomy): domain Eukaryota; kingdom Viridiplantae; phylum Streptophyta; class Magnoliopsida; order Asterales; family Asteraceae; genus Helianthus; species Helianthus annuus. The sequence continues at coordinate 27,230,503 of NC_035433.2, forward strand.
TTTTAAACAATATACCTCTAGCTCGGGGCTAGGGAAGAATCTAGTCGAAAATGGCGTGGATAAAAGCAACGTAGCGAGGTCCTCCAACTTCCGTTTGCTTCCGGCTTCCTTATGCGTGATTCCCGACACTAGTGTATGCTTGGAATGGCAAGACGAGAACCGAAAAATGGATGGATGGTGGTGGGTATGTTCGGCCGAGAGGGAGGAGCAAGAGGGAGAGAGAGTTGTGTTGGTGTGTGTGAGTTTGTGTGGTGTGGGTGTGTGTTTATATAGAAAATTCAAGTGCCTTCGTCCATCGGTTTATATCGTCTAGATGTCCGCGTAATCTAATAAAATAATCAAAAGTTGTACTTGTCTTGTCCTCTTGGTTGGGCCGATCCCATTAGGGGGAATGCCATCCGGTTCGATCTCGATTGTTCAGTTAAGGTTTAGTTTGGTTAAGTCGGTTAACTTTAGGGACTAACCCCGTTAGTTGTTTAATGCGTTGTAAAGCGGGTGTTAGGGTAATCAGGGACCCTAACTGGCTCAGAAAAAGGCTAATAATATTTCTGGCAATATTTTTATGTTCCGGGTATAATCCGGTTGTTCGGTTGGATAGTAATCCGTTAAAGTGCTTAAGTAATCCTTTAAGCGTCCTAAATAATATTTTTAGCGATACAATTTATTCTACGAAGTGTCAGAAATATTTTCTCATGTTTTGGCACTTTATTAGTTAGCTAGAAGCCAGTATGTAAATAAAAGTGCTGTGTTTTGTGCTTTAAGTACGTTTTAGGCACATCCAATCTCTATATCTTATTCCTAGAGACGCAATTATACAACCCTTGTATTCTACACGCACTACGGGTGTAGTAAAATATTTCTGGCTCATTCAGGCCTTTAGAGGCAGTGTCTGCCTGATGCTGACTATATCAGCATGTTCAATAGGTTATCCGTTCAAATGCTACTGTGCTTTTGTGCATCATGTTTGTCACTAGAGTTCAGTAAGTAAATAATGTAGTGACGGAAAAATCAAAGTATGATGCAGATATGTACAAGTATCAACAATCAAGTAGCAGTTTATCAGAAATCTCAGTTAAGCACAGTAATTAGGCAACAATTAATAGTTAATTAAGTCGTACGGATACCTGGTTTTGTGAGGGTTGTCACACTGGGGGAGATGAGGAGATGATTGATGAAGAAGACGAGGATGAGCCTTCTGGTCCACGGGGACCACAACAGAGGTACATGAGGCCACACAGGGAGATTAATGCAGATGTGGCAGGTTTTGTGAAACAAAGACAAGGGCCGTCGTTCAGAAATTATAACCGCGGGCAACAAGCGTGTTATGATAACATCTCGGCATGTATAGGCGAGGGTCGAGAATATAACAGGAGGAGAGAGAATTGGGAAGAGATGTACGGAACCTACTCGCAAGAACAGTGGGCCTCCCAAGCGGCCTATCGTGAGAGAATGGAGAAATATATGGAAGAGCAACAATTGCAACAAGCGCTTCAAAGATCTCACATGGAACGCTTGATACAATTGCAAGAAGAAGATATGGCCCAAAGACGGGCATGGGAAGAAAGGGAGGAAAAAGCACGAAACGAGCGGAACACATTGGAAGATAACCAATGGAGTGCTTTGTATGTCTCACAGGAAATGACTATTAATAATGCCAAAATTCTCCAAGATCAGGAGAGACATCGAAGAGACTATGAGGCCGGCCTTCCTTATGTCGAGCACTCGGGGTGGACCGACTACCCCAATCTCTCCGTCCCACGAGGCCCATCGGGCCCATCTCCTCACTGGCCCGAAGCCGTAGGCTCCAGTTTCATTCCGATACCCTATCAGCCACCACCTCAAGGAGAGTCGAGCCCACTTGATAACTACAGGGAGATGTTTGAAGCCCTCACGGGTTATCCATACCAGCCAAACCCGCCAGTTGATCCCAACGAGAGATATCAGCGGTGAAGGCAAGGTATGTTTTGTGTTGTTGTTATATACTTTAGTTTCTTTATTTCTTTTTCGTTATTATTTATTTTTGCCTAGTTAAATGAACGTTGTGGGTGTGTTCCCTATATAACCCTCACGAGACCTCTCGTCCTCCTAAGCTATTGGGGGGTTTAAAAGGGCTTGTTGCATAAGCTAAATGCAACCGTGATTCCTACAAAAGTGAGTTACGCTTGTTGTTGTTGTTGTAACTTATTTTTCCACAAAAATCAAGGTAATTTAACGTATAAATTGGTAACACTTTTATAAAAACGGTAGAACTAACCACCTAACAAATTTTAATGGTTGTGAGAAGCATGCTTCTACATAAGGGTTAGAATTTGTAGGTATATGATGTTCGAGAGAACCGTTTTTATGAAGAGAAGAAGAAGATATGGGCATCAAGCAACAAAAATCAGGTGCATGCGTTTCCTTTTTACCTTGATTCTTAGTTTAGTAATAAGTGGATTGTATTTTGTATTTTATTTTTCCGGGGTGAAATATTGGGAAGGTTAGCCGTGTCACATCCCTTGTGCGTTTTCAAACTCTAGTTCTTACACATTGAGGACAATGTTTACCTCAAGTGTGGGGATGGGGGAGTAGTAAAAGTTTTTGATTTTGACCCATTCATTTAAACACTACACATTAAGGACAATGTTTACCTCAAGTGTGGGGATGGGGGAAAATTTCAAAAATTTTTCAAAAATGTCTTGTTTCAAAAGCGGTTTTAAAGCACAAGACGGGTATTTAGCGGGTCGTTATTTGGGAGTAATTCGCCTAAGGAACTAGCATTTGATGCATATCACATATCATACCCTTATACGTGAGGTTTTTAGCCTCTTTTATATCATAGATTTACATTTACATGTTTCTTTGTTTGAGTGGACCATTAGTCGCGTATTGTAGAACGTTTGATACGTTTGAGACCATAGACCGAATACAAGCACGAGAATGATTAAGGCATTAGGTAAACCTTTTCCTTTTACACCATTTTTATATCCTTACCAAAAAATTATCCCCTAGTAGCCAATTTTGAGCCTAATCCCTTCGTTTGATCACCCTTTAGCCAATAACCTTAAAACCTTTTTCTTTTAAACCTATGTGATGAAAATTCGATTATAGGAGTTAAGTTGTATAGTGGTATTTGTTTGTTTGCATTTATAAAAAAAAATCAGAAAATATATGAAAAAGAATAGAAAAATCATTGAGAAAAGAACAAAAATATGTGTTTCTAGTGTTGAATAAAAGGTGAAAATCATCGCTTTATAGTTGATGTTTATAGTTTACTTGGGTTTAGAATAGTTGTGTTGTAATAAAATCGAATTTTCATCACCTTAGCTACTTTAAATATCCTATTTCCTACCCTTAGCCTAGCCTCGTTACAACCCTTACAAAGACCTTATGACTTGTGCTTAGTATTCGTGATCGGTGGTGGAGAATGATTGAGTTGCAAGCCTATGCGGGTACGTGTTCTGATCGGTGTTGAGTGATTAATTGTTGAAGTGCTAATACATTATACACATTACCAATTTTTAAGCCGAGTGCAGAGAAGATTGTGAGGGATATGTATGACTTGTTAGTTTTACGGGCGGGTTAATCTTGGATAACTATTATTATATGTGATTATTCACTTGACCGGTAAATATGTGAAAATTGTAAAGAATTTGAACTTTTGTATGACAATAGACCTTAACCTTAGTCTCGGGAATGGGGAGTGAATTTGTTGTTTGACCTTTGCGAAAGTGAAAACAGATTTGCTTGAGGGCAAGCAAACGACAAGTGTGGGGATGTGATACGTGGTTGAAAACCGGTGTTTGTTATTGCATAACTTGATGTTTTTACATAAGTTTTAAATTCGGATAGCCTACTTTTAATCAGAAACGTGTTTTGCAGGTTTGGTGGAGTTTAAGGAGCTTTTCAGGAGCTTTACGGATCATCGGGTTGAAAACCGGAGCACCGGGACGCGTTACAGATCAACTGGGAGCGCGAGAAGTGAAAAATGGGAAGTTGGTACTGAAGAGGCCGTCGCCGACGGGCTCTAGATCATCCCGTCGGCCAAAAACACTCGTATACAGGCAAATAACCCGTCGGCCACATTTCAGCTTTTGGGAGCCCGTCGGCGACGGGTAACAGATTTCACAAACGCGGATTTTTGAGGTTTGAGCTAGGAATCGATTTTCATTGGTTCAAGAGGCATTCAACTCGGGAGTTACACTATCTTGGGAGTTGAATCTTGATTTTGGAGCCTAATACCGCCTACCATTCATCTCTATTCGATCTACCATCTACAACATCACCCGAATCAAGAACATCATCATCATCATACACAATCAATCATCCACAACCCTAATTCCATTCATCAATCACTTCACCATTACCAATTATTCCATAAACCCTAATCATCCACCATTCCTTCATCCTTCAAACTTCAAGTTGATCTCAATTAAGTTCCAAGCATCCGGTGATCGAGTTTCTTCAACCATGAGCGGCTAATCACCTTGGTTTCACCCCGGTGTAAGTAGTTGTTAAATTTAGGGTTTCGAATTGTTCTTGTTTCAACTTGGTGAGAAATTGTGTTTGATTTTTGAAACCATTGACAATAGTTTACATTTGTTTCGTATTCGTAAATTGTCGAACGATGTTAAAAGTTATGACTTTACGAAATGGTTATGTGTAGTTATGCATTGTCGTGGTTAGGTTTTACTTTTGTTGATTACAAAGTGCATTCTTGTCCATTTTTCGAAGCGTTGATAGTTATTGGCACCTAAGTCACGGTACACTAAATCCGCTAATCGTATGCAATCGAGTTGAATCTAAAAACTTGTAGAAACCCTAGATTAGCAATTACCGAAAACCGGGTGTGAACCCTTTTTCTTATTATCGTTTAGTAATCAATCTTTCTTGCAATCGTTAATTAGTAGTTATTAAGCAATTAAATCAATTCCATTAGTTCAAATTCACATCTTTCAACTAAACAAAAATACAAAAATATCTGGCAAGCTTCATAAATCGTGACATTTGTTCTAATTCAATCAAATCCACACGCAAACCACATACTCTTCGTGGTTCGACCCCTTGCTACCACTAACTATTTGTTAAGGGTAATTTGGGCTTATAAATATTATCTTTGACTAGAGCACGACACTCCGATCAGACAGAGGATCATATCAGTTTATGACTAATCACCAGCAACGTTGAGCTATAAACATTTTAAGTTCTAAACAATTCACTTAGATTGTCAGTATACTGATCACTTAACTTTTCACACACAGTTCAACTGATTCGAGATACGAGATTAATGTTTTCGGAACTTTAACTTATTTGCATGTCCCACCTCAGAATATACTCCCGTGTCAAGATTCCCTAGATTCAATCTTACAGGTGAATATACTATATTGATATCTATACTCTGGGTTAGTGCGAGACCTTGAGAGCTCAGGTATGAACTATCATTCAGTCAAAGAGATGAAGTCTCGACTTTGAGGTGTGTCCCACTTAGGGTTCTTCTTTACAACTACACTTGATTTATATCTTTCGATATTTTTCAATTTTTATGCAGGGGGAAAGCTTTTAATGCGCAAAGTATTATACGAGGTCTAGGCCATTGCTGACGCAAAATTTAAAGACCAAAGTATAAAGACTTAGTATCTCAGAATTAGGCAACCTCTCAAACGAGATTTCAGAGGTTATCCATATATCCGAGAGATGTTCCCCACGAGATAAGAAAGTTATTGATATTTAGGTTTATATCTCGAAATCAATCTACTAAATGTGTAAAAACCTACTGGCACATCATTAGTGGGACCGTTTATCACATTTGACTTTCCATTTCTTTAGCGTAATTTGATTGTCTACTGATATACTATCTTTTCCTCTTTTTACACAAAACTCTTTTAATTTTTTTTCTCATGTTTTTGGCTTTTTTAAATTTTCAAATGTTTTTGTTTTTTCTGAAAATATTTACTTCCCCTAAAATCCAAAACATTTAAAGAAAATTTGATAACCGATGTAGATAGCTTTATCTCGCCATCCATTTTCTTCTTGACATGCTCCGTTTTGCAGAAAGTACCCCCATGATTTACAACACATTGATTTTTAACAATATTAAAACCATTTAATCATTTGTGAAATAATCATGTTTGTTTAGCCGTGAGGGTGTCGCCATATTTAATCAACATATTTTTCAAATTTAGATTTTAAGAAATTTAAAAACAAATATTTTTTTTCATTTTTCAATTTTTGACAAAATAAAAACATATTTTTGGTTTTTTTAAATTTTTTCTATTTTTTAGGGTTTTTGATTTAAGGTTTATTTATGTACAAAAACAAACAAACTCTCTATTTTTCAGTTGCAGGGGACTGCCTCCTCTTGTGCCAGGCTGCTCCCCTCCTCGTGTTGACACTCAGTTGTCTTCAGGAGCACCTGCACATTCAATTCACTCAATTATTTGAATAACGCAACCCAGGCCTGTTTGACCTTGGGTATTGTCACACAAAAAGAACTATTCAACTTTGGAAAATCTTTATCATTTTTCACAAATACGTTTTCATTCTTATTGTCAACCTGTTTGGTTGAATCAATTTTCTGATTTGCACTCACAAAAGTCGTTTGTTTCTTTGCCACCCAAATCTGACCCGTTGAACCATTCCTTTGATAAAATCGAGAATCAATTTGACTGTTTTCTTCTGTCAAATCAATTTTTGGTTTCCAGATTTGTTTTGGTTCTAAAACATTTACTTTCTGTTTCCAAATCTGTTATGGCACAACTTTGGGTGTCGATGGTTTCGGTTTCCAAGTTTGTTTTGATCCAAATTTGTTTGACTTCTGTGTCTTAACCTGAACTTTCCTTTTCTATTTCAACATCAACAGACTTCATATTTGGACATTTGTGACCAATATGTCCAATTTGATCACACTTAAAGCATGTTCTCTTGGAAACATCCTTGAAAACTTTAAGCCAATGGATTATTCCACAATTGAGGGTGTCAAAGCACCCAAGGCTAAGGTCATTCCTCTAAAAGACATCCCAACAGAGGTTAAAATCTCTGTTGAAAAGGAAGTTGAAAAGAGGAAGAGAAGATAAAAGATTAAAAACCTGTTTTGTGATTTTTATGAGAAAAGAAACCATGCTACAAAAGAATATTTTCTTTTAAAATCATATGATATCAATAAAACAAGTGTCATTGAGCCTGCACCTAAGTGCACAATTTGTGGAAAAACCAACCATCTTACCCAAGAGTGCGTGTACCTCAAAACTTTTGAGGTTAAAAGAAAATAGTACACATCAAAAGCACTGGAGAGTCCATAAAAACATTCCACCAAGAACAAACAGACTTTTGTGCCTGTCCAAACAGCTGTTACAAAACAGTTGAACAAAACCTCTGCCCCTAGAGAGGTACAAGTGACAGATGCACCACCATCAAACCAGTTCCCAAGAGGATATGGTCAACCACCATACCAAAGGGTCCCACATGCTTATGAAGCCTTCAAAAGGCCCTCTAAGCCCAAAGTGAATAGGCATCCTTTTGGTTTTCAACATCTGACAGGAGATGGTCCACAACAGTAGTTACAGAAAAATGCTCAAAAATCTATTCAAAACCTTGACCTAACCACTGTTCATGCTCCTGGACTTGAGACTGACCTATCTGTGACCCCGTCCAAAGCCTTATTGGCTTTGGAGACCCACCTGAACTAATTGTTTACTTGATGTGCAGGGAGCTTCTACATGCTTAGATAGTTTATGGTATGTAGATAGTGGAGGGTCTAGGCACATGACAGGATGTAGAGCCCTACTTAAGGATTTCAAAAACCATGGAGGGGGTGATATATCCTTTGGTAACAATTCAAAAAGAAAGTTGTTGGGGTCAGGGACTGTTCAGGCTGGGAAGCTCAAGTTTGAGAATGTCAATCTTAAGTTCAACCTTCTTAGTGTTTCACAAATAAATGGCAAAGGCTATGGGTCATTCTTCACTAAGGATAGTTGTAAGATTGTTGGGCCAGAAATGGTGAAAAAGATTGAAGAAATCATAGTCGGGGTAAAACACAGCTTGTTGCTCAAAGGAGTGGTAATGTGTATGTAGTTGATATGTCAAAAGATAACCCAATGGCTGATGCTTGTCAGTTCTTAGCTGCCTCTAACAAAGGAACAGAATTATGGCACAGGAGACTTGGGCACACAAATGTTAAGACTATCACTACACTCTCAAAACAAGGCCTTGTAAGAGGCCTCCCACAAAAACTTTTTACTTGTTCTCAGCATTGTGTTTCCTGTAAATTCATAGTGACCGTACCTTGTTCTGAAAGCAGTTTTAGGAATGTTCCCTTCATGTACCTTCAGTTGATGATATGCTGAGTGTAAGTCGATCTTAGAAAAGAATCAGGCTCCTTGAAGTTGATCGAATAGATCATCGATTCTAACACCGATGTTCCCCACGGGGATGAACTGGGTTGTATAAAACCTTTTTCTAATAATTCGTCTAATTGTTTCTTCAATTCCTGTAGTTCCATCGGTGCTAGACAATGGGGTGCTTTAGCAATTGGTGCAGTTCCTTGTATCAGGTGAATTCTAAATTCAACCTCATGATCTGGCGATAATCCAGGTAACTCTTCTGGGAAAACATCTGAGAATTTAGATACTACGGGAATATCTTTTAATTCTTTTCCTTTAGTGTTAATGATTACAAAAGTCATATACACCATTCCAACCTTTTGTGCATAACTTACGACTTTCATCACAGAGATGAATTCCGTTGACCTTGTCGGCTTGTCTCCCTTAATTGTGATCCTTTCGCCAGTTGGCGTACATACTTCTACAGACTTTTGATCACACAAAATTTGTGCACGATTGGCTACCAACCAATCCATTCCTAATACAACATTGAATCCGGCTAGATTCATTGGTAAGAGGTTTGTCACACCCTGGCTTATGAGGAAGCGTGGGTTTATTTGGTGTGACTTCTTAATACCATAGCAACAACCATAACAATGCTATATGAAAAATAAAACACAAGATGTTCTCCATTCATTAAGTTTAATAATAATACCAAAACATATTTGTCTTGAAACAACTACCCATATCAAGTTACATTCATGACTTGCTTAAAAAATGAGTTCACAAAGGATTCAGTAAAAGACCTTAAGTAAAACGGGGTTTGGAGACATGTGACCCGTCCAGGCAAGGGTTACACCTCCCAAACCCTACACCCCTGAATGACATCTTTATTTAATACGCAACTTAACGTGCATCACCTGCCAGATCCGTTCAATTCCCTGAAATACATGTAGTTTGAAAAATCAACAAAAAGTTGAGCGAGTTCATGTGTATGTGAGTATGTATAATCCTTTGTAAATGATGTATGTATAAAAATCCCTGGTATGTAGCAATAAGGAATAAAAAGAGATCACCAATGGTTTGCAAGGCCATTGGTATGTGTGAAGTGATGTAGGAAGACTCAAACCAAGCAAATTTGTACCGGGCCTCGGCTGTAAGACACAGTCACCACTATGGGCCGCCTCGGCCTCATGGGTGTGGGCTCGCTACACCCAAATAGATCTATCACTCATGTCCCTCGGTCCTACGACGAGGATTAATGGCCTTTAGTAGCCGCCTACCCACTCACATGATCTAACGGTGTATGATAGTCCCTCCTTAAGCTAACCATACCATGTATAAAAATGTCTGTATAATTGTAACATGTATTCCACCCCCGAAGTTATAAAACTGAAAACAGTTAAGAGAAAAGGGGGACATGAACTCACTGAAGTGCGTCTCCTGTATCGTAACGTCAACTCAAACTTGACCAGCTACCTGACGACCTACAACGTACTAATGTCTATTAGACGAACGGGCCGTGCCTTGCCTATGTATTTACGAGTTTGAGTTATGTTACTTTGTTATTATCCCAAGTCATAACTTCTTGTTAAAATAATAATAATTATTTTAACTTACGTTTTATTTTTAGGATTTCGGATAATAGTTAGGCAACTATTTCGTATTCATACTTCTCAAGTATTTTATATGTGTACTTCCTTCCCAAGGATGGGGGTATTTATATATGTATTTTGGTGGTTCCGAAAATAATATATTTTTAGACTCCACTTAGAAAAATATATTTAACACATTTTTCGAAAGTAATGTATTCCCAAAATACATATACTTTTCCCAAAAATAATATATTTTCTCATCTTTGTATTTCTTTCTGTTTTCAGCACTTAGGTCTTTGATAGCAATCACTTGTTCATCGTCATTCATCGGTCTCACATACTTCGTTTTAACACATTCCCAAGCATCTAAATAGTTAGCTTGTACCCAGTTTTCAAACTGTCCTTCCCTACCCTTATATTCCTCAATGTTCATTAGCTTAGGCGGCTTTTGCATAGTCCTTGTTTCATTTTCCAACATCGTGTTCTGTGCAATAGTGATCGGGGTAACTGAGGTAGCGAATGCGTTATAACTGTTCAAGCGAAATCACTAAACACTGATTCAAGCGGAATCAGTCAACCAATGTTCAAACAGAAACACAATTTGAAGTGAAATCAAAAGTGTATTTCCAAGCGGAATCACCAAGTAACTTTGGAGCGGAATCAACCAGTAATTTGGAGCGGAATCACACTTAACTTCCAAGCGGAACCTTGTCTCAAGCGGAATCTCAGCAAAATTTCAAACGAAATAACCTATCTGAAGCGGAATAAGCACCACAACTCAAGCGGAATCACTGTGACGTCATCATTCACGCGATGGTTTTCAAGCGGAATTACAGAAATAATCAGTTTTAGTTCGAATTTTAGCCTGAAACTTTTGTGGATTTGTTAAATCATAATTCCGAGTGTACTGATAAAATTTGAGCCAATTTTAACCGTAAAATGATGTTTAATTTGAAAAGAAGGTGTAGAAACACAGAAAACACAGCTGAATTGGTATGAACTCTTCCTCCTGAGCTCTGATACCACTTGTAGGATCGATTTCGGACCCAAACGAGTCGATCAGAAGAGTTTATCTCAGTTTCAGAAGCGGAAACTAAGAAACTGAGTTTAATTCAGCAAGCAATACACTTTAAACTGTCGTTTGATTGATAATAATGACGTTTACAGCAATTCGACACTTCGGCAGCACTTCGTTGCAAACCGGAATGAACAGTTGCTTGATTTCGCTTGGGAGTGCCTATTTATAGGCTTCTGATTCCGCTTGAACATGTATATGTTCAGTTCAAGCGGAAATACAATAATAATATTCAAGCGAAATCATGACAAACATCTCGAGCGGAATAAGGACACTTGCTGATTTCGCTTGAAAATGACCTAAGTCATTTCAAGCGGAATCACTCCTATTTCCATTATCTCAATTTTCATGTCCTGATTTAATACATTCTATACAAGACTCGATACAAGATGAAGACGACAGACGGATGCACCAACAAACTCCCCCTCGGATGTTGACGGAGTCTTCAGTGTCGAGTCTTCGCATCTTCAGTCTTTATCAGTCTTTGGGCTTCTCTTCGAACCTTTTGAAGTATCTGACGCTGAAAGCATCCTCAATCTCTATCTTTTTTTCTCTTTCATCACCAACAAACACTCCCCCTCAAATGTTGAATCTGTGAAATCATCAGCAGCCACAATTTCAGGATCAAAAACCTGGCTTAGCTCTTTGTCATTCAGACTTCCCCTCTCAATCAGCTGGGATCGCAGTCTGGCTTTCACAGGTTCAGTATCCATTCCAAGATCATGACTTGGCTCTCCTCCAGCTCAGGTTATCTGCACAATCTCTACCTCAAACATAAGAATTCTTATATAAACCTTTAATTCACTCAGACACCACTTGTAGCAATCATAAAATGATCTATCATTTAGTCTCTGATGAATCACTTGAAAGAATCAAACTCTTAAACACACTCTCCCAAACCAATTGTCGTCATGTTTAGCACTTGGAATTTTGAAAATCAGCTCTTCAACACTAGTTGTCGAAAATCTTTTTGGAATTTTTCAAAATTTATGCTAAAATACACTAAAATCTTTTTTGGAATTTTTTGAATATAAAGAATGTAGTAAAGACATTTTTACAAACAATATTTTTGTGAGTTTGTGTAAGAGGATCATATCAGTATTTGAGACACATCACCAACATCGTTAAGCTTGATTTCATTTTAAGTTCTAAACAATTCACCTAGATTGTCAGTATACTGGTCCACTTAAATTTTCACACAGAGTTCAACTATTCCGAGATACGATATTAATGTCTTAAGAACTTAAACTTATTCGCGTGTCCCACTACTTGAATATACTCCCGTATCCAGATCTCAATATTCAGTCTTACAGGTGAGTATACCACAGATGATATCTGTAAAGGGGTAGATGCGAAACCGTGAGAGCTCAGGTCAGAACTTCCGTTCAGCAGAGAGATGACGGCTCGACTTTAGGTGTGTCCCCTTTAGAGGATCTTTTCTTCAACAGCAATGATTATCAATTTTATTGTTTCATCATTTTTGCTGAGGGCGAGCTTATATTTCAAAGCATTTGCAGAAAGTATTATACTGGGACTAGGTTAGAATTTCCATTCAGCAGAAGTCCCGGGATAATACCCCAGATATCACAGAGTATAAAGACCTAGTATCTCAGGAAGAGGGACCTTTCAAACAAGATTTCGGGGGTTACCCATATATCCAAGACAATGTTACCCACGATATAAGCAAGTTTGAAATTTTAGATTTATATCTCGTTACAATCTACTAAATGTGCAAAAAACCTACTGACACATCCTCAGTGAGATTGTTTATCACATTTTTAATTTTCCAATTCTTTAGCATGTTGTGATAGTCCACTGATGTACTATCATTTCCTCTTTTTCACAACAAAACTCATTTTTGATTTTATCATGTTTTTTACTTTTTCAAATTTTCTAATGTTTTTGAATTTTCTAAAATTTTTACTCCCCCTAAAATGCAAACACATAAAGAAATTTGAAAAAAAACTGTACAAAAACTTGACAACCGATATCAAACCGCATCAATTCGCCATTCACTAGGCATAAACAATCAGAACTCCCTTTTTCAACAAACTATTTTCTCATTAAGATTTCAAAACACTTAAGTTTGTTTTAATCAAAATGATTTTTCCGGAAAATATGTTTGTTTTTACCACTTGTAGGGATTGGTTCATCATCTTGTTTTTCAACCATTTTAATGAGGATTACTGTAACACCTAGAAATTTTGTGTCCAATAATGTGTTAACACGTGTCATGAGTTTACACGTGGCATTAAATATTAAATAAAGGACTAAAGTTGACAAACCTTGAAAGTATGTAAATTTGAGGGTTATAAATGTCAACAAAGGGTAAATATACTGTATAGTAACCCTAACGGATGCTCGTACCTTCAAACGAATAAATCATGAATCGTACGGAGCGAAACGCGGAAGAAAGTGAGAGATTACAAGCTACAAGGGTTAATTGTGTCAACATGTTTAATTTATACCTCTGAGTGACCCTTTGACGAACCCGAGACTTTGTAACAGTAAAATACGCTCACTAGAATATACGATATAAATTCCGCGAAGTTCCGTTTTAAAACGAGAAAGTTATGATCAAATTCGTATGAGAGGGGTTAAAAGCGTCAACAATAAAAGTTAAGGCTTTTCGGATAGTAATTAAACTAACCGGGGACTTAATAATGCGAGTAAAGGTCACGAGGCCCTTAACGGTAAATAATAGAGGGCCAAATCGCAAAGTTACCCCTTCGAAACCGAAAGGTCAGGTTAATGATTACAAAAGATTTGAAAATCTTGGAAATCAGGCCTCAGGCGGCCCGCCTGAGTGAAATAAGCAAGTTAATGCGGGCCGCAAGCCACCTGTGGATACGTTTCCTGACATGAAGATTCAGGCGGCCCGCGTGCATGTAGCCTGAATCTAATGCGGGCCGCGTACAAGTCCCAGATGCAGAATTCTTGGACAGACTTGCTGTTTGAAGTTGTGAACGATCACTTGAGCAATAAATGAAGCATGGGCACCCTCTACATGCCCCCTAGCACCCAGGGCCACCTGCTGAACATCCATGATGCCTTGTAGGTTGATGTGTAATGATCTTATGCATGAAATGTTACTATAAAAGGCCATACATTGTGCACAAGTAAATCACACCTCAAACCTGCATTCTAAACCATCTCTGGAGCTCTCAAGCACTCTTCTAACACTCTAAGTCGTGCACCAAGCTTCTGTAAGTGTGTCTACCCTTTTATGGCTTAGTTTTTGCTTAGTTTAGCTTAAAAGTCAATCCGTCGTAATTAACGATTGACTTTGCGATAAATCACAAATGGTCATGTGATTAACCGAATCAAAGGTAGTTATATGTTGGTATTCATGTGGGCATTAAACCCTTAAAAGGGTTCCCCCTGATCACCACTCTAACTAGTTCAAATATCGAGTCAAACATGCTTAGAAAAAGTCAACAGAAATGTTATTTTGCGATTTCTTGCATAATCTGTAATGTAGATGATATGGAACCTGTTTGAACACTCATAAAACATGATAATAAGTATATAAACTAGTCTAAGCTTGTTTGATCCGACCATTTATTGTTTTGACCCGGTTCGGAGCCGAAAGTCGCAAAAGTTTGACTTTTGCATTGACTTCAGTTCTGACCCGTTAAAGTTTGATGTAGATATGCCTTAGGACTCTCTTAGGATCAGGTTACATGATGGTATAAACCTCTGTGACCGGTTCGTTGTTTGTCCGAGTCTTTTACACATTTCCGTTAAATGCTTAAAAGTTGACCGTAACGCCCTTTTTAATTTAAAACGAGAATTTCGGATATGTGAAAGAATCATAACCTTAGTTACTGATTTCTAAGCATGTCCCTAAAAATTCATGTCAATCCGAGGTCCAGAATAGGAGTTATGCTAAATAGCGCAAATTGCGAAACTTTAGTAATTAAATAGCGCAATTAGCATAACGCCTATCTAAACCCGGATTTCGACACCAAACCTTTTACTCACTGATGTAAAATAATATTTTGGGAATTTTAAAGATTTTTAATTATTTTTAACCTGCCCATAACCTGCGGTTATGGCAATGGTTCGGTAAATACCGGATATACCCTTTTCGGCCATAACTTGAGTTCTACAAGGTCTTTTGACCCGATTCCAGTTGCCACTGATTTTAATTAATAAATAAAGTATTTTAGACCTTATAAACTATTCAGAAAACTCAGATATCCTGTAGAACTCATAAACCTCTTTCATAATATTTAAAAAGACCGAAATACCCCTACGGGGCATAATATGAACTTAAACTCGTTACGGGCATTATGGAAGGTATCCTACTGATACCACAACCTCTTTAAAGCATGTTGACTTAGGAAAACAGTGTAGGACTCTTACGGTTACCCGTTGCGCCTTTTGCGCGCACGGTTCGGCTTATGTAACTAGTTTACATAAATTAGCCAAAACGGGTCAAACCATATTGTTTTGACCCCAAAATCCAGAGTATGATTATCATACCCATATAAAACAAGTCTTCAAACTTGTTGGGTCAAAATCACACTCCATTCACGATTAAACCGTAACTATACTTTGAAACTGACCGGTCTAAGCTACGGCTAAATTAAAGACCCGTTAGGATTCTAATAGGTTAAATTAAACCTTCGTTCTAGATTAGGGGACCAGTAAAAGCTATCTGCAATTTATTTCAATTTAAGGAATTATACTTGCAAAGGTAAATACTTTTAACTTATTTTCCGTTATACGGGCTTGGGTTACGGTATCTAAAATACCGCTTGGTTGGGCAATTGACCCCAACTCATTAGTAGTTGGGTATTATCAATGTGACCCATTTAAAAACTTGTTTTGTTGGCTTTACGCCTTTGGGGGCTTAATGACCATGTCCCGGATATCCTTGGCAGCATTTTACGAAATGGCCACGACCTTGACATCCCGGTGTAGGCGTACACCCGGCATTATGTCCATGACTATAAAAGTATAGCCGTTGGTTACCCGCCACGGTTTTATGCTATGTGGCGTGTCTATTAAACTTTAACCCGGCACGACCCGGGCGACCGAACGCATAGTAACATGTAATTCTTTACAAGATTTGATTATAAATTATCCCAAGTTATAAAGAGTTTGTGCCTTGAGCATTTAAACCAATTTTATTAAACATTTTTACGAAAGTGTCAGTTGAATGTATTTACCAGTGTAAACTGACGTATTTTCCCAAAAAGACTAAATGCAGGTACTATGCATAATTGGCTGGGATTTCTCATTAGCATCATTAGAAGTGTCGCAAGCTTAAGATTCCTGAAGTCTGTTGAACAATACTTTTGTTATTTTTATTTGATCCCCTGTGGATTTTGTCACACCCCCAAAATCCACCTGCGGAGTATCACCGCTTGGGAGCGTGACTGACCAGGATCAAGCCACCAATCATATTGAACATGTAATTAATAAGTAGAAGTAAATGCCATTCAATCACCAATATGAAAGGTGTTCTAAAACATAAGTAGGTAATCACTGTTTAGCGGAAGCGTATAAATAAAACCCAACATAAATAAGTATGTAATGTCATAAAGTGTTTAACAAACAATCACGATCCAAGCCCACAACGACCAGCTCCTCCCTGTGCAAGCTCCATATATCTAACGACCTGCAAGGCATGTAACAGAGGATCAACAACTAGTTGAGCGAGTTCACAGAAAGTAAATGCGTAATAGTAAGTTCGTTTGTAACATGTGGCTCTACTGGGCCGATAGTATGTTCTACTGGTGGGGGCTTCCCATGTTATATATCCACTAGACTATTCGTAACCATATGTGTTCTACATATCCCGAGAACAGTATTACGTACAAGTTTACGTAGGTTTTACGTAAGTATCCTTCACAACCGAGGATAGGGGTACGTGGGGGTTTACGTAGGTTTTACGTAAGTGCCTGACACAACCGAGGCAGTAGTGAGTATAAATTCACGTAGGTTTTACGTGAGTGTCCTTCGCAACCTGAGGACAGTGAGTAGCATAAGTATACGTAGGTTTTACGTATGTGTCCTGCACAACCGAGGACGATGGTATGGTAGTCTAGTAACAGTGTATGTACGAATCTATTCAATCTCATTCCTTCAATCCCATTCCCAAGCCCTGGGAATCCCATGCCTTAGTAAGAGTGTGAACTCACCTTGGTTTGCTCGGTATGCTATGTTATGCACTCACAAGTAATCAGTCAAGTCCTATTGTGTGCACGTGTAATAAATCAGTTCATGTTCGTATTAATACGCAGGTAATTTATATCATAAAGCGTTTGACAGTTAACATCATGTACCACATACGATAGAGTTCTTGGTTGATACGAACAAGGTTATTCAGTAACACAATTAACAGAATCGTCGTGTTTAACAGGATCAACATGCTTAACATGATAACATAATTTCGCAGAACTACTACACTTATCATGGTTTACATGTGTAACTACGTTACATACTTAACAAGATTTCATGCATAAGATAATAGAGTTATCTATTTACAGAGCTGTTATTTAATGTGGTTGCTGATGAACAGAGTTGAGTTAGGCATGTATACATTAAACATCGGACACCCAAATCCCTTGATTAAAACTCGGACACTAAGGAGGGGGCTTCCCCTGTTTAAAAGTCGGATATGGGGGTAACCCCTTAAAAATTCGGACAAGATTCATGGGGGGTTTAAAAGTCGGACAGAACATGGGGGTTTAAAACTCGGACCTGCTACAAACTAGGCCAAAAGGTCGGACCCCTTACAAGGGTTAAAAAGTCGGACAGTGGTCACAAAACTCGGACCACCTGCATACAATTTAAAGGTCGGACAACACTAAAACTCGGACCCCTCCTTTACTAGGGTTAAACATCGGACTTAGGGCATCCATTAAGAAACTCGGACAACACATAAAGGTCATGAAACTCAGACAATGTTAACAAGTAAAACTCGGATCCCTAACCCCCTTTAAAACTCGGACCTTGAGTCCTTATAACAATCATCGGACAACATGTATATAAGCAACAATACTCGGATACAAGGCTTCTCAAAAGGTCGGACATCATATCTCACATAAAATTCGGACAAGTTAATCAATACAAAAACTCTGACAAACATTTCAATCATTCATTCTTTGAAATTGAAGCAATTACGTTTCTTCGTTCAACAGTTACATTCTTACGACTAGAAAACCCTAATTTCATGATTTCCATAGTACAATAATCATTTATCCATCGGTCATTCTAACATATCTTGTATCTAATCATCAGCAATCAACTATACAACCACTCAATCATCATAATCACAATAATCAGCATCACATTAAAGCACAGAACCCTCATATGAAAGCTAGGGTTTACAAGTATTACAATAATCAAGAATTGATGCAATCAAATAATCAATTAGGGTTTACAAGTATTACAATAATCAATAAACAATTACCTTGAATGATTCTAGAGAAAGAGAGGAATCAAGAGTGATGGATAACTTGCCAATGATGATGGTGATGATTGCCAGAGAATTAGAGAATAACAGTACGTGTCTTGCTTTGTGTAAATGATTAGTGAAAAGGAATTAGGGTTAAGTATGATTTAGGTTTCACTAATAACTCTTTACACCCTTTATTATTATGTTTTACAATAGTGCACCATCTCAAACAATTTCACAGTTTCACCACCAAGTTTATGCATTTGGCAAGTCTTTCACAATTAACAAACAACCATGCACAATCACCCAATACGATACATTGTATTAAAACGTTACAGTTCCATAGCAACTAATTGTGCAAATAAATAACTACACAATAAATGATCGTGCAATAAATGCGAAATAGGAATCTTGGAAATTCGAGTTGTCACAGATTTTAATTCAACAATGGTGATACTTTGATATTACACTTAACGTTGAAATATATTATCTTTATGCTTCCGCTGTGCATTCATTTATATTGTGTGGTTTGACTATAATGTTGCCAACTACGTCACGGTAATCCCCCACCGGGCCCACCGGTGAGACACGTGGAAATCGGGGTGTGACAATTACATCAAGTTCAACTTAATGACCATGATTAATCACATATTTAAGTACCAACCTCTGTACCACTTGTACGACAAACATAACCAAATACAAAGAATGATGCCGATTCATGTTCCACGCTTACCAACCTGGGAACACTGGCAAGTTAGGTTTTTTCTATTCAAAGAAAATATCCACCCAAGCCTGACCAGCCTTGGGTGTTACCGAGTCATCAACACTCGGTTTCTTACCTCCCCTCTTCTTCTCATAGAACTCTTTAACCCCTTTGACTTTTCGATCAATCATCTTACCAAAGATATGTTTTACCTTCGGGTTAAAGGCCTTTTCAACATCAAAAACCTTTTTATCATCATAAAATTGGATTGATATCTCAACTTACCAATTTTTCTTTTAAAATTTTCAGCCCGAAGTGATGGAAAATTCTCATCATCTACAATCGGAACTGATTTTTCACCATTTACTGCAACATGTGGCTCCTCTGATTTTGTGGAATCAGATTCATCGCCATAAGATAGCTCCTCTGATTTTGACCTATCAGAATCATCTCTAGAACTATCAACAGACTTTTTAACCACCCATTTCTGGTTGTTAGATTTAGCTCTTTTGTTGTAAAACTTGTTTGAACATTCACCAATTTCAAATTTTGAGTTTTTGAATAATTTGGTTCGGTCAATTGGCGGTTCAAACTCAACCACTTTCTCTTTGAGTTTGGAAACTCCATGTTTAGTTTGAATTGCTTGCGAACAGTTCACCGCAAGATGTCCAATTCTACCACATTTGAAACAGGTTCGAGTTTTCTTTCTCTGATTAGCATTCTTCATTTCTTCTTGCTTCTTTGCAAGGAACTCTCTGTTTGACTGTCTCCAAAATGCTTTCTTTTCTTCTTCTTCTAATGATGTACCTGAAACAAATGTCATTTTTGATTTAAAATCACGAACATATCTTTCATTTTTCCGTTTTTCTGTTGGAGTAAAACCAAGACCTTTCTTTATGAAATTACCATGGTTAGGTTTCTTTTGAAAACCAGAACCAGAACTGTAACCCTTTTTTCTTGTTTAATCTTTGTTACACTCTTGAGGTGTATTTTTTAGGTTTATCAGTAAGATTAAAATCTTTTATTTCAGAAATATTGATTTCTGTTAATTTGAAAACCCGTCGAGCCGGCACGGGGTACTCCCAATCATCCAATCGAGATCTCGGATGGGTCATCCTTCCATGGAACGCCCTATCAAGGTCCCGATAGCTACCAGGCGAGGTTTGACCAATGTAATTGGTACTTTACACCTTCACATCATTACTCGCCACATGATCAACTGCAACAACAGGATCCTTCTGAGGATTCGCGGTTCGTGGCCGTTACGCCACCACCACCGCCACTGGTTCAACCAGTAATTCCAGATCCGCCAAGGCGTAGAAGATCAGGAGCACGGATGTCTACCCGAGGAGGGGAATTTCATTTCAGCACCCCTCGCCACTCGAGTGCTAGTCACTTTCCGTCAGTACCTGAAGAAGAACCACAATTAGGGGAACCTTCTGGTCACCCTGCAGAGGTGAATTCTGCACCAGTTGCACCACCTCCGCCACCATTCGGATATGACAATCCGATACCAGCGTACGGCGCTTCCACGGCGTACAATCCGTTTGAGCAGCCGACTCACACGCACTACAACTATAACTATGATGCCGATCCATACGTGGTAGCGGCAAATTACAATGCCCTCCATGGAACCTCTTGGAGACCAGATTACTCAGCTCATGGGTATCCAATACCTCCTAGACCTCCGGTTCAGCAACCGTTGCAGCAGCCACGTTTTTCTCCACCGGAGCAAGAAGAAATACTCCACCGTTTAAACCGTGTGGAACGAGACTTCGAACAAGAACGCAAGAGTAATCGTGGATTTCTCAAGGGCCTTGCAAACCTACTAAAAGGGAGGAAGAAACGAGACCATTAGTCTCCTTATGTAATGTTGTATTTGCAATTTAGTCCCTGCGTGGACATTTATCGTAATTCAGTCCCTACGTGGACTTATCTCTTAGTCCCTACGAGGACATCTATCTTGTATTTGGTCCCTGCGTGGATGTGTTTTTCTATGAGCCTTTGCGTAGGTATTTATTTATTTAAAAGTCCCGTTTAGGGCAGCGTGTAATCATATTTGAAATTTATGGAATGTTATGTTATAAATTTCATTTTTGTTATTTTTATATATATATATGAGATAAATCAAAAATCATTCCTTTTAAATTTAAATCTGCCTAAAATAAAGAATCTTAAGAGTGAAACCTAGCCAGGTGTCTTTATTAGATCCGGCCAAGATGGTAAGACCTGATTAAAAGATTCAGATTTCCTGTTAACCTCTGTAATCATGTTAACGTTCATGGCAGATGTGATTCGTTAAAATCGCACACGTCATTCTTATATAAGAATCCTTCTAAGGATTCCAAAGCCCAAATTAATGATTTATAAATCATGGGTTAAATCGTCAATAAGGATGATCAATTATTAAACATCCATTAGCGATGTAGTGCCTACGGGCCAAACTTATTAAACATCCATTAGTGATGAAGTGCCTACGGGCCAAATTATTAAACATCCATTAGTGATGTAGTGCCTACGGGCCATAATTATTGTCATATAAGACAAAAGGCAGTGGTGGTCTATGACTCCCTGTCAGAAAAGGTAAAAGAACTACGGTTCAAACCTTCATACCTTGATTCTCTGTAATCTCGGCTAATATTATAAAAACGTCCTCGTGACTAGGCTTTTATGCCAATAACAATATTGTTTGTAATTAGGATAAGTATGTTCAAATCCTAAATAAAAGTGAGTAACAAATTAACCAAATATGGTCTCTGTTTACCATGGTTAATGAATTGCCATAAAAGGCAATTCCATAATAAACTCCTAAATAAAATTTTTCGTTATCTTCTGTAGCAGATTCAAGTTACCATGGCTGATCCAAGTGGGGAGAATAGTCATTCAAAAGAAGACGAATACGATAACGCCCAGGTTCATTTGACGGGCGCAGAATTAAAAGCTCTTGTCGACAATGCTGTTAAGGCAGCTCTGGATCGACAATACGAGGAGTATACTGAATCTCGGAGCAGAACCATATCCAAACCACACTCCAAGCCGAAAACCCACTCAAAATCACACAGCAAGCCACCGTCCAAGCCTAAAAAGGACGATGATAATCACTCGTCCAATGAAAACAGTGTCCGTCAAGAGAGTGTGTATACTGATGCGTCTCGCGCCAGGGGCTGTACCTACAAGTATTTTGTATCTTGTAAACCCCGAGACTTCACTGGGGAGAAAGGCGCAGTTGACTGCATGACGTGGCTAGACGAGATGGACACCGTGGTGGACATCAGCGGCTGTGCAGAAAGAGATGTGGTAAAGTATGTGTCACAATCATTCAAGGGCGAGGCCCTGGCTTGGTGGAGGGCGTTGGTTCAGGCCTCGGGAAAGGCTGTTCTATATAACATGACATGGGAGGAATTCATTTCTCTCATCAAGGAGAATTACTGCCCTCAACATGAGGTTGAAAAGATAGAGACTGACTTCCTGTCATTGGTGATGACAAACCTTGACTGTCAAGCTTACCTAACGAGCTTCAACACGATGTCCCGGTTGGTTTCGTATCTGGTAACCCCGGAGCCAAAGAGGATCGCTCGTTTTATCGGTGGGTTAGCCCCCGAAATAAAGGCAAGCGTGAAGGCCTCTCGGCCAGCGACCTTTAGATCTGTAGCTGACATTTCTTTGTCCCTCACTTTGGATAAGGTCCGACAAAGATCGCTGAGGAACAAAGAAGCTGAAAAGAGAAAGCGTGAAGATGATACTTCACGGAGGTCGGGCAAGAAGCACCATGGAAACGGTGATAACAAGAGGGGGTCGGAGTCAAGGAAGGATGGGCAACAGTCTAGTGAGAAGCCCAAGTGCAAGACTTGCAAGAGACATCACTTTGGAAAGTGTAGGCTCGAATCAAACTCGCAGACTCAGTCGAAGTCGTATGCTTGTGGGTTGTGCAAGTCCAAGGACCACAAGACCGTGGACTGCAAGAAGATAAAAGATGAAACCTGCTATAACTGCAACGAGAAGGGGCACATTAAAAGCAACTGCCCTAAATACGCCAAGAAGCCTGAAGAAACCAAAAAGAACAATGCAAGAGTCTTCAGGATGGAGGCGAAAGAAGCAGTGCTGGATGATAACGTGATCACAGGTACTTTTCTCGTAAATGATATCTTTGCAAGAGTACTTTTTGATTCGGGCGCTGATAAGTCTTTCGTAGATCATAAATTTTGCAAATTGCTGAATATGCCTGTCAAAACCTTAAATGTGAATTACGAGGTAAAGCTAGCAGATGGCACCATAGAAACCGTCTCCACGGTGTTAGATGGATGTGTGATATCCATTAAGAACCACTCTTTTCCTCTATCTCTACTTCCCTTTAAATTGGCCGGTTTTGACCTAGTATTGGGTATGGACTGGTTATCTCACAACCAGGCCCAAATCGTCTGCAACAGAAAGCAAGTAGTGATAAAGACTCCGTCTGGTGAATCGCTTACCATTCGGGGAGATACCCAGTACGGATTGCCTGAGCAAGTGACTATGCTCAAGGCTTCAAAATGTCTAAAGAAAGGTTGTGTCATCTACATGGCATAGGTGATTATTGAAGAGCCTAAACCGAAGATAGAAGACATTCCCGTCATTTCGGAATATCCAGAAGTTTTCCTTGAAGATCTACCTGGTTTGCCACCAGATAGGCAAGTGGAATTCAGGATCGATATCATCCCTGGAGCAGCACCTATTGCTAGAGCACCTTACAGGCTAGCACCAACCGAAATGAAGGAGTTAAGGACCCAGCTGGATGAACTGCTAGCTAAAGGTTTCATCAAACCCAGTTCGTCTCCCTGGGGAGCACCTGTCCTGTTTGTAAAGAAGAAGGACGGATCGATGCGTCTGTGCATCGATTATCGCGAGCTTAATAAGGTCACGATAAAGAATAGATATCCCTTGCCGAGGATCGACGATTTGTTCGATCAGTTACAAGGGGCAAGTTATTTCTCAAAGATTGATTTGAGATCAGGCTACCATCAACTGAAAGTCAGAGATGAAGACGTACATAAAATCGCATTTAGGACTCGTTACGGTCACTACGAGTTCCTAGTGATGCCTTTTGGGCTCACTAATGCACCGGCTGCGTTCATGGATCTCATGAATCATGTCTGCAAGCTGTACTTAGATAAATTTGTCATCGTTTTCATCGACGACATTCTTATCTACTCTAAGAACCAAGCTGACCATGAGAAACACCTTCACTGTATTCTCAAACTTCTACATCATGAGAAACTCTATGCCAAATTCTCTAAGTGCGAATTCTGGCTACGAGAAGTCCAATTTCTAGGACACGTTGTCAGCGAGCGTGGAATCCGGGTGGATCCCGCTAAAGTAGAAGCTGTCATGAATTGGCAAGAGCCAAAGACGCCTACAGAGATTCGTAGTTTCCTGGGGTTAGCAGGATATTACAGGCGTTTCATTGAAAACTTTACAAGGATTGCTGCGCCCTTAACTTCCCTAACCAAGAAGAAGATAAAATTTGTTTGGGGCCCTAAGCAGCAAGAGTCCTTTGATATTCTAAAGCAAAAGCTGAGCAACGCTCCTGTGCTGACACTACCGGAAGGTACCGAGGAGTTCGTAGTTTACTGCGATGCATCACACACTGGCATAGGATGTGTGCTCATGCAGAAAGGCAAGGTTATTGCCTATGCTTCGAGACAGTTAAAGGTGCACGAGAAGAATTACACCACCCATGACTTGGAGCTGGGTGCCGTTGTGTTCGCACTAAAGCTGTGGAGGCATTATCTGTATGGTATCAAGTTTGTGATCTATTCTGATCATAAGAGCCTTCAACATCTGTTTAATCAGAAGGAATTGAACATGAGGCAACGCCGTTGGATGGAGACTTTAAATGATTATGATTGTGAAATCAGATATCATCCCGGCAAGGCGAATGTAGTCGCTAATGCCTTAAGTAGAAAGTAAAGGGTGAAACCCATTCGAATCAATGCCAAGAGCATTGAAATCAAGAATAATTTGATTGAAAGGTTGTTAGCTGCACAGCGAGAAGCTGTGTTGGAAGCTAACTATCCTAAAGAGAAGTTAGGAGTAACTGAGGAGCAGTTAACTCTTAGCAAGGACGGAATTTTACGATTGAATGGACGAATATGGGTTCCGATTTATGGAGGACTACGAGATGTTATCCTCCAGGAAGCCCATAGTTCCAAATATTCTGTTCACCCGGGAGCTGATAAGATGTATCAGGATCTAAAGGCAAATTATTGGTGGATAGGCTTGAAAAAGTCTGTAGCCGCTTATGTAGCAAAATGCTTAACTTGTGCGCAAGTCAAAGCTGAGCATCAAAAGCCATCTGGCTTGCTACAACAGCCTGAACTTCCCGAATGGAAGTGGGAATGTGTAACTATGGATTTTATTACCAAGTTACCCAAGACGAGGAAAGGAAATGACACAATATGGGTTATAGTCGATAGACTGACTAAGTCAGCTCATTTCTTACCCATCAAGGAGACTTATAGCTCTGACATGTTAGCCCAGTTATACGTTGATAAGATTGTAGCCTGCATGGCATACCTGTGTCTATTATCTCTGACCGGGATACTAGATACACGTCTCATTTCTGGAAAAGCTTCCAACAATCTTTGGGCACACGTTTGAATTTTAGTACGGCTTACCATCCTCAGACAGACGGTCAGAGTGAGCGTACTATTCAAACGTTGGAAGACATGCTACGTGCATGTGCTATCGATTTGGGTGGTAGTTGGGATAAGAACCTACCATTAATCGAATTCTCCTACAACAATAGCTACCATACCAGCATAAAGGTTGCGCCTTTCGAGGCATTATACGGTAGAAAGTGTAGATCGCCTGTTTGTTGGGCGGAAGTTCAATTATCAGGACCAGAGATAGTCTTCGAAACGACGGACAAGATTGTCCAGATTCGAGACCGTCTCAAAGCTGCCCGAGATAGGCAGAAGAGTTACGCGGATCCAAAGCGTAAAGATTTTCACTTCGAAGTAGGTGAAAAAGTGTTACTTAAAGTATCACCCTGGAAGGGGGTGATGCGTTTCTGTAAGAAAGGCAAACTAAGCCCGAGATACATAGGACCTTTCGAGGTTATCAAACGTGTCGGGTCTGTTGCCTATAAGTTAAACTTACCAGAAGAGCTCAATGGAATTCACAATGTGTTCCACATCTGCAATCTGAAAAAGTGCTTCGCTGACGAATCACTGGTAATACCCCATACAGATGTTCATATAGATGAGAGCTTGGAATTTGTGGAAAAACCTTTGTCGATTAAAGATCGACAGGTAAAGAAGCTTCGAAGGAAGCATGTACCTATAGTAAAGGTCAGGTGGGATGCCCGTAGAGGTCCCGAATTCACGTGGGAGGTTGAAGCCACGATGAAAGAAAAATACCCTTATTTGTTTCAGTAAATCTCGGGTCGAGATTTATTTTAAGGGGGTGAGGATGTAACACCTCGAAATTTTGTGTCCAATAATGTGTTAACACGTGTCATGAGTTTACACGTGGCATCAAATATTAAATAAAGGACTAAAGTTGACAAACCTTGAAAGTATGTAAATTCGAGGGTTATAAATGTCAACAAAGGGTAAATATACTGTATAGTAACCCTAATGGATGCTCGTACCTTCAAAAGAATAAATCATGGATCGTACGGAGCGAAACGCGGAAGAAAGTGAGAGATTACAAGCTATAAGGGTTAATTGTGTCAACATGTTTAATTTATACCTCTGAGTGACCCTTTGACGAACCCGAGGCTTTGTAACAGTAAAATACGCTCACTAGAATATACGATATAAATTCCGTGAAGTTCCGTTTTAAAACGAGAAAGTTATGATCAAATTCGTATGAGAGGGGTTAAAAGCGTCAACAATAAAAGTTAAGGCTTTTCGGATAGTAATTAAACTAACCGGGGACTTAATAATGCGAGTAAAGTTCACGAGGCCCTTAACGGTAAATAATAGAGGGCCAAATCGCAAAGTTACCCCTTCGAAACCGAAAGGTCAGGTTAATGATTACAAAAGATTTGAAAATCTTGGAAATCAGGCCTCAGGCGGCCCGCCTGAGTGAAATAAGCAAGTTAATGCGGGCCGCGAGCCACCTGTGGATACGTTTCCTGACATGAAGATTCAGGCGGCCCGCGTGCATGTAGCTTGAATCTAATGCGGGCCGCGTACAAGTCCCAGATGCAGAATTCTTGGACAGACTTGCTGTTTGAAGTTGTGAACGATCACTTGAGCAATAAATGAAGCATGGGCGCCCTCTACATGCCCCTTAGCACCCAGGGCCACCTGCTGAACATCCATGATGCCTTGTAGGTTGATGTGTAATGATCTTATGCATGAAATGTTACTATAAAAGGCCATACATTGTGCACAAGTAAATCACACCTCAAACCTGCATTCTAAACCATCTCTGGAGCTCTCAAGCACTCTTCTAACATTCTAAGTCGTGCACCAAGCTTCTGTAAGTGTGTCTACCCTTTTATGGCTTAGTTTAGCTTAAAAGTCAATCCGTCATAATTAACGATTGACTTTGCGATAAATCACAAATGGTCCAGTGATTAACCGAATCAAAGGTAGTTATTTGTTGGTATTCATGTGGGCATTAAACCCTTAAAAGGGTTCCCCCTGATCACCACTCTAACTAGTTCAAATATCGAGTCAAACATGCTTAGAAAAAGTCAACAGAAATGTTATTTTGCGATTTCTTGCATAATCTATAATGTAGATGATATGTAACCTGTTTGAACACTCATAAAACATGATAATAAGTATATAAACTAGTCTAAGCTTGTTTGATCCGACCATTTATTGTTTTGACCCGGTTCGGAGCCGAAAGTCGCAAAAGTTTGACTTTTGCATTGACTTCAGTTCTGACCCGTTAAAGTTTGATGTAGATATGCCTTAGGACTCTCTTAGGCTCAGGTTACATGATGGTATAAACCTCTGTGACCGGTTCGTTGTTTGTCCGAGTCTTTTACACATTTCCGTTAAATGCTTAAAAGTTGACTGTAACGCCCTTTTTAATTTAAAACGAGAATTTCGGACATGTGAACGAATCATAACCTTAGTTACTGATTTCTAAGCATGTCCCTAAAAATTCATGTCAATCCGAGGTCC
Source organism: Helianthus annuus (assembly GCF_002127325.2). Lineage (NCBI taxonomy): Eukaryota > Viridiplantae > Streptophyta > Magnoliopsida > Asterales > Asteraceae > Helianthus > Helianthus annuus. Next base: position 27,258,709 of record NC_035433.2, read on the forward strand.
AGAATAGGAGTTATACTAAATAGCGCAAATTGCGAAACTTTAGTAATTAAATAGCGCAATTAGCATAACGCCTATCTAAACCCGGATTTCGACACCAAACCTTTTACTCACTGATGTAAAATAATATTTTGGGATTTTTAAAGATTTTTAATTATTTTTAACCTGCCCATAACCTGCGGTTATGGCAACGGTTCGGTAAATACCAGATATACCCTTTTCGGCCATAACTTGAGTTCTACAAGGTCTTTTGACCCGATTCTAGTTGCCACTGATTTTAATTAATAAATAAAGTATTTTAGACCTTATAAACCCTTCGGGAAACTCAGATTTCCTGTAGAACTCATAAACCTCTTTCATAATCTTTAAAAAGACCGAAATGCCCCTACGGGGCATAATATGAACTTAAACTCGTTACGGGCATTATGGAAGGTATTCTACTGATACCACAACCTCTTTAAAGCATGTTGACTTAGGAAAATAGTGTAGGACTCTTACGGTTACCCGTTGCGCCTTTTGCGCGCACGGTTCGGCTTATCACACTCCATTCACGGTTTTCGCCTTTCACGCGATTAAACCGTAACTATACTTTGAAACTGACCGGTCTAAGCTACGGCTAAATTAAAGACCCGTTAGGATTCTAATAGGTTAAATTAAACCTTCGTTCCAGATTAGGGGACCGGTAAAAGCTATCTGCAATTTATTTCAATTTAAGGAATTATACTTGCAAAGGTAAATACTTTTAACTTATTTTCCGTTATACGGGCTTGGGTTACGGTATCTAAAATACCGCTTGGTCGGGCAATTGACCCCAACTCATTAGTAGTTGGGTATTATCAATGTGACCCGTTTAAAAACTTGTTTTGTTGGCTTTACGCCTTTGGGGGCTTAATGACCATGTCCCGGATATCCTTGGCAGCATTTTACGAAATGACCACGACCTTGACATCCCGGTGTAGGCGTACACCCGGCATTATGTCCATGACTATAAAAGTATAGCCGTTGGTTACCCGCCACGGTTTTATGCTATGTGGCGTGTCTATTAAACTTTAACCCGGCACGACCCGGGCGACCGAACGCATAGTAACATGTAATTCTTTACAAGATTTGATTATAAATTATCCCAAGTTATAAAGAGTTTGTGCCGTGAGCATTTAAACCAATTTTATTAAACATTTTTACAAAAGTGTCAGTTGAATATATTTACCAGTGTAAACTGACGTATTTTCCCAAAAAGACTAAATGCAGGTACTATGCGTAATTGGCTGGGATTTCTCCTTAGCATCATTAGAAGTATCGCAAGCTTAAGATGCCTGAAGTCTGTTGAACAATACTTTTGTTATTTTTATTTGATCCCCTGTGGATTTTAATTCAACACTGGTGATACTTTGATATTACACTTAATGTTGAAATATATTATCTTTATGCTTCCGCTGTGCATTCATTTATATTGTGTGGTTTGACTATAATGTTGCCAACTACGTCACGGTAATCCCCCACCCGGCCCACCGGTGAGACACGTGGAAATCGGGGTGTGACAATTACATCAAGTTCAACTTAATGACCTTGATTAATCACATTTTTAAGTACCAACCTCTGTACCACTTGTACGACAAACATAACCAAATACAAAGAATGATGCCGATTCATGTTCCATGCTTACCAACCTGGGAACTCTGGCAAGTTAGGTTTTTTCTATTCAAAGAAAATATCCACCCAAGCCTGACCAGCCTTGGGTGTTACCGAGTCATCAACACTAGGTTTCTTACCTCCCCTCTTCTTCTCATAGAACTCTTTAACCCATTTGACTTTTCGATCAATCATCTTACCAAAGATATGTTTTACCTTCGGGTTAAAGGCCTTTTCAACATCAAAAACCTTTTTATCATCATAAAATTGGTTTGATATCTCAACTTTACCAATTTTTCTTTTAAAATTTTCAGCCCGAAGTGATGGAAAATTCTCATCATCTACAATCGGAACTGATTTTTCACCATTTTCTGCAACATGTGGCTCCTCTGATTTTGTGGAATCAGATTCATCGCCAGAAGATAGCTCCTCTGATTTTGACCTATCAGAATCATCCCTAGAACTATCAACAGACTTTTTAACCACCCATTTCTGGTTGTTAGATTTAGCTCTTTTGTTGTAAAACTTGTTTGAACATTCACCAATTTCAAATTTTGAGTTTTTGAATAATTTGGTTCGGTCAATTGGCGGTTCAAACTCAACCACTTTCTCTTTGAGTTTAGAAACTCCCTGCTTAGTTTGAATTGCTTGCGAACAGTTCACCGCAAGATGTCCAATTCTACCACATTTGAAATAGGTTCGAGTTTTCTTTCTCTGATTAGCATTCTTCATTTCTTCTTGCTTCTTTGCAAGGAACTCTCTGTTTGACTGTCTCCAAAATGCTTTCTTTTCTTCTTCTTCTGATGATGTACCTGAAACAAATGTCATTTTTGATTTAAAATCACGAACATATCTTTCATTTTTCCGTTTTTCTGTTGGAGTAAAACCAAGACCTTTCTTTATGAAATTACCATGGTTAGGTTTCTTTTGAAAACCAGAACTAGAACTGTAACCCTTTTTTTCTTGTTTAATCTTTGTTGCACTCTTGAGGTGTATTTTTTAGGTTTATCAGTAAGATTAAAATCTTTTATTTCAGAAATATTGATTTCTGTTAATTTGAAAACCTTTTTAATCAATTCAGTTTTGACACCTCTTATTGGAAATTCCTCATCACAATATAATTTTTCCGAATCATTCAAAGTGTATGCAACTTTAAATGTCTCATCATCCAAATTAGATTTTGATAACAGGAATTCATTACTATAAACTCTCTTGCCTTGTTTTTCATTTTGACCCTGAATGCTGGACTCAGACTTTGACTCCGACATCGACTCCGACTTTAACTCCTCAGTTTCATCGTTATCTAACACATGATCCACCACTTTCTTCATCAATTGAGATTGTTGATCAGTGTCAGACGATGTAAACGTGACATCAATACTTTCTGGCAAATTGACTGACGACTCCGTCTCCCACTGTAAGTTTGTAGCCTTTTTGACTCTTTCAGAATTTGGATTTCTGGGCAAATATCCATTTTCCAGCGGGGGTGGGCACTTGTTGTAACTGACACCTTGTTTCTTACCAGAATTTTTCCTGTCAGCCTTTTTCTTAGTGTCTTTCTTCTTCTCAGTCTTTTTCTCTGGAGTCTTTTCTTCAGAAACTTTTTCAGCATTCTTTTCTTCAGTTACTTCATCATCTTCAAATGCCTTCATGCCTTCAACAGTAGGATAGATCCTGTCAATGACATAAGAAGTACATGAGTAACTTTTCAACAAACGATTAACCCTTTCTGTTTCAATTCTTTGTAACTCTAACTTTTGTTCCAGAGCAGCACACTTCTCGATGTAATTGTTCACAACTTTTTGTTTAATCATGAAAGCTCCCTGAAGTGTCTTCATTGCTGTAGCCTGCTCTTCACTTGTGTCATTATACATGTTCATGGCTTTGTTTAGCACATCATATGACTCCTTCAATCTGTTCATACTGTGAATCAATGAACTGTTTTGTTTCTTCATTTCTTCATAGTTTTCACACAATACTGGACACTTTTTCGCAACAGCTTGTTCATCAATTTTAAACTTTGGAACTTCTTTCACTTTTTGCCTTACTACCAGTACTGCTTCATCTTCACTGTTGACCGGTGTCTTTACCTTTTTCTTTTTCTTCTTGGCTTTCTCGTCTTCACTATCACTTTCAGCCATCATCTTCAAATGATCTCTCATTTGTTTAGCATAATACTCATTTACATCATCATCACTATCTTCTTCTATTCGAGCAACAAACGCTGGGTGAGCTTTTAATACTTCTTTGTCTGGACAATAGTCATCCCAGCTGAAGTTTTCCCAGGTAAAACCTTCAGGCATCTTCTCATCATCTTGATCTATTACCAATGCTTTGCCATCAGCTGAAATATACTTATCCCAATTGAAATTTGTTGATGATTGTTTTTCATCGTGATCCACCAAGCATGCTTTTTTTTGAAGAATCTTCAATCACTTTCCTCCCATGAGCAACCTGTGGTTCTTGTTGACTTGATGATTGAGAAACTTGATGATAGATTGCTTTCCGATAGTAATCATTGTCATTGTTGAACGGATTTTGAGCTCCACTTGCTTCGCGGTTCTTGCACTCTCTCTTGAAGTGTCCTTTTTGCCAGCAACGAAAACAAGTAACTTTAGATTTATCAAACCCTAAGGTAGAAACACATGCATCACAAAAATCATCTCGTCCCGTGATCTGCTTGAATTTCTCAGCTCTTCTCAACACACTAGCAAAACACCATTTTATATCCATTAATTCCATTTCTTCAGCATCGATCTGATCGTAATCTTCTTTAGTCAGCATTGGATTCCGGATCCGACCTGCAACAAAACTTCCATATGATTCTAAAACAGCTCCTAACAGGGACATGTGGCTCTTTGCAACTTCTTCAGTTTAATCTTGATCATTTTCCAGATTCAGAACAATGTTGCATTGTAGCTTTCTACCACACTTTGTCACTGTCAAGTTTGGTCAAATGAAGGATATGATGAGAAACTTGTTTTGCTACTTGATCCTATTGAAGAACTTCCGGATGAATTCTTTGCATTGTAAGCAGTTTCAACCTTTGGAGAAAAATTTGTGGTTTTGTCATTTAATCCTGCTTTGTAGTAAAGCCCGATGTCTTGTTCACCATCGAAATCTTTCATCCTAGAGATCTTTCTCTGTTCCATCTCCTGAGCTTCAATCTTTTCAATAAATTTGCTAAGTGTCAGATTACTGAATCCTTTCTTGTTCCTTAGCATCATGAGATAAGTGCCCCAAGTCTCGTGTGGCAACGCATCAGCAAGTTTTTCAATCAATTCTTCATTATCTTTTTCAATGCTTAACCTCCTCATGTTGGCTAAAAGATTGCAATATCTTTCAATAATCTGCTTTGTGCTCTCATTTTTCAATCCTCGAAATAAATCAAACTCTTTCTTTAAAAGCGATTTCTTGTTCTTAATCATTTCCTGACTACCAACAAACTTTGATCTTAATGCTTTCCAAATCGAATAAGAACTTCCGTTATGTTGCAGTAGGACCAAAATATCTTCCTTCACTGCTTGTTGTAGTAGACTTAGCATCATTTTCTCATCTTTGTATTTCTTTCTGTTTTCAGCACTCAGGTCTTTGATAGCAATCACTTCTTCATCGTCATTCATCGGTCTCACATACTTCGTTTCAACACATTCCCAAGCATCTAAATAGTTAGCTTGTACCCAGTTTTCAAACCGTCCTTCCCAACCCTTATATTCCTTAATGTTCATTAGCTTAGGCGGCTTTTGCATAGTCCCTGTTTCATTTTCCAACATCGTGTTCTATGCAATAGTGATTCGGGGTAACCGGGGTAGCGAATGCGTTATAAAAATCTTCGTCCATGATTCGGATTTCAAGAAATTTTCAAGACTGTCTTTCAAGCGAAATAACCACACTTCACACAATAACTGTTCAAGCGAAATCACTAAACACTGATTCAAGCGGAATCAGTCAACCAATGTTCAAACAGAAACACAATTTGAAGTGAAATCAAAAGTGTATTTCCAAGCGGAATCACCAAGTAACTTTGGAGCGGGATCAACCAGTAATTTGGAGCGGAATCACACTTAACTTCCAAGCGGAACCTTGTTTCAAGCGGAATCTCAGCAAAATTTCAAACGAAATAACCTATCTGAAGCGGAATAAAAAAAAAAAAACTCAAGCGGAATCACTGTGACGTCATCATTCACGCGATGGTTTTCCAGCGGAATTATAGAAATAATCAGTTTTAGTTCGAATTTTAGCCTGAAACTTTTAAGGATTTGTTAAATCATAATTCCGAGTGTACTGATAAAATTTGAGCCAATTTTAACCGTAAAATGATGTTTAATTTGAAAAGAAGGTGTAGAAACACAGAAAACACAGCTGAAATGGTATGAACTCTTCCTCCTGAGCTCTGATACCACTTGTAGGATCGATTTCGGACCCAAACGAGTCGATCAGAAGAGTTTATCTCAGTTTCAGAGGCGGAAACTAAGAAACTGAGTTTAATTCAGCAAGAAATACACTTTAAACTGTCGTTTGATTGATAATAATGATGTTTACATCAATTCGACACTTCGGCAGCACTTCGTTGTAAACCGGAATGAACAGTTGCTTAATTTCGCTTGGGAGTGCCTATTTATAGGCTTCTGATTCCGCTTGAACATGTATATGTTCAGTTCAAGCGGAAATACAATAATAATATTCAAGCGAAATCATGACAAACATCTCGAGCGGAATAAGGACACTTGCTGATTTCGCTTGAAAATGACCTAAAGCGGAATCACTCCTATTTCCATTATCTCGATTTTCGTGTCCTGATTTAATACATTCTATACAAGACTCGATACAAGACGAAGACAGCAGATGGATGCACCAACAAAAATATATTCGTAAAAGTATTTCCGGAATTATAATACGTGATGGCATTTTGCTAAGTTACATTATTTTGCCCTAAATAATATAACTAGTTTACAAAATAATAAATAATCACATAAGTGTTATAGTATAAAAATATATATTCGAATTATATATTTATCCATTTTTATTTCAGAAAATCAACCTCCGACACTTGTATTTTGTTACAAAAATTATGGTGAAGTTTATATTCGAAACACAAGTTATAAAATATACTTGTAACACTTGTTTGGAAAAAAAATATTTTCTAAGTGTTGAAATTTTTAGAAAATTTCGCCAGAGTTTCCCCTAAAAACGGAGGTGTCCATGCTATTAAGCATATCATTTTCTTTTCAAAATCAATCAACAAGCATCAACAATCAATCCTTACATTACCGAAAGCAAAAATATATGTGTTACACACTAATCATGAACTTGATACTTTTTGAAAACGCGTAGTAACTTGGTAAAGCTTTTATTGGACTTAGTTAACTTCCAAAACGTACTTATTCCTTTGAAAATCATTTTCTTACCAAAGTTTAGTGTTTACAACTTGTAAACAATTTTTACAAAAATTACCCTTTTGAACTCTTCTTGTAAATAAAATATCCTCATTCTTGTCTTATGTCTAAAAATGGTGTAAGTGTTTGAAATAGTCATGATTTTCCAAAAACCGCTTTTCTAACTTGGTTTATTTATAAGAATCTTTTGTAAAGTTTGGATCAACATGATCATCCATCAACTTGTTCACTTATATTTTAAGAAAATCATCTTTATTCAAGTTCATGATCAAACTAGAAGGTGGTTATTTTATGTAGCACATAACCACTTTCTAATCTTGTTAAATCATTTTACTAAATATTATTTAACAAGATTCATGTGGTGATTAACATCATACAATCAAGAATCATCATAAAATTAACAACATGTTCACTACAACATCATACAATCAACATTTCATCTTCAAGTAACTTTCATGTAAAATCTTATGTTCATCTTCTTAGTGTTCTTGTTCTTTAGTGTTTTGAACATAACCATCCTACTACAACTTTCAACTATGAAACAAGATGAACAAGAGTGTAACAAGGACTTACTACTAGCACAAAGGCTAGGGCTGATTCTAGTGAAGAAGATGATGAAGAATGATGAGGAAAAAGCAAGAAACAAGGTCCTTTGAAGCTCCACAAGTTGCAACTTCCTTGAATCACCTTGTAAGCTTGAATGAAGCTTAAAAATGGAAGATGATGGTTGTGAAATGGTGGTGGTGGTGGCGGGTATGGCGAGCCGAGAGGAAGAGGGAGAGATGAGTGAAGGAGTGGGGTGAAGATGTGGAAGGATGGTGATGATCTATAGGACCTTACTTATAAGATGTCTCCCAATATCTTGGCAACCACAACAAGCTACAATCTATTAAAATAATGGAGTTAAATCTAAGATCAAGATGTGGAGCATGGTGTGGATGATTTGTAGGTCCCTTGGGGACCGATTTTAGTTGGGGGGGGGGGGTTAAGGGTAAAGTTTTGTAACTAAATTGCAAAGGTTAGTTAGATTTCAAGTAATATGTTTATATATGTTAGCTATTTGATTTTTAGTGGGTGTTAGGGTGTTCGGGGATCATAACTAGCCAGGAAATAAATAAACAATGTGTCTGGCAAAAATTTGGTGTTCCGGGTAATGTCCGGTCATTTAGTTAGATACTGTTTCATTAAAGTGTTTAATTAGTCTGTAAAGTGTCTTTTATATATATTTTTGCAACACTTTTAATTCCCGGTACTTAGGAAAGCATACAGGACCATTCTGCCATATTTTTGCACTTTACTAGTATGTTACAGTGCTGGATTTTATAAATAAATGTAGAATTCTACATTTAAAGTGTGTTTTAGGCACTTCCCGGCACTATAACTATCACCTAGTGACGCAGTTTTGTGGTCCTCACTTCATACTAGTGTAGTACCTTATCCCTGGCTCATACTAGGCCTCAAAAACACTGTCTGTCTATTGTTGGCATTGTCAGCATGTTTCTAAATCATCCGTTCAGTGTGCTAACTGTGCTTTGTGCATCAAGTATGTCACTAATATTTGTGTGTCATAAATGGAGTGATTGTATGAAATATGACGCACATGTATGTATGATACAAAAATCATAAAGCAGTTTAAATTGTCAGTTGTAATCAAGCACAGTCATTAAGCACATAATTAAAATTAATTAATTATACAGTACCTGTAATTGTGAGGGTTGTCACATTCTCCCCCCATTAAGAAAATTTCGTCCCGAAATTTTAGGTTCTGCTTCTGGTTGTAGGGGTCTTGGGGAACAAATGTGGGTATTTTTCTTTAATACGATCCTCACGTTCCCACGAGAATTCTGGCCCGTGTCGTGCATTCCATCAAACCTTGACGAGTTTGACACTACTCCTGCGTGTTTTGTTAACCTTCCAATCCCTAACCTTAATTGGTTCTTTGATAAAGTGTAGTGTGTCGTCAACATGAATTTCGTCGGTAGGAATGACTACCGTTTCTTGAGTTGGACTCTTTTTCAAATTTGATACATGGAATGTATCATGAACGCCATTAAGTTCAGCAGGTAGGTCCAACTTGTATGCTACCAAACCAACCCTTTTCAGAATTTTGAATGGACCGATGTACCTGGGGTTCAACTTCCCACGCTTCCCAAAGTGTGCCACACCCTTCCAGGGTGAAACCTTCAATAAAACCATGTCTCCTACCTCAAATTCCAGAGGCTTCCTTCTTAGGTCCGCATAACTCTTTTGTCGATCACAAGCCGCTTTGATGCACTCTCGGATCTGTGCAATCTTGTCTATCGTTTCCTGGACCAATTCCGGACCAACTAGTTGTCTATCACCCGCGTCAGCCCAACAAATCGGTGATCGACATTTGCGCCCATAGAGAGCTTCGAACGGTGCGGCTTGAATACTTGCATGGTAACTGTTATTGTATGAAAATTCGACCAACGGTAGGTGAGTGTCCCAACTTCCACCTAAATCCATAACACAAGCTCGCAACATGTCTTCTAGTGTTTGAATTGTTCGTTCGCTCTGTCCGTCTGTCTGCGGGTGAAATGTTATACACAGATTTAACTGAGAACCGAATGCTTCCTGAAAGGATTGCCAAATCCTTGACACGAATCTTCCATCTCTATCAGAGATAATTAAGAGAGGCACTCCATGACGGGCAACAATCTCTCTCATGTATATCTCAGCAAGTTTACTTATGTTGTCTTTCTCCTTGATAGGTAGAAAGTGCGCCGATTTCGTTAAGCGGTCTACAATTACCCAAATCGTATCATGGCCCTTGGGCGTCCTTGGTAATTTCGTTATAAAGTCCATCGAAATCTGTTCCCATTTCCATTGGGGTATTTCCGGTTGTTGTAAGAGACCTGAAGGCTTCTAGTACTCGGCTTTCACTCTGGCGCATGTTAAGCATTTACCAACGTATACCGCAACATCGCCTTTCATTCTTGGCCACCAATAGAAATCCTTAAGATCTTGGTACATCTTATCCGCTCCTGGATGAATCAAGTACCGTGACTTGTGAGCCTCATCAAAAATAACCTTCCGCAAACCACCAAATAAAGGTACCCAAATTCGTTTCTTGAAGCATAAAGTTCCTTCCACGTTTGGTACCAACTGCTTCTCCATCCCATGGAGATACTCATCCTTAGTATTCCTTTCTTTGAGTGCTTCTCTCTGCGCGGCTCGAATGCGCAATGAGAGATCCGTTTGAATGATCATTTCCAAAGCCCTAACCTTTGTGGGCTTGATCCTTTCTTTCCGACTCAGGGCATCGGCGACCACATTCGCCTTCCCTGGGTGATACTTGATTTCACAATCATAGTCGTTCAATAGTTCAACCCAGCGTCTTTGCCTCATGTTAAGCTCTTTTTGATTGAAAATATGCTGTAGACTCTTGTGATCCGTGTAAATTGTGCATCGCGTGCCATATAAATAATGTCGCCAAATTTTCAAAGCAAACACCACTGCGCCCAATTCTAAATCATGCGTGGTGTAATTTTTCTCGTGGACCTTTAGCTGGCGAGAAGCATATGCTATAACCTTCTGACGCTGCATCAACACACAACCTAAACCCTGACAGGAGGCGTCGCAATATACCACGAAGTCGGCCGTGCCTTCGGGTAGAGATAAGACAGGTGCGTCGCAAAGCTTGTTTTTCAACAGTTGAAACGCTTCTTCCTGTTTGTCTCCCCAATCAAACTTCTTGTCTTTCTGCGTAAGGGAGGTCAAAGGTTGAGCGATTTTTGAGAAATCCTCAATGAACCTTCGATAATAACCAGCCAAACCTAAGAACTGTCGAATCTCGGTTGGCGTCTTTGGAGTCTCCCAGTTCTTGATCGCCTCGATCTTTGCGGGATCCACATGAATTCCATCTCCATTAACCACATGACCAAGAAACTGGACTTCGCGCAACCAGAACTCGCATTTCGAGAACTTTGCGTACAACTTCTCCTTTTTAAGTAGCTCTAAAATGGCTCTTAAATGCTGCCCATGCTCTTCCTTAGTCTTTGAGTAGATCAAAATGTCATCAATGAACACAATCACAAACTTATCGAGGTACGGCTTATAAACTCGGTTCATCAAATCCATGAATACAGCTGGCGCATTCGTCAGGCCAAATGGCATAACCAGGAACTCGTAGTGTCCATGACGAGTCCTGAAAGCAGTCTTGGGAATACTTTCCTCTTGTATCCTCAACTGGTGATAACCTGATCGAAGATCGATTTTTGAGTAGAAACTTGAACCTTGTAATTGATCGAACAGGTTTCCGATCCTTGGCAGGGGATATCTGTTCTTAATTGTCAGCTTGTTCAGCTCCCGGTAATTAATACACATGCGAAAACTACCATCCTTCTTCTTAACAAACAAAACTGAAGCTCCCCAAGGCGAGAAGCTTGGCCTGATAAATCCCTTGTCTAACAACTCCTGAAGCTGCATTGACAATTCTTGCATCTCCGAAGGCGCAAGTCGATAGGGTGGCTTAGCCACAGGCGCGGCGCTTGGAACTAAGTCAATGCGAAATTCGACTTGTCTTTGTGGCGGAAATCCTGGCAAGTCTTTTGGAAAGACTTCAGGATATTCCTTTACGACTGGAATGTCCTCTAGTTTCGGCTCAGCGGCTTCTTTATCCACGATGTGTGCCAACAAAGCAACACATCCCTTCCGTAAACACTTTCTAGCTTTCAGGCAGCTAATGATCCTCAAAGGCATATCACGCTTCTCTCCGTGTACTACGATTGTTTCTCCATCGTCCAGTGGGATGCGAATGGTCTTCTCGTGACAAACAATCTCGTCTCTGTTGCTGGACAACCAATCCATCCCTACTACCACGTCGAAGCTTCCCAACTCGACTGGTCGTAGATCTAGTGTAAATTCGTGTTCTCCCAGCTCTATTACGCACCCTCTGATGACTTCATTGGTTTCAACTAGCTTTCCATTAGCCAATTCAATTGAGTATGGAATGTCTAACTTACTAGCAGTTAACCCAAGCATATTCTTAAACTCTAGTGATACAAAACTATAGTCGGCTCCAGTGTCAAACAATACAGATGCAAAGCGTTGATTTATAGGGAACGTACCAGTGACAACATTCGGGTCCTGGCGTGCTTCCCTTGCTCTAATGTTGAATACCCTTCCGCGAGCTTGATTGAGTTTTGGGCATTCACGCTTGAAGTGCCTGATGTCTCCACAATTAAAGCATCCCGGTCCTCGACCGTTACCATCTCCATTACCGCCTTGATTGTTGTTTTGATTATGGTTACCATTTCCTGCTTGATTCCCAAAGTTACCGTGATTACCATTTCCGTCATTGCGGTTCCCATGTCCGTTACCTCCCCAGTTGTTGTTACAAGACCCTCTTTGGCCACCACGGCCAGTACCAGCCCAACAAGTGTCTTTTGAGTGACCCATCCTTCCACAGGATTCACATTTGCTAAGTCTACACCGGCCAGTATGATGATGTTGGCATAAATCACACTTGGGCAGAGTGCCCATGTATCCTTTCCCTTTTTGTTCACTACCAGTCTTTACCTCAGCTGGCGGGTTTGTATCCCTCTTCTTGCTGGCACTGCCGGTACTTTTCTTAAAGTTCGAGAATTTCCTCTTGTTTTCCCATGCGGATTTGACATGTGTCTCCTTTTTCTTTGGTTCGGAAACTGAAAACTTGTTCAACCGAGTGGCTTCTTCGGTAAGTGCCACGCTGAGATCAATGGCTTCAGTAATTGTTGAAGGCTTGGACGTGGTTACCATGCTCATGATCTGGGGTGCCAATCCCCAAATGAAGCGCTCAATGCGTTTAAATTCAGGCGTGACCATGTACGGCACCACATGGGACATGAAACCTCTGAACATACTCAGCAATTTTTGGGCCTTCCATCTTTAGGTTCCAGAATTCCGTTTCTAGCTTTTGTATCTCAGCCCGCGAACAATACTTCTTCCTCTTGAGCTCCTTCAGCTCAACCCATGTTAAAGCATATGCCGCCGCCTCTCCCAATGTTTGCACTTGCAGATTCCACCATGATAGGGCACCATCAAGAAAAAGCCCTGAAATGTATGTAACTTGTTGCTCGGGAGCACACTTGCTCATCCTTAGAATAGAATCTGTCTTTTCTGCCCACCTGACGAAGGCAACAGCACCTCCAGTGCCGTCGAAGTTTAGGGGCTTACAGTCAAGGAATTGTTTGTAGGTGAAGCCTGTACAGGCAATATTGTAAACAGTCAGTATTAGTGGATGTGTAAGAAGTATCCAAATGTCATGTAATGTGTTTCAAGCGACTTAACATTACCATTGGGTGGGTTGTTATTGTTATTGTTGTTGTTGTTTGAAGTATTCCTACTTGTTTCTGCTTGGGAGGCCGCATACTGTGCTATAGCTGCGGCAATTAGCCCCTGGAGTTCCGCCTCAATAGTAGGCACGTGTGCGTTTCGTCATGGAGGCATATTCTAAAAGATGATCATTTTGGTCAGGTCATAGTAAGTAAATAATATGCGTACGTAATAACATTCATTGATGGAATAACACATAACATCCCATGTTATAATATAAAACAAATAATTCACAAAGCATGTAGTGAGAACGTTGCCATTGAGCTTTCATTAATCATGACCACAATATAGTTTTACATGTTTTACAGTACATCATACATCCAAAATAAGATCATAGGGTTACATCACCCCCAAAAATACAAGTCAGTCTACACTAATCATATACAAAAGTGTGGTCTTCCAAAAGTCTTTGTCTGCTGGCCCAATTGCGACTTTCTCACCAAAAACTACCTGTACTAAACCAAAATATAGCTACACTGATGGCGGAGGAGGAGGAGGAAGATAAGAGAAAAGCAAACGGCGCATGTGCACCCAATCCTCCTCAAGGGCATGAATAACGCGCAGCAAGTAGGCAATCTGCTGCTCAGGTGTAAGGAAACGAACATCCGAATCAGGGGGTAGCGGGAGGGGAGCGTGTGGTGTGGCAAAAGGAGTCTGACAGTGACATGAGGGAGGACGTGGAGTCCTCTCTAACTCCCCGACTCGACGACTCAGGGCATCCTACTGCATCTGCAGGGATGTAAGTATGTCCTCTGTAGTGTATCCAACATGGAACGGGTGATACGGGTCTGATAACGGCATAACATTGGGCGAAGACCACAGAAACGGCTCGCCTGAAGGTACAAAAGATGGTGTAGTGTGAGGGAACTGGGACATGAACGGAACAGATGACGATACAGGTGGAACAAAAGCAGGCTGCTGCATCGACGAACCCTCCCCAGGACGAGGTGGAGGAATGTCCTGGAGGAATGTGATACGAAAGTCGGAGCGTTGGGCATCAGTGATATGTGGGTGGAAAAACGGAACATCAATAGGTGCGGAAACAGGTGCTACAGGAGGAGTGACTGGTAACACGAATGGGGGATAATCATGATCGTCGATCCACCCGTTGTGGGTGTCGGCGTATCGAGGGTCGACATGTGTGGCAAATAGTGCATGGTCGACAACAGGTGGTGCAAGAACGGGTGCATCAGCAATAGGAACATCCGCCACTGGTGGCGCAACAATGGGAATATCAACAATAGGTGGTGCAAGGGCTGGTGCATCCACAAGAACAGGGTCGTGCACCGGTACAAGATCAGGAGCAATAACAGGCTCTGGTGCCACGACAGGCTCAGGGTCGACAAAATCTATATCAAAGTCGGCAAGTATATCAAGAAACTGATCAATAGGAGCCACTGGTGCCTCCAAGGGCTGGTCAACAGGAATAAACTCGATCTCGTGATCGGGATCAAAATCATGGGGAAAAACTGGATCAAACTTGTCCTCAAACTCATGATCAAACTCAAACTCGTGGGGTGAACCAGGTGCAGCTGACATTGCTATGTCTGAGTCAGCGCCCGGAGAGTAGTGCTGCATGCCCCGGTCGTGCAAGGAAGCGGATGCCACAGACTCAAACGAGTCTGGACCAGGTGAATCAGAAGGAGCCTCCTCCACAGGAGCCTCAGCAATAGGAATGACGACATCATCAGCGATCGGGGCCCCACCCTCATGGTCGTCCTCAAGGGGACCCTCAACGAAAAGATCAACGTCGTCATCAGACACAACATCGAGTGGCAAATCCTCTACGGGGAATGCAGCAAGTGGAACAGGAGAAGGGATCTCAATAAGAGGTAGATCCCCAGCTAGAATGCCATCAGCGGGCTGAACCTCAACCCCGAAGTCGGGCAGAGCGAAAGGCGGAAAATCATCATCATCCGTGCTCGTGGTATCCGACGTGTAAACCTCTCCCTCGGATAGTATCTCACCGTCCGATATGATCGCCAGGGGGTCCAATGTATCTGATACTCTAGTATCGGAAGAAGAAGCCATAGTGTCTGTAACACAACCACACATATGCACATATATCAACATAATCAAGTAAACATGTAAGTCTCAATAATGCAAGCAAGTAATCACCCTAGTCTTCCCCAGACTATCCCTCCTAGTCTCTCAGACTGAACTCCCTAGCCCATCAGACTAACTCCCTGGTCTCTAAGACCAACTCCTAGTCTCTAAGACTAATCCCCTGGTCTCTAAGACCAAACCTCCCAGTCTCTAAGACTAAATTCTCCCCAATCTCTAAGATTGAACCCCTCAGTCTCTAAGACTGAACCTCCCTCAGTCTCTAAGACTGAAATATACATTTTGGAAATGTGTAATTGTGCCTTTTTGTTTGTAAAATGTTTGTGCCCCGGATATGGACTTTTAGTGTATGCAATGTAAAAATGTTTTCGTGAGAGCCCTAGTGATCATATTCTAGACTCGAGAACGAATCCAGGTTCGCTATGATCGAGGCTCTGATACCAAGCTGTCACACCCTGGCTTTTGCGGAAGCGTGGGTTTATTTAGTGTGGCTTCTTAATACCATAGCAACAACCATAACAATGCTATATGAAAAATAAAACACAAGATGTTCATCCATTCATTAAGTTTAATAATAATACCAAAACATATTTGTCTTGAAACAACTACCCAAATCAAGTTACATTCATGACTTGCTTAAAATAAAATAAGTTCATAAAGGACTCAACAAAAGACCTTAAGTAAAACGGGGTTTGGAGACATGTGACCCGTCCAGGCAAGGGTTACACCTCCCAAACCCTATACCCCTGAATGACATCTTTATTTAATACGCAGCTTAACGTGCATCACCTGCCAGATCCGTTCAATTCCCTGAAATACATGTAGTTTGAAAAATCAACAAAAAGTTGAGCGAGTTCATGTGTATGTGAGTATGTATAATCCTTTGTAAATGATGTATGTATAAAAGTCCCTGGTATGTAGCAATAAAGAATAAAAAGAGATCACCAATGGTTTGCAAGGCCATTGGTATGTGTGAAGTGATGTAGGAAGACTCAAACCTAGTAAATTTGTACTGGGCCTCGGCTGTAAGACACAGTCACCACTATGGGCTGCCCCGGCCTCATGGGTGTGGGCTCGCTACACCCAAATAGATCTATCACTCATGTCCCTCGGTCCTACGACTAGGATTAATGGCCTTTAGTAGCCGCCTACCCACTCACATGATCTAACGGTGTATGATAGTCCCTCCTTAAGCTAACCATACCATGTATAAAAATGTCTGTATAATTGTAACATGTATTCCACCCCCGAAGTTATAAAACTGAAAACAGTTAAGAGAAAAGGGGGACATGAACTCACTGAAGTGCGTCTCCTGTATCGTAACGTCAACTCAAACTTGACCAGCTGCCTGACGACCTACAACGTAATAATGTCTATTAGACGAACGGGCCGTGCCTTGCCTATGTATTTACGGGTTTGAGTTACGTTACTTTGTTATTATCCCAAGTCATAACTTCTTGTTAAAATAATAATAATTATTTTAACGATTTCGGATAATAGTTAGGCAACTATTTCGTGTTCATACTTCTCAAGTATTTTATATGTGTACTTCCTTCCCAAGGATGGGGGTATTTATACATGTATTTTGGTGGTTCCGAAAATAATATATTTTTAGACTCCACTTAGAAAAATATATTTAACACATTTGTCGAAAGTAATGTATTCCCAAAATACATATACTTTTCCCAAAAATAATATATTTTCATTCTTTGCGTCCAAATAATACTTACCTAAAATATATTCGTAAAAGTATTTCCGGAATTATAAAACGTGATGGCATTTTGCTAAGTTACATTATTTTGCCCTAAATAATATAACTAGTTCACAAAATAACAAATAATCACACAAGTGTTATAGCATAAAAATATATATTCGAATTATATATTTATCCATTTTTATTTCAGAAAATCAACCTCCGACACTTGTATTTTGTTACAAAAATTATGGTGAAGTTTATATTCGAAACACAAGTTATAAAATATACTTGTAACACTTGTTTGGAAAAAAATATTTTCTAAGTGTTGAAATATTTAGAAAATTTCGCCAGAGTTTCCCCTAAAAATGGAGGTGACCATGCTATTAAGCATATCATTTTCTTTTCAAAATCAATCAACAAGCATCAACAATCAATCCTTACATTACCGAAAGCAAAAATATATGTGTTACACACTAATCATGAACTTGATACTTTTTGAAAACGCGTAGTAACTTGGTAAAGCTTTTATTGGACTTAGTTAACTTCCAAAACGTACTTATTCCTTTAAGAATCATTTTCTTACGAAAGTTTAGTGTTTACAACTTGTAAACAATTTTTACAAAAATTACCCTTTTGAACTCTTCTTTGAAATAAAATATCCTCATTCTTGTCTTATGTCTAAAAATGGTGTAAGTGTTTGAAATAGTCATGATTTTCCAAAAACCGCTTTTCTAACTTGGTTTATTTATAAGAATCTTTTTTAAAGTTTGGATCAACATGATCATCCATCAACTTGTTCACTTATATTTTAAGAAAATCATCTTTATTCAAGTTCATGATCAAACTAGAAGGTGGTTATTTTATGTAGCACATAACCACTTTCTAATCTTGTTAAATCATATTACTAAATATTATTTAACAAGATTCATATGGTGATTAACATCATACAATCAAGAATCATCATAAAATTAACAACATGTTCACTACAACATCATACAATCAACATTTCATCTTCAAGTAACTTTCATGTAAAATCTTATGTTCATCTTCTTAGTGTTCTTGTTCTTTAGTGTTTTGAACGTAACCATCCTACTATAACTTTTAACTATGAAACAAGATGAACAAGAGTGTAACAAGGACTTACTACTAGCACAAAGGCTAGGGATGATTCTAGTGAAGAAGATGATGAAGAATGATGAGGAAAAAGCAAGAAACAAGGTCCTTTGAAGCTCCACAAGTTGCAACTTCCTTGAATCACCTTGTAAGCTTGAATGAAGCTTGAAAATGGAAGATGATGGTTGTGAAATGGTGGTGGTGGTGGCGGGTATGGTGAGCCGAGAGGAAGATGGAGAGATGAGTGAAGGAGTGGGGTGAAGATGTGGAATGATGGTGATGATCTATAGGACCATACTTATAAGATGTCTCCCAATATCTTGGCAACCACAACAAGCTACAATCTATTAAAATAATGGAATTAAATCTAAGATCAAGATGTGGAGCATGGTGTGGATGATTTGTGGGTCCCTTGGGGACCGATTTCGGTTAAGGGGGGGAGGTTAAGGGTAAATTTTTGTAACTAAATTGCAAAGGTTAGTTAGATTTCAAGTAATATGTTTATATATGTTAGCTATTTGATTTTTAGTGGGTGTTAGGGTGTTCGGGATCATGACTAGCCAGGAAAGAAATAAACAATGTGTTTGGCAAAAATTTGGTGTTCCGGGTAATGTTCGGTCATTCAGTTAGATACTGTTTCGTTAAAGTGTTTAATTAGTCTGTAAAGTGTCTTTTATATATATTTTTGCAACACTTTGAATTCCCGGTACTTAGGAAAGCATACAGGAGCATTCTTCCATATTTTTGCACTTTACTAGTATGTTACAGTGCTGAATTTTATAAATAAATGCAAAATTCTGCATTTAAAGTGTGTTTTAGGCACTTCCCGACACTATAACTATCACCTAGTGACGCAGTTTTATGGTCCTCACTTCATACTAGTGTAGTACCTTATCCCTGGCTCATACTGGGCCTCAAAAACACTGTCTGTCTATTGCTGGCATTGTCAGCATGTTTCTGAATCATCCGTTCAGTGTGCTAACTGTGCTTTGTGCATCAAGTATGTCACTAATGTTTGTGTGTCATAAATGGAGTGACTGTATGAAATATGATGCACATGTATGTATGATACAAAAATCATAAAGCAGTTTAAATTGCCAGTTGTAATCAAGCACAATCATTAAGCACATAATTAAAATTAATTAATTGTACAGTATCTATAATTGTGAGGGTTATCACAAGGTTAATAGTAAATTTATGACTTAAAATTTCTATCTTTCCTTCCTGATGGATTTCGCTTATTTTGATAGAATTTCTATTTGCCCTCTCCACCAAACAGTCTTGGTGAAGTTTAGTTAATGGTTGATTAAGAAGTTTGCAGAAAGAAGTATTTATAAAACTTTGGTTTGCACCAGAGTCAAATAATACTTTAGCATAAACATCATTAACTAAAAACATACCGGCAATCACATCAGGGATCATCTTAGCATCTTCGGCTGTCAGTACGAATGCTATGGTATTCTTCTTGGGTCCTTCTATTGCCTTTGCTTTGTTGTCTACTACTGGGGCTAGTTTTGGGCAGTTTGGTTGGATATGGCCAACTTCTCCGCAGTTGTAGCATATTCTTGTACTAGCTTTGGTTCTACATTCTTCTTCCTTATGTCCTGATTTCTTGCAGAAGTTGCAGTACCTTGCGCATTTTCCTGTATGTTTCATTTTGCAAAACTTGCAGTAAGGTGAAGAGGGTGAACCTGTTCCTTTACCGCGATAGGAATTACCATAACGTAGTTCCTGGGTAATCCTTTGAGCTAGATTCTTTTTCTGGTTTTCCTATTGCATACGTATTAATCCATCTGTCAGAGTTTTAGCAAGTTCCACTGTGTGACAACTCGTACTTTAGACTTATCTTGTGTAACGTTACGTGCCTATGTGATACTTTGATCTAATGAATGTTATGTTATTATGTGCATTATGTGTGTATGTATGTTATGTGAATGTTACACGAACCCAACCACACAACACATAGCCGGTCGCACAAGCTAATGGGCCGACTCATGACACTCTCGGCCCACTCTCTTTTGAATTCGGAACACATAGGCAACCCATTAAGTGGGGTTTCGGCCCACTTCCCTATTACGTATTTATGCACACACATCTCTTAGGGTTTAGTTTTCACAACTTTGGCAATCAAGCACACACAAGCTCTCTCTCTCGGAACCGAAGGCAGCCCTCTCTCTCGAAGCCCCCTTGTTCCTTCGAAGCTCTCTATCATCTCGGTTAGTATGATGCCACTAATTGTATGCTTATATGTTTTGTTAGTTATCGGATCTTTGTAATCGGTTAGGATTTACACTAGGGTTTCGGTTCACATATGAAAACATGATAATTGAATTATGAACTCATTGTTCCTGTTATTGTTTCTGATGCATATATGATTGATATTCGGTCCAAGTATAACCGGCTAGGTTGCATGCTAGTCTGATGTTATGATTATGATTCGGTTTAGGTTTGTTTCATGATCCGATTGTTTGTTTTGAGGCTGTTATGTATATGTTTAATGATGATGATTTGAAGGTGTTATGAAACTGTTAATTATCATGTTTGATCTGAATTCCGAAACTGCCTAAGTTGTTAGCTTGAATCACGGAACTGATTGACTTAGATTATGGAAAGTTGTTACATTTGATAGTCTTGACACCGATTGCGAGTCGATACCTTCAGTCTCGACTCGAGACCTCACACTCGGACACAAACAGCACAACTCGAGACCGGCATTGCGAGTCCGGTTGCGACTCGAGACCGAACAGTCTCGGGTGGACCATGATAAACCGAGACCAGCCCGTTGCGGCTCGAGACCTGACTCGAGACCATCCAGTCTCGAGTGATATATGCACCAGTCGAGATCTCCCTTATTGCGACTCGAGATCTCTAGTCGAGACCATATGCACGTGCACACACAGTTGGACTTGCACTGTCACGAGCCCAACCGATTGGGCCGGATACATGGACTAGTTTATGTGACTGCTAATTGGACTGTTTTATCTTATTGGGCCGAGAAGAATATTGGATTGTTTATGTTGGGCCGGGTACTATTGGGCTTATATTTTAGAACGCACAAGTATGGTTATGTTGTGCTCTTGACTGTTAAACGTGCAATACGTGTTTGCTATGAATTAATACGTGCATTACTTGGAGTCAAAACCTGACTTGTGTGGTAACCCTGTTAGGACGTGGTTGACCACTCATAGTTCAAGAAACCCTTTTTGTGTATCTGCCGAGCAAACCAAGGTGAGTTCACACAGCCAAGGCATGGGATTCCCGGGTTGGGAATTGGGTTGGAATATTTGATATGGAAATGATTACTCGTACTTACGCAATCACTAGACTATAGACCATCGTCCTCAGGATAGTCAGGACACTTACGTAAAACCTACGTAAACTAGTATCTACCATTGTCTCCCGGGTCGGGAGGACACTTACGTAAATCCTGCGTAACCTAATACCCACTACTGTCTTCCGGGTCGGAAGGACACTTACGTAAATCCTACGTAAACCCCACGCGTACCATTGTCCTCGGGGAAGGGCACTCACGTAAATCCTGCGTGACCTTGTACGTATTCCTGTTCTCGGTTTAAGAAGAACACATGGTTGCAAATAGTCTAGTAAGTACCATATTGGGAAGCCCCCATTAGTAAAGATAAACGTGGGAATCCCCCACTAGTAGTATATATATGAGGCATGGGAAACCCCCACCATTAGTACATACATGCATGGGAAGCCCCCAACTAGATGAACATACTCATTACTATTACGAACTTACTTTCTGTGAACTCGCTCAACTAGTTGTTGATTATCTGCTGCATGCCTTGCAGGACCTTAGGTACATAATGGAGCTTGCACAGGGAGGAGCATGTCGTTGTGGGATACGGATCGTGAACAATATTTGAACTTATAACTTATTTTGGGTTTTCATTAATATGCTTCCGCTACTTAAACAAAGTTTGGTTTGAACATCAATCGTATTGATTTGGGTTTTTGAACTACTTTAACTATTATATGCTTGTTCAATATGATTGGTGGCTTGATCCTGGTCATGTCACGCCTCCAAGCGGTGGTACTCCGCGTGTGGGATTTTGGGGGTGTGACAGATTGGTATCAGAGCCATTGGTTATAGAGAACTAGGTTTTAATATGGGAAAACGTTTTTATTAAAACCAGACTATAACCAGAACAGTGCTCTCAACGATCCACAACGACGCCTCGCTCCACGTGCAAGACTCGACATCCTAGGTAATAAGGTTTATGTTTATTACCTGCTTGCTAGAAACGTATAGAACTTTGCTCGTATTATGCTTAGATACACATGACTTTATTACATGAGATACCTACGTGCTTACGCTTTTCTGTCATCGCCCTACCCGCGAACCATTCTCACTTACGTTACTTTCACTATGAAGATCATGTCTGGACGAATTAACATGACTCAAGCCCAGCTAGAGGCTCTCGTTCAAGCTCAAGTTGCTGCGGCACTTGGAGCTGCTCAAGCAGGTAGTATACCCTGCAGTATAGATTCACACTAGGATCCTTAGATCCTGCATTCACTCTCGTATTTAATCTCGTCCTATTCATACACAATAGGTCAACACGCGCAGCAACCTGTCTGCACTTTCAAGAACTTCATGGACTGTCGTCCAAGTACTTTCAGCGGCACAGAGGGGCCAGTGGGACTCCTCCATTGGTTTTCGAAGCTAGAGTCAGTGTTTGAGATGTGTGAATGCCCTGAGGCTCACAGGGTGAAATACGCCACTGGCACGCTAGAAGGAATAGCACTAACTTGGTGGAACGCCCAAGTTCAGATCTTAGGGTTGGCAGCTGCTAACGCCACACCCTGGAATGATTTCAAAGAACTTATCAAACGTGAGTATTGCACAAGGGATGATATCCACAAGTTGGAGAATGAGTTTTATCACTTGAAGATGACGGGGTCAGAGATAGAAGCTTACACGAAGCGATCGAATGAACTGGCTATTTTGTGTCCTACCATGGTAGACCCTCCGATCAAGCGCATCGAGCTGTACCTCAAGGGTCTAGCCTCAGAAATTCAGAGCCATGTTACATCGGCTAACCTCGACAACATCCAAGACATCCAGCGTCTTGCTCATCGCCTCACGGATCAGGCGGTGGAACAGAACAAGTTGCCCAAACGCATCAGTGCTACCACTTCAGCCGCTACTCCCACTACACCCAGTGACAACAAAAGAAAGTGGGATGGGGATTCTAGCAAAGGTTCAGCAACAGTTCAGTCTCAAGCTCAGCAGCAGAAGACTGACCACTACCAGAGTCCTAGCCAGCAATCCTCTGGTGGTCATAGACAGAGAAGGTATCAAGGGTTTCACCCCAAGTGTCACAACTGCAACAGACATCACAGCGGCCAGTGCAACAAGGGTCGTTGTCAAAGATGTCTCAAGATGGGTCACGAGGCCAAAGACTGTAGGAGCCCACGGCCTGCAAATCAGAACCCGCAACCGCAACAACCAGCTCCACAGAACCCACAGCAGCAGCAGCCACAGCGTGGAAACCGGGGATGTTTCCAGTGTGGGGCTGAAGGTCATTTCAAACGCGATTGTCCTCAGTTGAACCAGAATCGCAACAACAATAACCAGGGCAACGGGAACAACAACAACGGGGGAAACAACAACAACAATGGCAACGAGGCAAGGGGTCGAGCTTTCGTGCTGGGGCGAGGAGACGCAATGAACGATCCCAATGTGGTTATGGGTAAGTTTCTCCTCGACGATATTTATGTTACTGTTTTATTTGATTCGGGTGCGGATACAAATTATATTTCTGTGAAAGCCAGTAAATTGTTAAAACGTACACCAACACCCCTAAACACCAAACACGTCGTAGAACTAGCTAATGGTAAGAGTCTAGAGGCCACGCAAGTAGTCAAGGGTTGTAGTATTGTCTTAGCCGGTTAGGCTTTCTCCATCGACCTTATTCCCATAGTCTTGGGAAGTTTTGATACCGTTATTGGGATGGATTGGTTATCCCAACATCAGGCAGAGATCTTATGCAGCGAGAAGATTATTCGCATTCCACGTTCTGGTCAAGAACCCCTCGAAGTTCAAGGTGACAAGAGTGGTGCAGTGGTCGGCATCATCTCTTTCTTGAAGGCTCAGAAATGTCTGCGGAAAGGTCACACCGCAATCTTGGCACTCGTCTCAGATGCATCAGTAAAGGAAAAGAAACTGGAGGATATTCCAGTTGTACGCGACTACCCTCAGGTGTTTCCTGAAGACTTACCTGGCTTACCGCCTCACCGTCAGGTCGAATTTCAAATCGAGCTCGCTCCAGGAGCAACACCCATAGCTCGCGCACCATATCGTCTAGCTCCATCAGAATTGGAAGAACTGTCGAAGCAACTACAAGAGCTCTTGGAAAAGGGCTTCATTCGTCCAAGCTCTTCGCCTTGGGGAGCTCCAGTATTATTCGTGAACAAGAAAGACGGTACATTCAGAATGTGCATCGACTACCGGGAACTGAACAAGGTAACGGTGAAGAACCGTTATCCTCTTCCGCGTATAGACGACTTATTCGACCAGTTGCAAGGGTCGTGTTACTACTCCAAGATAGACTTGAGGTCTGGTTATCATCAGCTGAGAGTCCGGGATGAGGACGTCTCCAAAACCGCATTCAGAACTCGCTACGGCCACTACGAGTTTCTTGTCATGCCGTTCGGGTTAACGAACGCACCTGCCGTATTTATGGACCTTATGAACAGGGTGTGCAAACCCTATCTTGACAAGTTCGTCATTGTTTTCATCGACGACATTCTGATTTACTCCAAGAGTCAGGAGGAGCACGAGCAGCACCTACGCCTTATTTTGGAACTCCTTCGAAAGGAGCAGCTGTACGCCAAGTTCTCTAAATGCGACTTCTGGCTTCGTGAAGTCCACTTCTTAGGCCACGTAGTGAACAAGGATGGGATCCATGTCGATCCATCCAAGGTAGATTCGATCAGGAACTGGCCTGCACCACGTACACCAACGGAAATACGCCAATTCTTGGGTTTGGCGGGTTACTACAGACGGTTTATTAAAGACTTTTCAAAGATTGCTCAGCCGCTTACGCTACTGACACAGAAGGGTGTCACCTATCGCTGGGGAGAGCCCCAGGAAACTGCTTTTCAGCACCTAAAGGATAGACTCTGCAGTGCACCTATCCTCTCTTTGCCAGAGGGCACAGACGACTTCGTGGTTTATTGTGATGCATCCATTCAGGGTCTTGGATGTGTGTTAATGCAGCGCGACAAGGTCATTGCTTACGCTTCACGTCAACTCAAGATTCACGAACGGAATTACACGACGCACGATTTAAAGCTGGGAGCTGTTGTTTTCGCACTCAAGATATGGCGACACTACCTGTACGGTACCAAGTGCACAATTTACATCGATCACAGGAGTCTCGAGCATATCTTCAGGCAGAAGGAATTGAACATGCGTCAACGACGATGGGTTGAACTACTGAACGATTACGAATGCGCCATCAAGTACCATCCAGGCAAAGCCAATGTTGTGGCTGATGCCCTCAGTCGGAAAGACACTCTACCACGGCGCGTGCGAGCGCTACAGCTTACGATTCAGTCTAGCCTTCCTACACAGATACGAGATGCTCAGGTAGAAGCATTGAAACCCGAAAATGTCAAAGCTGAAGCCTTACGCGGCTCACGACAGCGAATGGAACAGAAGGCAGACGGCGCCTACTATGTAACGGGGCGTATTTGGGTCCCACTTTATGGCGGTCTACGCGAGCTGGTAATGGATGAAGCTCACAAGTCTCGCTACTCGGTACATCCAGGGTCAGATAAAATGTACCACGACATCAGAACTACTTATTGGTGGCCTAGCATGAAGGCCCACATCGCTACCTATGTCAGCAAGTGCTTGACCTGTGCGAGAGTCAAGGTTGAATACCAGAAACCAGCGGGCCTACTTCAGCAACCCACGATACCGCAATGGAAATGGGAAGAAATTTCCATGGATTTCGTTACAGGCCTACCTAGATCCCAGCGGGGGAATGATACCATATGGGTGATCGTGGATCGACTCACCAAGTCTGCACACTTCCTAGCTATAAAGGAAACGGATAAGTTCTCCACTCTCGCAGACATCTACCTCAAAGAAGTTGTTTCGAGGCACGGGGTGCCCACCTCCATCATTTCGGATCGGGATGCACGATTCACGTCAGAACTATGGCAAGCGATGCACAAATCCTTTGGCTCACGGTTAGACATGAGCACAGCATATCATCCTCAGACGGATGGGCAGTCTGAGCGAACGATCCAAACTCTTGAAGACATGCATCGGGCATGCGTTATTGATTTCGGCAACGGCTGGGAAAAGCATCTCCCTTTGGTGGAGTTTTCATATAATAACAGCTATCACACCAGCATTCAAGCCGCTCCATTCGAGGCATTGTACGGGCGTAAATGCCGGTCACCTCTCTGTTGGGCAGAGGTGGGGGATAGTCAGATCACGGGTCCAGAGATTGTAGTGGACGCCACAGAAAAGATAGCACAGATACGACAACGCATGGCGGCAGCACGCGACCGTCAGAAAGCCTACGCGGATAAGCGTAGAAAGCCATTGGAATTTCAGGTCGAGGACCGGGTTTTACTTAAAGTCTCACCCTGGAAGGGTGTGGTTCGTTTTGGCAAACGGGGCAAACTAAATCCGCGGTATGTCGGACCGTTCGAGATCATTGAGAAAATAGGCAAAGTAGCCTACAAGCTAAACCTACCAGCTGAACTCGGTGCAGTTCACAATGTCTTTCACGTGTCGAATCTGAAGAAGTGCCTATCAGACGAGACCCTCATAGTTCCTTTCAAGGAACTCACTATCGACGAGCGGTTGCAGTTCGTCGAGGAGCCAGTTGAAATCACGGACCGGGATGTAAAGGTCCTCAAAAACAAGAGAATCCCTCTTGTTCGAGTTCGTTGGAACTCCAAACGTGGCCCAGAGTACACCTGGGAACGCGAAGACAGGATGACAGAAAAGTACCCCCAGTTATTCGGAACCAATGCAACCACTACTGAGGCTGAAGCTACTACTGCGGAATTTCGGGACGAAATTCCAGATCAACGGGGGGAGGATGTGACACCCCAGGAAAATCAGTGAACGATACGACTTACCTAGCTTCCTCAGTGAGTGCATACCAAATTTCGGGACGAAATTTATTTTAAGTTGGGGATAATGTGACAACTCGTACTTTAGACTTATCTTGTGTAACGTTACGTGCCTATGTGATACTTTGATCTAATGAATGTTATGTTATTATATGCATTATGTGTGTATGTATGTTATGTGAATGTTACACGAACCCAACCACACAACACATAGCCGGTCGCACAAGCTAATGGGCCGACTCATGACACTCTCAGCCCACTCTCTTTTGAATTCGGAACACATAGGCAACCCATTAAGTGGGGTTTCGGCCCACTTCCCTATTACGTATTTATGCACACACATCTCTTAGGGTTTAGTTTTCACAACTTTGGCAATCAAGCACACACAAGCTCTCTCTCTCGGAACCGAAGGCAGCCCTCTCTCTCGAAGCCCCCTTGTTCCTTCGAAGCTCTCTATCATCTCGGTTAGTATGATGCCACTAATTGTATGCTTATATGTTTTGTTAGTTATCGGATCTTTGTAATCGGTTAGGATTTACACTAGGGTTTCGGTTCACATATGAAAACATGATAATTGAATTATGAACTCATTGTTCCTGTTATTGTTTCTGATGCATATATGATTGATATTCGGTCCAAGTATAACCGGCTAGGTTGCATGCTAGTCTGATGTTATGATTATGATTCGGTTTAGGTTTGTTTCATGATCCGATTGTTTGTTTTGAGGCTGTTATGTATATGTTTAATGATGATGATTTGAAGGTGTTATGAAACTGTTAATTATCATGTTTGATCTGAATTCCGAAACTGCCTAAGTTGTTAGCTTGAATCACGGAACTGATTGACTTAGATTATGGAAAGTTGTTACATTTGATAGTCTTGACACCGATTGCGAGTCGATATCTTCAGTCTCGACTCGAGACCTCACACTCGGACACAAACAGCACAACTCGAGACCGGCATTGCGAGTCCGGTTGCGACTCGAGACCGAACAGTCTCGGGTGGACCATGATAAACCGAGACCAGCCCGTTGCGACTCGAGACCATCCAGTCTCGAGTGATATATGCACCAGTCGAGATCTCCCTTATTGCGACTCGAGATCTCTAGTCGAGACCATATGCACGTGCACACACAGTTGGACTTGCACTGTCACGAGCCCAACCGATTGGGCCGGATACATGGACTAGTTTATATGACTGCTAATTGGACTGTTTAATCTTATTGGGCCGAGAAGAATATTGGATTGTTTATGTTGGGCCGGGTACTATTGGGCTTATATGTTAGAACGCACAAGTATGGTTATGTTGTGCTCTTGACTGTTAAACGTGCAATACGTGTTTGCTATGAATTAATACGTGCATTACTTGGAGTCAAAACCTGACTTGTGTGGTAACCCTGTTAGGACGTGATTGACCACTCATAGTTCAAGAAACCCTTTTTGTGTATCTGCCGAGCAAACCAAGGTGAGTTCACACAGCCAAGGCATAGGATTCCCGGGTTGGGAATTGGGTTGGAATATTTGATATGGAAATGATTACTCGTACTTACGCAATCACTAGACTATAGACCATCGTCCTCAGGATAGTCAGGAAACTTACTAAAACCTACGTAAACTAGTATCTACCATTGTCTCTCGGGTCGGGAGGACACTTACGTAAATCCTGCGTAACCTAATACCCACTACTGTCTTCCGGGTCGGAAGGACACTTACGTAAATCCTACGTAAACCCCACGCGTACCATTGTCCTCGGGGAAGGGCACTCACATAAATCCTGCGTGACCTTGTACGTATTCCTGTTCTCGGTTTAAGAAGAACACATGATTGCAAATAGTCTAGTAAGTACCATATTGGGAAGCCCCCATTAGTAAAGATAAACGTGGGAATCCCCCACTAGTAGTATATATATGAGGCATGGGAAACCCCCACCATTAGTACATACATGCATGGGAAGCCCCCAACTAGATGAACATACTCATTACTATTACGAACTTACTTTCTGTGAACTCGCTCAACTAGTTGTTGATTATCTGCTGCATGCCTTGCAGGACCTTAGGTACATAATGGAGCTTGCACAGGGAGGAGCAGGTCGTTGTGGGATACGGATCGTGAACAATATTTGAACTTATAACTTATTTTGGGTTTTCATTAATATGCTTCCGCTACTTAAACAAAGTTTGGTTTGAACATCAATCGTATTGATTTGGGTTTTTGAACTACTTTAACTATTATATGCTTGTTCAATATGATTAGTGGCTTGATCCTGGTCATGTCACGCCTCCAAGCGGTGGTACTGCGCGTGTGGGATTTTGGGGGTGTGACACACTGCTTCTTCTATTAATCCCCATATATAATGGAAGATTAAGACTGGTTCTGGCGAGGCTAGTGTTGGTACTATTCTAGCATATTCAAAGAATTTGGTAGTAAATTCCCTGCAATTTACCCCAATCATTCTATGATTTAGGAATATATTGGCAATTTGTTCCTTTTGTAAAGCATTTTAAATAATGTAACACAAACTGTGAGAAAAAGAGAATGACTCACATTGTAAACTTAGGCTTTTCTATAAGCTTTCTAGAAATATTCTCTAATAATTTTCTTGAGTTCCTATTAAAAATATACAATGCACGCGTGTTAGTATAATAACCCAATTCAACTTTATCAATACGTCACGAGACAGAATCCCAACTTAGTTTACAAAGCATAGCCTTTATCAGGCAGCGCTTTGGCATCAGTTGCTGGGTTCAAGATCGATCGGACAAAGCATCGAATCAGTGATCAGGGGTTAAAACACTTACAACGGGGCAAAGATTCGTGATTTTAGGGGTATTGTGGGTATAATTTTCGTGCTAGAAAGTTATAGAGAGAAAGAGATTTGAACGAGATGGGACTGTGGTTAATTGGCTCTATTTATAGTTGTTCTGGGACTCCGTCGCGCCCCGCGACGCACATAGGTGTCGCCTGTCGCGGGCCGCCACCCCCTCTAGCTAGGGTTAGGGTTGACTGGTCACGAGTATAGACTCGACACGTTATACGACGCGTGTCTTCAAGGGTGTCCGACAAGTTAATGCCTGTCGCGCCCCGCGAAGGGTTTAAGGAAGTCTGTCGCGGGCCGCGCCAGACGTATAAACTTTATTTTTTCATTTTTCAATTTAAATAATGATATGTAGGCTCGGTTTTTCGATTACGGGGTGTTTTAAGACGATTTTGAGGGTTGTTATATCAAAGTACTGCAGAAGTCAAAGGCCTGATCAACCTTAATGGAAAGCACTGCTCAGCCTCATCAGTGGTTGTGCGTCATCAACGGATAGCCTCATCAGAGTTTAGTTAATCAGTGTCTTAATGTAACAGTGTCTGTAATTTATTAGTGTTTAGAAGTTGTTAAAATTGTTAGATGTCACTATCTAGGTGATGTCAGCAAAGATGCCACAGTGTTTAGAATTGTACTATAAATAGACAGTGCCTGTACTGTTCTATTAGCTCTTTCGCACACACTTGCATCTTGTACGAACTAACACTGTGAGCTCAGGCTGAGGGGGAGATAGTGTTCATGCATGTATAGTCGAAACATTGTGTATTCAATCTTTTGATTATAAAAGCTTGTATGATGAAAATTGTTCTTTCCTTGATTGTGTTATAAAGTTTTACTTCATTCCGCTGCAATTATTCAAGTAAACTCAGATCCTAACAATAAGGTTATAGAACCAGTATACACCTAGAGATATGAAAATAAGAAAATAAGGATGTAAAAATAGTACAAGCCCCGTTTCTTATTGTGATGCTTCTATGTTGCATTTTTGTATTATTATATATAAAAATGAAATTGCATCTTACTACTAGTATATAAAATATGAATTATTATGTTGAAAAGATTCTTCATCTGTGGCATTTGGTGGAGTTGAATCATTATGCTTCTAGTCAATTATTTCAACCTCCCTCCACCATTCAAATCCATTGAATTCCCAATGGGAAACTTCCAATGCTTACATTTCCCTTTATTCTGCTTCAATCCACCAAACACCCACTTGCAATTCATGTAATCCCATCAACTTCACCATACTTTTCTTCAATCACAACATGGGTTTTATCACCAAAACCCTAACAAACCTGCACATCATCACCATCATCCTTCTTCTTCACTCATCCCGTGTATTCCCACAATCAACCACCAGCAGACTTGATCAAGATCAGGTGCTTAGAGATGGGGAAATACTTGTTTCCCCTCAGCAGATCTTCGAGCTTGGATTCTTTAGCCCCAGGAATTCGAGTTCGAGATATGTTGGAATATGGTATTGTTAACCGAGTTTATTATCTATTACAGTTATTATTTTATTAGTAGTTATTGACGTCTTATCAATACTCTTCCAGGTATTACGGTATGCAGAACAGAACAGTGGTCTGGGTAGCCAACAGAGACAATCCAATACCCGACAATTCGGGTGTTTTCGGCATCAGAAACAGAAGTTTGATTGTTTCGGATGGAAACAGTCAAGTTTACTGGTCAAGCGACAGTTCTGCAGCTAGAAATGATTTGAATTTATCTAACTTGACAATGATGCTTGTGGACTCTGGAAATTTGATCCTTTCGACGGTTGAAAACGCGGGTAGGGAAGAAGACGCGATATGGCGAAGCTGTGATCATCCGACGGATACTTTTCTACCGAATTTGCGAGTTTATTTGAATATTACTGAGGGAATTAGTCAACAGTTTGTCTCGTGGAGGACTGCAAATGATCCTGCAAAAGGGAATTACTCAATGGGCGTTGATCCGAGAGGTTCGCCTCAAGTTGTGGTGTGGGATGATCGATCAAACAGGAGGTTATGGCGATCGGGTCATTGGAATAATCAGATATTCATAGGGGTTCCGCGGATGAGATCTTTGTTACTGTTTGGCTTTAGATTAGTTAATGTGGATGATGGGCTTGTGTATTTCACTTTTGAAAATCCGAATAGTGGGCCCTTAATGAGATTCTTGATCCAGTGGAATGGAGCTGTGCAACAGATGATATACAATCAAACAATATCGAGATGGACTCCGATGGTGTCGCTGCCTTCGAATGGCTGCGAAGAGTATAACAAATGTGGGAATTTTGGGATCTGTCGACCGAGTACTGCGCCATCTCAGCTGTGTAGTTGTATGAGAGGATTTGATCCAAATCCGAGATTCCAAGATCAGCGGAATAGTGGAAACTGGTCTGGCGGGTGTGTTAGAAGAACTGGATTAGAATGCAGTGCTAATGGTAGCACGAGTGATGGATTTGTAGAGCGAATGGGGGTTAAACTGCCGGATTTTGCTGACCGGATAGCAGGAGACCGTGGCGAGTGTGAAAATGGATGTTTGCAGAATTGTTCTTGTATGGGGTATGCTTTTGTTGAGGGGATCGGGTGTTTGATATGGGGTGATGAGTTGATTGATGTTGAGGAGTTTGAGCAAGGCGGTGAAACGCTTTTCATTCGTGTCGCGGATTCAGATTTGGGTTGGTTTTAGTTTTGTTATTTTGGTTTGGTTTGGTTATGTTATGCTAATTTTAGTGTGTTTCAGTTTCAGGAAGTAATGGAGGTGTATCTAAAACCACAGTCATTGCAGTATCTGTAACCGGTGCGGTTGTTATTGGTGTACTTGCGTTGTTGCTATGGAAGTACAGGAATAAAGTCAAAGGTAAACTGTTTCCCATAACTATATAAACTTTTCCTTTAGGAAAAATTACAAGTTTTGTCCTTTATCTTAATACCACTTATCAGGCGGTGTCCTTTTTAACGAATTTTGACAAGTTTTGCCCTTTACAAGGAATTGTGTTGCACGTTTTATCCTTTAGGCTTAACCCTAGGGCTGCAAACGAACCAAACGTTTGGCGAACAGTTCGTGAACCGTTCGGCGGGAAGTTCGTTTATTAAACAAACGAACACGAACAAGAAATTTCGTTTGTTTATTTAAATTAGTGTTTTTAGTTTTTATATTTATTTAAATACTTCAAAATTCCGACAAATTAAATATCTAATAAGTGTTAGTGTATTATATATTTTGTTCATGAACGATTGTTTGTGTTCATTTGTTTCCATTTGTGTTCATGAACATTAATTTGTGCTCGTCTGTGTTCGTCAACGTTCGTTTTTGTTCGTTGCCTAAAATTAACAAACAAACACAAACGAACACGAACAAGTTCATTTCCTTAACGAACGAACACGAACGTAAAATCTCGTTTGATAAGTGTTCGTGAACGGTTCGCGAACACATATATTTCTTAACAAACGAACACGAACACTGTCTTGTTCGTGTTCGTTCGGTTCGTTTGCAGCCCTACTTAACCCAGTTAGATTTTCATGTTAAATCTTGTCACCCAAGGGTATTTTAGTCTTTTTACTCATTTATTTCAAGAGTCAACCCTAAAATATTTTGTTTTATTTTTTTAAATAATATTAAATAAATGGATAAAAAGACTAAAATACCCTTGGATGACAAGATTTAACAAGAAAATCTAACTGGGTTAAGCCTAAAGGACAAAACATGCAACAAAATTCCTTGTAAAGGGCAAAATTCGTTAAAAAGGACACCGCCTGATAAGTGGTATTAAGATAAAGGACAAAACTTGTAATTTTCCCTTTCCTTTATTTGGATAAACCAAAGCAAACTAGTTATTTGCTTTGGAAAGCATGTAGATGTTAACAAACTGTTAAACCAAATTCATATGTTGTTACATAGGTAATCTTTTTAAGGATTCTGAATTTAAGTTATTAACTATGATATCTAGCATGTCAAATACCATGTGGAGGAAAGAAGAACGGGCCTCTGGTTTCAGAGGTGTTCAATGGTCAAGATATTTCTGTGGAAGCTTCAGAACAACTCGAACGTGAAATGAAAGAATGTGATGGGCCCCCATTGCCTGTGTTCAGTTCCCATGCATTAGAGGTCGCCACGGACGGTTATGCAAACAAGAACAAACTTGGGCAAGGTGGTTTTGGCCCGGTTCACAAGGTTCACTCTTTGAATATTGCATTTTTCTTGAAATATAAATTCAGTTGTGTAATTGTGTCGGGTTGATAGGTTAAATCTTTGAACCCGAACACAGACCCAAATATTTTTTCGTAATAAGTATTAACCGTAACCCGGACACACTTAAAATGAACGCGACCCGTTTAACCCATTTTTTCTAAACAAGTCAAATGGCGGGTTGCAAACTGGTTGTAATCAAGTTGTAAGCATGGTAAACGGGTTGAAACGGGTTGATGAGTCAACTCCTGTGTTGGACGGCTAAGCTTTAGATGTTGATAATGTGGACTTATAATGTTCTTCTTTCCAGGGAATCTTGCCAGGAGGTCAAGAAATTGCTGTAAAACGGCTAGCGAAATCTTCAGGGCAAGGATTAGAGGAATTCAAGAACGAGATGATTCTGATTGCAAAACTGCAGCATCGAAATCTGGTTAGATTGTTGGGATATTGCATCGAAGGGGAAGAAAGAATGCTCGTTTATGAATACATGCCGAATAAAAGCCTTGATTCGTTTCTTTTTGGTAAGTTTTGTTCATCATGTAAGGTGTAAAGTATAAACACTTTGTTGTAAGCTTCTAAACTTCCTATTTTGTGTGTGTTTTTGTGGATTCATTTAAGACTCGGTGAAGAAAGTAGAATTAGATTGGAAAACACGATTCAAGATCATTGAAGGCATTGCAAGAGGTTTGCTTTACCTCCATCGGGATTCTAGGCTTCGAATCATTCATCGTGATTTAAAAGTTAGCAACATTTTGCTTGACGAAGAGATGAACCCGAAGATTTCAGATTTTGGAATGGCTAGAATATTTGGGGGGAACCAAAATGAAGCGAATACGAATAGAGTTGTGGGAACTTAGTAAGTTTTTAGTTTTTAGTGGTTTTTATATGGTTTCTAAAAGAGGTGGCAAAATTAGGGTGTTTGGTAATGGGTCAAAACAAGTAGTTTTTGGTACAAACCACATTAGGCTGACTTGATATGTTATTAAAACAAATGATTTAGCAAGTTTTGCACACCAATAATGCATTTGGGTAGGCCTGTAAACGAACCGAACGTTCATGAACTGTTCATGAACTTGTTCGGGGGGAAGTTCGTTTATGTTCGTTTATTTAATAAATGTACGAACACGAACAAAAAAAAAATGTGTTCGTTTAATTAAATGAACGAACATGAACACACCTTGTGTTCGTTCATTTATGTTCGTGAACATTCTTTTATGTTCGTGAACATTCTTTTATGTTCGTTCATTTATGTTCGTGAACTTTCGTTTATGTTCGTTTAAATTTTAATAAATACATAAATAGTTATATTTATACAAATATTTTCTAACTACTTATATAAATATAACTAATTAGTATATCTCGATGAAATGTAGTATATTAGACTTGTTTCTTCAATCATGTTAATTTATGTTTATTCAAATATGTTCAGTTAATTTTTTTTATGTTCGTTTGTGTTCGCGAACTGTTCGTTTAGAAACAAACGAACATAAACGAACACGAACATGCTCGATTTCTTAATGAATGAACACGAACAAAAAAATGTGTTCGATTATATGTTCGTGTTCGGTTAAAGTTAAATGAACGAACACGTCGTGTTCGTTCGGTTCGTTTACAGGCCTACATTTGGGTGATTTTCAACCCGTTTCCTTAGCTAATTTGTTTTGTTTAACTCGTTTGACCCGTTAGAGATAATAGACCCCATTCATAGGGAAATGGGATGAGTTGCCATCTCTCGTTTTGTACAGTTTGTAGATGAATGAACATATGTTTCAATTTTTGCAGCGGTTATATGTCACCAGAGTATGCAATGGAAGGTCTCTTTTCTGTAAAATCTGATGTTTATAGCTTCGGCGTTTTGCTTCTAGAAATCATTAGTGGTCACAGGAATAATAGCTTCCGGTCTGAGGATTCTACAAATCTAATTCGACATGTAAGTTCACTCTTGAAACAGCTGCTAACTTTTCTGTTTTCAGACCAGAAATTGAACTAGTTCGGGTTTAAACAATTAGAAATGGGTTCGGATTAAAACGATTTGGTTGACCTGCAAACAAGTATTTGTTTCATTTCCTTTTGAATTTCATTTAAAAGGCAAATTTCATATGTTTTCTGGTGTGACAAATTTCTTAATCCATTTTTCTTTTTCTTTCTTTTTTCTTTGAAATTTTCCTTAAAGAAAAGTATATAATTTAAATATTAAATTATTTTTGTAAATAAAACGATTCAAAAGGTTATAATTATATAAATAAAGTTTGGGTCACTTTGGCCCGTTCACTTTTTTAACAAAGTTTTTATATTTATATTTATCCATTTAACCCGTTAAGAGGTAAAATCTAGAGTAAACTTCCGTTTTGCGCCGTGTGGTTTGGTCGTTTTAATGGTCTTGCCCCAATCCTTTAAAAATAGCCATTTTACTCCAATAGTTTACCATGTTTTTTCCATTTTGCTCCCCGACTCTTAACTCAGTTAAATCATTCAACTAAAGGTAGGGGTATTTCAGTAATTTTATATATAATTAAAGACTTTTCGATCTCAAATCCCATCTTTCCGACCTCTCCGACCTCCCCTCCTCCCCTCTCCCTCTCTCTCCTCACCTCTCTCTCTCTCACTCTCTCCCAAGTGCTTTCTCTCTCCCTCACCTGCCACACCACCCACCTCCCCGCCGGTAAACTCACAACCCAAAACGACGTTGATTTTAGGTTTATTACAGGAAGGTGGCACAGGTTAAATTTTTTACCTTTCTATGCAGTCTTTTTATACATCATGTTGAGGTGACAAAATGGACGGGTTAGACACGTAGGTAAAACTCAAAGGTTAATTTTTGGTACTCGTCAGGTCTGTTAACCTGAAACAGTTTTGTTCAGTAATTAGTGTCGAATGTGTTTACAGTAGCTATATTATATTATTATATCAGAGTATACTTTTAGAATATCACAATTCGATAGCTTTTGACCCGTTTATTCCCGCGAAGTATCCATTTAACGTCAAATGGGTCAAATTTATCTCTAGAATTTTCCATCTTGTTTGATTGTTTAAACATTTGTTACCTATTCAGGCATGGAAGCTATGGAAGGAAGGGAAACCCGAGGAACTGATCGACCCGTTGATTCTAGATTCCTGTAACAGAACCGAAGCACTGCAATGCATCCATGTGGCAATGTTATGCGTACAATCATCAGCCGTTCAAAGGCCAACTATGTCATCAGTGGTTTTCATGTTGGAGGGTGAAAACACGAGCCTTCCTCAACCAAACGAACTTGATCTCACTTCATTAAGTTCAGCAGAAATGGATTTGATCATGGAAGGTCGTGAAATAAATGTATCGTCGAATGATGTCACGATTACAGAAGTTTCTGGGAGGTAATGATCAAATGTTAATAAAAAAATACCGAAAACATGTAATGTGGATTACATTTTTGTTTCGTTTTTTCGGTTTCTTGTTTTTCTAAGGCCGTGAGTGATGGTGCACGAGGAGGAACTGACCATGTGCCCGGCCTCATGCTTTCGAATGATTGCGTGTTGTACATATGTTGTAGATTCTTGATGTTTTTTGGAAGATGCAGTTACAATGCTTTGTAAATCAGGAAAGCAGAAGGCTTAGTTTGTATTAATCATTTATGTTTTGTGTGAAAACAAAAGTGTATTTGAAAAGGTGCATATTTGCTCCTAAACTAATAGAAAAGGATCGGGCAGGGTCGGGGTCGGGTCGGGTATGAGATGGGTTTTAGTAATTCCAGCCCAATACATGATTATAAAACAGGTCTCGTACTTGTCGGGTACCCTTTACTCATTACCAATTGGTTTTGCGAGTATCAGATATAACAATTTATGATATTATGTGGTTAAAAGTGATCTGAAACCCAATCTTAAACTTATTTAGTATTTATAGGGGAAAAATGAATATGAGGTTGTTGCGCATCAAAATTTGGATGCGAAACCATCAAAAGTGCGTAGTTTTGATTAAAGTTCCTAAAAATAATTTATTTTATTCTTTTTGTTTGTATATCCTCTACATCGATTCAACCCTAATTCAGCATTGTTGATTCCGCACTAAACCATCTATCAAAGTTCCTAAAAATAATTTATTTTATTAGTCTTTTAATCGAAACTACATACTATTGATGGTTTTACATCTAACCTTATAGGTTCAAGAGCCTCATATTCACTTTCCCCGTTTAATAAATCAATACTCTTAAGATATCATTATTTTGTAAATTTATTGATCGTAGCAGGTTTTAATTGGTTAATTGAGATTTAATTTAAACTAGTTTTTAGACCCGCGCTTTGCGGCAGGACTGTTAAATCGAACAAAACTTAGACATAAAAACGTTGAACCATATACACGCGTTGTGACGTGTTAACTCGCAAAAGTGAAACCAAAGCACAAAACATATAAAATGTTATTAAGCTAATGGAAACATTTCAAGGCGACTTTTTATAAGATGGGTAGTAGATCTAGTATTGTAACTTTGTGATTTTCTAAATCTTAAACAGTAATAAGTTAACAATAAAAAATAATTTTTTAAAGTAGTTTGTTTGTTCTCTCTTTGTATTATTTTGAATTTTCTAAATACATATAAAATAATATTATGATAAACGTAATCAAAGGGTGATTGATTAATGAGATCGTTATGTCAGGAATGTAAATTTAAAGTGATCTTCATTAGAGATAATTTAATTTGCATTTCAATTGGTAGACGTGAATATGACCACTAAATAATTTTCTCTCTAAGAGGAGGCGGGGTGGTGCGTGATGCACCCTTGATCACGCGTGGAAGAAACAAAATGTCCACCGCCATTGATTAGTTCAACGAGTGATAGTTTCAACATGATGGATTTCCGTTATTTTTTTCACACGTGAAAAATGATGGATGTGAGGGGGTGTGGGGGTTTATTGTTAGGCCAGGCGGGGTGGTCATAATATAACGAGTGATAGATTAAAATAACGCGTTGAAATAACGAAATCCCACCCCCACCTCCATATATAAAGCGTTATATATTAACGAAAACATGATTTCGTTATTTTTACAACACGTGATGGTTTTATTTATGAGTGTAATTGTTGGTTGGGGGGAAATTGTTGGGTGTGGTGGTGAGTGATGACCACCCCCACTAAAAAAGGTTGTGAGTGATGTAAAAATGGTTGCTGACATGGCGGAACATGATTGGATATTGTGAGTGATGAAAAAATGGTCACTAGTGACCACCCCCTCCCCCCTTAGGTGTTGTGAGTGATGACCATTACCACTAAAAAAAGATGTGAGTGATAGAATAGTGGCGGATGACATGGCAGGAGTTGATTGGATGCTTGTGAGTGATAAGATTCTATCACTAGTGACCACCCCAGTCCCCTAAATACATCAATCCCACAACATCACCTCCGTAAGGCCATTGACCACCACCGCAACCGCAAGCACCATCACCACAACAAACCATCATCGTCATTTTTGCCTCTTTTTGTAAGATCCATCGTCGTTGTGTCGCCGATAGGCATGGTTCATCTCATCTCTTTCTAGCAACAACGGAAGTTATGGTGTTCAGTGGTTGTTCCGCCTAGTTTCACGACGGTGGTTATACCACCGGTCAGTTGGTCACAGCCAAGTTCAGATCGACCAGTTTCAAGGAAATCTGGACAGGGCCAGCTATGGGGCCGGTTAACCTGTGCCAACACCCGAGGCCCAAAATTTCAAAGGGTCTGGAAAGTCTTTATAAGCTTGTATATGTAACATATGTGAGCTGTAAGAAGAACTGCAACACATGATAGGCTTTTAATGATATTCCGACAACAAACTCTTGGAAAGGAAGCTTCGCAGGGGCATTCTCGGCATACACAGGAGAAATTGAAAATGGATGCACGCAAACCTGCCAAACATGTATTTCGGTTATAGAGTTACAGTTATTTATTTTGGTGTTTTAACAGGATATTCAAGTTATCAAACATATCTACATTTGAATATGAAAGTAACACATTTATAGTAGATACTAACTACTCAGTTGATTTTATTAGAAAAAAAAAACGTTGTTGAATAATATATCTAAGTAACAGGAAGACACATGTTACGAAGTTAGAAGGAATGTGAATGCAAATCCCGTAGAAAGAAAATACCAATAAATCTCTATCCTCTAATCGAGATTCAAAGGCCACTGCTTCAATCATACTTAAGCATATAACAACTTACACTTCTACCATTTATCATATGTTTTTCCTTGACAACTTTTTCAGCAACAGCAGGGTCAGAAAACACAACAAACCCAAACCCACGAGCACGGCCCGTGGTTCGATCCTTCATTATAACCACTTCAATCACTTCACCAAACGATTGAAAATACTCCTTCAAGTGTTCTTCACTGGTGTCCCATGAAATCCCAATTCCCACCAATGAACAGCTTCCCACTCTCCATTTCCATCCTGTACAATCTAAATCGCCAACAAATTCAACCAAAATTCGAACACAAACCCGACACACAGATCTCATCAAAACCGAATTTGAAGGGGTAAATCTGGATGGTAATGAATAGGTGCTAATGAAACCACTAATATTGTTCCACAACCTAGTAAAAACACATTGATGAAACACTAGTTAACACCAATGGTTAACTAGCTGGATTGTCTCTTCTGTGGGTTCAATCTTCTTCTCTACTCGCCAAATGACTAATGTCCTGCAAAACCGCAACACCGTCAGCTCATTAAGAGGGGAATATGGGGGTTTCCCTCTTAACCGGGCTCCGGCGTGAGAATAAGTACCGCTCTGAGAAAGAAAATAGTGTGTGTAGTGGCTGAAAGAGTGGAGAATAGAATAGAGTAATCTGGATGATGAGGGTTCCTATTTATAGCCGGAGGGTGAAGGAGGGAGGAGCAACCTCGCCAGCTGTTATCGGGCGCCAGCTGTCCGACCAAGGGAAATATCCTCTTGGTCTCCTCTGCTGCGTTCAGGATAGTGGTCCACGTGGCGTGCCGATATTCGTCCATGCTGGAGAAATCGTGCTGCTGTTGTCGGTCTGCTCCCAGATTTGCTGCAGGTCTACATGGCGCTTGGTCACTGGTGACACGTGTTGTCCTTTCTGTCGGAAAGAGCATCTTTTGTGCCACCTTGACGTCTTCCAGAAGCTTCTGGATTTATTTGCTGATGTAGGAGCCGTGTTGGATGAAAAAGTGGTGTGGTCCCTGCCATGTAGACAAGAAGTTGGGACCATACCTCTTCAAGTCCCCCCAAGTCCAGTGTGTCTTCTAATTGAGTTGATCGTCTAGGAGGGATTCTGGACTTATAATGTGTAACACCCCAACCCCGCTAGGGCTGACGTGTCACTCTTACAGATATCAAAACTAAAAACCAATCCATAGCATTAAATAAAAGATCCTAATTACATTTATTACATTACTGAAATAAAGAATCTTGGCCAGCAACTTCCTAACGCTTCTCACTGAGATCCCAGATCATCCCATATTACCTGTAAAACAAAATGGAAAAACACAAAAAGAAAAAATACGGCTGAGCAAAAAATTGCTCAGTAACGGAGAAATCAACAGTAGAAATAAAGTCATATCAGCGGAAGCAAAACACAATAAAACATAACTGAGACTGAACTGAAACGGTTACTGACACGAGTACTAAAAATGGATTAAGACACAAGACTGATATAAGAACTGATACACTAACCGATCTGAACTGCAACGGAAACTGATATGGAAACAAAAGTCATTCAGATACTTAACCGATACCGGATCCAACACAAAATTGATGTAGAGACGTTGACCATGATGATTAAAACCATTTTTAATTTATAGACGGACCCATTCTAATTTATCATTTAATAATACTAATATTTTTAATATGGGATACTTAGAAAAACTATTTTCTTATATTGAACATTCAAATTATAATAATTTGTCATATTTAATAGCAACCATCATTAGACAAAAATACATAATTTTCTAACTTTGAAAAGTGAAATATTTAAGAAAGAATAATTTGATTTACCTGGATTTCTAAACAAAATAATAATATAATAATAATAATAATGATAAATTTCGTAAACCGACATGAGAAGCATTTGTTCTTTTATAAACAACTTTATCTTAACTATCACTTAACAATTCGACGATTTTGAAAACAGGTTAATTGTCTTTGTTAAATAGAAATCCAAAATAAATAAATAAATATTGTCTTGTAATAAACGTTGAGATTTAAACAAGATATAATACTTTATTGAGTCTCATAGCAAGTAATCACTTAAGAAAAATAATGATTTACTAACTTTGGGAATTTATATCTAAAAAAATAAAGCACTGTAGATAACCAGAGATTTAAAAGCAAAATAAGTAAATCTTTACGAAGATTTTATAAATGAATATATTTAAAATGACAGTTTAAAAAAATAAATACTAAGACAGATATCAAAACAGATACTGACGGATATAGACTAAACGTATAACACGACATCAGAATATAAGTCGAAACTGAAACTCACACTAAGACAGATACTGCGACAAAACCATTACGGATGCTCGGTCAAAACAAATATAACTAATACAGAACATAATCGGATACTGAACATAACCAGAACCAAACTCATAATCAGAAACAGAGACGTAATCATATTCTGAACATATCATAATATAATCGAATACACGATCGGAACATAACTAATTCACATACTGAAACATATACTAACTTGCACGACGAATGTATATCAACAAAATAAGTCGTGTAACATAGAAGCACCCAGAGCTAGAAATAGAGGGGTACACAGGTAGCTACTCTATGCACCAATGAGATGGTAAGTGTGGCGTGCACCCATTATTCCATCCCCCAGAAGTCAGAAAACAAAGTCAGAAACAGAGCTAGGATCGATCCATACGTCTCTAAGTGGCCAAGGTGCTACACAAGCACATGTTAGAGACGCCGTGAACTTTTATTATGCACTGTCACGATAAGTGCCATGCCGTTGACGCCCAATCGGCAAGCCAGACATGCTCGGGTGACAGAGTGAGTACAAACTCTAAGGCCATGTATAATCTACACACAACTGAAATAATACTACAACCTCTACCAACCGTTGAGCAGGTATAACAACCTCTACCAGCCGTTGAGCAGGTTTTTAGAACCTCTACCGGCTGTTGAGCAGGTACTACAACCTCTACCAGTTGTTGAGTAGGTATACAACTTCTTTGGGAAACCTATTCGTGTATTCTAAACCATATTCAAAAGTTCAAGTAGCAATCACAAACGACGATGTTATAACGAATTAAACACTATGAGGGCAATCGTAAAACAACTACACACTGTGATTAAAAGACCAAGAATGTGTGCTTATGAGAATGACGAAAACCATATTACGCTAATAGTAGAGAACCACAAACCGTACAGTGCGAGATCAAATAAAAATAATATAACGTTAAAAGAATAAGAGACCATGGAATTCGTACCCGTAATTATCCTATGATGAAAAGAAAACAGAACCCGTATGAAAGAGTAATGAAATAAAATAAAATTATACTACGATGTAAAGGGGTTAGGAATCCGTACTACAAGGTAACGGATACAAATTTATACTATGATTAAGAGGAAACGGAATCCGTACTAAATACTAGCGAGAAATAAATTATACTCAGATGTTAAGACCCAAGAATCCGTACCTTAATTTTGCAAAGAAAGTCCTCCTCCTCTAATACGAGAACCTACATTATAGTTTGAATTATTTATTGGGAAGTTAACTTATTTGAGTTGATGAATCATTTTTTTTTTCCGGCGACAGTGGGTTTTGGGATCGTTGTTATATTGTATGAAACTCTTATTATCTTACGTTCGTTATATTGCTTATTCAAGAACTCCAAACTACCTCACAGCCCAATAGCCTTTACATATTTGTTTCGACTCGAGTATAACATAGTTATCTACATATTATTATTAAGTCTAATACATAGCTTACTTTTATTTATAGCATAATCAGCATCCAACTTATAACGTCACGTGAAATCTCTTTTTATTAACATCAAATGGTAAATTCTTATAACTTATCTAGATCTTTAGTTGATTAATTATTTTACATGAAATAAGCATTATGGTCACGTTATTATATTAAAT
Organism: Helianthus annuus; assembly: GCF_002127325.2. NCBI lineage: Eukaryota > Viridiplantae > Streptophyta > Magnoliopsida > Asterales > Asteraceae > Helianthus > Helianthus annuus. The sequence continues at coordinate 27,303,135 of NC_035433.2, forward strand.
ATCAATAGCCTCAAATCCCAAAATGATTGAATCTAATGTGTGTGCACATAATACAGTAGCTTTAAAACAATTTTTTTTTATTATTAATATAGATGTGATTCTAAATAACTACCGTTCTAATTTGTTATAATTTCCATATAGCTATGTATTCCCTCAAATGTTCAAGTTTCAACTTAGTTGCAGTTTCCAAGTGTGTGATCCATATTTTTTTTTACCAGCAATAGAAACAATAGAAACGAACATGTATTTTATTGTACCGACAATTCACTGTATTAAGGTCTAAATCGCCGGAACAAATCAGATTCAAAGAGTTATAATCCGACAAAAGGTAATACATTTAACCGAAGAACAAAATTATTACCTCCAAAGTCGAACAAATTAGAACGGATAAGAGCCTAAGATAACAGCGATAAACGTAAACGGATGTTTACGGCTGCGTGCGTCATGGAGCGAATCAGCATGATCAAGACTTCAAAGAAGTAGAATTCAGATCGAACTGCTGGCGCCGAACCGAGGTGGTTATGGGGGCGACGTGAGGCGGCAGTGGTGGCTGAACTCCGATGGACAAGTTATGGCGGCAGACTGATTGTAGAGACTATAATTAGGTTTGTATGAAATCGCATAAGGCTATAGGGTGTGAGGGCCATGCTTATCAATCGCCACGTAGGACCATTAATGGATTGCTACACCATCTCTTTGTCTCATCCACCATGATTTCCATGAATTAAACCATGACAACCATGGGCCTACTTTCCTTATTCAATATTTCATTTTCTTTTCACAAAAATAAATTGAAATAAGATAATAGTGGTTTGAGTCATGACCACACCCTTACCCTTAGGGTAGTGGTTTTAGATGATGGATTAAAAGTATGTGATATAACGCTGATGTGGAGGGTCATGATGATCATGAAAGTCATGACCACAACCGCCTAAGTGTGAATTTGTGAGACAAGCCTTGAACCGGTTATAATCATTTAATATTATATTATTTTAATAATAAAAGTTTGTTATGAAATTGATATCACATACGACATTTACGGCAAAATTCCAAAACAAAGAAAAAGTAAACGTAGATTTTGATTTAATTCAAACTTTGCACTAAACCCCTTTAATTTATGAACAACTTACACAACATATCTTTTAGTTTAGCTTCAATTTTACTAGGGCCTAAACTATCATAATAATACATATAATAGCAAAAAAAAAAAAATGTAAATGTTGTTTACTACTCATATTTACCAAATAAATTGCTTGATGTGTAATGATAATCATTAAATCGGTTTAACATATATTAACTAGTTTAGAACTGATAATCGATATTAATTATTTTAGGGTCTTCACAATTTCGGGTATTACATAAGGGTAGTGGTAGTTGTTGTTAGGTTACCTTGCGCGGTTGAGCCAAGTGGACGCATGGCGCGTGGCGTACAATGGTGACTGCAAAGTTGAGTCAAGTGGACGCATGGCGCATGGCGTACGATGGTGGCTGCAAAGTTGAGCCAGGTGGAAACATGGCGCATGACGTACGATGGTGACTGCAAAGTTGAGCCAAGTGGACGCATGGCGCATGGCGTACGATGGTGACTGCAAAGTTGAGCCAAGTGGACGCATGGCGCATGCCGCACGATGGTGACTGCAAAGTTGAGCCAACTGGACGCATGGCGCGTGAAGGTTCCTTCTGAAAGAAGTTTCCTTTCTTGGAATGAAGACAACTGATGTGACTGTCTGGTGTCCTTGTCTTTTCGGAGATGAACAATCGCCTTTTCAGATGTGTCAGTTGCTTTTTCGCCACGGTGTCAGGTATGTGCCGCCCACTTTTCCGAAAAAAGAGGTGACGGTTTCTCTCCCTTATGACGTGTCTTTTCCCCATTGATCGACGATCTGTCTTCCTGACGGTCCACTACCCATCACATTTAATGTGATGGGTATAAATAGATGGCGGTTCCTTCTTTTTTTTTTTCACTTTCGAAATTTGAAACCCATTTCCCTCTCATCTTTTTCTTTATCTCTCTTCCTTTTCCATCTATTTCATCCTAATTTCTTCTTTTCATCTTCCAACATTATGTCTATTGGCGCCAATCCTGTAACTAAGAAGAGAAAACATAGAACTAGGAATCCTCCATGTCCTGATAGGGCAGCGATAAACTGGAGAGAAGAGGAGTTCCAGAACCTTGTTTGGGACATGGGTTTTCGACCGGAGTGGGGTGCTCAATTTCCGACGCCGCACTCGACTGCATTGGATGCCCCTCCTGGTTATATAACCCTGTATGCCGCTTTCTTTCGTGAGGATAACTTCCGTCTTCCCATGACGAAGTTCACCGGGGAGGTTCTATCCAACTACGGGCTTCATATTTCACAAATAAACGCTTTGGGATTGCCCCAGATTACTCATTTTGAGTTTATATGCAGAGCCAACCGTATCGAACCGACTTTCGAAATGTTTAGTGTTTTTTTACATCGTGAATTATACTGGTGGCTTCTACTCCTTCAACTCCCGAACTAGTGGCGTTAGTCCTTGCAGTGCTAATCCACCGAAAAGTCTGCACGATTGGAAGCATAAGTTCTTCTATATTCGTCGTGGGGTCATCCCCATCGATATGCATTATCGCGACGAGAGTGAAGGGATTCCTCGCGTGAATGTGTCTGTGGATTTTGTTGTCCAAGAATGGTATAAAACGTTGACACAGAAAGCTACTTCTATTTCTCAAATTTAGGAGAGGGCGTTGGTGGGGGCTGGTATGAGCATGTTGTGGGTCCCGAAGAACCCTAGGGGTGTCCCTGTTTATGGCTATGAGGGGAAAGGTATTAGTGTTGTTCATTTATGTTTGTGTTTGTTAGGGGAGGATTTTCCAATCCTAAGGATCACGGATCCTCAAGTACTGCCAGGATCACAGATCCTCAATTTTGTTTGAATTAAGGATCCTCAAAAGGTGTTGCAGGATCAGGATCCAGGTTCCTCGTTGTTATCCTTACACTAACAGTTGTCTTCATTGTATGTGAGCTTGTTTTGCAGGAGTATACGCATGGACCAAGTCTTACCGATATTCTTGGAGAATATGCCTTTGATATTCCGCACGTGCTTGGCCTTTGTGAACATTATGGAGATCGTGGGAAGCTTGCACATTTAGCGGATAGTTAGTTATCTAGTTATTTCGAATTTTAAAAAGGGGATAACAACCTTGAGTTAGAAGACATTCGGCTAAGTTAGCTAACACACACATTCGAAACAGCTCTCTAGAGTTAACTTGGCGATTTCATACATTTCTACACTTTTGCACTCTAGCGATCCTTGTAACAAGCTTGTTATCATCCCGAGTTGTAATCATCATTTGTGTAATTATAGTTGGTGATCGGTAGTTTCCATCACCCGAGGTTTTTTATGCCGGAGATCAACTCTTGATCAAGGGCTTTTTCCTCGTATAAATCCTTGTGTCACTTGTTCATTTCATTTGCATGTTGTTCATACAATTGTTCATTGATTCAAGCATCACACCTCATAACGAAGATTTGGTTGCATTATCCTTGTGTGATTTTTGACCAAAACAGTGTTCATCTTTGATTTCGTTATGCCCTTCCTCATGTTCTTGTATTTTACAGTTGGGTATAGTTTGTTGAATGTTCTCGATCCAAAGGCTGCTGGTGCCATGGTTGAGGCGATACTTGCTGAGGGGAAACCTGTGTGGTTGGACCAAATCCGGGACCGTTTCTTGTGCCAATACTATCTTAGGTGACGATGATGGGGATGAGTTTGATGATACTACTGACCCCCCTCAAGAGGAGGTTATTGTCCTTTCGAGTGAGGGTTCTGATAGATCATGTGGAGACCTAATCCCTCGTTCCCCGCGTGTAGGTCCAGCGCCAGGGGTTGCGAACGAGCCTGTGGATGAGCCTGCTGATGACGTTGATCTTCCGGTTGAAACTGCTGAGCAGTTGGAAAGCAGAAAAAAAGAAGAGGTTGGATAAGTCTGAGAAGAAGGAGAAGAAGGTTGAGGAAAATGTTGCTGAAACTCCCCGTAAGGAACCTTCTAGCCACCTTTCCTTGGACTATGTTTTCGTTTCTGACACGCTCTCTGGTTTAGACGCAGGAGATAAGCGTGTTGAGCGTGATCCAGATGGCGATGAGACTCTGACGGAGATCATGAAGAAGAGAAAGGCTATTGAGGACAAAAAGAAAGAGCTTGATGAACAAGCTGCAGCTGCGCTTGCTGCTAAGAAGTCTAAGCTTCAAAAGGAAACTCCTCCTGCACCCTCAGAGTCAGAGGTTGACCTGGGTGTTTTTAGTGCAAAGCGTGGTAATCTCCTAGAAAAGATATATGCTGCTTCTGGTTCCCAGGGTAAGGATTTTCGTTTGTGTTTCTTGTTTTTTACTTCTCTTCCTTGTATTTGTTTCACATTCTTGACTGTCCTAATTGTTTCATAACAGGTGTTAAGCCTGATAAAGCTCCTCGCAAGGTTGATATTTCAAAGATTACACCTCCTATATCTCCACCCTCGAGGACCTTTGATTTGTCTCCTCCGCATGATGATCGGGGAAAAAGAAAGGAGGATGATGTGCAGGTTGAACAGGTTGAGGAGGGTGGTGATGATGCCGGTGGTGCAAGAGACGTTGGTGCTGGTGGTGGAGGTGATGTTGTCGTAGAGGAGTCTAGTGAGACCACTCCCCATCATACCGTGTACACCAAAGTCGTTCGAGATTCAGGTCGGGGAGGTGCTTCTGGGACCCGCCATAGTTCTGAATATGAGCATGTACAGGGTGGGTCTTGGAATACTCACAATCCTGCATGTGCCGATCTTCCACACGCCCCCCGGTGGAACATGACTCAAGGCTCCAGGATGACTGATCATGCTAACTGCCGTGAGTTCTTTTCTCTTTCTCTCCCCCCTGCTGAGAGATTATTTCAAAAAAGACGCAACCGGTTGGATCTCTTGGATGATAATATCCATGCTGGGGTCAATTTCTTCGCCACTGCCCAAGAGATCGCCCGGGAATGGCAACTGATAGGGGAGGATATTTGGAATTTGAAAACGCGAAGAAAGCACTTGCTGAAGAGAGAGAAAAGTTTAATGCCGAGAAGATGGGTTTGGCATGGAGGGTTGCTGATACTGAGGGAAAACTTGCAAAGGAAAAACAACGGACAAACAAAGAGCTACAAGCTCAGCGCGATGCCATTGTAAGGTTGTCCAGAGAGAAACGTAAAATCAGTGACGAAGCTGAAGAGGAGCGCGTTGCGCATCAAAAAAGGGAACAAGAGTACATCCAACGCATAGCTAAGTTGGAGAAGCTTGGTGAGGAAAAAGTTGCTGGGATCAAAGCCTCTGAAATCTTGGTTGAAGAAACCACTGCTGACTGCCAATGGCTGCTTGCTCGCGCTGTGCCTCTGGTAATTTTCGTTATTTCGTTTGTTTTTGGTTAGTCATTGTCGCTTCCATCATAGGTGTATTATCTTCGCAGATTGCTGAGCGTATCGCAGGATCTAAGGAACTAGCCAAGTATATGTACGATCTTGGTGAAGCTGCGTATTGTAGGATCGTATCGCGACCCGAATGAGTCGATCAGAGGCGTTTTCGTCAATTACAGGTGCGGAAAACAAGTAATCAACGTAGGAATAGCTTGCGATTCACTTTAAACTCTTTCTATATTGATTTGACAGCAATTACAATTAGTTCTCGATCCGGCAACACTTCGGTACGAGATTCGACAAAACGTTACAACTGAGATCGCCCCTAAGGTATATATAGAGTTCTGGAACTGCTTATTGGACAGGCCCAATAAGCGGTCCAAGTAGTTACTCGAGCGGTCCAGACAAGATTGTCACTCGAGCGGTTCAAGCTGGTTGCCATTCGAGCGATCCAAGATATGACATTTGAGCGGACCAGACATATCCGTTCGAGCGACCCTAAAACCTAATGGGCCATAAAAGCAACCCTAACAATCCAAATCTATACAATTCCACATTTTCTCGTATTTCGTGCCCAGATCTAACAATCTAAGACTATGACTCGATACAAGACGTAATCAGCAGATGTAGTGCACCAACAGACTCCCCCTCAGATGTTGATGGAGTCGACTATCGAGTCACAACAATGCTGTGTCTTCACATCTTCAGTCTTGATCAGTCTTCGGGCTTCTCTCTCTCCATCTTCAGACTCCCCCTCTCGATATTTGCTGGCATTCCTTTGATTTTCAGCAACATCTTCAGGATCATTGTCTGGCTTTTCGTCTAACAGCTTCTCATCGTATCCTGCATAAGCTCTACCTCAAAGTAAATTTCTTTCACATATATTTCAAACATAAAACCTTGCAGCAATACAGATTTTGATGAACCACTTGAAAGGTTAGATTATGAAAACATTTAATTTCACACAAACACTCCCCCTCAAATATTGCTCATCATGTTTAGCACTCGGAATTTTGAAAATCAGCTATTCAACATCAGTTGTCGAAAATATTTTTGACTTTTTCAAAAATTTATGCTAAAACACACTGAAAATCTTTTTGGATTTTTCTGAAAGAAAATAAAATGCAGAAATAAACTATTTACAGACAATATTTTGTGAGCTCGTGCAAGAGGATCGTATCAGTATATGAGACAAATCACCAACACCGTTAAGCTTTAAACATACTCAGTTATAAACAATTTACCTAGATTGTCAGTATGTTTGTCCACTTAAATTTTCACACAGACTTTAATTGATTCGAGATACGATATTAATGTTTTAGAGACTTAAACTTAATTGTGTATCACTCCACTTGAATATACTCCCGTATCCAGATCCCAAATATTCAGTCTTACAGGTGAGTATACCACAGATGATATCTGTAAAGGGGTTATATGCGAGGGCCGTGAGAGCTCAGGTCGATACTTCCGTATACGCAGAGAGATGACGGCTTCGACTTTTGGTGGGTCCCCTTTAGAGGATCTTTTTTTTACAACAGCAATGACTATCAATTTTATTGTTTAATCAGATTGCTGAGGGCGGCGCTTTTTCAAGCATTTGCAGAAAGTATTATCCGGGGACTAGGTCAGTACTTCCATACAGCAGAAGTCCCGGGATAATACCCCAGATATCACTGAGTATAAAGACCTAGTATCTCAGAATACGGGACCTTTCAAACAAGATTTCGGGGGGGTTACCCATATATTCAAGAATAGTTACCCACGAATCAAGCAAGTTTGATTTAGGTTTATATCTCGTTTCAATTTACTAAATGTGCGAAAATCTACTGACACATCCGCAGTAAGATCGTTTATCACATTTTGACTTTCCAATTCTTTAGCGTGTCGTGATAGTCCACTGATGTATTACCATTTCCTCTTTTATGCAACAAAAACTCATTTTTGATTTTATCATGTTTTTGACTTTTTCAAATTTTCTGATGTTTTTGAATTTCCTAAAAATTCTTACTCCCCCTAAAATTCAAACACATCTAATGAAAATTGAAAACAAACTGTACATAACATGACAACTGATATCGAAATACTTCAATTCGCTATTCACGTATACATAAACAATCAGAACTCCCCCTAACAACAAACTATTTTCCCATTTAGATTTCAAAACACTTAAGTTTGTTTTAATCACAATGGTTTTTCCGGAAAATAAGTTTGATTGATTTTACCAATTGTAGGTTACCAATTGTAGGAATATCCAACAAATGTTCGGGGTTATGGTTCATCATCTTGTCTTTCAACCAGATGTAGGAAAATACAAGTACAACTTAATGTCCTTGATTTACCATTTTCAATTCAGAAACCTCTGTACCAATTGTAAAAACATCAACAAACATAAACAAACCTCTTTACCGTTTGCATAATTGACATTACCGAATAGAATTTTGAGAAAGATGCCGATTCATGCTCCACGCTTACCAACCTGGGAGCTCCGGCAAGTCCTGAGACTTATTGTTCATAATATGTACCATCCCAGTCACAAACCAGGGATGGTTCAACTTTTTCTTTCTTTGTTTTCTTCTCGTAAAATTCTTTAACTCCGTTGACTTTTCGATCAATCATTTTTCCAAAGATAGTTTTTACTTTGGAGTTAAAGACCTTCTCAGCATCAAATTCCTGTTCATCATGATAAAATTGGTTAGAAATTTCAACTTTACCAATTTTCTTTTTATAATTCTCAGCCCGAAGTAATGGAAACTCCTCATCATTAACAATCGGAACTGATTTTTCAACTTTTACATCAGCTTCACATTTTGAAACAACTTGTGGCTCAACTGACTTTGTGGAATCAGTTTCATCGCCCGAAGATAGCTCCACTGATTTCGATCCATCAGAATCATCGCTAGAGCTTTCACCAATACTCTTAACAACCCATTTCTGGTTGTCAGATTTGGCTCTTTTCTTGTAAAACTTGTTCGAACCCTCACCAATTTCAAAAATAGAATCTTTAAACAATTTAGTTCTATCTAGTGGTGATTCGAACGCAAACACCTTTTCTGAGATTTTGCGAAAAACTCCTTGTTTTGATTGTATCGCCTGAGAACAATCTTTGGCGATATGTCCAACGTTGTTACATCGGTAACAGGTTCTTGTATCTCGCTTCTGTTCGTCTTGCTTCTTCGCAAGAAACTCACTATTTGATTCTCTCCAGAAACTTGTCTTTTCTTCTTCATCGGTTGATGTACCTGAAACAAATAACATTTTGGATTTAAAACCATGAACATGTTTTTCATTTTTCTGTTTTTCTGTAGGAGTAAAGCCTAAACCTTTCTTTTTGAAATTACCGTTATGGTTTGATTTCTTTTGGAAACCTGAACCAGAACTGTAGTTCTTTTTCTTGTTTAACCTTTGTTGTACTCTTGAGGTGTAAAATTTTGGTTTTTCATTAAGACATAAGCCTTTTATGTCAGAAATATTAATTTCTGTGAGTATGAAAACCTTTTTAATCATTTCAGTTTTGACACCTCTTATTGGAAATTCATCATCAGAATATAATTTGTCAGAATCATTCAAAGTGTAAGCCACTTTAAACAATCCATCATCCAAATTAGATTTTGACAACAAAAACTTTCTATCATAAACTAATTTTCCCTGTTTTTCTGTTTGCACCGGAGTTTTTGACTCAGATTTTGACTCTGACGCAGACTCCGACTTTGAATCTTCACTGTCATCACTATCTAACACATGATCCACGACTTTCTTCATCAATTGAGACTGTTGATCAGTGTCAGATGATGTAAACACAACATCAATACTTTCTGGAAGATTGACCGACGACTCTGACTCCCACTGTAAATTTGTGGCCTTTTTGACTCTTTCATCATTAGGATGTCTAGGGAAATATCCATTTTCCAGTGGAGGTGGACATCTATTATAACTGACACATTTCTTCTTACCAGATGACATCGTTTCAGTATCCTTTTTCTTGTCACTCTTCTTCTTGTCAGCAATCTTTTCTTCAATACTAACTTCAGCTGCTTTTTCTTCAGTTATCACATCTTCTTCCCAGACCTTCATGCTTTCAACTGTAGGATAAATCCTGTCAATCACATAAGAAGTACATGAATAACTTTTTAATAAACAATTAACTCTCTCTATTTCGATTCTCTGCAGCTCAAGCTTTTGTTCTAAAGCAGCACACTTTTCAATGTAATTGTTTACAACTTTTTGTTTTGTCATAAACGCCCCCTGAAGAGTCTTCATAGCTACTGCTTGTTCTTCACTCGTTTGATTGTACTGATTCATTGTCTTGTTCAGCACATCATATGACTCCTTCAGACTGTTTAAGTTGTAAATCAACGTGCTGTTCTGCTTTTTCACAATCTCACAGTTTTCACACTTTACCGGAATCTCTTTCGCATCAACTTGTTCTTCAATTTTAAACTTAGGCACTTCTTTCACAGTTTGCCTTTTCATCACCTACACTTCTTCATCATCCACCGGCGTCTTGATCTTTTTCTTTTTCTTCTCCTTCTTGACTTTTTCGTCTTCGCTATCACTCTCAGCAAGCAGCTTCATATCTTCTCTGTATTTTCTAGCCCAATACTCTGTATCATCATCACTATCATCTACAATCTTTGCTGTAAATGCAGTGTAAGCTGTGGTTTGATCAGGAATGTAATCATCCCAAGTAAAATTTGCCCAGCTATAACCTTCTGATAACTTCTCATCATCTTGATCAATCAAACAAGCTTTTCCATTTTCTGGAATGTAATTATCCCAGTTAAACGACTGTTTTTGATTTGGATTAACTACACATGCTCTTTTTCCAGTATCTTCAATCACATCTCTTCCATGTGCAGTCTGAGCTTGATGTTTTTGTTGTTGAGATGATTGACCAACTTGGTGATAGATGGCTTTGCGATAGTAATCGTTGTTGTTGTTGAACGGATTTTGAGCTCCACTTGCTTCTCGGTTTGTGCACTCCCTCTTGAAGTGTCCTTTTTCCCTGCATCGAAAACAAGTGACTTTAGATTTGTCAAAACCTAAAGTAGAAACATTCGCATTACGAAGATCATCTCTCCCCGTGATTTGTTTAAACTTCTCAGCTCTCCGTAAAGCACTAGCCAGACACAACTTTATGTCCATCAGTTCCATCTCTTCAGCATCTATCTGGTCGTAGTCTTCTTTGGTTAACATTGGATTGCCGATACGACCTGCAACAAAACAAGTATAAGATTCCAAAACCATTCCTAATAAAGACATTTGGTTTTTGGCAATTTCCTCAGAATAATCTTGATTATTCTCAAGATTCAATACAATGTTACACTGTAATTTTCTCCTATTCTTAGTTGCTGAGATGTTTGGATCAAATGATGGAAATGAAGTAAAACTGGTTTTGCTGCTTGATCCAGATGATGGACTTTCAGATAAACTTTTGGCACTCATACCAGTCACAATCTTTGGAGATAGATTTGATGATTTCTCATTTACCCCAGCTTTATAATATAACCCGATGTCTTGTTCACCATCGAAGTCTTTCATTCTAATCACTTTTCTCTGTTCCATTTCTTGAGCTTCAATCTTTTCGATGAACTTACTGAGCGTCAGATTACTAAAACCTTTCTTGTTTCTGAGCATCATCAAGTATGTGCCCCAACTCTCATAAGGCAACACATCAGCAAGTTTTTCAATCAACTCCTCATTACTCTTTTCAATACTCAATCTTTTCATATTAGCAAGCAGATTACAATATCGTTCAATAATCTCTCTCGTACTTTCATTTTTCAACCCTCGGAATAAATCGAACTCTTTCTTCAGAAGTGATTTCTTGCTTTTGACCATCTCCTCACTTCCTCTAAACTTCGAACGTAACGCTTTCCAAATCGAGTACGATGTTCCATTATGCTGTAGAAGAACCATGATATCTTCCTTCACTGCCTGTTGTAAAAGACTAAGCATCATTTTCTCATCTTTATACTTTTTCCGAGCATCAGCAGTAAGATCTTTGATCGGAACAGGTTCTTCATCATCGTTCAATGGTCGAACATACTTGGTTTCTACACATTCCCAAGCATCAAGATAATTCGCTTGCACCCAATTTTCAAACCGACCTTCCCAACCCTTATATTCTTCGATGTTCATTAGTTTGGGAGGTTTTTGCATCGTCCCTGTTTCGTTTTCTAGCATTGTGGTTTGAATAGCGGTAATTGGGGTACTTTGAGTAGCGAACGCATTATAAAAATCCTCGTCCATTATTAAATTTTCGAAAAATATTTCAAACAGTCTTAAAAGCGAACTGAGGATGTCAACTGTACACAAAAGCGGACTAGATGATCAAAATGTCACAAAAGCGGTCCAATAAGATCAAATGAGCGAATCGGATGTACGGATGTGTCCAAATAAGCGGGCTTGACTTGTTCAAATGAGTGGTCCAATAATATTCCAGATAAGCGGTCCAACTACTTGTCTGATCGAGCGGTTCACAAAATGTTGTACGAGCGGTTCACAAAGTGTTATACGAGTGGTCCAACTGAGTTAATTTGGAGCGGACCAGGTCACTCGATCGAATAAGCGATCCACAATCGACCGAATGAGCGGTTCAAACAACGTCCAAACGAGCGGTCCAAAACTGTCCAGTCGAACGGTTCACACGAAGTCCAAATAAGCGATTCAACCAATCGGACCTGTTTTTACTTCGAATTTTGGCTCCAAACTTTCAAGGGTTTGTATCTATACTATCGTGCACAATCCCTGAGATTTTCAGCAAATTTCGACCTTTGAAAGTGTCTGAATCTGAAAAAGAAGGTGTAGAAGACAGAAATTTTGACGATTTTCAGCTATTCTCTGCAGAACTCCTCCTCCTGAAGCTCTGATACCAATTGTAGGATCGTATCGCGACCCGAATGAGTCGATCAGAGGCGTTTTCGTCAATTACAGGTGCGGAAAACAAGTAATCAACGTAGGAATAGCTTGCGATTCACTTTAAACTCTTTCTATATTGATTTGACAGCAATTACAATCAGTTCTCGATCCGGCAGCACTTCGCTACGAGATTCGACAAAACGTTACAACTGAGATCGCCCCTAAGGTATATATAGAGTTCTGGAACCGCTTATTGGACAGGCCCAATAAGCGGTCCAAGTAGTTACTCGAGCGGTCCAGACAAGATTGTCACTCGAGCGGTTCAAGCTGGTTGCCATTCGAGCGATCCAAGATATGACATTTGAGCGGACCAGACATATCCGTTCGAGCGACCCTAAAACCTAATGGGCCATAAAAGCAACCCTAACAATCCAAATCTATACAATTCCACATTTCTCGTATTTCGTGCCCAGATCTAACAATCTAAGACTATGACTCGATACAAGACGTAATCAGCAGATGTAGTGCACCAACACGTATGCTCATTGTCGTAAAGAAGACTATGCTGAAGGAAGGGCAGCTGCTGAGGCAAAGGAACCGTTGAAAAACTTTGAATTGTACAAAATTGACTATGCTGCTCACTATGCTGAGATGCGACAAGAATTTGAATCTCTTGAATTTGGTGTTGTCAAGGCTACTGGGAAATTGTCTCGAAAACCTAACGGTATTGTCCTGCTGAAGAAAGCTCTTGGCGATGAAGATCGTGAAGCCGGGGGTGCCGGCACTAGCCACCAGGAATGAAGGTTTCCGGCCTGCGTGCCGTGTATGGGCTTGATAGCCTTGTAACCATCTAATAATTTCGTAAACAAATTACCTTAAGCTTCATGATCCATTTATTCATGGTTGACATGTCTGTTAACATTTTGTTACATTTGATTTATGTTTTATGCTATCTGTAGGTTTTGCTTGTTATTTGCTGTGAATTTGCTATCGTTACAATATGTGCATGTGTAATTACTTTGATTATGTATCATGACTGAATGATGGCGCTGACAGGTTATGCTGTGTTAGTTGTCTTAGCGTTACACTGTTTTGTGTTATGCTTCAGAAAACTCTACAACGTTTGTTCTGTCGTTAAGCGCATGGTTTGATTCGTGTGTACGAAGTGATCGATCTACAGGTTATTGTGTTGACCCAGCTGTGTTCAGCTTTGGGGGCCTTACAATGTTTGTTTTACCGTGCTTTCGATGCTTTCGTGTTTATGTGGGCACGAAATATTATTTGGCGTGATAGGCTTTAGTTGTGTTTTTGACCCGGCTGCGCACTTGGTTGTGACGAGCCTTGGAGGTCTACAACGTTTCCTATGTCTGTGCCATTGATTTTTCGTGTATGCCCGATGTAATATATGCAGTTGTAACAAAAATTCGCATGAGATAAGATACCCAACACTTCTTGTATTAGAGTTAAATGTGTTGGCGCGCGGCCATTACAAGTAAGATAAATTTCGACCGTCTACATGTAACATCTTCTTAGTTGCTGAGAATTCCAAGTTCTTGGGACCTCTTTGTTCTCCAGTGTGCGTAGCTTGTACGCTCCCTTTCCAAGGACTTCATCTATAACATAAGGTCCCTCCCATTTGGGAGCTAATTTTCCCGGTTTCTCGGCGTTGGACGCCTCGTTGTCCCTTAGGACATAGTCTCCGAGGTTGAACGTGCAAATTCGGACCTTAGTGTTATAGTATTTTTACAGTTTGGTTTTGTATTTCGCTTCATTAATTGCCGCCATCTCTCTTCTTTCTTCCAGAAGATCTAGGTCCAACCTCCTTTCTTCTTCGTTGTTGATCATGTTCATGGAGAGCATTCTTGGCGATGGCAGCCCAATCTCTGCTGGTATCACGGCTTCGGACCCATAGACTAAACTGAACAGTCTTTCTCCGTTGCTTGTTTTTGGCATCGTCTTATGGGCCCATAGTATGCTGCGTAGCTCGTCGACCCAGCCTCTTCATTGCGTTCCCAGCCGTGCCTTGATACCATCTACAATACTCTTGTTCACCGCTTCAAACTGACTGTTTCCATGCGGGTGCGCAACCGAGGAAAAGGTGTGCTCTATATGCAGCTCCTTGAACCAACTTTGTAGATCTTCTGTAGCAAAATTTGTTCCGTTATCAGTGATGATTCTCAGAGGCAGCCCGAATCGACAAATTATTTGTTCCCAGATGAACCTTCGCACTACGGTAGATGTGGTTGATGCCAGCGCCTTTGCTTCCACCCATTTTGTGAAATAGTCTACCGCGACTATGATGAACTTTACTGCTCCTGGGGCTTCTGGAAAAGGACCAACCATATCTATCCCCCATTGCTGAAACAGCCACACCGTTGTTACGGGGACTAGTTCAGTTTTTGGGCGTAACGTTTCCGGGGCATGTCTCTGACAACTGCTGCATTTCCTCAAGACCTTTACCGCGTCTAGATGCATTCCAGGTCAGTAATACCCGACATTCATTACTTTCGCTACTACCATTCTTGGGCCGGCGTGAATGCCGTAGATGCCCTCATGTATTTCGTGAATCAGGTAGTTTACATCTTCTGGATCGACATATCTCAACAACGGCCCGAGGTACGATTTCCTGTACAATATCCTGTCAACCATCTGGTAATGTTCGGACTTGTACTGTATTTTCCTTGCTTTAGCTTTGTTTTCGGGTAATATTCCAGACTGGAGAAACATGATTATCGGAGTCATCCAAGACGTCGTTCCCAGTTGAATAACGCTCACTTGCCTTAGCGGTACCGATGGATTGCTTAGAACTTCAATGCGCACATCCTTGGCCAGGTGCTGGAAACTGGTGGATGCGAGTTTACTTAGTGCATCTGCTGGTTTATTCTTGCTTAGGTTGATATGGTGCACCTTGTAGGAATTGAAGTTCTGTAGCAATGCTTTTGCTTGGTCTAGGTATAGCGCCATCACATCTCCTTTGGCATCGTACTGGCCATTGATCTGCCCTGCTACTAACATGGAGTCCACATGTGCCTCAATGTGTTTGACTCCCATCTTGATTGCTAACCTCAAACCAGCAAGAAAGGCTTCATATTCGGCTTCATTGTTCATGCTTTTGAAGTCTAACCGGATAGTGTATGTGAATTCATGTTTTTCTGGACTTACCAGCCTAAGTCCTGCGCCTGCGCCGTCTTCGTTGGACGTGCCATCTGTATACTATAGCCATGGTTCTTCCGAATGTTGCCTTTCAGCTCTTTCCATTGCCTTGCATTCTCTGTCTTTATCATCGGGCACTTCTGTCATGAAATCGACCAACACCTGACCTTTAATTGCTGGCCTTGGTCTAAAAACCACATTGTGGCCTCCTAGTTCTAAGGCCCATTTTGCCAATATTTCGGATATCTCGGGTCTTGCGAGGATGTTGCCGATGTTATAATTTGTTAAGACGTGAATGACGTGGTTAGCGAAGTACCTGCGCAATTGTCTTGATGCGTGAATCAATGCAAGACCATCTTCTCCATTATGGCGTACCTTGTTTCTGGATCATTCAAGGTGCGAGACACATAACAGACTGGTGTCTGTACGCCTTGTCGGTCTACGAGTAAAACTGCTCCTACTGCTTTTTTTGACGCTAAGAGGTACATTACTAGGGGCTCGCCCTTAATTGGTGCTGTTAGTGTTGGCAGTCGTATGAGACAGTCTTTCATTTCTCGGATTGCGTGCTCGGCTTCCGGAGTCCATTGGAATTGACTCTTCATGCAGTTGCGGAGTGTTTTGATAAATGGAAAAGATTTAGCTGCTTGATTGGCGAGGAAACGGTTGAGTGCTTCTAACCGTCCGGCCAACTTCTGCATTTCCTTGATCATCAACGGTGAAGGCATCTACTCGATCGCTTGCACCTTTTCAGGATTGACTTTAAACCCATCCTTGTAACAATGAAACCCAGGAACTTTCCTTCTTCCATGCCAAAGGAACATTTCGCTGGATTTAGCTTGATATTCACCCCACGCAATGTGTCGAACGTTTTTTGAATGTTTACCAGCATCATACTCTCTTCTTTACTCATGATGACCAGGTCATCCATGTATACTTCAATGTATTTGCCGATAGCGTCGCTGAACGTTTCGTTCATCAGTCTCTGGTATGTTGTGCCTGCATTCTTTAAACCAAAGGGCATTTTTGTATAACAGTACAACCCTGTTGGTGTACGAAATGCAGTTTTATCCTCGTCTTGGATAGCCATCTGCACCTGGTGGTATCCTTTATAACAATCGAGGAAGCATTTCCACCTGAACGATGCTAAGGAATCGATCTTTTCGTCAATCTCTGGTAAAGCATAACAATCACGCGGGCATGCCTTGTTTAAATCCTTGTAATCAACACACATTCTCCACCCGCCATTTCCTTTAGGAACCATGACTGGGCTTGCTACCCATGTTTGGTAACGAACTTCTCTGATGATGCCAGCGTTTAGTAACTCTGTGATATGCTCTTGCATGGTGTCATGTTTTATATCTCCCAGATGACGCATTGTATGTACCACCGGTTTGGCATTTTCGGAAACTTTCAACCTGTGCGCTGCTATGTGCCGTGGAACACTAACCATATCGGCCGGTGTCCAGGCGAATACGTCCATGTTCTCGAATAACAACTTTTTTAGCGCTGCGCGTGTGGGATCGGACATTGCTAGACCCAGGGTGACAGTTTGTTCTGGGTATTTGTTGTTCAGTACCCATTTTTCAGCTTCTGCGCATGGTGCAGATTTGCTTTCTTTTGCTGGCCTGATTTCGTCTGTTGCCAAGACTTCTTTGCTTGCGTAAATTATTGCTACCCCTGTCTCTGTTGGGAACCCAACAGCTGAATGTGGTCCAGAGCAAATCATACTAAAATCTCCTTGGGATTCTCTTCCCAAAAGGATATCATGTCTTGAATGTGCGGGTAGCACCATGAACGTGACTTCCTCTGTTCTTGAATTTCTTCCGTCCGAGAGCAGCACCGGGAACGATATCTGGCCGAGAGGAAAAACGGCTTCGTTGTAGAAACCAGTTAGTGGGTAATCTACTGGTTCCAAGCGCGCTTTGTCTTCTTGGTCAAATTGATTGAAGCATTGTTCGTAGATGATATCTGCGGGGCTCCCTGGATCAATGAAAATGTAGTCGGTTTGGTAGTGACCGATTACGCCAGATATGACTATAGGCCTTCTCTCTCTTGGACCTCCTCTTACTATGGGGAAAGCAACTTGTCTTTCGCGCCAAGAATCGTCTTGCGTGCGCTTGTTATAGTTCTTTCATGGTCTTCGTGGACCCCCTTGGACCATGTGAGTTTCTAGCTTTCGATGCTTTTTGTTGTCTGGGCCTTCTTCCCTTCTCTGAATTTGGCGATTATCACGTTTCCCCCTTTTACCAGATGAGTGAGCTTTCCGTCTCTCAGGGCTCTTTCTATCTCTTGCTTTAGGCTAAAACAGTCATCGATCGGGTGACCTGTGTCTTTGTGGAATTCACAAAAAATATTTGGGTCCTGACCCTTTTGTTTCGCATCTGTAGAGAGGGTTTTGTGACAACCCGTAATTTCAAAAAAAAAAAAAAACCCGTTCATTTCGCTTCTACAAATTAATTATGTATTGTCTAAATTATAGTGTGTCAACGAGTATTTGAAACCAAGTCCTTACCGTGTTGTACCAACCCGAACCGTTTGAACCGAAGCACATGTCTTGTTTGTCGATCCAACACACTCGCATAACTCGAAACTTTTGAGGCCTGAACCTTGGCATGGATATTATAATTTATATTAGTTATTTAATTATTCATTTTATAGTTAATTAATTATTCTTTAGTGTTTGTTGATTAAAAAAATAGACATATATGTGTGCATATGTGTGAATATAACAGCAACCATAGCCATCTCCAATTCTTCTTCTTTTGCGTGACAATGGTGCAGCCCAAAAATCCCCAAGTTCACATGTTAATTTTTATTCTCTAATTAATTATCGGCACAATCCCCATGTACCCTCCAAACCGCCCCACCCTTATAATCCTTTCTAGTACACTACGTGAACATGCATGGCTTCTTATAACTAACTCACAAAACCATAAGTCAAATTCATGGTTTCTGCCTCCCTCCCTCTCTCGCCACTGTCAACAGAAGTAAGACCCAAGAAATCCTTCAGAACTTTCGGTTCAAGGCTCCATTGTTTTGGTCAAAAATTACCGAAGCAATTTAGTGATCAAACTTAGTTTGTGAGGTAGTGTGCTATGTAAACTTGTAAAAATGTGTTAACTTTGTTAACAATGTAAACAGTTTCAGGATATAGTTCCGGGATACATAACTATATCAATTTGTAAACGAAATGCAAGTAAAGTAAAAATTGACACGAGATGTACGAGGAAAGCCCTTGATCTTTCTAGATCGCCGGCATAAAACCTCGGGAGCTGACGATAGTCAGCTGCCTTGTTTGTTCTTATTGATTGAATAACAGCAAGATACAGCTTCAGGATAGTACACGGATCAGCTCTAAGTGTTACAATGATTGTGATTTGTGAGTGTTTGTGATTGAGATGGTGATCGTAGTTGCAATGTGTGTGTAAAAGTGTACGAGATTATGTGCCCAACCTACTGATCCAGCACTCCTATTTATAGTTACAAGAAATAACAAACTATGCTAAATATCTGGGATATTCGCCTATTATTTCGGGATCCTGCGAATATTCCCTTTTGACCGTTGTAAACCCCTTCTCCAAGCTTCCAACGTCTTTCTTGTAACCACCTTGACCTATTCTTCAGGGTGACCAAGCCTCATGACCGTTTGTACCTTGCAGCCAAAGCAAATTGTTAACAGCACGCAGGATACCCTCGCAGGATGTTACCAATATCCTGGTCCAGTATCCTGGCAGCGAAAATAGACATATAAAGTCAGGATATAATTTCGGGATATAGGTTAGAAAATTCCACCCACAACAATTGTCCCCAAAAATATAGCTGTTGGGATCCTTTGATCTTAACAGATGTATTTTTCCGACGTTATCTGAAGTCTTAATGGATAGAGATGTGATGTGACCTGATGCAGCTTTCAAGGCTAGTATTTCTCATAGTTAGCTATCTTCGCCCTATATCTTCTACTTTCTTCTTGTTAATTATCACATTGTACCGGACCATTCAGGTATTCCCTCTCTCTCTCTATTCTTTCTTTGTGCATCTTTTCCGTCGTCACCGATCTCATGGCAAAACGCACTCGTTCATGCTCCGGCGACTCCAAGCCAACCTTCATGGCACACAATCTGCTTGGCAAGCTCGAGAAAGAGGTTTGCAATTTTGATAATGCCGACATGGCCGCTCTACGTGCCTCTGGAGCCTTCCCTGATGGTACGTCATCCGGCCATTTGATTAGAACATCCGGTCAGATTTTTCTTCAGCTGAGTGGGTTTGTTTTTTGGCTTAGTCACTCAAGTTCAAGTCAGCATTCATCCTCCAATACGTCGGGTAAGGATGTATGTTCTAAATGCATTTCTGTATATGTTTGGTTAGTCGATGTGTTAACATATAAAAATTGAAATTACTTTCCTTTTATGTAGATTCCAGCAAACTTTTCCAATTTTCGATCTGGAAGAGCTTGATAGTTTCACGGCTACCGTTCCAGTAAAGAAAGAGCCTAGCTCCAAGACTTCCATAGCATCCAAGCCTTCAACTATTTCTAAACTTGCAGCCATGCCCAAGCCTTCCTCAGCAGCGAAGCTCCGTGCTTCTAGTTCCCGTAAGAGGAAAGAATCCGATTCTCCTGTCATCGCTGAAGTCTTTTCCTACGAGAACCATGGTTTCATGGAATCTAGCCATTTCATGACTTCTTTCCTTAACCAGGTAAATATCCTTATCCTACATCCTGCACACATATGCTGAATCGATACTCTGGTTAAATTATATTAACAATACCCGAGTTCTGTTTTGTAGGGTCTTGAGCGTCTGACGCATCTCTACACCGAAGCTTGTGAAACAGTGAAGATCTCGGAGGCCAAGTTGAAGAAAGCTAAGATCACTATCGTGGATCAGGGGAAGATCGTCACAGCCAGGTCACAACATTATGAAGATAAGTTAAAAAAGGTGGCTCTGGATGCCGAAGCTACAGTGATGAAGGCCACACAGAATGCTGAGATCGAGCTGGTTGTCGCCGAGGTCCAACATAAGCAAGATATAGCTTCATTCAAGGATGGCCTCAAGGGTTCCGTCGTAGTTTCCCTCCTTCAGGCCAGGCTTAAGATGGCTTATGAAGCCAGGATAGCAGGCTTTAAATGCCCAACCTGGACCGTTGATGTCTGGGAGAAGAAACTGAAGGATCTTGGTTGCAGTCCTGTGACGTATCCTGCCGAGCCGGAGATTGGCGAATCTTCCAAGGCGGGTGAGACGGCGGAAGAAGCTGGTAATGGTGGAGCTGGTGCTACCCCGTGAGCGGGTGGCAAAGTGAGCGATGATGGATATTTATGCCTACGCTGGAGCCCGCTTTTTTTAAGTTCAATGGTTGTTGGTTTTTGAACACTTTTCTTTTTCTTGCATGTTGAACGATTTACTTTCCCGCACTTTAGACATTAATACAATATGATGACCAAGGGTGGAGGGATCCTGAGTTTCAGGACGAAGCCCTTGGTCGTTGATGTGAATATTATAACAGTTGAAGGTGGAGGGATTTTGAGTTTCAAGACGAAGCCTTCGACTGTTATCTTTAATATGCTTAAGACTTTGCTGTACCCTTGGTGGATGGGTTTTGGTTTAAAACAAAACCAAGGGTGCAACCTTTTGAATCGTTAATTTAAATCTAACTTTTGACCTTATCTTGTGTTGTTCTTGAACCTTATTGTTTTTATATTATGTGTTATTTGCAAAAATCCTTAAAAATATTTTTATTTTATAACTTGAAAAACACTTAGCGAATATAAAAATTTGGTATAACACAAACTCCCATAGTTAACAAGTTCCGTTTTTTTAGATAAGGGTCTTATACTTAGAGCAAATTTAAACAAGAATCCATACCAGAGAGATTTAGGCAAACACTTTGTAATAGACCTTTGGACCATTGACAATGTCCCCAGTGGGATATAATGTTGGCATAGGTTTCCGTCTTGCTCTAGCATAGATGTCCCCAGCAGGATACAGCATACATCATGTTCCATCACGGATGTCCCCTGTCTATGCAGGACCAGTATGTCGTACCAGGATATGATCCTTTAGCAGTTCTTCAACCAGTTGTTTAAACTTAGCAATCTTTTCTAAAAAAATTTATGTAGACTTGTAAATGATTATGTTTTTTGAAAATATACTTTGGGATTATCCAAAAACTTTTTATTTTATTGGGACTAAACCCATTTTCCATGCATTTAAGCCGGAGTATAAGAACCTCAAGACTTGAAAAGGTGAAAGCCTTTAAGTCTTTGAGTTTTATTGGGGATTTACCCTTAATGTACTGGGGATAAACCTTAATATCCTGGGATAAACCCTTAGCATCCTGGGGATAAACCCTTGTTTTCGTGCGCTACAGGCGGGAGTGTATAAACTCCAAGACTTAGAAAGGTGAAAACCTTTAAACCTTAGAGAGTATGAAAATACCCTTTCGCGAGAGAGGGTGATCAATCCTCATATACCTTTAGGATCCAGGATATAGCCAACAATAACGAAATTGTCCCGCTATCTTGAACTATCCCTGGCTAACTTGCGCTCCAGGCGGGGTGTTTAAACCCAATTCGAGAGAAAGGTGAATACCTTTAAGCCTTTGAAGGGATCAGGATCCCTTAAACGTAAGAGAGGGGACCAATCCTCTAATCTTTTGAAGTATCCTGAGTGTGTATCCTGGAGCTATATCCCAAAGCATATACTGCAAAACAACTTTAAACTAAGGTGGGTGTTAGCCCGGCTAACACCCCTCTGATGCTTAAGTCAGTATTGAGTTCAAAAGAATAAATAATATCAAATGTATTAAAATTGATAGAATTCATACCATCCTAAGTTAGAAATTAAATTCTAAATTCACTTGTATAGCATTCCAGGATCTTGGTAGCATATTCCCCTCCATATTCTTGAGTCGGTATGCTCCTTTCCCTGATTCTGATTCAGTCCCATAAGGTCCTTCCCACTTTGGAGCTAACTTTCCATCAGCAGGATTAGTAGTATTCTGAAAAGCCTTTCTTAATACCTAATCTCCAACCTGAAATCTTCTAGTCCTTATATTCTTGTTATATGCTCTGGATATCCTTTGTTGATATGCTGCCATCCTTAGCTTTGCCACATCTTTTGTTTCATCAATAGTATCTAATTCCTGGCAAAGGGCTTCGGGATTCTACTCAGGATCCCTGAGGCTGGATCTTGCTGTAGGTATCACCATTTCTGTCGGGATCACGGCTTCTACTCCAAATACTAAGGAGAATGGGGTTTGACCAGTCGGACTTTTCACTGTCGTTCTATCAGCCCATAGGACAAAGGGTAATTCTTCTACCCATCTTCCCTTCTTAGCTCCAAGCCTTTTCTTCAAATTGTTGACAATTATCTTGTTTGAGGATTCTACTTGTCCATTTGCTTGAGGATGTACCGGTGTGGATGTGATCATTTTAATTCCCCAACTTTTGCAAAAGTCAGTAGTCCTCTTCCTTATAAACTGAGAACCATTGTCACTGATTATCTCGGCTGGTACTCCAAACCTGGTCAGGATATTCCTTTTCATGAAGGATACTACATCTTGGTCTCTAACTTGGACAAATGCCTCAGCTTCAACCTTCGAGCATATTCTGCAGCATCTTTCCTCATGGTTGGCCAATAATATCCTGTTCTTAATACTTTGAGAATAAGGACCTGCCCCCAGTATGGTTACCACAATCCCCTTCGTGTATATCCTGAAGCACCTTTTTAGTTTCGGGATCCTCCAAGCACCTCAGATATGGTCCTGCAATGGATTTCTTATACAAAACATTATTTATAAGAGTGAATCGCGATACCTTCATTCTAAAGGCCTTAGGACTTTTATCCATTGGAATGTGCCCTTCCTTGAGATATCTCATGATCGGAGCCGTCCAGGACTTAGGATCCTCCTCGGGATACTCATCATTAGGATCCTGAACACTCATTACCTCCTTATCCTGAGAATCCGTCGCAGGATATAGGACATGTAATATTGGTATTTGGGTTCCTTTCGGTATCCTGACTGATGATCCTAGATTTGCCAACGCATCAGCTTCAACATTATCCTCTCTGGGTACCTGTTCAAGTGTAAAAACATCGAAATATCCTGCTAATTTTTTTTAACAATTTCAAGATATTCAGCTAACTTTTCACCCTTTACTGCATAAGATCCATTGAAATGGTTAGTAATTAACAGGGAATCAACAAATACTTGTAAATTCTTGATATTCATATTCTCAGCTAATTCTAATCCTGCAATCAAAGCTTCATACTCCGCTTCATTATTAGTGGCAGGAAATTCACATTTAATAGCCTGGGGTAATATGTCCCCCTGTGGCGATTTTAGTAATATTCCCAAGCCTATCCCTCTGACATTGGATGCACCATTAGTATATAGTGTCCAAATATCTAAGTTTTCACCTAGCTGTTCCACTTCTAGGTCGGCTTCTTCTTGTAAATCATTACTAAAATCAGCCACAAAGTCCGCTAGAGCCTGAGACTTTATAGCATTTCTAGGTTCGTAAACTAAGACATAAGCACTTAATTTAACAGACCACTTAGCCACCCTACCAGACATCTGAGGTTTCCTAAGCACATTTTTAATAGGATAATTAGATTTAATAGGAATTCTATGTGTTTCAAAGTAAGTCTAAGTTTAGTCGATGCCATAACTAAAGCCATTATTAATTTCTCTAAGTGTGAATATCTAGTCTCAGCATCTAGTAAACTTTTACTAACATAATAGACAGGATACTGCTGACCTTCGTGACCCTTTACCAAGTAATGACTTTATCATCCGTAAACATGGTCATCCTTGTGGGCTTATCTCCTATTTCCTCCTTAGCCTTCCTGGCATGCCTCTTAGCTGTAGAGTAAGAAGTTCCACATATGTCAGATCCTCCGGAGATAAAGTTAATTATCTTGGCATCTGGTGACGGAGATGCAGCTCTCTCAGGATCCTGGTCAGTATCCTGAACTTTCTTCTTTCTACCGAGGAATTCTTTCAAGTATCCTTTGCTCAGTAAATAGCTTATCTCCTTTCTCAAGGCTATGCAATCATCTGTCATGTGCCTAATGTCTTCATGGAAGGCACATTATTTAGATTTATCCTTCAATATGTATTCCTTGGATTCTTTTTCGGCCACCTAGCTTTATCCCCCAGTCCTCTCTTATTATCGTTCTTAGCATATGGCTTTGAACGATACTGTTTGTAGGAAGATTCTGACTTATTTGTCAATTTATATGTTGAAGATGTGTTCATCCTCTCATGCATTTTCTTGTCATCTTCAAGCCTTATGTATCTCAAAGCCCTATTCCGAGCTTCATCTAAATTCCTGCAAGGATTCATTACAAGATCCTGATAAAATTGACAACCCTTCCGTAACCCCATTTTGAACGCTTGTACTGCCATAGCAATCATCAAGATTCGGGATATCCAGGGATTCTCTACTAAATTTGTTAGCATAATCCCTTAGGGATTCTTGTGATCCTTGTGTTATCCTGTAAGAATCACTTGTTAGTTTCTCAAAGCTCCTGCTACAAGAAAATTGACTGATAAAAAATTAACTAAATGAGAAAATGATGTAATTGAATAAGGTGGAACATTTAAAAGCCATTTTAAGGCCGATCCTGTTAAAGTTGAACCGAAGCCTTTGCATAAGCATGCTTCCTTAAGTTCTGGTAGGATTGGATTTATTTTTATCCTTTCCCTATACTGGGCAATATGCTCCTCAGGATTTGTCGTCCCATCATGCAACTTCATGCTGGGAGTCTGGAATCTTTTTGGAATTTCAGCATCACAAATTGGATGAGCAAATCGGGATATCCTATGACTATCCTGGGATACTTCCGGTATAGGCTGCACTACTCCAAGAACACATGATATGATATCCTTCAATTTTTGAAGTTCCCTGGTCAATGCTGGTGTTACACCTATATCCTGCAAAGAATCATAATTATTAGTAGCAGGGATACTGATATTGGCAAACATGTTACCAGCCTGTTGACTTTTGCCATATCCTGGACCATATCCTGGGCCATATCCTGGATCCCTCACGGTCGATATCCCGGCGGATGATGGTATCTCCAGCATGTTGCTCTGGGACTGACTCGGTATCATGTTGCCTTGATTATCCTTGGTAAATGTTGCTGAATTAAAGTTCAGCATTCTGGGCTATAGAGGAGTAGTTGTATCCTCCACAGGTTTCCTAGAGTTTGACTTCAAGAGTTGTATAGCCTTCATGATCGTCTGGCTAGTTTCTTGCTGCCTCTTCATTTGTTCCTGTATACTACCAAACAAAGACAGAATTTCGTCATTAGAAGCAAGGATATGGGTTCTCCCCAAATTTACGGATCTAGAAACATTCTGAGAAGTAGGAATTTCTCTCGGTGTGTGGCTTTCATTTCTCCTCTGAAAAGTTTGAACTTGTGTAGGTGGAGGAGGTAATGAACCAGCAGCAGCAGAGGTTGAAACAAACATGGAAGAAGAGTTCAAATACGATTGAGAAGCCATTAGAAATAGTTTTGAAAAGAATTTCGAAAACAGAAAACCGAGTAATGATTTTAACAAAGTATTGATTAAAAATAGCACCACTTGCCCCACGGTGGGCGCCAAATTGTTTTGGTCAAAAATTACCAAAGCAATTTAGTGATTAAACTTAGTTTGTGAGGTAGTGTGCTATGTAAACTTGTAAAAATGTGTTAACTTTGTTAACAATGTAAACAGTTTCAGGATATAGTTCCGGGATACAGAACTATATCAATTTGTAAACGAAATGCAAGTAAAGTAAAAATTGACACGAGATGTACGAAGAAAGCCCTTGATCTTTCTAGATCGCCGGAATAAAACCTCGGGAGCTGACAATAGTCAGCTGCCTTGTTTGTTCTTATTGATTGAATAACAGTAAGATACAGCTTCAGGATAGTGCACGGATCAGCTCTAAGTGTTACAATGATTGTGATTTGTGAGTGTTGTGAGATGGTGATCGTAGCTGCAATGTGTGTGTAAAAGTGTACGGGATTATGTGTCCCAACCAACTGATCCAGTACTCCTATTTATAGTTACAAGAAATATCAAACTATGCTAAAAATCCAGGATATTCCCCTGTTATTCCGGGATCCTGCGAATATTCCCTTTTGACCGTTGTAAACCCCTTCTCCAAGCTTCCAACGTCTTTCTTGTAACCACCTTGACCTATTCTTCAGGGAGACCAAGCCTCATAACCGTTTGTACCTTGCATCAAAGCAAATTGTTAACAGCACGTAGGATACCCTCGCAGGATGTTACCAATATCCTGGACCAGTATCCTGGCAGCAAAAATAGACATATAAAGTCAGGATATAATTTCGGGATATAGGTTAGAAAATTCCACCCACAACATCCATAATACTTCTACTTCATCTCTAGGGATAGTATTCGAGTTTAATTTTAGTTTTAGAATATTATACATGCGTTTGATTGTTCAATCAGAATTAATATGGCTGCATTTTCTGCGATTGTTGATATGTTTTGATTGATGATTCTTGATGCTATGTTCATACTTGTAGTTCGAGTGGTTTCGATCATGTGTTTACAATGTTTGAATCAATTTTATGTTCGGGTATGTCTCTCATGTGTTGTTTATGAGTTTAACTCGGTGGTTAGTGATAGACTGGTTGTTATATGATCTATTTTGTGATGCAAATCTGCTGTAAATAAACGTTATGGGCCGTTGGGTGCATTAGATAACCGGTTGGGGAGATCGGGTAACGAAAATAACAAGCTGTCCATCAGTTACAGCCGACTTCAGTTTCAGTTGGCTGTAACTGGGTCATAAATTAACGAAAATTGGATTTTCTTGAGTCTATAACATGTTATTTTGAAAATCTAATCAAATGGCACTAGAATCATATTTTTTGAGGTCGTTTGCTATTTTTAAAGGTCCGTTTTGTACAGCAGCAAAAGCTGCGTTTTTTCTTCAGAAAATGTGTGTTATGTTTTTCGTCATAGCTTGAAATCTGTATAGAGTCAGGTCACGAAATTTGTACTATAGATGGCCACTGATGTCATTGTAATTCTCCAACTGGAATTTCGTCAATCGGACTTACGATGAATTTTAAATGAATTTTTTCATGGATTGCAGTTAGAAAGTGACAAATCTGATTGCAGCCCGGTAAATGAATTTTATAAAATAACTGGTGATGAATTGGATTCCGATATTTTGACACAATAATATTTGGATCGTTTAAAACATTATGCATTTTTTGGAATTTTTTTGCACACGAACTATTCCAGATAACAATCCGAAAACTGCCGAAAATGCACTATATTGCTGAAATTTTTATTGAAGATTGTTTTAAGTCTTTCGTGACACTTGTATTGTCGCTAACCTATGTCATGATAAATGCATGCATGATATTTAGTATTGTATGATATAATGTGCTACGTGCTAGATACGTGTAGGATTCGTGTTTCCGCGTGAGCACACCCACTAACCCTTAAACGGTAATCATGTTAGGACGTGATTCACCAGTTCCACCTCACATATTTCTTTCCATAACTTAATCTGCCGAGCTAATCTAAGGTGAGTTCACACTTTCTACAAAGCACAGGATTCCCGGTGGTTTAGGAATAGGTTAAGGAATAATATTGAAACCTGCGTGTCTTCCTTGGGTAAGATACGTACCTCCATCCTCATTGGGAAGGATGACAACATTGAAACCTATGTATTCTCCTTGGGTAGAATTCGTACCTCCATCCTCCTTGGGAAGGATGACAACATAGAACTTACTAGACAAAACTCTATCATGAAGTCCCTCATTTTTATATCGACTTAATCGTCGGGCCATTGGCGAACGGGTCATTAGTTAAATAGCGCTATTAGGTCTGACAAGCCTCACACCGTGCCGCAGAGGACGGGAGTGGACTAATGTACTTGGGCACTTAGTCAATGATGATAGACATTGACGCAGGGCACATAAACATAACTCTAGTCAGTAGTCGATATGGTAACGGGTCTAGTGGTTTACAACATGGGGTAGCCCCCACGGTATATGGTTAGGGAAACAGGGAATTGGTTAGCTAATGGTTTTCGAAACAACTTATGGTTTTTGGAACAACTTTAAAACAGAAAACCAACTGTGAACTCGCTCAACATTGTTGTTGATTCATTACTACATGCTTTGCAGGTCGTTAGGTACTTAGCTGGAGCTTGCATAGGAGAAGGAGTCGTTGTGGGACATGGACTGTTGTGTGCCATGTTAAACTTTATGAACTTAATGCTTCCGCTGATAACTTAGACTTTGCTAAATTGTTTGACACCAATTATATTGTTTGGGTTGGATTTTATTTACTTATTTATAATGTTCAATATGATTGGTGGTTGGATCCTGGTCAGTCACGCTCCCTGCGGTGATACTCCGCTTGTGGATTTTGGGGGTGTGACAGATTGGTATCAGAGCCATTGGTTATAGTGAACTTGGTTTTAAAAAGGGAAAAGATTTTTTTTTTTTTTTTACAAAATCAGACTATAACCTGTACAGTGCTCAACGATCCACAACGACGCTTCGCTCCACGTGCAAGACTCAACACTCTAGGTGGTATGATTTATGTTTGTATTGCCTACTTGCTAGTTTACATTTACATTATGTGTTGCACATGGTGTGCCCAGTTAGAGTAGTAACGTGTTATTTATTAGCCCGAATGTGCTCTTTATGATACCCAACTATTTACTTGAAATTTGCCGTGTGGTGATCAAATTCTTTTCCTGTTTTCTCCTCACCCCACTACGATAACTGTTTTATGTGTTCTACCTATTTGTAAGACTGCCTCGACATGACGTCGCAGTTACAGCCAGAATTCAGACCCGACCCTCCGTACATTCGGTTTGCACGACAACATTCACGTAGACCAGAGTCGGCCCAAACGAACTCGGATTTAGGCGAACAGTATACCCACGTGTCCATGTCAACAAACCCATCATCTCCACTAGTCGTCGTCACCAGAAACGAAGCAGTCACAGCTACACGTGTTTGTCGTTGTACAAGTCGAAACCCTATTATCCAAACTCTGTTAAGGACCAATGATATACTCACATGACCATGAGGCAACAAACTTTCCTTTTCGTGTCGTTGCCGCCATCTACCATTACTGGAACTGTCTCTGAAGAACGGAATAATCGGCTATATTCTTCGGTTATTTGTTGGATTTTTATTTTCGCTCAATTCTCCGTATGAACATCATCAACCTCCTGTTACATCGATCCGTAACCGATATAACGAAACGCTAACAACCATACCACGATTTCCACCGATCACAAGATTACCCCCCCCCCCATTACCCTATTGGGTGGTTAATTATTATTCTACTTTGATTTACACTACGTATACCCAACTTAGCAAGTGGATGCCTCCTAATGATAGGATAGTCTTTGGGACATTCGAGGACGGCGATACGGATTACTCAACCTACATACAGACACGATGAACTACACATTTAGCTCACCCCTTTTCCCCTTACACTACAAGAGTCACATTTTGATTCTACGACAATTTATCTTAATTATGTGAAACCTTTTCACTAGCCTTTGTACTAACCTTTGTTTGTTGATTAATGCAATGCCCAATTTTTTTTTTTTACTATTGACTTAAACATAACCATCAATCCCTTACCACAGCGACACTATGTCCCTACTTCTTCATGCGGAGACACTAATACGAACTCACTATAGTTTAGAGAATTTGGAAGGCTCGATGTTTGATCATTGGTGATCACTTCTGGAAACCCTGAGAATGGTGATGTGTTGTTGATACGATCATACCCTCTTAAGCATGTTTTCGGCGTCCTTTCTTTGAAACCTCTTGACTACACAGGCATATTTTAGCTTCATTCACACGTGGGCGATCCCAACAACTTTGACGAAAG
Source organism: Helianthus annuus (assembly GCF_002127325.2). Lineage (NCBI taxonomy): Eukaryota > Viridiplantae > Streptophyta > Magnoliopsida > Asterales > Asteraceae > Helianthus > Helianthus annuus. The sequence continues at coordinate 27,333,443 of NC_035433.2, forward strand.
TTTCAGCGAACCTTAACACTACGAACTCGTGCGACAACCATTCTTCGATGGTAAGTTCTTGTTATGATTGATATATCCACGTGACACCTCTTTTTGACAAACGACATTCTTCATTTTAACCTTATGCAACTTGTGTACGACCAACTATACCCTCGACAACAGGTAAACCCTTGCTACGGATTCTTAAACGCCTACGCATCGATTACGATTACCCTTTTTGCAAGTTTCCACATCCATTCGCGATATACTTCTCGAATCCTATGATCCCTATCCTAACAACATTCTTCGCGAACTCTCACTTGGAGGAGTTACTTTCTACGAACGTTACTCGAGGAACAATGGGCTATGAATATCACAGATATGGAGGTATCACGAGAACTGTCCTTAAGACTCGATGCCACCGAGATAGGTTCCCAGTCACGACATTGGAATTTAGCCTACCTTAACGGATATGTCACTTGATTTCTTCAGCGACATTCGAATCTACTCCAAGAACTAGTAGAACGACGACACCTACACCTTACCATGGAGCTCCTACAACACAAACAACCTTCTGTTAAGTTTCTAACGTGCGACTTTTGACGTTACGAAGCTCGCTTCTCTTGATCGTACGCACAAACCCCCACAATGCTAACTCAAAAGATTACTCAGGGATCCGCGTTTCAATGGTTGAAGGTGAAACTCTGTAGTACCCCCATTCGTTCGTTACCTAAAGGCACAAACGACTTCGTTGTTATTGTGACGCATCCAACCAAGGAGTTAGTTGTGTGTTGAAGCAATGTGAGAAAGACATTGCTTACGCATCATGCCATCTCAAGGTTCACGAAAAGAACTACACTACTGACGATTTGGAGCTGGGAGCAGTAGTGTTTGCACTCAAGATATGGAGACACTACTTGTACGGTACCAAGTGCACTATTTACACCAATCACAAAAGTCTCCAGCATATCTTCGATCAGAAGGAGTTGAACATGCGACATCGTCGATGGGTCGAACTCCTTAACAACTATGAATGCGCAATCAAGTACCATCCAGGCAAAGCCAATGTTGTGGCTGACGCCCTCTGTTGTAAGGGAACTAAACCTAAGCGTGTACGCGTGTTACAGCTTACCATTCACTCCAGTCTTCCTACCCAAATTCGTGACGCTCAGGTTGAAGCACTAAAGGAAGAGAACCTCAAAGCTGAGTCCCTGCGGGGCATGGAAAAGAAACTTGAACGCAAGGAAGAAGGCACTTACTATTTCATGGAACGTGTCTGGGTTCCATTCTTTGGAAACTTACGAGAGCTTGTGATGGACGAAGCACATAAGTCTCACTACTCGGTGCATCCCGGTTCTGACAAGATGTACCAAGACCATAAAACCCTGTACTGGTGGCCCACATGAAAGCTAACATAGCGACCTATGTTAGTAAATGCTTGACCTGTGCTAGGGTCAAGGTTGAATACCAGAAGCCATCAGGCCTACTCCAACAACCAGAGATCCCAACATGGAAATGGGAGCAGATTTCCATGGATTTTGTTACTAGCTTACCTAGATCTCAGCGAGGAAACGACACCATCTGGGTGATCGTTGATCGACTGACAAAGTCTGCACACTTTCTAGCAATCAAGGAAACGGATAAGTTCTCTACACTCGCAAACAGCTATTTGAAGGAAGTGGTCTCTAGGAACGGGGTGCCAACTTCCATCTTTTCTGATCGTGACCCGCGTTTTGCATCTGATTTGTGGCAGGCGATGCACAAATCCTTTGGCTCACGTCTAGACATGAGCACAACGTATCATCCACAGACGGATGGGCAGACTGAACGCACCATCCAGACTCTTGAAGACATGCTTCGAGCATGTGTAATAGACTTTGGTAACGGCTGGGAAAGACATTTGCCTTTGGTGGAATTCTCGTACAACAATAGTTACCACACCAGCATCAAGGCTGCTCCGTTCGAGGCTTTATACGGACGGAAACGCCAATCACCTTTATGCTGGGCAGAAGTTGGCAACAGCCAAATCACTGGCCCAGAACTTGTTCTCGACACAACGAAGAAGATTGCCCAAATCAGACAACGAATGGTGGCAGCTCGTGACCGTCAGAAAAGCTACGCTAATAAGCGTAGGAAACCTCTCGAATTCCAGGTTGGGGATCGAGTGCTACTTAAAGTCTCACCTTGGAAAGGCGTGGTTCGCTTTGGTAATCGGGGCAAGATTAATCCGCGTTATGTCTGTCCTTTCAAAATCACTGAGAGAATCGGCAAGGTAGCGTACAGATTGAATCTTCCCAAAGAGCTCAGCGGTGTTCACAACGTATTCCACGTGTCGAATCTGAAGTAGTGTCTGTCAAAAGAGACCCTCATAGTTCCTTTCAAGAAACTCACTATCGATGACCACATGCGCTTCGTCGAGGAACCGGTGGAGATTGTGGATCGGGAAATTAAGACCCTCAAACGTACCAAGATACCTATAGTTCGAGTTCGTTGGAACTCACGTCGTGGCCCAGAGTTTACTTGGGAACGAGAAGACCAAATGAAGCGCAAGTATCCTCAGTTTTTTAAGAAAGATAAGTCGAACAATGAAGCTACTGCGGAATTTCGGGACGAAATTCCAAACCAACAGGGGGATGATGTGATACCCCAAGTGTAGGATCGTTGTATGACCCAAATGAGTCGTTTAGAAGAGTTTTGGATCCGAATCAAAGGCGGAATCAATGAAACGGACGTGGAAACAGCTTGATTCACTTTAATATCTCTCTATTATTGATGTAATAGTGTTACAGCACCTCGATACAATTTGGCAGCACTTCGGTACCAAATCAGACAAACCTTACAAATGAAACGGAATCAGGGGTATTTATAGGAGTGTAATTCCGTGTGGAATTAACCAGGTTCAGTTCAAGCGGAATTAGCTAAAGCTAATTCCGTGCGGAATTAACCTATTTACTCTGATGCGGAATTAACTCTTCAAACGGAATTAACCTATTCCAAGCGAAATTACTGTTTTGGTCAAAAATCACACAAGGATGATGCAACCAAACTCTTTGTAAACGGGGAATGATGCTTGGTATGATGAACAAGAATAAGGATCACTATAATGAAAATTGCACAAGTGACACAAGGATTTATACGAGGAAAAAGCCCTTGATCAATGAATGATCTCCGGCATAAAAAACCTCGAGTGATGGAAACTACCGATCACCAAACTTCAATATAACAAACAATGTTTACAACTTCGGATGATAACGAGCTAGGTACAAGGATCACTATAGTATCGTATGCTAAAGTGTGTGTGAAATGTGTCGTGTCTTCCAAATGCTGAAGAGTGCCATTTATACAAGTGTGTGTGGTTCTATTTTAGGCAAATCACCTAACTACTAGCTCGTTACCCCTTTAGAAATAGGAGTAAATTTAGCCTAATTAATTTCCCTTGAATTGTGCTGAGTTTCCATATTATCCATAACGTCTATCTTTGATTATGCATGTGCGAAATTAGCGTGACAGATTCCTTGTTTACGTTGCTAAGACCAGGTCCAACTCGTAATTCCTGCAAAACAACATTAATCCAAAGAGAACAATCGTTAGTATGAGGATCCTTAGGATGATCCATGATCCTGATCCTTGAGCTCTTCTGAGGATCACTATCTGCCAAAGAAACAAGGATCACATGTTAGGATACCAAGTAAGGATCATAGGTCATAAAAATCCAGCCCTAACAATTGCCCCCAAAATATAAGGAGTATTTATGTAATATAAACGAGTTATATTTTGCCGGTCTTATCCATAACTAACTCAACGGATATATAGCCGTTAAGATGGAACTATCCGTTGCGATCTGACGTCATAGAAGTGACAGCCCTGCACAATCATGATTATAAATAGAGATAGGAATAGGATCGTTTGCATTTAAATTCAGGAACTCTTCCCTTTATAACCGCGATCAGAGGATTGAACAGGTATTCCCCTTTATCTTCTTCTTGCTTGCTCTGTTTCTCTTTTTCTTTCCATCGTTCTGTAAAAGATGTTGCTCCGGAACTCCCCCTGCAAGGATCCTAAGAAGAATAGCCCCTTAAAGGGTCAAGGGATCATCAAAGATTCCTCCATCGAGAGGTGTTGTTTTGCCGACCCTCAAATCGACAAAATCCGTCATTGCTTTCCGGCGAACACCCTTTTCAAGTCTTTTAGCCCTACCGCTTTGAGTGATTTCACCTCCGAGACTTGGGTAGCTTTCCCGGTCACTCCTTTTACGATAGGATACTCGTATCCTTTCCCTCAGTTCACTCAATCCTTTTTCTCCCTTACCGGCATCTGCTATATCCAGGCTATGCCGATGATCTGGAGGGTGTTATACACCCTTGAGAGGATCATTGAACAAGAGGGGATTGACCTGGGTATGGCGGAGTTGGCTGAGATGTATGATCTTACTACTTTTGGATCCCACCGATACTTATTCAAACGGAAAGCTGGAGAAGATCACCCTGTTTTCAAAGTGACCAAGAATGACACGAACTGGAAGCGACGATTCTTTTTTGTTAGGAGAGATTCCATCCCTAATGGGAAAGATTTGCCCAAGGAGTGGGCTACCCATGGTAGGGTAGAGGATCCTGGAAGGATCACCATAGAACTTGTTCCTTGGTATAAGGATCACTGATATTCTCTTGTTTATTGTGCAGCTATATCCGTTTCTCATCTTAAGTTGACTCCTGCTGCAAAAGAGAGACTGTTGGCCTTTAAGAAGCTTGATCCGGAGATAAGAACTTTCCAGGTTGCCACCCAGGATTCTCAAGAAGTATCCTCT